>NC_047085.1:274248670-274877028 GCF_902459505.1 Geotrypetes seraphini | reverse complement strand
AGGGCACTCTCTAAAGTTGAAAGGGGATAGATTCCGTACAAACGTAAGGAAGTTCTTCTTCACCCAGAGAGTGGTAAAAAGCTGGAATGCCCTCCAGAGGCTGTTATAGGGGAAAACACCCTCCAAGGATTCAAGACAAAGTTAGACAAGTTTCTGTTGAACAAGAATGTGCGCTGGTAGGGCTAGTCTCAGTTAGGGTGCTGGTCTTAGACCAGAGGGCCGCCACATGAGCGGACTGCTGGGCATGACGGACCACTGGTCTGACTCAGCAGTGGAAATTCTTATGTTCAAACAGTTTTTCACTGCTTTAGCTTGCATGCGTTTCACCGGCGGGTTATCAAAACGGATTATCTCTGTCTATAGCGAGCTTTCTAGCAGATGCAAGTGGGCTCAACATTGAATTGAGCGCTCTGGTGGATTATTGAAAATCGCCGAGCCATTTTCTAAGAGTGGCGTCAGGTTTTGGTGACAAAATTCAGTGACTGGTCCGGGGGTGCCAGTACAGTGCCAGCACTGTTAAAAGTGCATCTTGTGACGTGTGTTTTACATTGGCTAATGAAAAAAATAAAAGTTACATGATTCTCATCAACTGTAGTTTGTTTTTTTTTGTGGGAGAGGTAAAAGCACGCTTCTTGAGCGCGTGTATGATACCTGCATCTTATGTGTTTCTGGCTGTGGTTCATGATAAAAGTTTACATTAAAAACAAATTACAAGATTTACCTGAATTATAGTAGTTTTGGGGAGAGAAAGGCATGTTTTATGTGCACTTGTTAAAAGCCGACGTTGCTTCTCCTCTCCCTTCCTTTCTTGCTTTATTTTCACGCTGGGCTTTGCAATTCAAACTGCTCACGCTGTGCTTATTGCGCTGCGTTGCTTTCCTGGCACATGCGTACATTCACACCTTTTTCTTGCACAAATGTGCGCACGTGCCAATTACTATCAGCGGCAATTCGACACACGTAAATTTAGCAAATCATTGCTACTGTCCGCTGACCTCCATTTACATGCACAATTTTTTTTAGAATGACTCACGCTTTTGAATTCACTACAGGATTGCCTGTGACAGTGCCCCGTCGGTTTCTAACGCAGTTTTTTGAGATTTCTGGCCTGAGAAAGCAGGAGATAAATTCAAATTCATTTTCCCTCAAATAGAATTCATTGTTTAGGAAAGAAAGGTGAAATGTCCTACCGATCAGTCCTGGGGCTGATTCTGTTCAACAATTTCATAAACATTTTGGAGTGATTTTCCAAGATGCATATAGCACCAAAATCTGCAACAGCGTGGTCATTCCAAAGGAGTGGAGAGAGTTAAATGAACTAAGAAGATCTGAGGTATGGCCTAATGGTCTAATAAAAATGCAATCAATTCACAAAGCAGGGTGAAAAGCAGATAGACCATGATAGTCTGAAGAAAACTGTGTAACAAGTTGGTGGCCAGAACCAGAAAGATGTTGAGAGGCATCGAGAGAGGCATATCCATAATACAAAGAAGTTAATATTGCCTATGTACAGATCATTACATAAGAACATAAGAACATAAGCAATGCCTCTGCTAGGTCAGACCTGAGGTCCATCTTGCCCAGCAGTCCGCTCACGCGGCGGCCCAACAGGTCCAGGACCTGAGCAGTAATCCTTTATTTATACCCTTCTATTCCCTATTGGTGAGACTTCCACTACTACTACTACTACTATTTATCAATCGCAATATTGCATCTAACTGTGAAGGCTGCTCCTAATGGAAGTGTATGTGCAGTGGTTACAGCTCCAGCACCCTGAGGTTCTGGGTTCAAATCCCGCACTGCTCCTTGTGACCCTGGGCAAGCCACTTAATCCCCCAGTGCCCCAGGTACATTAGACAGAGCGTGAGCCCGCCGGGACAGATAGGAAAAAATGCTTGAGTACCTGAATAATTTGTAATCTGCAGAGAATTATAGGATATGTGGAAAAATGTCACTTTCTTGTCAGTGTGTGAGTAGAGATTGGCTCACACACTGACAGGAAGGGTGAATTTCTGCCACAAGGACAAACTGTCAACCAAAATTACTATCTGAAAGTATTGAAAGGAAGAAGTGGCCTGAATTTTGGAAGGAGAAATCGTGGTTCCTGCATCACGACAATGCACCCACTCATTCCACTGTCAAAATTCATGAATTTTGTGCAAAAAACGCAATGATAATTCTTTCCCAGCCACCTTACTCTCATAACTTGGCCCCGCTGACTTCTTCTTGTTTCCTAAACTTAAATCCACGCTGAAAGGAAAGTAATTCGACACCATTGAAGACATAAAGCAAAATTAAACACAGCAACTTTTGGGGATTCCTGAAGATGAGTTTAAGGACTCTTTCCAGAAGTGGAAACGATCTTGAGAAAAGTGTGTACCTAAGGAAGGGGAGTACTTTGAAGGAGCCCCAATGGAATAAGTTGTATGATTGATAAATTTTTACAAAATCAGTCCTGGAACTTTTTGAACAGACTTCATAATCCCCCTTTATTCCCTCTAAGACTGGTAGTCTACTGGTCACCACCCCAAACCTCCTAACCCTTTAAAAAAAAACTAAAACTTCCTGAGGGTTTAGCAGCCCACACCACCCACCCAATCCATTCTCCAGGTCCCCTTCCCCCACAGATCATACACTGACCTTACCTGGTGCATTACAGTTTTCACTGTGTGAGACTCAGGTGCTACTGTTTTTCAAGATGGTGGTGCTAGAGGCAGGAGCAAGCAGGCATCCTCCTGCTTTTTAAGGAACAGCCTAGTGAGGGTGGTTGGGGAGCCATGAGACACCAATAATTTGAATGTTTTAAGTCAATAGAAGGATTGGAGTATTGGGTCAGTAAGAGGGAGAGGAAGGGAGGCCCATTATGATGCCCTGAACCTGGAAAAAAATTATTGCAGTAACTATGTCAGTTTCCTTTTCTGCATTGCTGTGGAAACTGACATTGTCACACATTGTGTTAAAATGAGTACATATGAGACCATGTTATTCATGCAATGTAGCACCTATACTCAATCCCTTTCTACACTGCTCAGCATGTGTACAAACAGTAGTGGTTGTGTGGTTAGACTTGCCGGTAGCTTTCTGCATTTGCCTCAAAGGAATAAAAGGGAGATAAATCTTTGGATAAACAGAAAGTGAAAAGGGTATAGAAATGTTAAACTAGCCATGTTCTATGTGTGGATTTTCTGATTCATCCAGAGAAGATTTTATGTTCAAAAACAATCTTAGGATGGGTAGGCTGTAGGCACGAATCAGAGCTAAACGATGTGGTGCAAAATGATTTTATGTTTTCATTTTTTCACTACCGTCTACTTGACCTTCAGTTTGGGCAAATCATTCCTATTATTGGGATATACATATACTACATGAGCAGGCAAGAGGAGGAGGAGTGTGACAGGTGTCAATCATAAGAGAAAGAGGAGCACACCGTAAATCAGGGGTCTCAAAGTCCCTCCTTGAGGGCCGCAATCCAGTCAGGTTTTCAGGATTTCCCCAATGAATATGCACGAGATCTATGTGCATGCACTGCTTTCAATGCATATTCATTGGGGAAATCCTGAAAACCCAACTGGATTGCGGCCCTCAAGGAGGGACTTTGAGATCCCTGCTGTAAATGGACCTCTGTTACATTATGCACAGTGGAGACTAAGTCTTCCTTGAACAGCAGCACCCTTCCCTCTTCTTTTTTTTTTTTTTCTTCAGCTACATTATAGCTTAGCACTTTGTTCAGAGAAATCGCATGGCAGGTTTCCAGATTTCTCAGTTTGGCGGCAGTAGAACCTTTTCACACTGAAGCATTTGTTAGCACATTCAAATACGTGACATTAAAAAAAAAGCAACACAGTTTCTTCTGGCTCTTTGTCCCAGAAACGCGGCTGGAATAGGCTTAAGTGGGTTGTAAGCTGCTCTCAGCACCAGACATATGAAAGCCGGCAGCCAAGCAGTACTGTGCAATCACCGATAACTGCTCTGCAGCTTTGAGAATATAACAGAGGTCTAATTAAGGGTATTGTAGGCAAATAGGAGGGGACGATGGTAGTCTCAGTTTTACCAGACTTCCTTCAGCTCCAGCACTGCAACCAAAAATATAATGAAGTAGCTGTGATTCCAAGCTAAAGAACAAAATAAAAGAAAGAAAGAATGAAGTGTAGAATGCGGGGATGGAATCCTCAGCACGTTCAGAGGGAGAATGTGTCAGAAGCCAAACAGCCAGAAAATTAAATCTAAAGCAAATAAAGGAAACGGAGATGAATAAAATTCTTCTCTTTTTTTTTCCAGGGGAGTTTGTCTGAGGGAAAAGAGTGAAACCATTCAAGTTAATATCACTAAATTTTTTTTCTTATAAATTTGATCTGAAAGTTGCCAATTTTATAGTACTAGAAGGCAAAGCTCTCCATTTTTTACTGAAGAGATACAGAACTGGGAGTGGCAGGGAAGGATGCAGGGGAAGATTCTCAAATGTTTGTGGTAAAATCTGACAACCCCGGTTGCAGTTGTTACTGTAAAAGGAGAAAAATCTCCCAAGACCCTCAAAAAATGGGGTGAGGGGAAGAGACAGCTCAAACCAGAAACCAACAGAAATTATAATTAGTGAATGGGAAGCCCTCAGCCACACAGCTCGCAGTGGGGACAAGCCCCTAATGCACCAGCTGTCACTAATATACACCCAAAGGGGTGTTATCTGTGAAACATCCCCGGGCTAACCCGTGAGTGGTAATAATTATAACTAGTGCACAAACTAGTGTGTTAATAGTGACAAGTGAATAAACGACAAAATATAAATATGGTAAGAACTGTCTCTGCCTCTCATCCGAGAGTGCAGGAGCAACCAAAAACAGCTAAGCAGGCACAGGCATTATACAGTCTATTGGAGGTACTATATTCTGTTATCAATTGATTCCCTTGATATGTAATTCTCAAAATTGAATCCTCTACCACACCATGTAATGTACACGAATCACTGTTATGTAATTTATCTAGATAATCTTTATTACGCAATTCTTTTGGTAATTCCTATAATTTGTATTCCGCCTTGAACAATATATAATGTATAATGTATTCGAAATTAATTTTCCTATGAACTGTTTTCCTACCTTCTTCTACTCTATGTTTATAACCTAACTAATTTATTTTTCTCAAGTACTTTAGCAAGAATGTGAGCCTTTGGGACAGTCAGGGAACTCTAAGTACTTTCTCTTCATCTTAATTAATCTTACTTATTGCATTTCTTCTGTTTCTACTGTAAACCGCTTAGAACCTCACGGTACAGCGGTATATAAGAAATAAAATTATTATTATTATTATTACTAAGCTCTCCATAACAATGAAGAAATAGCCAGCAGAAATGAAACTCTTCCAACGGGGATCCGTTTTGAGGGTTGAAACTCCCTTCCTCAGGAACCAGCTGTGCTGAGACAAACAATTCTCGAGTACCCGCCGAGGTGGAAGCAAAGTTGAAAATGGCGCTGAACCAGGCGGAACGCCTCCACTACTTTAAACCGCAGAACGTGTGACGTCACACGTAATTCGATCCTGAAAGGATTCACTCAGAAAAATTCCAAAACTCTGCAAAAAATGCTTCAAAATAAAAATCCATAAGGAAAAGAAAAAATCTGCCCAAAATAAATAAACGATATTTAAACCAGTCATGAATGAAAAAAATTGTCACAAGTGAAAAAATTGAATCTAGTTGAACAATTAGATTAAATAGCACAGTGCCACTCGATATAATCATTGAGCCCCAATGGACACACTGACTGGAGCTCGAAAATCCAATATTGTTCTCTCCGTTGTAAATGGATTAATTTATCCCCCTCAAAGTTCTCAGACACCTGCTCAATAACATTCCATCGGAGATTGAAAATATATGATGGTGTTGTACGCAGTGGGGGACCATAGGAGAACTCATAGACTGGATGTTAATCCTACTCCTATGCTCGATAAGACGTGTTCTGATGGTTCTTTGTGTACGCCCCACGTACAGTAACTGACATGGACAAATGATAATGTAGATGACCCATGTTGATTTACAATGAGTGTTGGACTTGAGAGGATAAATTTTGTGAGTGCGAGGATGCACCCACTCCTCACCTTCAATAGTGGTCTCACAAATGTCACATGTTGCAGTGCACTTGCTGTGTTTTCCTGTTTGAGTCCGAGTTCTGGGATCAGAAGTAAAGGTAGAGTGGACTACATGATTAGCCACATTCTTGGTTCGGGAATATGCAATACAGGGGAGATCTTGAAATGTAGGATGTAATTGTAACACATGCCAATAGCGTCTAATACTCTGAGCAATATTAGCTGCCTGATCTGAAAATGTCAATACACAAATGGTTTTAGTATCATCTGGAGAATTTGAGTTTTGTAACAATAAATCTATTGGCATATAACATCATGGTATATGGATATTGTAGGATCTGATGGAGATAACCCCGTGATTTAAACCGGTTATACAGTATACGGGCCTGAATTTTAAATTTGCCAATGTTAGAACATAATCTATGGATCCTAAGGAACTGGCTGATGGGAACAGATTGTTTCCATCGTGTGGGATGATAACTGGTAAAGCTAAGAAAGTTATTGACCTCCACAGGTTTCCTATATACAGTAGTAGTTAAAACCGGACCCTCTTTGTGCTTGCAAATGTAGGACAGCGAGGTTAGGGAATCACTCCAACGATAATACAATGGTACCTTGGATTACGAGCATAATCCGTTCCAGGAGCATGCTCGTAATCCAAAATGCTCGTTAATCAAAGCGAGTTTCCCCATAGGAAATAATGGAAACTCGCTTTGATACATTTCCCCCCCCCCCCCCAATGAGATCCGGCATTGCTACCCCCGAAGGCTACCACTGCGATCCGGCACACCCCCTCCCCCCCCCCGCCACGATTGGGCACCCCCTGCCGCTTCTTACCATTATCTGGGCCTGGGCACCAGCATGTCCTGTGCGTTGGTGCTGGTGCCTGAAGATCTGCCTCCTCTTCTTGCTGGGCCTTGAGCATCTGCGCATGCTCAAGGCCTGAGAGTTCACGTCAGAGAGAACGTGAACTCGCAGGCCTTGAGTATGCGCAGATGCTCAAGGCCCAGCAAGAAGAGGAGGCAGATCTTCAGGCACCGGCACCAACCCACAGGACATGCCGGTGCCGGTGCCCAGGCCCAGAAGACGGTAAGAAGCGGTGGGGGATGCCCAATTGCAGCGGGGTGTGTGCCAGATCGCAGGGGGAGGATGCCGAATCGCGGGGGGGAGGGTGCTGGATCGCAGGGGGGAGGGTGCTGGATCGCGGGGGGGGGGGGGGGGGCGCTCGTAAATCGAGCCACGCTCGGTTTCCAAGGCACCGATTTTGCGAATATTTTGCTCATTTTGCAAAACACTCGCAAACCGGTGCACTCGTAAACCGAGGTACCACTGTATAGAATTGCTCAGAGAACTCGTTTAAATATTAATGACCTCATTGTAATAGATTTGCATGGCAGAGTCAGAGACTGCTAGGAAGCTAAGAAAAGACCAAAGTAAGCCGTTTTGAGAATCCTCTGCTAAAATACATAGTAACATAGTAGATGATGGCAGATAAAGATCCAAATAGTCTATCTAGTCTGCCCAACCTTAACCACCCTTTAAATTCTGATTTAATTTAAATTTTCCTTCTTCTTAGCTATTGCTGGGCCAGAATCCAAAGCTCTGCCCAGTATTGTACTTAGGTTCCGTCTACTGAAGTCTCCATCATAGCTCACTCCAGCCCAAATAAACCATCCCAGCCATCGAAGCCCTCCCCAGCCCTTCCTCAACCAAATGGGCATATACGGATACAGACCATGCAAGTCTGCCCAGTACTGGCCTTAATTTTTTCTGATTTGAGATCCTCTGTATTCATCCCACGCTATTTTGAACTCTGTCACTGTTTTCCTCTCCACCACCTCCCTCAGGAGTGTATTCCAGGTATCCACCACCCTCTCTGTAAAGAAGAATTTCCTTACATTGCTCTTGAGTCTACCATCCCTCAACCTCAAATTATGTCCTCTGGTTTTACCATTTTCTTTTCTCTGGAAAATATTTTATTCTACGTTCATATCTTTTAAGTATTTGAATGTCTGAATCGTATCTCCACTATCCCTCCTTTCCTCTAGGGTGTACATATTAAGTAGCTCTGTGCCTTAAATGAGCCTGAAGTGGGGTCAGCTTATTAACATGGACAGGTATGTTGGTGAACTGAGCAAACATGAAATCAAAATTCAGCCATTACGCTTTCTCACATTGCATAGGATTCACTAGTTAGAAAAACCTGTTGATAGATAGTGCCTAATCCAAGAGCAGGTGAGCATGTGTTATTAGTGGCTATACATATGCATATAAAACCAGAAAATTGGACAAACTGGGTACAGAACCAAAAGACAAAAAGGGAAAAGACCTGTATCATTGATTTGGAAAAACCCCACATGTGCTGTGTGCTTGAAGGAGAAGGAATGCAGCTTAGGACATTAGCGTGATTGATAAGTGCCATAGAAAATTTACTTCAGATGCAAAACTTAAGTTTCATAAGGTTTGGGGGAGATGCCAAGATGGCCATGGCACAGAAGTGCTGAGAGGAACACATCTGAGCCCACTCCTCTCAGACAATTTTTCCTTTATTATTGAAGGCCTGTGTGCTTTACCTTAATCGATGCTGAAGAGGAGAGGCAGGAGTGCCACTAACGCCTCGCGGCGTCCCAAAGTGCAGACCTTTGGCACCATAGACGAGATGTTGCGGCGGATACAGGGAGCAGCAGTCGCGATGCTGGAGGGTAGCCCGCTGAGAGCGCCTGGATACGGCAAGACCAGAGTCAGTTCTCCTGGGCCGGATACCACGCTCAGCCCCGACGTAAGAGCCCCACCCCCGCAACCCCGAGTCACTAGTTCTCCAGGGGAAGAAGAAACCCCGGAGATGGGGAGGAACTTTTCCCTGAGGCAAGAAGTTCACCATCGGAGAACTTGGAGGCAGAACCCCTAGTTCAGGGTGTCTCTGCTGAAGAAACTAGGGTGGATTCAGCAACGGGAGGTGAAGATATCCAACTAGAGCAAAGCCAAGAACCTGATTCCTCTGAGGGTGAGCATTTCTACACTCAGCAAAAACTTGTAATTTTGGATAAGCCAGCACAAGTGACTCTGGAGTCCTTATGGGACTTAATTACAAACTTTACAAAGACTATTAGCCCCAATTTCCAATATGTTGAAGCTAAATTGATTCAACATACTAAGGAGCTTAAGGCTTTAAAAGAGGACCTGACTGTTTCAAAATCCTTAGTTCAAAAGCTTGACCAGGATTTATCATTTACTAAACAAGTCCAAAACTCCCTAGTTAAGAATAATGTGAGTCTTAGGAAGAAGTAAGAATCACTTGAGAATAATTTGAGATTAATTAATTTTCCAAGATTAGCAATGGTAACTCCTAGGGAAATGCTTAGGAGATAACTTGTAGTTCTTTTCCCTTCCTTTCCCTGTGTCTATGGGTTTGTTAAATTTGTCATTAGTCATGCAAAACACAGTTCTTGTTATGTGTTGTATTGTTCCCTAAATTTTATAATTTTAGTGTTATGTACATCGCTTAGAATTATGATTAAGCGATTAATCAAAACCATATTAAACTTGAAACTTGAGATACCTGGTTGAAATTCTCCAAGTTCCAGAGGAAAATTTGCCATCTTTTTCCCAAGTGTATTATTTGCCTAATAAAGAAGGGAATCAAACACAGAAAAAAATGACTGATCAAGCACCATTAAATGTATCAGAAATTTTGGAAAAGTCAGATCGAGATATTGCTATACCATTTACAATGATAATAACAGTAGCTCTCTCAATTGATAAAATGTGGTTGTTGAGGCTTTTCTTTAAAAACAAACAGAAAGAGTTTCTTGGATGTAAAATTCAAATGTTTCCTGATCTTTCAAGAGAAACTCAAAAGCGTCGTAGAGAATTTCTTCTTTTGAGACCAGGGGTCACTTCACTGGAGGCAACATTTCACTTAAGACATCCTTGCAAGTGTATTATTTGCCACCGCTCAGTTAAATATGTTTTCTTTGAACCTCAACAATTAAGTGCTTTTTTGCCAATGTCCCGACTGGATGAAGGAAAATCAAGTGCTCAGTAGTTAACGAAGCTGCTCCTACCTCAATACTATCTGTACCTTATCTTGCTATATTGTTGTATTTTCCCATTAATTTTTTTGCCTATGTGTAATCCTGGAATTACAAGTTGAGGACTTGAGTGAGTTAGTTTATAAAAAATAGTTTTCTTATTTTTTAAAATAATTTTATTAAGGTGTAATGTGTTTTACACTTTATGAAGTTGTATTCCTACTACCTCACTTTCTGTACAAGTGTTTTACTTGGTATGTAATAATGAAAAGTTAAAAATAAAAGAAGTTTCATAAGGTTTCATTGTTCAAATGTGTGTCCAGTCCAGTCTAGGGAGATCCCCAGGGAATTTATAGGCAGACAGGGGTTGGCCTTTGACCTGTTGCCTTACCTTGAGAAACAGAACTATACATTCCAAGAGGCCCTGATTTTGCAGCAAATTTTAGTAAATTTTAGTAAGCCATTAATACTATACACTAGGAATTTAAGTAACAACTGTAGATTAGAATATATATTTTACTTTGAACTTGTACTAAAGGACTAGATAGGCAAAATCGGAACTTATGGAACTCCTTCTTCTGTTGAGAACAAAGACTTTTCAGCAGATGCTGCTAGCAGAGATGCAAGCTGACTTTAGCAGCAAGGGTTCAAAGCTGTGTGCATGGATTATCTTTTGTGAGTATATTCCAATATTTGTTTTTGTATTTTTCTTTATAAATCTTATAAGCTTATTATAAGAATGTAACTTTTTAGGTATAAGAATGTAATTTTTAGGAATGCTTTTGTGACACCCCCCCCCCCCCATATGAAGGTATAGAAGCAAGCCTTATATGGAATCAAATATTTTTGACCAGTTAGATGTTAGTAAAGGGATGTCATCATGTAAGGTATATATGAATGCACAAACTAGTATAGAGTCGAGTTCGTTGACAGAAACACCATATTTAAGTGTCTGTAAGACAAACTTCTTGTACAAATGCCTCTTGAAAGTTGATCCTGATAATGTTAATAAAAAATATCTGATTGGAAATATTTGTAAATTATCATTATTCTTGAACACCTAAGGGCTAGCACGCTACGCTCAAGTGGCACCCCAGATGGGACTATCGCTTTAGGGCAAGGTTAGGTTAGATTACCCTGCTTAATATTCAGGGCTTCCAGTCTTTCCTCATATGTCTTTTGGTGCAAACCTCCTACCATTTTCATCACCCTCCTCTGGACCGCTTCAAGTCTTCTTTTTTTGTATATCTTTATTAATTTTTCAGTCTAAATACAGTGCATAAAGGAATACATACCAGTAATTTGAAAAACATCACTTACATCAATCAATACATATATGAGAAACCATTTTCACCCCCTCCCACCCACCCTAATTCCAATGTATTCAATAAATCATACAACAGTACATACATGTAATTAATAAACAAATCCAAATATAATATCCCTCTCCCTCCCACCCACCCCCCTTCCCTAGGTGTGCAAATCAAACCTGTAACAGGGAATAAACCATTTAATTAAAATTAATAAAATTGGTCAATGGACCCCACATCAGTTTAAACAACTTATTATTACCCATTTGTTCAGAATTCATTTTCTAGTATTTATAACACAAGCATAATAAATTCCACCAAAAAGTGAAATTAATCTGTCAAACTTCTTCCAATTTTTAGTGACCATTTGCATGGCTACCCCAGTCATTAAACCAAGTAATCTGCTTCAAGTCTTCTTATGTCCTTTGCCAGATATGGTCTCCAAAACTGAACACAATATTCCAAGTGGGGCCTCACTAACGACCTGTACAGAGGAATGAACATCTTTCTTCTGGTCATGCCTCTCTTTATACAGCCCAGCATCCTTCTGGCAACAGCCACCACCTTGTCACACTGTTTATTCGCCTTTAGATCTTTGGACACTATGGGCTAGATTCACTAAACTTACAATCCTGTAATGATGGTCACAAAACCGGTTTTACTGGTTTTGCGATTGTTCATGTTCTCCAACCCGATTTCACTAAACTGCTGTCCGATGAATCTCCTATCCACCCATGCAAATGAGTAAAACCCCATGCAAAATAGCCAAGCAATTGATTTACTAACAA
The DNA here is from genome assembly GCF_902459505.1 of Geotrypetes seraphini. NCBI lineage: Eukaryota > Metazoa > Chordata > Amphibia > Gymnophiona > Dermophiidae > Geotrypetes > Geotrypetes seraphini. Next base: position 274,864,818 of record NC_047085.1, on the reverse strand, counting down.
TTGCTTGGCTATTGTGCATCGGGTTTTTAAATTATAAAACCCGACTCCTGTAGTTTTTGTTTTGTTTTTTTAATTATTCATTTTTAAAACTGAAATGTGCCAACAAGTATACATACATATAATATCATAAAAACACAGCACTTATGTTTGTACATAAATGTATTCGAAAATCACTTAATCCTATCCCACCCCGCCCCTCCCATTTCCCACCCCCTCCATAGATGTGTGTAGGAATCAGAAAACTTAAATAAAGATGCAATCTATTGTCTAACTTAAACCTCTAATGGACTCCAAATGGTTTAAAATCTTTTACTCGTCCCCAATTGTTCTGATAGCATCCTTTCATACCTGTAACTTTAACAAAGGGTTTCCCATCAAAATACAAGGTTTAGTCTACCCCAATTTTTCCAGTTTTTCTATATTAGCTGCATGGCCACTCCCATCATGACAAGAAAAAGTCTATTTGTATTTATATCTATTGGACTTTTAGGTTTTAACTATGTCCCAAAAAGGACCACATCATATGATAATGGTATGGAAATGCCATAATTTTCCCTCATATAGATTTCCAAAAATTGAGTATTAAGGAACAATAGAACAACAGATGATCCAGTGTCCCTATTTCAAGATGACAGTGCCAGCATCTATTAGATTTTGAATTATCTAATTTTTGTAAACGAAAAGGGGTCCAAAAAATTCTATACAATAGAAAAAACCAGGTTTGTCTCATAGATGCTGATGCTGTACATCTCATCCTCCAAATCTAAATCCATGGCCATTGAGTAGCAGAAATCTGTTGCTTTGTCTCAATGCTCCAATTGTCCCTTAGGCTTGTTTTTGGTTTCTTATTCAAATATTCTAATATTAATTTATACCACTTGGTGGCCTGATGCCCCAGGAAATCTGTCTGGAAACATAGGCCCGGTAAGCTATTCTGATTGTTTAAGTTACGACAGTCAGGGAACCCTTTCTGAATGATCTGTTTCAACTGCAACTATTTAAAAGCTTGAAACTTTGAGATACTGAATGATTGTTGCAATTGTGATAAATGCAGCATTTTCCCATTAGAGATCACATCATCTAAAGTACGTATGCCGACCTGTAGCCAATGTTTCCAGAGAATCTTAGACTGCCAATTTGAATCTTGGATAACCATAGAGATTGACACATGGATTGTTCTATTGGAACTGGTGTTAAATTATTAATAAATTTTAGGTATTCCAGGTGGCACAAAGAATACTATTGTCCTTGTAGATTCTAGGTAACTTAATACTCAAGATACGGCACAAACACAATGGAGACAATATATGAGTTTCTAATATCATATATTTTATATATCATATATAGAGACCCAAATAATCAGGCCTACTCAAATCAAGTTACTTCACAACCAATCAAAGATGACCTTTATTCTATGCAATCACTGTGGTGCTTTAATTCCAAGACACACTATTTGGAGGCTTAAGGCTTGTCCCATCTGTCTTCAACTTGCTAGTATTAAGGAGGAGTTCTGCAAACTTAAACAGGAATTGAATACAATTAAAGCAGCTTCCATCATTCCACAAAATCATACCAACTTACCACCTCTACCTCAAAGAATAAAACAGCCCAGGAATAAATGGGTCACAGTAGGCTCAGGAAGACTGCGACATGTAACACAGAAACATCCACCTTCACTAATATTATCTCTACAAAATTCCTTCGCTCTACTAGTGCACTGCGATACTCAAAAAAAAAACCAGAAGGGAGGTGGGACTGGAACCAATGAAGCACACCCTAAGCACAAAAAAAAGCCAAAAACAGAAAACTATTACTGTTGGGGGATTCCATCATCAGAGGCATTAATCTTGGAACAAAAGGTGAGGAGACCAAAATAGTGAAATGTCTTCCAGGATCCTCAGCTACCAAGAGTTCCAGGCAAATACTGACTATAATTAAGGAAGAAACTAAGGATTTTAACACTGATGTTGTTATCCATTTGGGAACAAATGACCTGGCCAACAACTCCACACTTGCAGCACAGAAAGCTTTTCGGAAGCTTGGTGAGGGCTTGAAACCTTTTGTAAAGACTTTAGCTTTTTCAGAAATACTGCCTGCATATGGAAAGGGAGAGCAAAGAGTGAAAAACACAGATGATTCAAAGCCTGGTGTCATCAAAAAGGCTTCAGGTACATAGGAGGATGGGGAAATACATGGAAGGACAAGAAGCTATATTGCACTGATGGGCTACATATTACTACAGCAGGAAAAAGAAACCTTGCAGAGAAATTTAGACAATATGTTTCTAGGCATTTAAACTAGAAGGTGGGGGTGGTGTATGTATGAAGGACAATTATAGAGACCACCCCTGGAAAAAGAAAAGATGTGATAGTAGTAAAGATTGCAACATAAAAAATATCAGCAACTCATTTCTTAGCATTGCAACGGAAAGTGAAACGAAACAAAAATCTATAAGAAAAAGGAGATTACCGCTGAAAAATAGCTGGAAAGCGATGACCACAAATGCTCGCAGTCTAAGCAACAAAGTTCATGATCTGCAAGCCCTGATGTTAGAGGCAGATCTAGATATTGTCGCTATCACAGAGACATGGTTCAGTGAATCACATGGATGGGATGCAAACATTCCAGGATATAATCTTTTTAGGAAGGACAGAGATGGTCAAAAAGGTGGAGGAGTAGCTCTCTATGTAAAGATCAATATCCAAGCGACCGAAATGTAAGGGACCTGGGGAGAGGAAGAAGCGATATGGATTGCTCTGAAAAGAGAAGATGGAACTTTTATCTACGTGGGTGTAGTCTACAGACCTCCGACTCAATCGCAGCAAATTGATAAGGATCTGATTGTAGATATCCAAAAGTTTGGAAGGAAAGAGGAGGTTCTGCTGTTGGGAGATTTCAACCTGCCAGATGCGGACTGGAATGTTCCGTCAGCGGAATCGGAAAGAAGTAGGGAGATTGTGGATGCCTTTCAAGAGGCTCTGCTCAGACAAATGGTGACGGAACCCACAAGGAAAAAAGCGATATTGGATCTGGTCCTCACAAATGGAGAGAGTATCTCTAATGTTCGAGTGGGTGCTCACCTGGTAAGTAGCGATCATCAAACGGTTTGGTTTGATATAATGGCTAAAGTGGAGAGCAGCCGCACGTTACTTAAAGTCCTGGATTTCAAACGTACGGACTTTAATGCAATGGGAGAGTACCTGAAGAAATAGCTGTTAGGATGGGAGGACATAAGAGAAATGGAAAGACAGTGGTCTAAGCTGAAAGGAGTGATAAAAATGGCTACGGACCTTTATGTGAAGAAAATCAATAAAAACAAGAGAAAAAGGAAGGTGATATGGTTCTCCAAACTAGTGGTGGAGAAAATAAAGGTTAAAGAGTTGGCGTTCGTGAAATATAAAAAAAACCCAAGAAGAGGAGTGCAGAAAGGACTACAGGGTAAAACTGAAAGAAGCGAAGAGAGAGATATGTCTGGCGAAAGCACAGGTGGAAGAACAAATGGCTACAAATGTAAAAAAGGGAGACAAAAATTTTTTCAGATATATTAATGAAAGGAGGAAGATGAAAAATGGAATTGCTAAACTAAAAGATGCTGGGAACCGATATGTGGAGAGTGATGAGGAGAAAGCAAATGTGCTAAACAAATACTTCTGTTCTATGTTCACAGAAGAAAATCCTGGAGAAGGACCGGGATTATCTGGCAAAGTTACACAAGAAAATAGAGTAGATTCTGCGCTGTTCACGGAGGAGAGTGTTTGAGCAATTTGAAAAACTGAAGGTGGACAAAGCGATGAGACCAGACGGGATCCATCCCAGGATACTAAGGAAGCTCAGAGAGGTTCTGGCAAGGCCTATTAAAGACTTGTTCAACAAATCTCTGGAGACGAGTGGTTCCTGGGGATTGGAGGAGAGCGGATGTGGTCCCTATTCACAAAAGTGGTCAGGGGGATGAATCAGGAAACTGCAGGCCGGTGAGCCTCACTTCAGTTGTTGGAAAAATAATGGAAGTGTTGCTGAAAGAAAGGATAGTGTACTTCCTTGAATCTAATGGGTTACAGGATCTGAGGCAACATGGCTTTACAAAAGGTAAATCGTGTCAAATGAACCTGATTGAATTTTTTGATTGGGTGACCAGAAAGCTGGATCAAGGACATATGCTAGATGTAATTTACTTAGATTTCAGCAAAGCCTTTGATACAGTTCCTCATAGGAGGCTGTTGAACAAACTTGAAGGGCTGAAGTTAGGACCCAAAGTGGTGAACTGGGTTAGAAACTGGCTGTCGGATAGACGCCAGAGGGTGGTGGTTAATGGAAGTCTCTTAGAGGAAGGAAAGGTGAGTAGTGGAGTCCCTCAGGGTTCGGTGCTGGGGCCGATCCTGTTCAATATGTTTGTGAGTGACATTGCTGAAGGGTTAGAAGGAAAAGTGTGCCTTTTTGTAGATGATTTTTTTATAATGACTGTTTTTGTGCTTTTTTGAGCTGCTTCTTTATTTTTCACATTGGCTTTATATGTTTGGTGCTGCCTTTTCTTATCTCACTATTCTTGATTATTTGCTTTTATGTATTTCACTATTTTTGAGTATTCTTTTTGAATTGCTTATAAGATTGTTTCCAGGACTGGTAGAGCTTTGGTGTATTTATTTCTGATTCAGCTTCTGCTGTTTTATGTTTTGGGGGGAGGATTTTTTTCTTGGGATCCCTTTTTTGCTTTACATGATCATGAAGCTTACGTCCTTTGTTTGTGGGGCTTGTTTTTTACATATTTATATACTGATTTTATATTAAGCCTAATTAGACAGTGATATTTTTTATATTGTTATTCTTTTGAAATGAATAAAGTTTTGAGTATTGTATATAAGTGTATTTAATATTTTTTTGCTTTTCAACGTCTATTATATCTACATTATTGATGCAATTGAATGTGAGAGGTTTTGAGTTTGATTAAAACTCAGCTGCCAAGTAGTAGACCATTGTTCCAATAAAAGTAGGTCCTGCGTCAATGTCGGGCACGGTTTCTCTGCCCACTACGTTGCACAGTTTAGCGTCATCAGCAAATAATGCAATTTTACCTCGAAGCCCCTGAGACAGGTCCGTACAAAGATATTAAATAGGATTGGACCCAAGACTGAGCCCTGTGGCACTCCACTGATCACTCCCGACGTTTTGGACAGAATACCATTTACCACTGAGCCAGTCTTTAACCCATGCAGTCAATGTTTCTCCTAGTCCCATTGAACTCAAGGTTCAAGTTTATTAAAAAAAAATTTATACCACTTATTCAAATTTCTAAGCGGTGTACAGCAATAATAAAAGAGAAATCATTAAAAGAAACAAAACCATTTAGTGTTAAAATATTATACAATAAGATATCAAGTTAGTAGACTTTAACATAAACACATACACTAACTGGACACATACACTAATTGGAAAAGTAGGACTGAACTACAATAATTTAAGATAAAGCACACTTAGAGATAAAACAACAGGTAGGGAAAGGGACTGTAGTTAGTTTAGTCCTAAAAAGGACAGTTTTATGCAAAAGCATCCTCAAATAAAAATGTTTTGAGTTTAGCTTTAAACTGCTTTATTGAGGTTTCCATACGTAAGTGATTGGGCAATGAATTCCATAGGGTGGGTGCAGTAACAGCGAAATTATTAGGGAAAGATTGAAGAGTGCAGCTAACGTCCACCAGGACATCTTTTAATTCCCTAAGCACTCTGGGGTGCAGTTTATCCGGTCCCATGGCTTTGTTCACATTGAGCTTTGATAGTTCTCGGTAGATGCTGCCGGTGGTAAATTCAAAATTCTGGAACTGGTCTTCTGAGCTCTCCCTGGTCTCTCTGCAGCTGTGGACCGGATCCCAGCGCCTGAGCAGAAGTATTCATTGAGTAGTTCGGCTTTATTGGAGTCCGATTCTACATAGTTACCATCAGGTTTCCTTAGGCGCACTATCCTGTCTATTTTCCTTTTCGTGACACTAACATACCTGAAAAAGGATTTATCTCCCTTTTTAATATTCTTAGCTAAATTTTCTTCCATCCGGAGTTTGGCATCTCTGACTGCTGTTTTAATAGTTCTAGATTTCACCAGATAGGCTTCTTTAGCTTCCAGACGTGATTATTTGTAGGATACAAATGCTGTTTTCTTCTGTTTTACGACTTTCGAGATCTCCGCGGAGAACCACTGGGGCTTATTATTTCTCCGTCGTTTGCTCACGGTTTTTATAGAGAGGTTGGTTGCTTTCTGTAGGGTAGATTTTAGAGCTGACCACAGTACCTCCACACTATCTGTCGTGTCCTGGTTTTGCAGTGCCTCATAGACAAAATCTCCCATGCTCTTGAAGTTAGTGCCCTTAAAGTTAAGGACCTTTGTTGATGTGTTTGACCTAGTGAATCCCTTCCTGAGGTGAAATCACACCATGTTGTAGTCACTGGAGGCAACCATGAGAGGCCAAATTATTTCATTTTCGGCATATATTAAGAAGCAAGTTAAAAAACAATTTTCCAGTTTGGAACAAGATATTAAGGTATTAGAATCAAAACTGGTTGATAAATGGGATTTTCCAACATTACAGGCTCTCTTGAAGATAAAAGGTAAATATAATGAGATTTCTTCTAAATTGATAAGGAAAGACTTACCGTATTTTCACGCAAATAACACGCACCCGTATAAAACGCGCACACGTGTATAGCGCGCAGAAATCACGATGATAAGCACAAAAACTTTGGTATAACGCGCTCACGATTATACCGCGCATGCTGCCCGACTCTCCGTTCACCCCCCTGACTTCCGTGCACTGCCCCGCCTCTCCGTGCGCTGTCCCGACTCTCCGTTCACCCCCCTGACTTCCGTGCACTGCCCCGCCTCTCCGTGCGCTGTCCCGACTCTCCGTTCACCCCCCCCTGACTTCCATGCACTGCCCTGACTTTCCGTGCGCTGTCCCGACTCTCCGTTCACCCCCCCTGACTTCCGTGCACTGCCCTGACTTTCCGTGCGCTGTCCCGACTCTCCGTTCACCCCCCTGACTTCCGTGCACTGCCCCGCCTCTCCGTGCGCTGTCCCGACTCTCCGTTCACCCCCCCCCCGACGTCCGATTCATCCCCCCCCCCGGCAGGACCATTCGCACCCCCACCCCGAAGGACCGCCGACTCCCCGACAATATCGGGCCAGGAGGGAGCCCAAACCCTCCTGGCCACGGCGACCCCCTACCCCCACCCCGCACTACATTACGGGCAGGAGGGATCCCAGGCCCTCCTGCCCTCGACGCAAACCCCCCTCCCCCCCAACGACCGCCCCCCCCAAGAACCTCCGACCGCTCCCCCAGCCGACCCGCGACCCCCCCTGGCGACCCCCACGACCCCCCCACCCCCCTTCCCCGTACCTTTGGTAGTTGGGCCAGAAGGGAGCCCAAACCCTCCTGGCCACGGCGACCCCCTAACCCCACCCCGCACTACATTACGGGCAGGAGGGATCCCAGGCCCTCCTGCCCTCGACGCAAACCCCCCTCCCCCCCAACGACCGCCCCCCCAAGAACCTCCGACCGCTCCCCCAGCCGACCCGCGACCCCCCTGGCGACCCCCACGACCCCCCCACCCCCCTTCCCCGTACCTTTGGAAGTTGGCCGGACAGACGGGAGCCAAACCCGCCTGTCCGGCAGGCAGCCAACGAAGGAATGAGGCCGGATTGGCCCATCCGTCCTAAAGCTCCGCCTACTGGTGGGGCCTAAGGCGCGTGGGCCAATCAGAATAGGCCCTGGAGCCTTAGGTCCCACCTGGGGGCGCGGCCTGAGGCACATGGGCCCAACCCGACCATGTGCCTCAGGCCGCGCCCCCAGGTGGGACCTAAGGCTCCAGGGCCTATTCTGATTGGCCCACGCGCCTTAGGCCCCACCAGTAGGCGGAGCTTTAGGACGGATGGGCCAATCCGGCCTCATTCCTTCGTTGGCTGCCTGCCGGACAGGCGGGTTTGGCTCCCGTCTGTCCGGCCAACTTCCAAAGGTACGGGGAAGGGGGGTGGGGGGGTCGTGGGGGTCGGCCAGGGGGGTCGCGGGTCGGCTGGGGGGGCGGTCGGAGGTTCTTGGGGGGGACGGTCGTTGGGGGGGGGGGGGGTTTGCGTCGAGGGCAGGAGGGCCTGGGATCCCTCCTGCCCGTAATGTAGTGCGGGGTGGGGTTAGGGGGTCGCCGTGGCCAGGAGGGTTTGGGCTCCCTTCTGGCCCGATATTGTCGGGAAGTCGGCGGTCCTTCGGGGTGGGGGTGCGAGTGGTCCTGCCGGGGGGGGGGGGATGTATCGGACGTCGGGGAGTCGGCCGGGCAAGAGGGCTTGGGCTCCCTCTTGCTCCGATCGTGGATGCGGGTGCGGGTGGGAGCGCGTGCGAGTGGTCGTTCGGGGTGGGGGTGCGAGTGGTCCTGCTGGGGGGGTGAATCGGGCGTCGGGCGGGGTGGGAACTATGTTTGAAAACTTTCGTATACCGCGCTCACGCATATAACGCGCGAGGGGTATGCGCGGTAGGTAAAAACGCGTATAACGCGCGCGTTATATGCGTGAAAATACGGTATTTTCTCAACAAGCTTTGTATTATGGAAATTCAAATAAGGCGGGAAGATTATTGGCAAATTATCTAAAAGCAAAAAAAAAGAAAACCAAAAATAATAGCAGTAAATTATGAGAAAGGTAATACCTATTCTCAAATTGGACCGATTTTAAAACAATTTTTAAATTTTTATAAAGATCTGTATTCTTCTGAGCCTTATTTAGATAAAGAAAAGGATGGTTTTGAATTTTTTAAATTAATTAATGGACCAAAAATTCCTGAGCATATAAAAGTTTAGAAAAGCCAATATCACTAAAAGAGTTGCAAACAGCGTTGAAATCCCTGAGAGTTGGATCCGCTCCAGGTGGTGATGGTTTCACAATAGAGTTTTAAAAATCATTTCAAAATACCCTACTACCTTATTTGTTAAATTTAGATCAGATCCAACTAACTAATGGTTTCATCACAGGTACTATGGCAGAATCTGTTACTATAGTTTTGCCAAAGCCAAATAAAGATCCTGCATTGGTTTCAAATTACAGGCCTATTTCCTTAATTAATGTAGATGGCAAAATTCTAGCTAAAACATTGGCTTTATGCTTGGCCAAGGCTCTCCCTTTTATTATTGGTATGCATCAAACAGGATTTGTTGCTCAGAGACATTCCTCTAATAACACCAGATTGGCTTTTCATATGTTAATTTTAACAAAAGCCATGAATGATCCAGCCTTTTCTGTATCCTTGGAAGCAGAGAAGGCCTTTGATCGGGTAGAATGGGCCTTCATGTATCAAGCAATGGAATGGTTTGGTATAGGTTCAGGATTTATACAAATGATCCAAACATTGTATAGCTCCCCTGCTGCTAGATTATATATTAATAATAATTTCCCAGAGCATTTTAGTCTGCAGAGGGGGGTTAGACAAAGTTGTCCTTTGCCTCCTTTGCTTTTTGATATTATATTAGAACCCTTGTTATTAGCTATTCAGCAAGCGAAGGAGATACAGGGTATTCCTTATTCAGATCGGGAATATAAAGTTTCTGCTTATGCAGATGATATATTGCTTCATTTGAGAAATCCAGAAACAACTATTCCAAGCTTACTAGAATTGATAGAAAAATTTGGAAAATTTTCAGGGTACAAGATATATTGGATTAAATCAGAAGTTCTTCCACTTAATGTCCATTGTACAAAAGGTTTATTTGAAACATTCCCCTTTCTATGGAAAGAGGACGGAATAAAATATTTAGGCATTTGGATAAAAAACAAGTTGGAAGAAACAATGAAAGTGAATGAAAAATTTTATTACAGAAGGTAACAGAAATGTGTGAGCAATGGAATCCTTTACATCTTTCTTGGTGGGGGAGCGTTCAAACCATTAAAATGATGATTTTTCCTGTGGTTTGTTATCAAATGTGTATGTTACCAGTTTTTTTTTCAGGGGTCCTTTTATAAAAAGTTAAATTGTATTCTTACTAAATTTATTTGGCTGTGCAAAAAGACTAGAATTGCTTTAGTATCTCTACAAAAAACGATTACAGAGGTAGAGGTAAATTTCCCCAACTTTTATAGGTATCATCAATCCTATATTATGCGCCAGTGTATGTATTGGATCCTCCCAGAGCCTGTTGATAATATCCCGGATTGGTTATGGTTGGAATGGCGCCTCATGTTTCCTCTGAGATTATGCCATGTACTTAGTATCAAAATGCCTAGATTATATAAAGAAAATAGATTATTTGTAGACACATGGAAAACAATAAAATATGTGAGTAATTTATCACCTATTCCAATTCACAAATCAACAAATCAAACTATATGGCTGAACTCCAAGATTCAAATTGGCGGATTTAAGGTCATCTGGAAACATTGGATGATTGCAGGAATACATGTATTAGAAGATGTTATTTCTAATGGTAAACTGCTTGAGTTTTCACAGTTGCAACATAAATATGGCCTTAATAAATCACAAAATTTTAGATGGATGCAACTGAAGCAGGCCATTCGGGTGGGGTTCCCTGAATGGAAAAATCTTAATAATCAATATAGTTTTGGAATTCTTATGCTTTCAGGTAGATTTCCTGGGACATCAGGCCGCTCAGTGGTACAAATTAATATCTGGATTTATGAATAAAAAACCAAAGACTGGTCTTCGGGACATTTGAAGTATTGAGATTAAGCATCAAATTACTGCGTCTCAATGGCCACGAATTTGGTCTTGGAGGTTGAGATGTACGATGTCTGCATCTATGAGACAAACATGGTTTTTCCTGTTGCATAGAGCATTCTGGACCCCTGTTCGTTTACAAAAATTAGATTGCTCTAAGTCTGATAGATGTTGGCATTGTCCTCTTGAAGCAGGGACTTTAGATCATTTATTGTTCTATTGTCCTTTTATTATGGCTTTCTGGAAATCAATTTGGGGCCAAATTAATAGTTTGTTAGAAAATCATGTGGCATTATCGTATGATACAGTATTATTTGGCATGTCTATGAGGGTTAAGAGCCAAATATCTTCCAAAAATAATAAACTTTTACTTATTCTAACAGAAGTCGCCATACAACAAATAACATGTCATTGGAAAAATTGGAATCGATTAAACTACAGTTTTTGGTGGAATTCAGTGTGTCATATTTATAAAATGGAGAGAACATTAGCTATTCAGAAAGGGAATTTTAATAAATTTCAAGATGTATGTGGGCCATTAACAAATTATTGCAATGAATAGGTATCATTTTCCCTGATTAGTACAAATGAAATAATAGGGAGGGGGTAATTTTTTGAGTTTTCATTATTTGCTTTGAATAGAAAGAAAGTCTTTATTATATGGTATATGTGTTATGAGATATTGAAGGGTTGGAAGGGAAAGGGATACATTTTATTTAATATGAAGAATTGTAGAATTTCGAGTAATGTATTTAAGTTAAAATGATGAAACTTTTGATGCACTTGATGTAAGTTATAAAAATGAATAAAGAATTTAAAAAAAAAGAAATTCTTCAATAAAATTAGAATTTGCCAGCAATGTACAATCAAACCTCGGTTTGCGAGTAACCCGGTTTGCAAGTGTTTTGCAAGAAGAGCAAAACATTCTCCCAAACCTGTCTCACAAACCGAGTGTTGACTCGATTTGTGAGCACCCCCCCCCCGAGAACCGGCATTGCTCCCCCCCCCGCTCGAACCGGCACCCCCGCCCAAACAACTTGAAACTTACCCCCCGTCTGGCACTGGCACGCAGCCCACAGGGCGTGCCGGTGCCGCTTGAAGAAGTTCCTGCCTCTTGCTGGGCCTTGAGCATCAGCGCATGCTCAAGGCCTTCTAATTCTCCCTCTCGCCGAGATTCTCAGAGATCTCCAAGAATCTCGGTGAGAGGGAGAACTAGAAGGCCTTGAGCATGCGCAGATGCATGTTCAAGGCCAAGCAGAGGCAGGAACTTCTTCAAGCAGCACTGGCACATCCTGTGGGCTGCGTGCCGGTGCCAGACAGGGGGGGGGAGTAAGTTTCAAGTTGTTCGGGTGGGGGTGCCGGTGCGAGCAGGGGGTGGGGGGGGTAGGAATGTATTAAGCGAGTTTCCATTATTTCCTATGGGGAAAATCGCTTTGATATACAAGTATTTTGGTTTATGAGCATGCTTTGGGAACGAATTATGCTCGTAAACCAAGGTTCCACTGTATTATTTAACCTCCCCACAAGTCTATTACAATCTTGTTCCTCAAATTTTAATTCAATCCAAACTCCAGCATGATCTGATAAAACAATTGAGTCTATGCCAGCTTTGGTTACTTGTTGAACTAATTGATCTGATACAAATACATAATCTATTCTTGAAAATGATTTATGAACATGGGAGCAAAAGGAAAACTCCCAAGCATTAAAATGGAGAATTCGCCAGATATCTTTTAACCCACAGGATTGAACTAAATTATCCAATCCCATTGATTTCAAAATCTTACTGGGTTGTTTATCCAACAATGGGTCCATAACAGCATTGAAGTCCCCAGCTACCACTAGATTAGAGGCAGCCAGTGGCAGAAGTACCTGTTGAAGAGTTTTAAAAAATTATGTTTGATTTGAATTAGGGGCATTGATATTAAACAGCGTCAGAGCATGTTTCCCCAAGGTCATATTTACCTGAACCCACCTTCCTGAAGGATCTGCAGAAATAAAATTAAATACAGCTGAACATTTCCTATGCACTAAAATATCCATCCCTACTTTCTTTCTCACAGCCTGCACAAAAAAACACTGCTTTACCCACCCTCCTTCTAACTTCATCGATTCCCCAGCAGACAGCTGAATTTCCTGTATCATATATATATATATATCTCCGCATTTTGCTGCTTTAAAAAATTGAGTGTTTTCTTCCTCTTAACAGGATGATTGAGGCCATTGGCATTTAAAGAAAACAATTTAAAATTCATTGTAAAATTTTAAAGAAGAAACCCATAATAGTATACCAAATACACCCCACAAATACACTCTTTGTTCACTACACATCCTAAATCCCTTAAAAAAACCCGCTTTCCCCCCAATTCCCTACCCCCCATATCATACGATTGCTTGAAGACATACATTTAGACTAGCAGCCTCCCCTAGGCTACCTAACTAATTACTTCCCCTTATACAATTAAAATTAATCAACTTCTATTGACTAAAAAATTTCATAAATACCAAATTAAATATATAAATATTCCTAAGAAATGGGCAAATAATTAATAGAATATAACAACATTTTAAATAAGAAGATCCATAAAAGTATACCAAAAAACCTTTCCCCCCCCCCAAAACACCCTTTGATCAATACACATCCTAAACCCCTTAATAAAAATCCTCCTGTTCTCCCCCCAATTCCTTATTTCCCCATCATGCAAATACTTGGACACACATTTAGACCAGCAGCCAGAACCCTCCCTTAGGCAACATAATTCCCCCTTTAAATTAACATTGATCTATCCCTATAGATTTAAATATTTAATAGATACCCCAATATTAAATAAATACTCTTAGAAAGTAAACAATTAAATTGTCTGCGAAATTGAATACAACAAAATACATTCCTTATACTTGTAGAAATTCATTAGATTAATGAAGTTGATTAAACAAATATATTGAATTGCTGTAACCATTAAATACCTCTAATATTTCCCAAAATCAATCTAAATACCCCTCACTTTTTAAGTTATTATACATTAAATTATAAAGAAAGAAAGAAAGAAATATATATATATATATATATATATATATATATATATATGTATGTATGTATATATATATGTATATGTATGTCAATGAAACTACATCAATGAGACCTGAAATCTGAAACTCTTTTCCTATTTTTTTCCCTTTCCCCTTTTTACTTTTAAAACATTTATCAGAGAATAAGTATAAGATTAAAGGCTCCTTTTACGAAGACGTGTTAGCAGTTTAATACGCGTAATAGCACACGCTAAACCGCCGGCCGCGCTAGCCGCTACCGCCTCCTCTTGAGCAGGTGGTTGTTTTTGGCTAGCACAGAGGTTAGCACATGATTAAGTGACGCATGCTAAAGCCACTAATACGGCTTCGTAAAAGAAGCCCTAAGTGTTGAGATTGAATTAGACTATAAATAGCTTAAAAATTCCTAAAATAAGATTTGCTAGTATCCTTTTTTTTTTTTTTCCATTATATTTTTATTTTCAAATTTTACAAAAAGTGTACATAATAATAAAATACAGTTGATAAATGCATGGTATCACTTTTATATCTAACACAATGTATGTCTGGATTTGATTTTCCCCTTCACCCTCCCCCCACCCTTTTATTGCTTTAATATAATATTTTCAAATTTTATAAAAGTATACAACATATTAGAATATAATTGATAATTATTCAATAACATATTTATATCTAATACAATATATTCTGGATAAATTTTATTCATTTTCCCTCCCCCCACCCTTCTATTATTTTTTAATCATATGTTACATTTTGTATCATATATTATAATTTATTATATATAATTTGTTTTCCTTACCCCCCCTATATGTGTGTCATAAAAAAAATCTCTAAAAGAAGAAAAGAAGAAAAAGTATTCCATTATTTAATCATTACAGTATTTTGTCAATGGCCCCCATATTTTTATAAATTTATTATATGTCCCCTTTTGTATTGCTATTGTTCTTTCCATTTTAAAAATATGGCATATTGTATTCCACCAAAATGTGTAATTTAGGTTGTTGTAATTTTTCCAATTGTTAGTTATATGTTGAATGGCAACCCCTGTCATAATTAATAAAAGCTTATTATTTTCTGGTGAAATTTGACTTTTTTTTCTCATCATTGTTCCAAATAAAATTGTATCATATGATATTGCAATATGATTTTCCATTAATTTATTAATTTGTGGCCAAATTGAATTCCAAAAAATTTTAATATAAGGACAATGATATAATAAATGATCTAATGTCCCTGGTTCTAGATTACAGTGCCAGCATCTATTAGACTTAGAACTGTCTAGTTTTTGTAAACGAGTAGGGGTCCAAAAAGCTCTATGTAATAAAAAGAACCATGTTTGTCTCATAGACGCTGACACTGTACATCCCATTCTCCAAGACCAAATTAGTGGCCATTGAGATGCATTAATTTGATGTCCAATCTCAATGCTCCAAATGTCTCTTAGACCATTTTTTGGTTTTTTATTCAAATATCCAGATATTAATTTATACCACAATGCGGCTTGATGTCCTAGGAAGTCTGCTTTAAAGCATAAGAACTTTAAACTATATTGATTGTTTAATGATTTCCATTCAGGAAACCCAACCTGAATGGCCTGCTTCAATTGCAACCATTTAAAACTTTGTGTTTTATTAAGACCAAATCTATGTTGCAATTGTGAAAAATCCAGCAGTTTACCTTCTGAAATAATATCATCTAGAGATCTAATTCCTGCAATAATCCAGTTCTTCCAAAGGATTTGAGCTCCGCCAATTTTGATCTTGGAGTTTATCCATATGGATTGATTAGTTGATTTATATATTGGGATGGGTGTTAATTTATCAATAAATCTCAATGTTTTCCAAGTATCCATTATTATTTTATTTTCTCTGTATCTTTTAGGTATATTAATACTTGGTAAATTTGCTAGTATCCTAAAGCAATTTAATTTGAAAGTAGTTTGCAACATATATAAACCTATACTCTTCTCTAAATACTCATACTATATGGATACCAGACTATTGACTGTTATTTTCTTCCATCTGTTCACAACGAGCCACCCTCCAGAAGTTAAAATAGTCCTGTTGATTCCAAATCTGTCCATGATGATGGTCCACAGCTCTGGATATAATCTTTGGCGCCGGGTGCCCCTGTTGGTCAAAGAGACCATTATCCTGACAAGATTTGCACACAACTTTCTGTTCTGACCAGTTCTATCGTATGTCATTCCACAGCAGAGCAACCGAGTCTCCTCTACTTTTAACAAATGAGACTTCTGAGCACACTGCCTCATTAATGACACCGAGAATGAGACCTTAAGGTAAAGTGTAAAGACTAATTTTCTATTGAATTTAGCTCTTGTTGAATTCTGGCAGCAGTTACATCTAAGCAAGGATCTGGATCTGGAAACCTGTCTGCCTCCGTTCTCAGTATTAGAAAACAGTCCAGTGCTCCTGGTTTAATTTTAGGAAACCAACTCTTGAGAAAAGTAGGCAAGACATCATTTTAAATGTCTACTATGATTTCAGCTTCAAAGATCCAATGAGCTTCTATGATTAAATATAATGCACTGGAATTGATGATAGTTAATAGAATATAGCACTATATGGCTACACAAAGTTAAATCAGGAACTTTACTTTCCATCCTATTAATGACACTTTTCCCAGTGAATTTAGCTCTTGTTGAACTCTGGCAGCAGTTACAACTAAGCAGGGATCTGGATCTGGTAAACTGTCTGCATACGCTCATAGTATTAAAAAGCAGTCCAATGCTCCTGGCTTACTTCTAGACAATTTTGCAGCAAGGAATTAGGGCCTATACAAATGAACTGACCAGAATCAGTATACTAAATGGTGCAGGATGACCGCAACATGAAACTGAATCAAAGTGCCTCATCCAAAGTTAGCTGCCCGAGTTCCCCCCTCCCCCCCCACGAACCAGCATCAGTGTCAGCACCAAAGCACGGGGCGATGGAGCAAGATCACAGTCAGGAAGCCCTGCAGTATTCTATATCCTCAGCCAAATATCCGCCGCCCCTGTAGACATCGCCACCATTAAAAGCATCTCCAAACGAGGCGTCGTCAAAGGGCATAAAAAAATATATAAAAATACAGCAGCAGAGGGCTGAATAACACGCTAGCACGGGTGACTGAAAAAATGGATCATGAAAGTCATGGTACTCACGGGCATTGCAGCGGGAGCCCCAAAACTTCAGCAACCTCTCTCTTCAAGTGCCTAATCTCACTGTAAACACCAGATTAGTTCCAGCTATATGGAACAAAGGTGTATTAAGGGGCAGAGGCGACCAACCGTCCATATACGTAAAGCAGGCTGCTGACTGGATAATGTACCCCCTGACTTTTATTTTTATATTTTACAGTTCCATTTATCACACACCGTAGGTCGTGTCACCAGCTCCCTGCTTCCCAAATGACTAGTGGGCTGGAACTTCCTTTTCTCTTGTTGCCTGTCATTTGCTTGAGAGAGTAAGAGAGATCGAATTCTCTCCTATCACAGGACTTATTTGAAAAAAACTAAAATTCCATTCTCGTGGTTTTGTGACAGTTAGAAACCTGGGGACAGTTGAAACGTCCAATTCATATTAAAATAAATAGTTCAAAAAAACATTAAAAACATTAAAATTCAGCTTTCATTCTCCAAAATCCAGAAAAGATCAATAAATAAATTAAAGATTTGAGTCCATTCAATTCATCGGTGTTTCATGTTGAGACAAAAATTCCTTCAGCTTTTCAGAGTCTTCAAATTGGTAAAATTTATCTTTTTAAGTAACCCTCATGAGAGCAGGATAGTAAAGCCCATATGTTGCCCCAATCTCCTTTAGTTGTTGCCTCATTTGTAGAAATTGCTTGCGAAGATGCACTGTTGCACTTGCAAAATCTGGGACAAACATAATATTTGAATCTTTATAAGACAGATTTTTAGTTTCCTTTGCCACCCTTAAAATTTCCAAAATGTGCTGAAAACGCAGCAGGTGAAAAATTATTGGTCTAGGTCTCGCCTGGCCATGAGGTTTCCTTCCCGGGATCCTATGTTTCAAGTTTCAAGTTTCAAGTTTATTAGAATTTGATTGATCGCTTATTACAAGCTAAGCGATTAACAATTTATATAAAATAAGTAGGATTTTAAAAGTAAAACAGTAAATGAGGTTCAGATACAAACAGACAAAACAGACTAACATGATACATAAGGAAGGAAAAAAAATGGAAGGGAATAGTTACAATATTTAATCAAAAAATGGAAAAAGAGGGGGTAGGAAAAGACATATGTGCCCTCTCTATTTCCAATGGCACCTTTAAGATTAGGGGGAGTATTTTTGAAATCACTTCTTCCAGGAAAGACAACATATTTTTCCCTTCGACCCCTTCGTTTAAACTAGGATCCTCACATTATTTCTTCTCACCGGTTTTCATAATCTGTCATCCATTTTTCCAATTCATTGATGACCTTTTACAGTGCTGCTGCTCCTGTTCCACTTTCTCCATTCTGGTCTCCATCTGATCCATTCTGGCATTAACAATATCCATTTTGTTTCCCAGATTTACCATTTCTTCCTTCACTGCTACTAGTGCTGCCTGATTCAGGAAAAAATTTTTTGATTCAATTCAGCCTAACATCCTGGTGGGTTTATTTTATAGCCTCTTCACCCCCTTATAGCCTCTTTACCCCTCTTCACCCCCTTTGCCCTCTCCTACCCAAACTGGTCCTGTTGTGTAAACAAAATAAACAAGCAAAAAATACTTTTCCTCTCTCTATTAAATCCTAGCTCACGTTTGCAGTCCAAGACCAGCTCTGGAAGGATACACATTTCAAATCTGACATATTATAATCACAAAACAGAAAATAAAATTATTTTTCCTACCTTTAGTTGTCTGGTCATTTTTCAAATCATGTTGGTCTGGTTATCTTCTGATCAGGCTCTCCTTCTTTCTTCTTTATCTGTGCTAACCATCTATCTTCCATCTCTGTCCTCCCCTTCTGTTTCCCTTTCCTCCCCCGGAGGTCTGGCATCTTTCCTTTTTTTTCATTTCCATCCCCCTGCAGCTGCAGCAATGGACCCCACCATCCACAGATCCACCATCTCTCCTTTTCTCATCTACCCTTTCATCCAGCATCTCTCTTCTGTGTCCCTATTCTCCTCTCCAGTACTGTCTCCCTTGTGTCCCTGTTCCTAAGCTCCCTCCATGCCCAGCATCTTATCTCTCCTCTTCTTCTTTCTCTCTTCCTTACCTCCTGTATCCCCTTCCCCAGGTACAAGCTTTCTCTTATTATCTCTCCTGCCATCCTGCACCCTACCCACCTACTTTGGAGCAGTATCTGTCCCTCTTGTACCTTCCCCTTGTGGTCTTGCATTTTTCTCTCTCTCTCCCTCTCCCTCTCTACCCCTCTCTCCATTAGTCCAGCACCTCTCCTCTGCTTTCCACCCCTCTTTTTGGTTTAGTCTCTCTCTTCCCTTCACTTCACCCCAGGTCTGGCATCTCTCCTCCCCTCTCTTACTCCTTCCTCCTCCTCCCTCTACACAGGCCTGCCTCCCTACCACCAAAGGAACTCTTCCTCCCTCTGCACAGGCCTGCCTCCCTGCCCTGCACTTAACCAGGTACTGTAGTACCACTGAATATCTCTGCTAACTGGTCATCCCTAATCAACTAGGTTAGGGGTGGGCTGGGAGCAGAGTTAGGATGGAACCCCAACAGCTGGTTAGTGGTAATATTCACCATAAAGTTAGGACACCAAACTTTGGGCACCTTTTATCAAGCTGCATTAGGGGTTTTTTTTAATCGCAGGTCGCAGTGGTAAAAGCTCTAATGCTCATTGGAATTCTATGATAATTGATGCTTTTACTGCAGCGGCCGGTAATAAAAAGCCCTAAAATGGCTCAATAAAGGGGCCTTTATGTGCTGAGGCCTGGATTCTATAAACAGTGCCTTAAGTTAGGCACCTAACTTAAGTTGAAAACGCCATTAAAAAAAGAAAATAAAGCTCTTAAAAGAAAAAATGTTGGCACCTATCAGTGCCTAAAAAATGGTGCCTGAATCACATCTTCAGAGGCATTTTATGTTTAGAAATGTGAGATGGGGGCATTTCGAAATGTTTTTAACAGGCTGGAAGACCTCAACCTGAATATTAAGTGTATGTCTGCCACATGGGAAACTACATTACAAAGTAGGCACAAAGCAAGATACATAAGACACAGCATGTATCCGTTCTTTATATGTATTATGCTGCTTGGCTATGGGTCTTGAGTGAAAGCACCTATTCTTAGTTGGGGGCGGTGGTGGGAGGCGGGAGAGGATGGTTTGAATGCTTGGAGTGTTCTCATTTTCTGTGGTGCTTGTGTGACAATAGGAGACACAGAAGGATACTAAGAGAACTGAAGAAAAGGGAGTTTAAGGAGATGCCCCAGAACACTGACTATATTTTTTGAAAGACTAAGAGGCCCTTTTATTAAAATGCAGTAAAGTGCATAAATTAGATGTAAAAATTAGCATACGGTAAATGCACTGACAGCAAATTTCATCCATAGTGGGTATCCCATCTCTTTGTATCTTTGGTTCTTGTCATGACAAAATTTTATTACCACAACTCTCTGTATAAATGGATTTCCTCAACTCAATTACTAAGACTTCAGCTAATACAACCGTTTACTCTAAAATTGTTCTTTCGCATGAAAAAGTTTGATCATGTCAGTCCTTTGCTGAAATCTGAAAATTGGCTTCCTATTTCCTACTGCATTCTTTTTAAAATATTAACTACAGTATTTCATTTCATATTTTTGCCTCAGGTTTTCCATCATTTTTGTCCAATCTAAAACTATATATTCTAACACATACATTACACTTCGTTTTTCTCAGTACAGCCTATTAGTTATTCCTTCCCATTGATCCATCCTTCCAACTCTGGAATGATCTGTCACCTGATGTTTGATTGACATCTTCCTTTAAGAGCTTTAAAACTTTATTGAAAACCTTTTGCTTTTATCAGGCATTCTCTTCTGATGTTTAATTTATATTTTCCCTACCATTCCTACTTTGATTTAGTACTTTTATCTTTTGCAGGAACCAGTTATGATCCCCTTGTCCAATTTCTTTTATCCTGCTGTATCACTCATTCTTTCAGTGTTTTTATCAAATTGATGTAATAACTTCCACTTGTTTTTACCAAATACTACATTTATTGTCCTATCACTTACCTCTTGTTTTCATCTACCTTGTTTGATTGTCTTTCCTATTTTTTGTAATTTATTGTAGACTGCTTTGATGTCATTAACCTATAGGTGGTATGTCAAATAAAATGAAACAT
This sequence comes from Geotrypetes seraphini, assembly GCF_902459505.1. Classification (NCBI taxonomy): domain Eukaryota; kingdom Metazoa; phylum Chordata; class Amphibia; order Gymnophiona; family Dermophiidae; genus Geotrypetes; species Geotrypetes seraphini. The sequence goes on along the minus strand of NC_047085.1, from coordinate 274,843,776 downwards.
AAATTATTTAAGGAGTTGAAAGAGGTTCTTCGCAATTTCAGGGGTAACAATGCACAGTGAGTTACTGCAATTTGTAGTTAACACTTATTCTCCTCTACTACTTATCATTTTTATAGTGCTGTCAGATTATACAACACAATACATTAAGGGCTGGATTCTGTAACCGGCGCCTATGTCAGTGGCCGCCTAAAAAGTAGCCACCGATTGTGTGTCAATCACATGACTGCTTGCAGAACCAAATTTCATGGAGGAAATTCAGTTAAAAATAAATGATTATTTTCAAATTAATAATACGGAAGAAATCTCCATTGAGACTATAGAAACATAGAATATGACGGCAGAAAAAAGGGCCTTTGGCCCAACAAGTCTGCCCACACAAGAACCCTCCTCCTAAGCACTTCCTCGAAGTGAACCCACATGTTTATCCCATCTTTTTCTTAAAATCGAGCACGTTGCTGGCCTCAACTACCTGAAGTGAAAGATCATTCCACCAATCAATCACCCTTTCGGTGAAGAAATACTTCCTAATGTCACCATGAAATCTCCCACTCTTGATTTTTAACGGATGCCCTCTTGTTATCATATGTCCTGTAAGGAAAAAGACGTCTTCTTCCACCTTAATATGGTCAGTAACATATTTGAACGTCTCTATCATGTCTCCCCTCTCTCTGCATTCCTCGAGAGAGTATAGCTGCAACTTATCTAGACGTTCTTCATATGAGAGATTCTTGAGTCCTGAGACCATCCTAGTGGCCATACGCTGAACTGACTCCATTCTCAGCACATCCTTGTGATAATGGAACCTCCAAAATTGAACACAATATTCCAGATGAGGTCTCACCATGGACCTGTACAGCGACATTATAACTTCGAGCTTTCGGCTGACAAAACTTCTACGGATGCAACCCAGCATTTATCTAGCCTTAGATGAAGCTTTCTCCACTTGATTGGCAGTCTTCATATCTTCACTAATGATTACTCCCAGGTCCCATTCTGCAACAGTTTTTGTTAAGGTCTCACCATTCAGGGTGTAAATTCTGCAGGGGTTTCCGCTACTAAGGTGCATAACACAGCTCCGTTGCGTGATTGACATGCAATTGGAGGCCATCTTTTAGGTGGCTACCAATACCGGTGCTGTTTGTAGAATCACACATAAAGTGCAAACAGAAGGAGCTAGAGAGCAGCTGTGTGGGAATGGGGAAAAAAGCAGCCTGGGGGGGATCATGGTAGAGAGAATAGATATGAAGGAAAGGAAGGAATAAATCTAGAAGAGAATGAGATGAGAGAAGCTATAGAAACATGGAGGAAAAGAAATGATGAAGGAATACTGGAAGAGAATTCTTAAAAAAAGGAGATTGAGGACAGAGAGAAATCCAATAACAAGTAGAGAGGGGCTGAAGTTGGAAAATTGGTTGGAAAATTATGGTTGGAAAATTATGATTTTACTAAAGATTTCTGTGCCAGCTGGGCTGGCTCAAGGTTAGGCAATAACTATACAGTACTCCCCTGATATTCGTGGGGGTTCCGTTCCAGGAACGCCCTTGAATCTTGAAAAACCGTGAATACGTTTTTTAGCGCGGGAGACTGGAGAGGGCAGCTGCAGAGCTGCTGGAGCGCCAGCGAGTGAAGGAAATCACTCGCGGTATGCTCCGACCACCTCTTCCTGCACTAAAGTCGGGCCTCACCAATCAGGAGCTGGAAGGGTGCTGGGCGCAGAGCCTGACAGGGGAGGAAGGAAGGAGGCTGGGTGCAGAGCCTGATGGAGCAGGACACTTGAATATTAAGCCGCCCGACATATTCGAGTCAACCATTTTTTTTTCCTCCTTTTTGCGGTGAAAAGGGGGGTCTCGACTTATATTCTGATCGACATATATTCGAGTATATACGGTACTCCACCTATGACGCTGAGGTCACAGAATTGTTAGTTGTTAAACACATCAAAGGGGAATGTTTTACAATATGTATGGATCAAAAATTTATGTTTCTCTATAGCTGGACCATTTATGTGGAATGGTACTTTACGGTTTTGTAGAAATCTATTGCAATATAAAAAGTTGCTCAAGCCCCATTTGTTTGTTCAAGCTTTTCTAAGCTAATATTCTGCTTCTTGAATTAAGTTTTTACTTTCTGAATATCATCTTTTTTGCAGGTTATTAGATTTGTGCTGCTTGATTGAAGTAATGTAGTAGATGAGCTGTTGAGATGTAATTAATAGGTTGAGATGTATAATCTTATGATTTTTGCTGATGTAGGGGATCTGTATGTTGTTTAAGTCTTGAAATATGTATGTAATATTGTGAGCCGTCTTGGATAAAGGCGAATTAAAAATTCTCATTTTAAATTCTTGCCTTTGGCTCCTGCTTCCCTATCCACTGACCTGCATGTGAAGAGAGATCTCATCCAGCACAAAGGTCCTAGCCAATTGTACAAAGATACAAAAGAGTTCTGGCTACCTTTCCTTAACATCTAATTTGAAGAAATCCTGGCACCATTAGCATGGACAGCAGTAACTTAAGATCTGTACTTTCAATGGGACATTGGGAATGGGGAACCCATTATATCCACTCAAGGGGCAAAGGTGAAAGGGAGAAGTCTGGCATAGCTGAGTATTTCTAGCAGGATTCCCAGAACAAAAGAACATAAGAATAGTCATACTGGGTCAGACTGATAGTCCATCTAGCACAGAATCCTGCTTCCAATAGTGGCTAATCCAAGTCACAAATACTTGCCAAAATCCCAAATAGTAGAATGATTCCATGTTACCAATCCCAGGACATGCAGTGGTGTCCATAAGCAGACTATGGACTTTTCTTCCAGTAACTTGTCCAAACCTTTTTTAACCCCACTGGATCCATCTATCATCTGTATAGAATCCTGAAATAGCTCCAGAGGCTTAAGAAACGAGAATCACTTACAGTCACAGGTCTCCTAGATTTCATCTCACATCCAACTAGGACTAGGTTAATTGCAGTGCTTCTTTGGAGCTTCAACAGCCCTGAGCCTCTTGGTTAGTACAGAAGCCTAAGAATCAGGTGAACTGGGTTCGATTCCAACTGCAGCTCCTTGTGATTCTGGGCAAATCACTTAGCCTTTTGTTAAAAAAAAAAAAGTAACTATATATAAACCATTTTGACTGTAACCAATGAAAAGTGGTATATCAAATCCCATCTCCCATTCTATACACTTGTGTGTTCCAGTGACATATAAACATGGGTGCCTTGTTATAAATTGTTTGGGGGTTTTTAATGTGCACAAATGGCTTTTAAAATTACTTCTAAGATTAGGAAGATGAATGGAGCTTTCCTTAATACAAAATAATTCCATATTGATTGCCTTTGTCAGTGACTACGGTGCAAGAAATAAGTCCAAACATAAACAAGAAAGAAATCAATGCAATATTTGGATTCTACTATATTAATATTGTTCTTAAAAACAAAGATTATTATGAGATTTATATAAGGCTATAGAAAAAAACAAGTCAGAGATTTATAATTCCCCAGCATGAAACAATTCAACAATATTCATATTAAGAAGAAAATATGAATTGTGTAAATAAAGAATTATTAAGTGAATCAGAGCCTGAAAAGTTAGTAATACGTTATTTAGCAAACACTAATTAGGTCTTGCTCTAATTTTATGAAAGCTTTTTTTTTTTGGGGGGGGGGAATAAACCCTGTTTTATGTGCATCAAACCACTTATAAAATTACCCCACATGTAAAATACATGTGGAAACAAGTAGGCATGTGCTCCTACACAATCTGAGGACAGCCATGTTTGGAGGCTAGCCTGAGCAGAGTGCAGGCTTACGTCAAGCGATTCTAAAGTATGTACCTGTGTACATCTTTCAACTGCATATGTTTATGCCAGTCTCGAGTTTGTATAAATGTACATGGCTGTATTTTAGAACAAACCAAGGCAAAACCAACAAGATCTGCAGTGAAGGATATGAAACAAAAACAAGGGAAACTGCAAAAGTACGTACAATGATGCAGGCTAAATTTATTTGTATAAAATAATTGAGTGTGGTTAATAATACCACCTTAAAAACAAACTTAGGGACCCGACACAGTCCGTGTTTTAATTAACACGCCTTCATCAGGGGTCCCAGGTTGATAAGGGATCAAGTAAAACCACAAACGAGAAAACAGTAAAAAATAACCCCGTAGCCTATGAAAGAGCCAACATCAAGGAACAATCCGTATGTGAACTTCAGTGTAGCAAGTCACATCGGCACATGTGGAGATCCCTATAGATCCCTTTACAGCTCAATGTGCAGCTTACCAAATGGAATGTGAAGAAGGGCAGTCACCCAGAAGCTATTAGGGGCATTTTCAAAACATTAAGATGTCCAACAAAATGGCTTCCATGTTTACTTTCAGTGTAAGAATTTGTAGCAGTCTGCCTTGTTCATTTTTTCCTAGTAGGAAATATACTGCTGTTCTAGTGTGCTATTGCCTTTTTATAGGCAGTTGCATAGTAAGGGGGGGGCGGACCACCCAGGGTACCATCTTCACGGGGGTGCCGCTGCCTCTTCCCCTCTCTGCCCCCTCCCTTGCACCTCTTGAAATCTTCACTGGCGTGAGCAGCATCTTCCACTTGCTGCTCACACCGACCTGGGCTCCCTTCTGACATCACTTCCTGCTTGCGGGACCAGGATGTGACATGAGAAGGAAGCCAAGGCTGGCGCAAATAGCAAATTTCAAGTTTAATAAAAGTTTGATATTGTTGCCTAATCAAATAATTTCAATGTGATGTACAAAATTAAAATATGAGTAGTATTTGACAAAACAATTTGTTTAGGGGGGACAAAGGATCCAACAATAGACAAATGGTTAATAATTTGAAACATTAGGGAAGAGGGGAGAACTACAATAAGTAAGAAATAGTAACAAAAAAGGAAAATATCAATATGATAGGTCAAATCTAAAATTAATGGTCTTGTAGCTTATACATTGAATGTGTCCTACAGCAGGTGGAAGATGCTCGCACAGGTGAACATTTGAAGAGGTACACGGGTGGGGAAGGTGCTCAAGCGATGATGAGCAGGGGAGAGGGTACCACATGTCACAGCGATGCCACTGTTTGCTTATAGGTAGGGTTGTTACTATTTGACTCTCTAAACTCTGCTGCCCACAAGCAGTAAGCTCTGAAAGGCTTATGTGGCCATTGTGATGGTTTTGCTAGCAGATCTTTAATAAGGTGAGGTTGCCAGTGCCACCCCTTGCCATTTAAAGGCAATGGAGGTTTAAATGGCTTGTCTAAAGCCATAACGAGCTGCAGTGGGATTTGAACTTGGGCCCTCTGATTTCTAACCATTAGGCTACTCCTCTGCCCTGCACTGGACATTGGTGCTGCATTAATAGATTTTCTACAGTATGTAAATCTAGAATGTGTTTGTATTTTGCAGTTTAGACTCTGGAGCTCTGTTTCTGACATGTGAAGTTTGTGACGTAATCATAGAATGTAAGTACATATGAAAGTTTTTCTTCTGAGATGACAACCCTAGTGTTAACAGTTGTAGAGGGGAGGGAGGAGGTAGATGTGGTAAGGAACTTGGGGTGGGGCATGAGGGTAGAATAGGGAGCATGGAGCAGGACAAGTATACGGTTTTCCTTTGTTAAAAAGTTGGCAGCCCTATTCCTGACCCTTCTGAGAGATGAATCTTGCAGATCTGCAAAGTTACCCAGTTCCCATAAAGCATCAGAATGAGATTGGCAGAAATCTAGGACTAGGCTAAAAATGTCCCTGTTAGAAACTCTGACTCTGTGGTTGTGGCAAGTTTGTGGAACATACAGATGAGAGAACCCAATTTTTATATATTCCACTGGCAGTCTGCATTTTTAAATGCCAGCCACCACTGATAAAAAAGAAAAATCTAGATATTTACAGCTGATTTCCACATAGTGACTGCTGCTGAATATCCAGAATGTGGAGTAGTGCCAGATAGTGGCAATATTCAGCCACTACCTAGATATCCAGCTTGCATACACTTAATTCAGCCAATTTTCTGTCCTAAGCTATGCAAATATTTATCTGGATAGCAGTGGTGAAAATCAGTGCCAGTTCCTCCCCAGCTTCACCCATAGACCACCCCAAATCTATCTGAATAGTGCTCCAGTGGCCAAACAAAATATTCAACAACACTCTCTGGATGGTTCCACTCAATATTGAGCTTGCAAAACTCTTTTGGTTTGAAGATCCTGCTAATCAGATAAACCGTTTTAAAACATGGCCCGTAAATTTACAAACACCTAAGAATAAAAATGCTAAACATAATAAATCTTTCCTGAGTGTGCTATAAATCAAATTTTATCAGACTTTCCAGATGGCTATATAGCCCAGCCATATGATTTCACTTTAAACAGGTTATTAATACTCGTATACCTACTGTAAATACTGTGACATCTGTAAAAGAACATCAGATCTTCTTTGTGCATTCTTCTTCTGAGCAACATTGGTTTACTTTTCCCATTGTTTGCCTCGCATGATAATCTCAAAGCTTAGTTTCAGCTTATTGAAGCTGTCTCCAGACTAAAATCGAGAAGTTCCCTGAAGGTGTTGTTTTTCTTAGACAAGAAAATGTACTTAAATTCAATATGTGATTGCACATATACCAAAGGGGCAAACCCTGCAGAACAATTCTAAACAAAAGTATTGTAATGACTAGGTAGCATCCAGAAACATGTCAGATGCTGCTAAAATCTTGGATGGTTGGATGGCATGATTATACTCAGACCAATCAGCTCCTTCAGCTGCTTATAAATGCATCAGCCTGAAGACATTCTGTATTAATGAACATGCATGCTATGAGCTGACAGAATGTGTATGAGAGAGAGAGCGCAGTATTTTGCATTTATATTGAATTTCATTCACAAGGGTGGCATAGAGATCTTTCCATTTGCATAGGAGGAGAGGGAAATATAAGGGGATCGCATAGCTCAGTTTAGGATTTACATGTAATTTCAGTCTGTTGACCAGTAATCAATAAGGAAATGAACTGCTGAACATATTAAAATGGTGCATGCTGCACAGATACTGAAGGGGGGTTGTGCACATAAAGAATTTATTGATTTGGGACCAGGGCCAGGACTGGCTGTAATTGGGAAGCTATAGGCAGTTACTCCATTCAATGTACTGTTCACATAGTTACCATTCCGGCAACTGGCATTGAATTTCTGATGATTTTTTGGCCTGCCGAAACATAGCCAACTAAGCCAGTATTCATCTGCTGGCTAGCTAAGTCCTAGCAACCAAATATAGACCCACCTAAAAATTAAGTCTACCTGGCTGCTGAACTTAGCCAGCCAGCCAATGAATAGTGGTGACCAACTACGAGTATGTTACACCAGTGGTTCCCAACCCTGTCCTGGAGGACCATCAGGTCAATCGGGTTTTCAGGCTAGCCCTAATGAATATGCATGAAGCAGATTTGCAAGCCTGTCACTCCCATTATATGCAAATCTCTCTCATGCATATTCATTAGGGCTAGCCTGAAAACCCGATTGGCCTGGCGGTCCTCCAGGACAGGGTTGGGAACCACTGTGTTACACGATGTAGATGGTCACCGGGCTAGCCTTCGACTGGGATATTCAGTGGGTGATAGCCAACTATATCTCACTAAATATTGGCGGATAGCTGGCTATGTACTATTTGGCCAGCCAGAAGGCAGATGAAAAAATGATGTGAGGAACAGCGAAACTCAACTGCTCTTCTTACAACTTAAAACAGGGGTAGGCAATTCCGGTCCTCGAGAGCGGGAGCCAGGTCAGGTTTTCAGGATATCCACAATGAATATGTATGAGATGGATTTGCATGCACTGTCTCCTTGAGATGCAAATCTATCTCATGCATATTTATTGTGGATATCCTGAAAACTGACCTGGCTCCAGCTCTCGAGGACCGGAATTGCCTACCCCTGACTTAAAACATATGTGTTGCTATACACAGAACAAATATAGCTTTACACCAGGGGTAGGGAATTCCTGTCCTCGAGAGCCATATTCCAGTCGGGTTTTCAGGATTTCCCCAATGAATATGCATTGAAAGCAGTGGATGCAAATAGATCTCATGCATAGTCATTAGGGAAATCCTGAAAACCCGACTGAAATACGGCTCTCGAGGACTGGAGTTCCCTACCCCTGCTATACACAGATAGGTTATCTATATAAAGTTATGGCAGTAGTCCCTGGTTCTCTAAATGGCGCCTAGTTGATTTCCAAGCAGAAATTTAAAAAAATTTAATTGGCTTATATGATAATTGAAAACACAATTAAAAGCCAAAAAACAATTAATTTAAGTTTAAGGTCTGTGCAGAAATCAGCACGGTGCCTACCAGTTAGGGGCACAGTTTCCGTACAAATATAAGGAAATTCTTCTTCACCCAGAGAGTGGTGGAAAACTGGAACGCTCTTCCGGAATCTGTTATAGGGGAAAACACCCTCCAGGATTTCAAGACAAAGTTGGACAAGTTCCTGCTAAACTGAAATGTACGCAGGTGAGGCTGGACTCATTTAGAGCACTGGTCTTTGACCTGAGGGCCGCTGCGTGAGCGGACTACTGGGCAGGATGGACCACTAGTCTGACCCAGCAGCGGCAATTCTTATGTTCTTATGAATGACAGGCATCGATAGGCATCTGTGTTAGGCCATGCCTAAGTTGAATTAGGCGCCATTAGGCAGGATTTTACAAACAGTACCTAACTTTGATTGACATGCAGTAGATGCCTTTTTCAAAGGTCTCTACTGATTTAGACGTCATTTAGAGAATCAGTCCTGTACTATATATTCAGTGAAAGACTCATGCTGAATATCCATATAACTTTATTCAGTAAAATAGTAAATGACAGCAGATAAAAATCTGCATAGTCCATCCAGTCTATCCAACAGGACAAAGTTGCAGCCACCACTCTGTATAGAGTACATCATTCATGTTTAAACACTAATTGGTAATTTGTCATCATGCCAACCACATACAGGTAGTTAAATATGATGCGGTCTTGGGACAATCTTTTATAAGCAAAAATATTGCTAACTATTTTACTTGCTAATGTTAACATTAAGAAATTTTTCCTTCCCTTTGAAATGTACAGGATCCTCATTCATAGCATATGATAATAAAGTGATATACAATATGAAGATTTGATCTTCATCTGTCTTTTGCCATTTGTGGGATACAGACTATAAAAGTCCTTCCTGCCCAGACCTTAGTTCCCTAATCCATACCTGTCTTTGACATTTTCAGGACACAAACTATAGAAGTTTGTCCTGCACTGGTCTTAATTCCCAACTACTCTTGTCCAAAATACCATATATACCCAAATATAAGGCAAGATTTTTGGCCCAAAAATGGGGGTGGGGGGTCTCGGCTTTTATTCAGGTCAGCATCCACCCTCTCCCCCTTCCAGTACATGTTTCAGGCCTCCTGGTAGGGTGGGCCGGGGCAGGAAGAATCCCTCCCATCTTCTGTCAAGGCTAACTCTGCCAATTTTTACCTCCCTCCCACCTCCCCCTGTGTAACTTTTTGAATCCCTGGTGGTCCAGCAGTGTACCAGGCAGGAGCAAGCTTTATGCACTCTAGCCCCACACTGAAACCCTGAATGGCCACCTCGTATTCTCGTGGCTCAGTGGTGTGCCGGGTATGAGCGAGCTTTTACGCTCCTGCTTGGCGCTGAGATTCTCGTTAAATGGTGGCAGCAAGTTCTTGTGGGACTCATGAAAACTTGTGGCAGCCATTCAGGGAGCGGTGAGACAGGGTACAGGGCAGGGAGATGGGTAAGAGTGCAGAGCCTGGCAGGGAGGGAGGGGAGACAAGGTGGAAAGTCTGTCAGGGAGGGAGGGGGGACAGGGTGGAGAACCAGGGAGGGAGGGGGTGGGGGGCAGGGAACAGATCCTGGTAGGGTAAATGAATATTAACCCCCCTCCCCCCAGCTTATATTTGAGTCAAACTTTTTTCCACCTTTAGGTAATCCTTGTGTTTATCTCACATATTTTTGAATTCTCTCACTGTTTTTGACTCCATCACCCCTAAGTCTATCATCCTGCAATCTCAATTCATGTCCTCAAGTTCTACCACCTCCACATCTCTGGAAAAAAATTTTTTGTGCATTCAAATAACTGATCACTATAAAGTTACACATTCAAGCTACTGCTGAATATTGACCTCAGGTACAGAGCATCCTAAGCCACTGGTTTTCCAGGATGCATATGTCTGTGGTCTGTACATATGCCGCTGACAGAGTCCTCATGTTCCTCTAGCCTATGTTGATAACTACACTCAGTTGCTGAGGGTCTAAAAAGATACAGCAGTTAGCAGAATTTTATAATACACTTAATAGAAAACTGCAGGAAAAAGCAGCTCCTAAGACCTCATCTGAAGAAATAATTTATGCTTATCTTGCCTCTATTGACAGATATCAGGAAAAATCCAAATTATTTGACTCATAAACTTCATTTTAGTTTTATAGGGCTCCTTTTACAAAGGTGTGCTAGCGTTTTTAATGCACACACCGGATTAGTGTGTGCTAGCCAAAAATCTACCGCCTGCTCAAAAGGAGGCAGAAGCGGCTAGCGCGCGTGGCAATTTATCGCGAGCTATTCCACGTGTTAAGGCTCTAGTGCAGCTTTGTAAAAGTAGCCCATAGTCTTAAAACAGATTCCTTATCAGTTTCAACAAATAAACACCAACAAGGTTGTATGATCTTGTGTACACGTATCTTCTAGAGATTCCAAATATCTCCTATAAAGAAGGAGGAGGTGGGGGAAGCCTTTTTGTATCCAACCCTTTTTGCAAAGAAACCATTTGAAAAGCCATGATCCAAGATGGTGTCAGACAGATAACACCGTCTCCTTTAGCTCCGCTGGACTAAGAATACATTGGAAATTTTCTTGTAGAGGATCAGAGCATCTCTCTCTGGTCTGGCTACCATAACTCAGACCTCAGTTCGTGGGGAGACCAAAGGAGTCAGAAGAGTCCTTGCTCTTTGTATTAATAAATACAATTGACTTCATATGTGTTAATTTTTCAAGATTACCACATTAAATCTACTTTGTATGCAGAAATCTTAAGGGTGCTAACAAACCAAATGCACTCTAATAAATGCATATCATTAAAAGATAAACAAATGTAATAGGGAATGAAAAATACAAGTAAACTAGATGATAAGCTGCAAAATTCACATTTAGAAAGAGTGCTTGAGGGTCTTCCTCTTTAAGGCTACTCTTTTCCTTGTCTTCTATGCTTTACCTCTAATCCTTCATCTTGACTCAATGTTTCTGTTCTGCTAGTTCATTGAAACTCTTCATAATCTGTAGTGAACAGACTCCAAAAGCAAAAATACCAGTTTCCTCTTCCTCTTTTAAACTTTAGCCACCTTGACCCTCAGGATCCTTTCCTGTTTCCAGTCCCGTTTTGAGTACTGTGGTAGAAAACATCTTCCAAACACTTTTGTGTGCTTTGTCCTAACCTTCGGCCTCTTGGCCTGGGTATTGTAGTTCAAGGAGTCCAGCAACTCTGACCTTGAGTTCTGGTTGCCCTTTAAGATAGGGGAAAATGGAAACAAGAGTAGGCCTCTTTTCCATTGTACCTAGCCCTCTTTGGTACATCAGAACCAATAGCTGTGCTGGTCAATATTCAGCCAATAGCAGTCAGTATTTCTTTAGATGCTGACCACCACAAGCTTAATTGTGCCCTGATATTTAGTATTGTCCTCTATCAAGTCAGAGGTTTGCCAATCCTTACCCAGATACCGTGTTTCCCCCAAAATAATACAGTCTTATATTAATTTTGGGCCCAAAAAAGGCACTAGGGGCTCCTTTTACAAAGGTGCGCTAGGGTTTTTAGCGCATGTACAAAATTACTGCGTGCTATAGCACGCGGTAGCTGAAAATCTACCGCCTCCTAAAAAAGAGGCGGTAGTGGTTAACACGCTCGGGAATTTAACGCGCGCTATTGCACGTGTTAAGGCCCTAGCGCATCTTTGTAAAAGGAGCCCTAGGTCTTATTTTCGTGTATGTACATGATCATCTCTCCCTTCCTCTCCTTCACCCCAATTCTTCCTTTTCCTTTCTCTCTCCCACATGTGCAGCATCTTTCCTCCCATCCCTCCTGCAGCAGGACCCTTGCCCAGCTTCCCTTCTCTCCCTCCCATCCCTTGTGTAGCAGGACCCTTGAGCGAGCACTCCCTCCCCCCCCCCCGAGCACCCGTCACACAGCCGAATCCCCATCCTTCCCTCCCTCCCATTGGAACTCAGCCGCGAGCCCTACTTACCTCCCTAAGCAGTGTCGGGCCAGCAGCACTCTAATAGGCTGCTTTGGCCTTGTCTGCCCATGAATTCACTCTGCTGCATTACTGATGACATCATCAGTAATGCGGCAGAGTAAATTCACTGGTGGACAAGGCCAAAGTAGCCTGTTAGAGTGCTGCCGGCCCAACGCTGCTTAGGGAGGTAAGTAGGGCTCGCGGCCAGGTTCCGATGGGAGGGAAGGATGGGGATTCGGCTGCGTGACGGGTGCGGGTGCTTGTTGGGGGGGAGGGTGGTGCTCTCTCAAGGGTCCTGCTGCACAAGGGATGGGAGGGAGGGAAGGGAAACTGCTGACAAATCCCGGGTCTAGGGTTTATTTGGGGGGGTAGGACTTATATTGAGACCTACCCTGAAAATTCTGCTAGGGCTTTTTTTCGGGGTAGGCCTTATTTTCGGGGAAACACAGTATCTCTGATATTCAGAGGTGATAGCCAGATAGATATTTAGTTAACCTAGTACAAACTCTTTGCCCTGCACTACTCTTGGATGACCCCAGCACTAACCAGATAGTGCTATGGAAGCCAGACAGGATATTTAGTGGCATTGTCCAGGAATGTGCTGCTAAATATACTGACAGAACCTAGTATGATTATAACTAAGCAAAAGCCTGTCCTGTCTAGTTAAATCATTTTGAATATTAATCTCATAGAGTCCAGGCCTCATATATTCTAGAGCTCTGCCATAGTGGCAGAAAAGAGGGAGATTCTCTCTCACACAGTAAGGATTTCAAGCCCAGCCAGGTCATTGCCAAATCATCATCATATCTCCTCCCATGGCACTTCCATTTTGAATTCATTGCTGACGGTGATAGGGATACCACCAAAGCTATTGCTACCAAAGCCATATTCACATTGCTAATGGAGACTGCGTTATTCTATGTATCCAAGGATGCTGTGTATTAATAGGGGGGACGTTTAACCACTGGGCTAAACTGCATTCATGAAGGTTTCTGTAGCAGGTTAAGTTGTTGTGGACACATGTCTAAATTTGATTCTGTAAGTGTTTTCCATTGTATGCATTGCATTTTTAGAGTTGTACGAATTATTTAAGAGCCACTAGTAGTTAGCTGGTGAGGCAGGTAGAAATTTGCTTACTTGATTGCCAGGCACATCCGTCTCCTTTCTTTCTCTTGTTCTTCTGTCCTTTGACCAGGAGTAGAAGCAAAAAAAAAAGCAAAACAGTGGAAGGATTTATTGACAGGTTTCCGTCAGTGTCTAATTAAAATGTAAATTCATCCTTTATTAACATGGGAAGGAATTGGGACGGGCATTACAAATGAACACCGGTATCGCTGCATCAGCGAGTTTGGGTTGGGGGCGAAACTGATACAGAATTAAATTATCTTTGTGGGATGGAAAACCAAGCTGTGGAAAATGAGCACTGTAAAATGGAAGTAAAAGCTATTAAAAAGAGAAACAACTATTTGTTAGTAAGTGTCTTGGATTGAGTTATGTTTAGTAAAGATTAGAGTACTGCAAGTAAAGCTGGTGTTGTCAAACATTAATTACTTAGGCCACTATATAATGTGGTACACAGATATTGTGTTCCCAGTATTATGCCTATCCTAATACTACTTAATTAAAGCTAATGGAATTCATTTATCAGAATTATTTTAAACTGCCTGAAGAAAAATGAGCAGACAGATCAAATCACATGGGGTAACATTCTGTGTAGTTATATTTATCACTTTTTAGAAAGTGGGTCCTTAAACTTGGAAAGAGAAATGAAAAAAAAAAAAAGTAGTGATGTGAATAAAGATCTATCTAAGATCTATCTATCTAGAGCTCTAGGACTCTATTAGCTGATCTCCCTTCAAATAATACTAACCATCAAGAACTGGCTAATTCCATTCTTCTATCAAATATCACCATTATGATCAGGCATGTGTTTCACCTCTTCACCACTCCCCCCTCCCCCCCCCCCCCCCCCCCCCCCCCCATGATCAGCAGTCTCCCTTTCCCAGGTCTTGCTTTAGTAGTGGTGACACCACAGCACCCATCAACCTTTTATATCAGGACATCAACACATTTTGTATAAAATGGAGACACATACCTTTTTATATGCCAAACTATTAGAACCTAAAACATGCAAACACAAACACTTGGGGGAATAAGTCCTTATCCCTCAATGAGGGGGGCAGCACTCCTCATGGAGCCTCTGGAGCAGACCCATTATTTGAACAAGGATCTGCTTTTGTACCTGCAGCTCCTACAGCAAGTCTCTGTGCATGACTGAGACTTCTTACAGGAGCTGATGTTGGGGCTAGGCCTAGCAACAGGCATGTCAGTTACAGCAGCTGGCCCTTCAAGCCCTCTCCTCTCTTCCCCCTCCGGGGGGCATGTCCCTCCTGAGGCTCATAGTTTGTGAGTGAAGTGGCACCTCCCACTAGTCAGGTTTCTCTACCTCTTCACATGCCTTCTCAGGGGCAGGCCAGTCCTTGACTTCCTCCGGGATTGTGGGCCAGTCCTGAGTTGCATCTTTAGCAGCTGGAGGGTACCCTGTGTGTAAAAGATTGCAAATTAGATCAACATATCCCACATGACTAGCACAGTGGTCCAGCTGGCTGTAAAGAGGCATGAACAAGTAAGGTTGTTGTGGTATTTGGGGGGACATGTCTGAGGAGGGGTACTAATGAGATGACAGGGAGAGATACCATGGAGGCAATGAAATCAGAGGTGTTGGCCTCCTAAGAGGGTGGGCTGGCTAGGGGCAAGCCTGCTGGTAGGCCTTGGGTGGGCAGGCACTGATTGAGAGGTGATATGTCATGGCACAATTACACAAATGGGGCCATTGTTTCCATGTTGTCAGAGATGTGGATGTGTGTGCATTTTCATGCCTTTGTGTTCAGCCACTGAATGGGAGATCCAAAAGAACCAAGGGGATTTAAGGCCACATATATTCCTGGGTGTAGGGAAGTGCTCAAAGCCAAAATAAACCCCTGTACCCGTCACTAAATCTTTTCATGTGCTCATAAAACTTCAACAGGGTACCTAACAGCGATACGGAGTTGCTGACAGTGTGTGGGTTCTTAATCATAGCACACTACCTTAAGCGCTAACAGCTTTTCTTTATAAAAAAAATTTTTTAAATTAATTTTCAAAGCATATAAAAAGTGCAACAATTGTACATTCAAAAATATCAAAGGACAGCACTTACATACATGCAATTAACTGAAACAAATTACCCTCCCCCCACCTTTCCCTCCCTCCCTGGATGTGTGTGGAACCAAATTAATTTCAGAAACTAAGGAATTAACCATTCTGCTACTTAACAGATGACTCCAATGGACTCCAAATCTCTTTAGAAATCTTACTATTCCCAGATTGTTCTGCTATCATCCTTTCATATCTATACTATAAACAAAGTGTTTCCCACCAAATAGAAAAGTTCACCCTATCCCAATTTTTCTAATTTCTAGTTATTAATTGCATGGCCACCCCAGTCATAATAATAATAAGCTTTTCATTATTTTTAACCTCTCCACACAACTCTTCAAAAAACTGAAAAATAAGAACTTATCTAAAATAACTCAGCTCCGATGTGAGTGGGAGATGGCAGAGGACCCTGTCAGAGACATAGATCCTTCTGGCTACCTCTGCTGGGATCCTCAGGAGAATGGCAGTACTTTATATCAAGGTGGGAAACCTAGGTTTGGGGTAGCTATTTTAAGAGGCCGACTGATGGCAGTGGCTACATATATGCCCATGACTCTTGGCCATTATTTGGGGTGCCTGGGAGAGAAGGGAGGCATACACATAGGTGTGAGTTTCCATTATGGGGGTTGGGGAGCACCGTACTGTAGAGAGCTCAGGGACTTCCAGCTTGGATCTTGAACAATGTCTAAAAGGGCAGCATAGTGATTTTTGGAGCAGACAAAGGTCTATTCAGTGACAGTGGGATGGGGGGAGTGGCATGAAAAAGCATCCATGTGGAAGGCAACTGAAGCTGTGAGAGCCTTCTGTGATCAGTATACTCTCCTCCTTGAACATTCATTTGTCAGATGTGTGTTTGGAATAGGGGTTAGGACTCTGGCCCATAAATTCAGGGAATGTGGGTTTGATTCCCAATGTGGGTGTTTGTGGTTAGTTTTTACTATTTTATTTCCCTTGCCATAGCAGCTACTATGTGTTAGGTGGATTGTATGATATGCTTGGCAGCCATCTTTGCGTGGGCAGCATAGAGCACAGGAGTGCCGATTGAAGTGATAATGATAACCCATGAACCAATAGCATTTCCCCTCTCCTGTACCTTTAAATGTCATCTCCTAGATACTTATGAGGGTTGTGGGCAGTGACGAAGTAAGGGTGGGATGAGGTGACAGTCCACCCTGGGTGCCATCTTGCTTAGGGCACTGACACCCCTCCTCCTCTCTGTCCCCCCTCCCACTCCTCCTTATGGCGCACATGCGCCCCTTCCCTTCCCCCATACCTTTTTAACTTCGGCATGAGCAGCCACCAACTTGCTGCCTGTGTCAGCTGTGGCGCTGTTTCTGATGTCACTTCTGGGACTCGCACCTAGGAACTGAACAGAGAGAGCGCCAAAGCCCGATTCAGGCAGAAAGTTGGTGGCTGTCGCACAGAACTTAAAAAGATACGGGGAAGGGGCAGGGGGGGGGCAGAGGAGGGGTGCCCGCATCCTGGGTGCCACTCACACTAGCTACACCACTAATTGTAGGCACACTGTAAGGATGGTGGCTGCATACTCGGGCTTTGTTAGGGGACTGAGATATATTAGGGGTTCTATGTCAGTTGTACTTAAACCATGCACTGATGAACTTCTGCAGCTACTAGATTAATACAGAGTCCTCCTTGTGGAAGTACCATTACTGGCATTGCAGAGACTCCAGCTGCCGATGGATCCCAAAGCACCTGCAAAACACAGGTTGGTAGAGAAAGGGTTTAGATAATGGGCCTTCTTGGTTTCACATACATTATCATTTTTTAAGACATGTTGTGCAATGTTCCTCACATAGGCTGTGAAAGATGTCCACAGGCCTAGGGGGGAAAGAGGGGGGCTGAGAAGGCCTTGAGATATTGGGACAGAGGGTGGCATGTTGATCTTTCTGTGGAGCAGGTGCACTATTGCTAGGAGTTGGTGATGGGCAGTGAGATAAAGACGGTTTTCATTTCGGTGTCCCAATGTATGTAATTAGCTGCTACTGAATATGTATGCATGAATCAGTTAGAGGGTACTGATCTTTGCAGCCCCTCATTTTATTTGTGAATATCTTTATTCAGTTTTCATCTTAATCAAAAATGCTAAATACAATAACCATAGCAACTGGTTAACCTGCATAACAAACATTATGAATATCATAATCATCCGCCCAAATGTCCCTCCCCCAATCTCATAAGAACATAAGAATAACCTTACTGGGTTAGACCAGGGGTAGGCAATTCCGGTCCTCAAGAGCCACAGGCAGGTCAGGTTTTCAGGATATCCACAATAAATATGCATGAGATAGATTTGCATCGCAAGGAGGCAGTGCATGCAAATTCATCTCATACATATTCATTGTGGATATCCTGAAAACCTGATCTGCCTGTGGCTCTCGAGGACTGGAATTGCCTACCCCAGTAGCCTGTTCTCAAGGTGGCCAATCCAGGTCCCTAGTACCTGGTCAAAACCCAAGGAGTAGCAACATTCCATGCTACCAATCCAGGGAAAGCAGTGGCTTACCTCATGCTTTTCTTAATAACAGATTGGACTTTTCCTCCAGGAAATTGTCCAAACCTTTCTTAAAACCAGCTACGCTATCCACTCTTACCACAACACCTGGCAATGCGTTACAGAGCTTAACTATTCTCTGAGTGAACAAATATTTCCTCCTATTGGTTTTAAAAGTATTTCCCTGTAACTTCAAGTGTCCCCTAGTCTTTGTAATTTTGATGGAGTGAAAAATCGATTCACTTGTACCTGTTCTACTCCACTCAGGATTTTGTAGACTTCAGCCATCTCTTTTCTAAACTGAAGAGCCCCAACCTTTTTAGTCTTTCCTCATACGAAAGGAGTTCCATCCCCTTTATCATCTTGGTCGCTCTTCTTTGAACCTTTTCTAGAGCTGCTATATCTTTCTTCTGATAAGAAGACCAGAATTCTCTAGGTCAGGTCACACCATGGAACGATACAGGGGCATTTTAACATTCTTAGTCTTGTTAATCATTCTTTTAAAAATAATTTTTAGCATCCTGTTTGCTTTTTTGGCCGCCGCCACACATTGAGCGGAAGGTTTCATCATATTGTCTACGATGACACCCAAGGTGGAACCTAGCATCTGCTAACTGTGATTTGGGTTATTCTTCCCAATGTGCATCATTTTGCATTTGCCCATATTAAATTTCATCTGCCACTTGGACAAGTCTTCTAATTTCCTAAGGTCTACCTACAATTTTTCACAATCCGCATGTGTTTTAACAACTTTGAACAGTTTAGTGTCATCTGCATATTTAATCATCTCACTCACTCGTCGTTCCAATTTCCAGATCATTTAGAAATAATTTAAATAGCACCGGTCCCAGTAAAGATCCCTGTGGCACTTCACTGTTTACTCCCCTCCATTGAAAAAAAATGACCATTTAACCCTATCCTCTGTTTTTTATGCCATAACCAATTCCTAATCTACAACTGAATTTTGCCATCTATCCCATGACTCTTTAATTTTCTGAGGAGCCTCTCGTGAGGAACTTTATCAAAAGCTTTCTGAAAATCTAGATACACTACATCAACTGGCTCACCTTTATCCACATGTTTATTCACTCCTTCAAAGAAGTCAAGCAAATTAGTGAGGCAAGATCTCCCTCGGCTGAACCCATGCTGACTCTGTCTCATTAAATCATGTTTGTCTATGTGTTCTACAATTTTATTTTTTATAATTGTTTCCACCATTTTGCCCAGCACTGGTCAAGCTTACCGGTCTGTAATTTCCCAGATTTCCCCTGAAATCCTGGCCACCCTCCAGTCTTCAGGTACTACAGACAATTTTAGCAACAGGTTACTGATCACTAACAGCAGGTCAGCAATTTCATGTTTCAGTTCTTTTAGTACCCTCGGATGTATACCATCCGGTCCAGGCAATTTATAATTTTTTAACTTGTCGATTTGGCATAGTATATCTTCCAGATTCACTGAGATTTCTTTCAGTTCCTCTGCATCATCACCCTTGATCTCTTACGTCTTATTCTGCAAAGGCCAAAGCAAATAATTCATTGTTTCTCCGCTATGGCCTTATCCTTCCTGAGCAACCCTTTTGCTTCTTGATCATCCAACAGTCTCACGGATCTCCCAACTGAATTCCCTCCGTATGGATTACTTCCTTCCCTCCACCCTGCCCTCTCCACTCCTATCCTCATTTTTACTTGTCTGGTTCATTAATACAGACAAATACAGGTAAGCCTGAAGCAAGTATCAGCCTGAAGCAAGTATCACAGTATTATCAAAAAGGACTCTAAATATTGAAGATCTAAGTCTCGTCAGTAAGGCATCAATAAAAGGCAACCACACCTTCAAAAACTTCCTCTGCTCTCATCTTGCTCTCAGCAGGACTGAGTGTTTTTCTATATGCAATAGTTCATGCAAGTGTTTTTTTATCACTGGGTCAAGGTTAGAGCAGCACTATTTATCCATTGCTGCAATATACAGCACTTAGCAATTAGAGCTGACTTGCGTAGAAAAAGATCTATCGCACTAGTACCATCCTGGTTCTCCAAGGTGTCATCCAGCAGACAAATAGTATGGCTGGGTGTCCAGTTTTTATTATACAACTCACTGAAGTAAGTCCATACTACAGTTCAAAAGTGTTGTATATGTGTACATTCCCATGCATAATGTTTATAGGATGCATCCCTTACTCCGCATTTAAGACAGGTCCCATCTGAGAGGAGGCCTCTCTTCTTTGCCCTGGATTGGTGGATATACATACATAATAGAAATTTATAGTGGAGTTCCTATAACAATGCACTTTTCACCAATCTATGCACCTTATATAAACTCTCCATAAACTTTTCAATATTGCAGCCTCTCATTTTAACTTGACATGGTTGGTGGAGGGGGAGGCCCCATAATTAGTAGTACAATCTGATTTCAGGAATGTTTTACTTGTCTTTCATCTGGAAAAGCAATAACATAGTATAAGAGAAAATAGACCTCAGGGCAAATGACCATGCCTATGTATGATGCTTGCACATGAATGTTGTGGTCCTGGGGGACATTGCTACACACTGGTACAAGAGGGCCTGGAGCTCTGTTTGAAGCACAACAAAATTTGAATCCCTTCACATAGACATAACTATCCAGTATAAATAGAATGTTTTGCCATTGCCTGGACATTTTCTCAATGCCTATGAACATATAACATAACATAAATCTTTATTTATCTACCGTATTTTTCGCTCCATAAGATGCACATTTTAATCTTGGTGCGTCTTATGTAACAAAGATACAAAATTTGTACCCCCCCTTAGCATTGTAAAACACCCTCCCGCTGCCGCTGCACCTTTTCAAACCCCCTTCTCCGCACCGCCGTCACACCTTTTCAAACCTCCCCCCCTCTGCCTCTCAGCACTGACACTGTCATTGGTTCCTTTTTTAAACAGCCTTGTGGTCCAGCGGTATCCCTCTCTCGCTAGATGGCTCTCGAACTCAGGTCAGGAAAAAGCGTTACACGCTCCCGCTTGGGCCTGCTGCTGCTTTCTGAATGGTGGCATCAGTTCTTGCAAGATTCGAGAGAACTGACGCTAGCCATTCAGAATGCAGAGGCAGGCCCAAACAGGAGCACATAACTCTTGCTCCCGACATCCGTGCTCCTGCCCCGAGTTCGAGAGCCATCTAGCGAGGGAGGGAAAGATTTGAAAAGGTACGGGGTGGGGTGGGTGTAATACTATGGATCAACAGATCTCATGACAGAAAAAAGTCAGGATTAATCTTTGAACAGGATCTTTAAATTACTAATGAGGAAGGGTCTTCCATTATTAGTATATACTTCGCAGTGATGAGCATTAATGAATTAAGGAAACCCTATTACTAAAGTGGGCGCAGATCCTTCATTGGTATTAAATAAAGAGGCCAAATGTTTTTGGTTGAAGATAAGTAGACTGAATCGCCTTATGTGTTAACAACACACTGTGTTGATTTCAAAAGTGAAAAATTATACAAATGCTGTATATAATGTTATTTACATTGTTCATTCTATTAAGTTGCATATTTTATAAAGGGCTCTTTTTTATTAAGCAGTGGTGGCGGGGTAAATGCTCCAACGCTCATAGGAATTGAATGAGGGTGGGAGCATTTGCTTTGCGGGCTTGCGGTGTAACTTTCTACTGCTACTTGAAAAAAAAAAACAGTGAAAGTTTGTTAAAAGCATGTAAAATACAGTAGAATAACTTTCTATGTAATTTTTATATTGAACTGAAATATAATGTGGTCTATATGTTATGGGGCTCATAATCGAAAGAGAAATACATCCAAAAACCGGTCTAATTCGGCACTTGGAAGAACATTTCTCAAAAACGTCCAAGTGCCGATACTAAAAACGGGTTTTGGATGAATTTCTAAACGACCTAGTGCCGCTGAACGACCAAAGCTAAACGGGCTGTTTCAGAAGGAGTGCTGAGGGTGGGAGTTGGGCGGGACGTGGGCCGGCTTAGACTTAGTTGTACATCATGTATAACTCATCAAACAGGAACATCTATTAATTTTCAGTCCCACCCCAATCCCGCCCTAGCCACGCCCCCAATTTCTTCCATTCATTTTTCATGTATATATAATATCTTATTAATTCATAATGGTAACCATAAAATTTAAAAAAACTACAAAGCACACTATACGCATAGAAAATGTTAATTATCATTTATATTTGGGGGGGGTTTCAAAGATGTCAAGGCAGATGACTTTAAAATATGCAATGTCCCCTCAGTAACTATAAAAAAATAGACAAATATAGTGCAAAATATAGGCAGCAGATATAAATTCTCAAAACTGACACATTTTGATCACTAAATTGAAAATAAAATCATTTTTCCTAACTTTGCTGTCTGGTGATTTCATGAGTCTCTGGTTGTGTTTCCTTCTGACTGTGCATTCTTTTAAGGGGGGAGTCCGGGCTAGGCTGCTCTGATGTGGTGGGGGTGGGCGGAGCTACCTCTCGCCGCTGCCCTTACTTCCCGATCCCTATGACTCTCCTCTGCCTCCCCTTCGCCTCCTCTCCACTCTTCTCGCAGCTCTCCTCAGCTCCTAAGCTCCTCTCCTGCCTCTGCCTCTGCTCGGGACCACGCGCCGCCAGCTCACCTCCTTTTAAGGGGGGAGTCCGGGCTAGGCTGCTCTGATATGGTGGGGGTGGGTGGAGCTACCTCTCGCCGCTGCCCCTTACTTCCCGATCCCTATGACTCTCCTCTGCCTCCCCTTCGCCTCCTCTCCGCTCCTCTCGCAGCTCTCCTCGGCTCCTAAGCTCCTCTCCTGCCTCTGCCTAGTCGTCCAGCACAGAAGCAGCTTAAGTCGTATTGGGGGTGGGTGAGGGACCCATAGAGAGGAGGATCAATGCCCATAAGCCCCTGTAATCACTGCATTGATACTTAAACATGTGCACTCCCCTATACACTCCCAAAACCCTTTTTACTGGCATATAAGTGGCTCCTGCAGCCATAAGGGCTATTGGTGGTAGATAGGTGGGTCTAGGGGATTCTGGAGGTGGTTTGGGGAGGTCACCGTAACCTATAAGGGAGCTCTAGGGGGAGAAGACATTGCACCCTTTTTGTGAAGTTCACAGCAGTGCCCTGTAAGGTACCCCACTATTTAGGTACCATGTCTGGGTGTTCAGTCCACCACTTTGCAGACCCCTCCCACGTCCAACAGGGCTTGTTCTAGGCATTTTGGACTTGGACGGAAAGTTGGACGAAAATGTGGTATAAAGATGGATGATTTAACGGCTTGGACGATCAGATCGGCAGGACGTATAATTAAACGATTTTCAAAACAAAAAAAAAGTTGGACGTATTTTTCGAAAATATCTTAAGCTGTTTTTTACTTTGGACGACTTGCGAGATGGACGTAAACAGACTTAGACGTCCCTTTCGATTATGCCCCTCCACGTCTTTTTTGTTGTGCCATAGTTGTACTTCAAATAGAAATAATTTAACTATTAAAAAAAAGAAGGTACAGGGGTATGATTTAAAAGGTATTGGGGGGCGTTTAAAAGGGTACGGGGGTATGGGGGATGATTTAAGATACTGGGGGGGTATGGGACCTGCCTGCCTGCCACTAGACCACCAAAGGGGGGAAAGGGTACAGAGCCTGGCAGAGAGGGGGGACAGGGTGCAGAGCCTGGCAAGGAGTGTGGGGTTGGGTGCAGAGCCTGGAAGGAAGAATTTGGTTCAGAATGTTTTTTTTCTTGTTTTCCTTCTCTAAATCTAGGATGCGTCTATGATCAGGTGCGTCTTATGGAGCGAAAAATACGATATATAGAACAACTTAGGGCTCCTTTTACAAAGGCGCGCTAGCGGTTTAACGCGGTTTTACCCTCTGGGTAAACCTGGCCAGAGGAAGAGGAAAATGCCTGTATCTTGGTGTAGTATACAGACCTCCAAGACAATGGGAAGACAAGGACACAGAATTAATTGAAGACATAGAAAATATCACCCTACGGGGGGACGCTGTACTGCTAGGTGACTTCAATATGCCCGATCTAGACTGGAACGCACTTTAAGCGACAACCAGTGGCAGCAGGAGGCTATTAACCTCCATAAAGGGAGCATGACTCAAACAAATGGTATTGGAGCCTACTAGGGCACAGGCGACCCTGGACCTGATACTCACCAACCAGCCAACATGGTTTCACCAAGGGTAGGTCCTGCCAATCCAATCTCATCAGCTTCTTTGACTGGGTAACAAGAAAGCTGGACTTGAGAGAATCCCTGGACGTCGTGTACCTAGACTTCAGTAAAGCTTTTGATAGCATCCCACATCACAGGCTGTTGAGCAAGATGAAATCGATGGGTCACCGATTGGCTGAATGGTAGACTTCAGAAGGTGGTGGTTAACGGTACCATCTCTAAAACATCGGAGGTGACCAGTGGAGTACCGCAGGGCTCGGTCTTGGGCCCGCTCCTTTTCAACATATTCATAAGGGACCTGACTCAGGGGCTTCAAGGTAAAATAACATTATTCGCCGACGACGCCAAACTATGTAATATAGTAAGCAACTGCGATTTGCCCGATAGTATGACACAGGACCTGCTTTTGTTGGAACATTGGTCCTCGACCTGGCAGCTGGGCTTTAATGCTAAGAAATGTAAGGTCATGCACCTTGGCATCAGAAATCCATGCAGAACATACATCTTGAATGGTGAGACCTTGGCTAGGTCTTCTACGGAATGAGATTTAGGAGTGATCATTAGTGCAGACATGAAAACTGCCCATCAAGTGGAGAAGGCGTCATCTAAGGCAAGACAGATGTCGGGTTGTATCCATAGAAGTTTTGTCAGCCAGAAGCCTGAAGTCATAATGCCATTATACAGAGCCATGGTGAGACCTCATCTGGAATATTGTGTGCAATTCTGGAGGCCACATTACCATAAAGATGTGCTGAGAGTCGAGTCGGTTCAGCGGATGGCCACCAGGATGGTCTCAGGGCTCAATGATCTCTCGTACAAAGAGAGGCTGAACGAATTGCGGCTCTACTCCCTCGAAGAGCGTAGGGAGAGGGGAGACATGATTGAGACGTTTAAATATATCACCAGACGTATCGAAGTGGAAGAGGATATTTTCTGTCTTAAAGGACCCACGACCACAAGAGGGCATCTGCTCAAAATAAGGGGCGGTAAATTTCATGGCGACACCAGGAAGCATTTTTTCACCGAAAGAGTGGTTGATCATTGGAACGAGCTTCCGGTACAGGTAATCGAGGCCAACAACGTGTCAGATTTTAAGAGTAAATGGGATGCCCATGTGGAATCCCTAAGAGCAGGGATGAAAAAAGTCCCTCCTCGAGGGCCGCAATCCAGTCGGGTTTTCGGGATTTTCCCAATGAATATGCATGAGATCTATTTGCATGCATGCTTTCATTGTATGCTAATAGATCTCATGCATATTCATTGGGGAAATCCTGAAAACCCGACTGGATTGTGGCCCTCAAGGACCGACTTTGACACCTGTGCCTAAGAGGGTAGAGTTGAGGAGTAGAGTCGTTGGGAGTGAGATCTCTGGGAAGGTAAGCCTAGGTGGGTGGGTCTGTTAGGTGGGCAGCCTTGATGGGCTGTGGCCTTTTTCTGCCATCATTTTTCTGTTTCTATGTTTCTAATAGTGTGCACTAAACCGCCAGACGCGCTATCTGCTACCGCCTCCTCTTGAGCAGGTGATCGTTTTTGGCCAGCGCGGGGGTTAGCACTTGATGAAAAGTTGTGCGTGTTAACCCTGCTAGCGCGCCTTTGTAAAAGGAGCCCTTAGTACATCTTTTTGCAAAATGTTTGTTACCATAGGTATTTTTGATTACTGGAAACCGCTTATTTTTTTTCTTACATTATAGGTTATAATTTGCCTTTGGACATCATATTGAAAATGCCCCTCCATATCCATTAAATGTAGGCTTAATTGATTCTTGTTGTTTTGCATCCAATAGAAAAAAAGTTAAATACATTTTATTCAGCTCTCCATCAAACATATACTAGATCTCCAGATCATTGATGTTCATGTTTTTGTCAACTCAGATTTATAACATAGTAACATTGGATCATGCAGGAACTGTAACATTAAAAATTCTTCCAACTGGAAATTTAATTCATGTATATTGAAAGAACAGGGATTCCAGGCTGAATTAGATAAGGCAGTAGATGAGTATATTATGAGTTTAATGATTCATGTTCAATCTCTGTAGCCACTAAATGAGAGGCATTAAAAGCAATACTGAGGGGTGTAATTATAAATTTTAGTGCTGGGAAAAATAAATAGAAGAAGCAGGAGTTAGTCAACTTGAAGAAAGGAATCAAACAACTGCAATCTCAACATTTTACAAGAAAAGTTTATTATGGAAACTTTAACAACAAGCTAATAATATACCTCCCCCCACCTCCCTTTTACAAAACCACAAAAGCGGTTTTTAGAGCCGGTTGGCATACTGATTGCTCTATGCTGCTCCCAATGCTCTATGCCACCCTGCAACATTCTATACTACTGCTCTCAGGGCAAGCAGGGGCGTCCCCCATTTCTATCTCAATAGGAGACCATGAACTTTTCCTCCAGGAACTTGTCCAAACTTTGTTAAACCCAGCTATGCTATCCGCTGTTACCACTCCCTCTGTCAATGAATTTCAGAGCTTAACTATTCTTTTAAAGAAAAAATATTTCCTCATATTGGTTTTAAAAGTATTTCCCTGTAACTTCAGCTAATTTTTGTAATTTTTGAAAGAGTAAAAAATCGATTCACTACTCAGGATTTTGTAGACTTCAATCAAATCTCCCCTCAGCTGTCTCTTTTCCAAGCTGAAAAGCCCTAACATCTTTAACCTTTCCTCATACTAGAGGAATTCCATCCCATTTATCAACTTCTTTTAACCTTTTCTAATTCTGCTATATATTTTTTGAGATATGGCAACCAAAATTGAACACAATACTCAAGGTAATGTCACACTGTGGAGCAATACAGAGGTATTATAATAGTTTTGGGGCTCCTTTTACTAAGGTGCATTAGCGGTTTTAGCACACGCACAAGATTAGCGCGCGCTAGCAAAAATATTATCGCCTGCCTAAAAGGAGGCGGTAGCGCCTAGCGCATGGGGCAATTTAGCGCGCACTATTCTGCACGTTAAGGCCCTAACGCACCTTTGTGAAAGGAGCCCTTAGTCTTGTTTACTATCCCTTTTCTAGCATTCTGCTTGCTTTTTTGGCCACTGCTACACATTGGGTGGAAGTTTCAGTGTATTGTCTAAGATGGCACCAAGATTTTTATCTTAGGCACTGATTCTTAAGGTAGACCCTAGTATTCAGAAACAATGATTTGGATTATTCTTCCCAATGTGCATCACTTTGCATTTGTCCACATTAAATTTAATCTGCCACTTGGATGCCCAGTCTTCCAATTTCTTAAGGTGTTTCTTCAATTTTTCAGTCCGCCTGTGTTTTAACAATTTTGAATAGTTTAGTTTTATTTGCAAATTTAATCACCCCACTTGTTCCAATTTCCACATCATTTATAAATATGTTAAATAGTACAAGTCCCAGTACAGATCCCTGCAGCACTCTACTATTCACCCTGCTCCACTGAGAAAAATGGCCATTT
The DNA here is from genome assembly GCF_902459505.1 of Geotrypetes seraphini. Taxonomy (NCBI): domain Eukaryota; kingdom Metazoa; phylum Chordata; class Amphibia; order Gymnophiona; family Dermophiidae; genus Geotrypetes; species Geotrypetes seraphini. Next base: position 274,816,214 of record NC_047085.1, on the reverse strand, counting down.
AACCCTACCCTCTGTTTTCTGTTCAATAACTAATTCCTAATCCACAACAGAACATTGATTCCAATTTCATGACTCTAATTTTCACAGGAGTCTCTCATAAGGAACTTTATCAAAAGCTTTCTGAAAGTCTAGATACACTATGTTGACTAGCTCAGTGTTTCTCAACACATGGTACACGTACCCTTAGGTGTATGCGGGACACTTGTTGGGGGTACACGGCTTGGCCGCCACAGAGGATATTATCTGCCCTCCCATCGAAGCCACAATCACCGCCAGGGATCCCTCCTTGCAGCCTGCCACACCTACTGAAGCCGCTGCCAGAGATCCCTGCCTGCCCGCCATTGAAGCTAATCCTTCCTTGATTCCAACCCCACCTGCTGACAGGGTTCCCTTCTCCTCCCTCCCTCCCGAACCTGACCTACAGGGCTTCCCTCCGACATCAGTGGGGACTGGGGAGGGGTTCACAGTTACCTTCTCGCTCATTCTGCCTTCAGTGGCTTGTTCAGGGGACACGCAGCAGGCAGCGATTTACATGCCGCACATAGCTGACCCAGAAATCTTCTTCCCAACATCAAGGCTGAATACTTGTTCCAGAACTGAAGACAGGCTTATCGGTCTGCAATTTCCCAGATCACCCCTGGAACCCTGTCTAAAAATCAGCGTTACATTGGCCACCCTCCAATCTTCAGGTACTACAGACAATTTTAATGATTGGTTACAGATCACTAACAGGAGATCAGCAATTTTATGTTTGACTTCTTTTATTACCCCGGGTGTATACCATCCAGACCAGGTGATTTATCACTCTTTAAATTGTCAGTTTGGTTCATTATATCTTCTAGGTTTACCAATATTTATTTCACTTCCTCTGCACTGTCACTGTCAAAAACTATTTCTGGTTCAGATAGATCCCTTACATCTTCTTCTGTAAAGACAGAGGCAAATAATTCATTCAGTCTCTCTGTTATGGCCTTGTCCTCTCTCAGTGCCCTTTTTGCTCTTTGGTTCCACGGATTCCCTCAAAAAATGTACCTGAAAAAAGTTGTTACTGTGAGTTTTTGCCTCTGTGGCAAGTTTCTCTTTATATTCTCATTTAGTCTTCTTTATCAGAGCTTTGTATCTAATTTGCCAGTGCTTATGTTGTTTCTTCTTTTCTTCATTTGGATCCTTTTTCCATTCTTTAAAGGATTTTGGCTTTAATAATCTCTCTTACTTCACTTTTTTAACCATGCTGATGTTTGTTCTTCTTTCTACTTTTGTAAATGCTTGGAATACATCTGGTCTGGGCTTCAAAGATGGTATTTTTAAACAGTGTCCATACCTGATTTAAAGTCCTTACCTTTTCGGCTGATCCTATTAGCTGTTTTATAACAATTTTCTTCATTTTATCAAAAATGAAATGCTACTGCAGTAGATTTCCTTTATGATATCATTTCAGATATTAACTCAAATTAGATCATGTTATGATCACCATTTCCCAATGGACCCAACACTGTTATCTCTTATACTATGCCCTGAATCCCACTAAAGACTAGATCAAGAATAATTTTCCCTCTAAAATAGCTCTCCCTGGACCAGTTTCTCCAAGAAGTAGTCATTTGTTACATCTAGGAATTATACCTCCCTAGTACTTCCTGATCTAACATTTATGTAGTCAGTACTGGGGTAGTTGAAATCACTTAAACCTAAACTTAAACTTAAAGAGTACTCTTCTGCTGTGAGCAAGGACCCAAAAATCAATCAACTCTATATAGTGGAGAAAAAGACCTCAGAAATACCACTTAGCACCGCTGTTATGAGCAAAGCTCATTTCAAACAGGCCACAGTTCATTCACGGGTCAAAAATCTCCACTCTCTCCAAAATATCACATATCAACATATTAGGTCCTCCCAAACAACAGGAAAAAATTCACATAGGACTCCTCACAAAATGATGATTGGAACTGTTCTACAACATGCTGGCTCCAATCACATGAAATAAAGGATAAATAAAAGTCCTCAATGAGCTCTCTAAATCCAAGATGAAAAAACAGTCTATCACAACCTTCACAGTACTAGAGAGAGAGAGAGAGAATGATTCTTACAAAAACACTTATCCTTGCCGAAGTATCAAGAGTCACTTATCTGTATAATAATGTTCATCAGAATCTTATTCTTCCAAAAATAATGTAGCACTACAACACTCCAGCATTCCAGTTGTTCCATAGGGCAATCCTTAACTTCCACAAACAATCCAAATTCAATACACTTCTTCCCTACAGGAGTACCCTGTTTCATCAAAGTGTCTTCAGGGGAGCACCGACTTGGAGTCAATGATTTCAGCAATCCAGCATGGTGACATGTCCTGACGCCAGCCATTAAAATCCAGTGTCATGATGTCATAGATCCTATGCTCATATCAAAGGAAGGCTTTGCACTCAAAGATCATAGTCAACCATTATGGGGCTATCAACATCAGTTTAAAGATCCAGTTGATTGATCAATGGTACGAGAATCTTTCTTATGGACTCCTGGAACCAGGTTTGATGACCCTTAAACAGTTGAAAATCTGGAAACTGCACTACCTTGGAAACCTTTTAATTTGATACAAGAGGAGAGATATGCTTTACAATTGCTAAAAAACGATACCTCGTTGGCTATCCGAAAAGCCGATAAAGGTGGTGAGGTTGTTCTCCAAAATGTATCTGAGTATAAGGAAGAGATTTATTGCCAGTTGTGTGATGAACAGACTTATGTGTTGCTGAAAGAAGATCCATCTGACAATGTTCTAAAGAAAATGGCAGCAATTATATTATGAGAAAAGTAGCAAGGATTCCTTATAAAGGCTGAATATTCTTTTTTTGAATTTTTTACATTTCAAAATTCCTGGGATACACAAAAATATACAGAATCTGCCTGGACAGCCCATAGTGTCGACAATAGATTTCTTGTTGGAGAGAGTGTGTAAGTACATTGACAAAGTTTTGTAATCTCATATTTTGATGATTCAATCATATTTAAGAGATAGTACTTATTTTTTGAAGAAGCTGTGTAACTTAAGGATAGCATCGGATTATCCTGTTTTGTTTTGTTTTTTGTGTGTGTGGGGTTTATTTTTTTTTTGGGGGGGGTGATCTTGGATGTAGTGCCTTTGTACACTTAATATTCCACAGAATGGAACACTTGACGTGTTGGAGGAGATATTTTTAATGGCTCCTCGGCCATATTTGGTACTTCCTGACTTTTTGGTTGATTTAACAGCACTGGCCATGTCTCATAATTACTTCCTATTTGATGGGAAGTTTTATTTGCAGAAGAAAGGAGTTGCTATGGGGGCTTCCTTTGCCCCCTCTATTGCTAATTTGTTCATGGCTCTGTTTGAGTAGAAGTGGTATTTCTGAGGTCTTTTTTTCTCCACTATAAAGAGCTGATCAATATTTGGGTCCTTCCTCACAGCAGAAATGAGAAGGCTAAAGGTAGATTTAAGTGTTTGATTACTTTTCTATCCTGTATTGATTTTTATTTTCTTTTTCATTAAATAATTTATTGAAATTTTTAAAAAATTTATAAAGGTACAACATATCCTTGAGTTCATCCAGGGTATGTGGATAGTTGGCGTACACTTTCTGCTATAAATTTCCCCACAGATAAAAATCGCATGTGGACAAGTCTGAGGAACTTGGTGGCCATAACGCCTTGCTCATAGTTCACTCCTCTGTAAACAGTTCATGAACCATGCCAGTGAGTTTCATGAGGTATGGCATGTTGCCCCATCTTGGAAAAAGCAGTACATTTTTTCTTCTGGTGTTGGTCATAAAATTGTTCAAAGATGTCCAGGTAAACCGTGGTATTCAGTTGATTTGAAGAAAATTGGGCCCACTATTCGTGTTCCTGACACTGCGTACCAAATGCTAATTTTCTAGTCATGAAGTGGTATTTCGTGAGTTAAGTGGGGATTTTCAGCGGACCAATACCTCATATTCTGGGAATTTACATGACTTGATAAATGAAACCAAGCTTCGTCCATCATGAAGTACAGCGATGGGTCGAAATGTTGGTCAGAAATCATAGTCAGTAACCATGTACAATTTACGGATTTTAGCTTTGTCGGGCTCTTTCAGTTCCTGCACACGTTATTTGCAATGTGCACAGAAGGACTGAATAGGAAGGCAAAATAAAGGCAGAACACTGTAGACGGGGCAATACCATATCACCAGACAGAGAACAAGGGGCTACGGCTTCCTCCCAAGAGCGTGGCACTGGTATAAGAGGCGGGCTACTTTTCTGTGGCCCACTCTGTATTATCTAGTTTGCCAGCTTTCCTAATTTCTGTAAACATTTCTTCATCTGTCTTTTCATACCTGGTGGACGGTAGTACAGCCCCACTAGTATACTCCTTCCTTTCATACAAGGAATTTCTATGCATAAGGATTCAACAATATTATTTGCTTCATATAGACTGCTCATTCTGTTTGAATCAATTCCTTCTTTAACATATAGCAAAAAACCCCTTCCAATTTGATCCACTTAATCATTGTAATATAATTTGTGTCCTGATAACACAGAGTTCTACTAATTGTCCTCCATCTACCTGGTCTCTGAGATGCCTATAATATCTACCTTTTCATTTAGTGCTATATACTCTAAGGGGCTCATAATCAAAACTTAAATACGTCTAAAAACCCACCCAAGTTGGTACTTGGATGATCTAAAAGGTTGGCAAAGTGACAATAATCAAAACAGCTTTTTGGACGTATCCAAAGACATTTTAGGCCTCTTAATCCCGCTGTGAAAGGGGCATTTTTGGAGGAGTGGTTAGGGCAGGATGTGGGCCGACCTAGACTTAGACGTGAGGGGCAGGAAATGAACAGGCTACAGCAGTGTTTTGCAGAGAGGGTTTGGATGGTTTTCCACTCCACTGTCTCTAAGGGGAATTGAGACTTTTATACTGCCTTTTTTGGAGTTACACAACCACATTCAAAGCAATTTAAATATAAACAAATATTTTGTACCTGGAGCAATGGAGGATTGAGTAACTTGCCCTGGGTCACAAGGAGCAGCAGGTATACCACTAGGTCATTCTTCTCACTTCACCTCACCTCCATTAGGGTCTAAGGCTGGAAGGGGGTTGTAGGTATTGCGCAAAAAAAATTTTTGATTTGATTCAGCCTATTAAATCGATTTTTCGATTCGATTCGATTTTCCTGCCCAATTGGGTGTTTTTTTTTAAACATCCTGCTGGGTTTATTTTATAGCCTCTTCACCCCCCTTTGCCCTCTCCTAACCACACTGGTGCTGTGGTGTAAACAAAATAGACAAACAAAAAAAGACTTTTCCTCTTTCTGTTAAATCCTAACTCACGTTCGCGGTCTAACACCAGCTCTGGCAGGATACACGTTTCAAATCTGACATATTGTAATCACAAAATAGAAAATAAAATTAGTTTTTCTACCTTTTGTTGTCTGGTCATTATTCAAATCTTGTTGGGCTCAGGCTCTGGTTGCCTTCTGATAACTTGCTTGCCAGGATCTCCTTCTTTCTTCTTTCTCTGTGCTAACCATCAATCTTCCATCTCTGTCCTTCCCTTCCGTTTCCCTTCCCTCTTCCAGAGGTCTGGCATCTTTCCTTTTTTTCATCTCCATCCACAGATCCACCTTCTCTCAACTACCCTTTCATCCAGCATCGCTCCCTCCTTCCCCACCACCCCAGGGTCCACCATCTCTCCCTTTCTGTTCCTTTCATCCCTAAATCCCATTGTCCACCATCTCTCTCCCTCTCTTCTGTTTTAGACCCATTATTTCTTCCCCCAAAGTCCGGCATATGCACGTCTCTTAACTCTTTGAAACTCCCTTCCCTCCCTTCCTCCCTCCCTTTGTGTACTTCTACACCAGGGCCCCCTCCCCTGAACATCTGCACCCCCCTGAAGGCCTACACCCCACCCCTGAAGGCCTGCATGTCACTCCCTGAAGACCTACACCCCACCCTTGAAGACCAGCCTGTCCCCCCTGGAAGGCTGCATCCCCCACGAAGACATGTACCACCCCCCCCTGGAAGGCCTGCACCCCCCCCACAAAGGACTACAACCCCCCTCCCCCCGGAAAGCCTGCACCCCCCCCTCCACAAAGGAATACAACCCCCCTCTCCCAGAAGGCCTGCACCCCCCCTACAAAGGACTACAACCCCCTCCCCTGGAAGGCCTGCACCTCACCCATGAAGGACTATATACTCCCTCCTCTCGGATGTCAGAGAAGGGGCGGGACCGCGGCAGAGAGAAGACAACTCGGACAACCTATGGAAGCTTACAAAGATCGCTAGAGCCAGCGATCTTCTTCTGCAGGACAGGCTGCTGAATTTCAGTAAATTGCTGCGGTAAGCCGGACACTAGTGGGTAAGCCACTTCCCGACTGACCCTCCCCACTCGCCCTCTAAAGCAGGAGCGGCAGGCCAGCAAGAGGCAGCACTGCCGCTCCTGCTTTAGGGGCGAGGGGGGAGGGTCAGTCCATGAATCAGGAGGCCAATTTATGGGTGGGGTAAATTGATTCGAATCGATTCACCCGAAGTGAATCGGTGAATCGATTTGAATCGTGAATCGGGCAACACTAGTGGGTACACTTTGAAGTATGTGCCTTAGAGGAGGGGAAGGGGTCAGGGTGGAATGGAGAGATCAGAATAGCGAAAGTGGAGAGACAGAGGAATGAGAAAGTAGAGAGAGATTGATGCTGGGAAGGGGGTCAGCAGAGAAATAAGGAGAGAGGGCCAAAGATGCTAGATCTGGTGAAGGAGAGATAAAAATTAAGAGAGCAGCGAAGGTGGAATGAATCATGTAAAAAGGAGAGAGGGGCGCAGGCTAGATGAAAAGGGTAGAGGGCATAGGAAGAAGGCAGATACCATACGGAAGGGGTGAGGGCAGACAGTGGATGGAAGGACGCATCAGTTCCCTTCCCCCGATCGCCCGCGCAACCCCCCCTCCCCCATCCCCCCTGGGTCATCAGGCCATTCTGTCAAATTTAAGAACCCATTGTGGCCCACGACTCAAAAAGTTTGCCCACCCCTGGTTTAGCATGTTTGCTTTTTCCTCATCACTCTCCACGTCGATACTTATCTTTTAGTCTTGCAATTCCATTTTTCATCTTCCTTTCACTAATATATCTGGAAAAAAATTTTGTCTCCCTTTTTTATATTTCTAACCATTTGCTCTACCGCTTTTGCTTTCACCAGATGTATCTCTCTCTTGGCTTCTTTCAATTTTACCTGGTAGTCCTTTATGTACTTCTCTTCTTGGTTGTTTGTTTTTTTTATATTTCACGAACGCCAGCTCTTATGCCTTTATTTTCTCCTCCACTAGATTAGAGAACCATATTGGATTTCTTTTTCTCTTGTTTTTATTTATTTTCCTCACATAAAGGTCAGTAGCAAGTTGGACGTCTTTTCAAACTGTCCTGATGGGTTTATTTTGCAGCCTCTTCACCCACCCCATCTCCCTTTGCCCTCTCCAATCACACATCAGCATTCTGGTGTAAACAAAATAAACAAAAAAAAACTTTTTCTCTCTCTGTTAGGTCCTAGCTCATGCTCACTGTCTAGCACCAGCTCTGGCAGGATACATATTTCAAATCTGACATATTATAATCACTTAATAGAAAATACAATTATTTTTTCTAACTGGTCAATTTATAATTCAAATCAAGTTGGTCCCAGGCTCTGTTTTTTGTTTGTCTTCTGTTAAAATGTGATATGGAGATCAAAAGGGTTTTTTAAAATCTGTGGTTATTCCACCAGGTTATAAGAACACAACAGTATTTCAAAGAATTTTGTATTTTTCCTACAAGATGAGGCTGATAATTTAAAATTTACCGGACTAGCACAAAATCGATTTCTTTTTAGATCTGTAATTCATCACGTCGCTAGGACTCGAACATGAGTCGATGGCACCTAACATACTTTTTGTATGTTTCTCTGTAGGATATTGTTAAAATGTGTGTGCTGCAAAGGCTATGGAGTAGGTGGAGGCTGAGCCTTGTATGGGGTTTTGAAGAGACCTGTGGAACCAGATTTAACCTTTTCCTATCGTAATAGGAAGCCAACGACCGGACGACCCTAGTCACGTGACCTAGAGGTGTGCGCCGAGTTTGACCCATACCCTGGGACAAACGATAGTTAGAGCAGATCATTTCTACAATGGCCCAATAGATGGGACAAATGATAGGTAGAAGGTGTACTGTATGTCCCATGCCATGGGACATACGATGGCAATGACATTTTTGGAATGTCCCGTCATCCGGGACACATGATAGGAAAAGGTTAAACATGTCAAGATTACATATCACTAGGAGATACTTTGTGGCATATACTTTTTAGTTATACAACCCATGGTACAGTCTGTAAAGGGTAAAATGTGGCCATGTTGGGCTTTTAATTGTTATTTTATATGGTGAATAAAACTTGTGAAGTATTTACCTTTTCTGATCTACTTATTTACTGCCTAATCTGGATTTTAGAAAAATTGTTTGCCTTTTCTCCTTTTTTCCTCATTTCTTTAAACAGTGGTTCATTTGTTGCAGTGATACTGTCTTTCTCATAGTCTGCAAAGGTAATAAGCTCAGTTCCCTCATGTGGCATTGCTCAAGGGCTCTGAGAGAAGAATGCCCCCTACTGAACCTTAGACACATGCATAATTCATTTAATTGAAATGTTAGCACAAAATGGTGAAGCGGATGAAGGATGTTACTGAAGCACTATTATTTAATCAATCATGCAGACCTTAGCTAATGTAAGATCAGAATATTTTGTACCTTACCTCAGTTTTTTTAAATATTAAACCAGCTACTATTTATGTTATTAGCTTTCTCACCTGGACATATCAGTCTTTCTAAATGTTTGATTATCTCAGGAGTACAGAGCACAGAAAAGAATTTCTTTTCTTCTGTATAGTTAATACATTTTTCAAAATAACAGTTTAGCTTTAAAGTATATGAGGTAGTTCTTGCTAGGATCCACATCTGTGTGCTCAAATGTAAACAAAAATGTAGATCAATATGTTATAAAACAAATATTTCTAGCATCCTTCAAATCTATATCCTATTATCCCAGGACAAGCAAGCAGTATATTCTCACAGATGGGTGACGTCATCCACAGAGCCCCGGCAAGGAGAGTGCAAAAGAGTACTATTACTTTAAACTTCTTCAAAAGTCTTAAGACTGCCCATACCACACATGCATCAGTGCCTTCCTATCTGACATCAGTTGGCAGGACCATTAGTTCTCAGTTTTCTGCGGAGCTGAGAAGCTATATTTTTTTTACTTCCCCAAAATATATCAAACTTTTTTCCTTTTTGTGCCTTCCCATTTATTTTTTCCTTGGGATATCATTTCTTTTCACTTTTTTGTGTGTTTCTTTTACTTTTATTGAGATTTCAGGCCTTCCAGCCCCATGCAGTGTTTATCCTATCTGGGAGTATCTTCAACCAGTTTTTGGTTCTTCATTTACTTGACCTCCCCAGGACCATAGAGACCTCTGATCTAGCATCAGCGGTTTTTCCTTCATTGTCTAGGTCTTCTAGCAGGTTCACGTGGTGAACCCGGTGTAACAGGACAATCTCGGGTACTGATCTGCACAGCTGGTGCCTCCAATGCCTGGGACCTCACCACCGGGTTTAGATCTGTAAGTACTGCTTCCAGCTCCAAAAAAGATTGAAGGCCAGACAGCTCTAACTCGAGAAACTTTTTGAGTCAACCACAGGAGCATCAAAGATGTTCGCTGTATCTGATACCAAAACCCATAGAGAACCATCAATATCAAAACCGACACCACCGTCAACGTCGGCACCAGAATTGACAACCCGCTTGACTTCAGCATAGTCTCTCATGCCTCCTTCAGGGACCAAAAAAGCTAAGAAGCAGTAACAGCTCTCAAAGTTTAAACAGTTTTTGCCTTCAGCCCAGCTTTCTGAATTCCAATATATTACGAAGATTCTACTGGAAACCAGAAAGTTCATGGCTCATTCAGTTTTTGATGCCTTCAATGTTACTTCCAGAGCACCTGCTCTCTCTATAGCCATGAAGAAACAGGCTTGGCTCTGTATCTCAGACCTGGAACAAAACATTCAGGACTGCCTCTCCAATATTCCATTGGGGAATGAGCTGTTTGAATGAAAAGATAGACGCAACACAAAAGATCAGTAGGCATGAGCAGAACATATCCACCCTTATAGTGTTCAAAGCTGCCAGATCTCAGCCTACAAAATGTTAATATCATGCTAGATATTCTTCTTCCTATAAGATGAAAAGATATATCCCATCTTCCACCACCTCCAGGACTCCTACACAGAGGAGGCCTTGGCAACCAAAACCTCAAAAGACTCAGCCTGAACCCCAGAAGAAGACCCAACAATCATTTTGACCTGTTACTAGAGAACTTAGCCAGCATTCCACAAATGGGGAGGGGGGGTTAAGATGGAGGATCTTCTCTTACAATTGAAGGTCATCTACACCATTACCACCATTACAAAGTGTGTATCGAAAGCTGAATCATCTTTGAGCGAGACGCCATCTAATGAACATGTGTACTGGTGAATTCCCCGATGCAGGTCTACGGACTGAAACGCTAATAGGGTCAGTACAGTAGCTGAACTCTGGCATCAGGAATGTAATTTGAACAGCACTGGAGTGCTAAAGGACAGTTAAGTAGAGCTTCACATGTTGAGAGAATTAATCACTGATTTTGAAGTTTATTGTGGTTTTGCTGCTAAGATGAGAACTTGAAATTAATTTAAAATTCATCGTCCTTAAAAATTTTTAATTTTTTTTTAAATTTAGAAGATTATGGAGGTTGGGGGGGGGGCAGAAACAAATGATTAAAGAAGATTAGGATCAGTAAAGTGAGTACTGGAATAGCTTTGTGCTATAACAGGCCCGCATGATCCCTTTCTGATTGAATTTCTTTTTTTAATTCTTTATTGATTTTTAATCAAAAACAGTGTCATACAAATGAAAGAACAAAAGATATTCCATATATTACACTATTATCTATATAGGTAACATAAATATCTGATGTTTCTCTCTCTTATATTCATTGCACAGTAAATTGTCAAAGATTTTTTTACTGGGTTTGTGGGTTGATTTTAAAAAACAAATTTTTTCTCAAGATGTTTTGTAAAAGAAGAATATTGTGACATATTTTGCAACAGAATCAGGGTGGCCATAATGACCCATTTGAAGAAATTCAGTGTATGTGGATGGAGCCATTTTTGTCATGCCCTTTATAGAATTGCCCTTTAAGAGTTTAAGGCAGCAAATAGCTACACTAACTGTTAATACAGTGCTATCCTAATAGCATGAGTTAAAAGCTTCATTCAACACTAATACACTAAAAAGGCAGACTGCTGGGCATGATGGACCCCTGGTCTGACCCGGCAGAAGCAATGCTTATGTTCTTACATCAAATTGTTCTTGTTTAAAGATAAAGGAAACACAGATTCTGAGATAGGGGCCAGACATTGCTTTCTTATTAGTCTGAGATAGCTTCAGGAAGCAATATTTAGACTCTTTGAATTATTACTTCAATTTGTTTGGACTCACCTTAATACAATTCCTCATTCTTCGAGAGACTATTTTGGTAAGGAGAAGCAATAGAGACACTATGGGCTTCTTTTACGAAGCCGCATTAGCGGTTTAATGCACGTAATAGCGCACGCTAATTTGCCGGCCGTGCTAGCCGCTACTGCCTCCTCTTGAGCAGGCACTAGTTTTTCAGAGGTTTTAGTGCAGGGGTTAGCATGCACTAAAAATGTGCGTGCAATAAAGCTGCTAACGCGGCTTCGTAAAAGGAGCCCTATGTGAAATTACTCCAATAACATGCACTCAAATCCAGCTTCTACTATAAAAGTAATTATAACCCACTAATTCCTGTTTACAACCTCAAACTAATAAAAAATATTTAGCCCTGCATCTCAAGGATAGAAAAAATGCCTCAAGCTATGGTATCAAAGCAATTCAATCATAATTCTTAAAATATTAGAGTGGGCTTTGCTAAAAGCTAATCAGGATTAAAATGTCTTCCTTTTTTCCATATCATGCTGAAACTATCCCCAAGATAATTTCAGCAGGCCTCTTAAATTCTCAAATTCATTGCCAGAGAATGTGATGAAAGCAGTTAGCTTAACAGAGTAAAAAAAAAAAAAAAAGAAGGGTCCATAAGCCATTATTAAGATGGATTGGGAAAATCCACTGTTTATTTCTAGGATAAGCAGCATAAAATCTGTTTTGGATCTTGTCAGGTGGACCTGGATTGGCCACTGTTGGAAACAGGATGCTAGGCTTGATGGATCTTTGGTCTGTCCCAGTATGGCATGTTCTCATGTTCTCAGATCCTGAAGGGCTCCTGAATGGGAATACCCCATTTAATTACCCCTTTGGAGGCAATTCATCTCCAGTAGCCTAAGTTTTCTAGGTTGGCTCCTGGGCCAATGATGATGATGTCCATGGAGGGAAATATCTGTTTCTGGAGTGGGGTCAAGATTCTGGAAATAGTGGAGCCAGCAATGGTTTCAGGAAAGCAGGCCCAAGGAATTCTATTACTTTTTCACTTGTCAAACACTGCCACCATGCATTCTTCCAACAATTTATTTTGAGGGGTCAACTGAATTCTCTTCCTTGCTATTTTTGTTGAAAGCTTTTAGATTTACTTTTTAATTCTCACATCACAACTTCTTTCCTCCAGATGGTCCATTGGATTTCTGCTAAAATATATGAGGCATTTTATATTTTCAATGTAGTTTGCAAGACATAAGATATAGCCAGTCCACAAGCCTTTTTTGGGCTTCATGTAAATTATTTGAGGACAAAAAGTATAGTGCTCGTCACACTGAGGCGTATGTATGCCTTTTTATGCTTTCCAAACCAGCAGAACTTGGCAAAATAACTCTGAAAATGTAAAGGAATAGGATGAAACTTGACACGTAGGAAACAGTAAAAAGACACATCAAGTTTGAAAATGGGACAAATCGGACTACAAGTTCCAGAGAAACAAATCCCCTCAAAACTAACCCAATGCATTTCTTTGGAAGGAATTTCAGCTTCTGTAGCTTAAAAAAAAAAGCTTTCTTACAATGAAACATAGCAATTAAGGAATTCCTCTTTATGAACAGCCTTTCCCTGTTCTCTGCTTTCGAAACCCCTACATTGTTATGTCCCAAAATGCTACCCCTTTACAAACTGGCCCACACTAAAAGCAATCCCCTGTAACTTCTCCACCACCTTACAAACTGCCCCATTCTCAAAATCTGTACCCTCAACTGCTCTATCACTCTTAAAACTGTTCCACACTCTTATAATATCCCCTTCAATTACCCTGTCATTGCCAAACCACCCTATCCCTAAAACCTATCCCTTTCAACTGCTCCATGAATGCAAAAATTGTTCCTACCCCAAAACTTAAGATTGTCCATCCTCACAAACAGTTACAAGCTCCACTATCCTCCTGAAACTAACTTCCCCAGCACCCTACCCCCACCCACCCACACACACACACACACCTGTCATACCGCCCTGCAAACTTCTCCAGTTCCTAAAACTATTCCTGCAGCTTCCCAACAATGCTGCAAACTGACCCCACTTCTAAAAACTATTCCCCAAAACTACCCAACGGGATGAGAGATGGGAAGAGAAATGAAACCACCCACAAATGGAAAAATGTGTTCCAACAACCGCAGCATACAAACTGATTTACAGTAACATAGTAATATAGAATTTCACCCATCAAACAATCCTCCCTCTCATTACCTCTCCTACTCACATAGAGAACAAATATAAACACACCCACTTATGCACAGACAACAGGCACATACATACACACACAAAGCACAGCCAAAAGAAACATACACACACATACACACATGCAGAGGGGTTAGAATAGAATTCTATGAGCCATGCTCTGCGTACTTCCCCATTTGTTTTTAATGTAAAAGTCAAAAAAGGAAAAGCAGTTAACCTACAGCTCTCAGAAGAGATGCCACAATCTTAGACATACAGACAAACCACCCAATTATTTCCTTTCTAACATATTTATGAATTCTGTACTAATTGACAAAGGAGTAAAGAATCTGAGTACCTGTGGTACATCAAATCCTACAGGTAGTCTTTATAGATAGTCAAAGCAAAAATACACAGCTAATTTAGGTCCCTTACGAAGCCGCATTAGACTTTTTTTTATCACCAGACATGGTGGTATTAGCTCCGAAACTCATAAGATTTCTATAAGTGTCAGAGCTAATACTGCCATGGCTGGTGATAAAAAAAAGCCTAATGCAGCTTTGTAAAAGGGGGGGGGGGGGGGAGATTACTAAGAAACCCCGTTTTTGTGTGGGGACCTTTGTAAGATAGAAGTGTCTGCAAAGTTTAAATTGTACAAAAACTACTCTCGTATTTCCCTTCCCCAATCCACTCAGGAATGCCTCTTGATTTCTACAGGTAGACGAATACATATGTACTATTGCCTACGTATAAGGTGGTAATAATAAGAAAACTAATTTCCATAAGTAGAATTCTTGCCCTCAGAAGTGTCCCTGAACTATTGTTTCTCTTTTTCTTCTACATCCTGCAAATCTCTGAAAACAGGGTAAAGTATTGCCAGTTATCTTAGTAAGATGGAGACCTCAAGTTAGAAAAAAAAAACCTTGTACAATATTTGTCAAAATTTTTAATGGTGAGCCCTTTCTCCCTATTCTTCACTGTCCACCCTTGCCCTCACCATCACTTGTTGACAAAGCTATTAAGTAGAAAAAAATCAATATACAATTTCTCTTCCTGCTGTGATCTGACAGACAGAGAACTTAAGGAAGAAGAACAGAGCAGATAAATGCAGTACACAAGCTAGAAGGTTGCAAAATTAAACTACTGAATGAAAACGAAAGGAAGATATAAATTATCAATGTTAGGGATGGCTTTTTGCACTGTTTCAGAATTTTTTACAACTCCTCTGGTATATGGAAATTGGAATGACAAGTGAGGTGATGACAAAAAACTATTCAAAGTTGTTAAAACATATGTGGACTATGAAAAATTGCAGGAAGACCTTAGGAAATTAGAAGACTGGGCATACAAAAGGCAGGTTTGTCTTGGGCTGCTGGATATTGGGCAGCTGATGAATATTGGCTTGGCTTTCTAAGTAAACGATGGCAAACTTTGCCCTAGGAACTCAATATCCGGATTGCTATGGACTATGGGAGGTAGCCGGGCTGCCTCCCACAGTCCCAATATTGGGCCCCTAGGTATCATCATAAACAACACACTGAAATCTTCTGCCCAGTGTGCAGCCAAGGCCAAAACAGCAAACAGGATGCTAGGAATTATTAGGAAAAGGAAGGAAAATCAGATTAAGAATGTTTTAATGCCTCAGTCTATGGTGTGACCTTACCCTGAGTACTGTGTGCAAAACTGGTGACCATATCTCAAAAAAGATTTAGCAGAATTGGAAAAGGTTCAAAGAAGGGTGACCAAAATGATAAAGGGGATGGAACTCCTCTCATAAGAGGAAACGCTAAAGAGGTTAGGGCTCTTCAGCTTAGAAAAAAAGATGGCTGAGGCGGGATATAATTGAGATCTACAAAATCCTGAGTGGTGTGGAATGGGTAAAAGTGATTGATTTACTCTTCCATAAAATACAAAGACTAGGGGACACTCAATGAAGTTACATGGTAATGCTTTTCAGCTTTATAATTATTTTATAGCCTTGGGTGAATCTCTTCATAAAGGCAGTTAAGAAATCCAAATAAATAAATAATGCATGTTACAAATAACAATAATAAATGCAATACAGCAGTGTTTCTTAAACCCAGCCATTCAGGTTTTCAAGATATCCCTAATGAATATGCATTAGGCAGATCTGCATATAATAGAGGTGACAGGCATGCAAATCTGCCTCATGCATATTCATTAGGGATATCTTGAAAACTCAACTGGCTGAGGGTTTAAGAGAGGTTTAAGAACCACTGCAATACAGTATTGCAACACTACAACTGGAACAACTGAGCCAAAATAAGTGAGCTAAAGTTAAGTAACAAATGGTTATAGATAATTTTCCATTTTGTGAATGTATTGATAGAGACAAATTAAACACCATAAATTGTTTCATGTTTCTTATACAAAAGAACCCAATTCGATCACCTGGAGATAGAACAGGGTTGTCTGACGTTGGTCCTTGAAGACCACAATCCAGTCGGGTTTTCAGGATTTCACCAATAAATTTGCATGAGATCTATTAGCATACATTGCTTCCACTGAAGACTGGAGGGTGGCCAACATGATGCCAATTTTTTAAAAGGGCTCCAGAGGTGATCCAGGAAATTAGACCTGTGAGTCTGGCATCGGTACCGGGCAAAATGGTAGAGACTATTATAAAGAACAAAATGACAGAACATATATATAAGCATGGATTAATGATGGAAAGCCAACATGGATTTAGTCAAGGGAAATCTTGCCTCACCAATTTACTGCATTTCTTTGAAGGGATGAATTAACATGTGGATAAAGGTGAGCCAGTTGATATCGTGTATTTGGATTTTCAGAAGGTATTTGAAAAGTACCTCATGAAAGATTTCTGAGGAAATTAGAAAGTCATGGGATAGGAGGTAATGTCCTATTATGGATTAAGAACCAGTTTAAATCTATATATATAAAATCGGATGGATGGATAGATGTTCCAGCATAACTCTGAAACACATGGATAGATTTCATCAAAACTTGGTATACATATCAATTGCTCTCTGGGGGAAAATACTGTGGGGGTGGGAAGGGGTGACATGTAGAGAATTGTCGAAAAAGACAGATATTGCTTTGACCAATGGTGTGAAGCTTGGGGAATGATGTCACAGTCAGAATGATGTCACAGTCAACAATATATAAGGAAGTACAGCTGTGGTGTGGTGTGGTGAAGCCTAAACAGAAACTGAAAACTGAAGATTTGTATGATGTTAATCCTCAAGTGAATGTTCCTCAAGTGAATGTAAACCAAACCCAAAGGAATTTATATCCGGGCAACGCTTCATACAACTTCAACTAGAGGTATGGGGGAAGGGAAGGGGGCACGCATGTGGAGGGGAGGAATGGGAAGAGGCGGGAGGGGGGGCAGAGAGGAGGAGAGGTACCAGCTTCGGGAATCATGTCACACAGCCATTTAATAGTATATAAGGAAGTGCAGCTGTGGTGTGGTATGGTCTGGTGAAGCCCAGGGCAGGATTAATTCTTCAAGGACCCCTAGGCACACAAGTATACTGGGCCCCCTAGCCATGCCCCACCCCAATTCATTTACATGTTTTCTTATTTCCACTTGTATTTCTTTTTTTCTTTTATTTTAAAATTCAAAACAAACAACAAAGATTACCATACCAGTGCCAGTGTAGTTTTAATTCTATGCAAGCCCCAAACATCTCTGAACAAATTCCTCCTTCCTTCCCTTCCTACCTACTTGCTCAGGACTTTAACTCTGAACCCTTAGTGTTCAAATGCACGGCTTCAGCATGGGGAGATCTTGCTTGATGAACTTGTTACACTTCTTCAAGGGAGTAAACAGGCAGATAGACAAGGGCGAGCCGGTTGACATTGTATATCTGGATTTTCAGAAGGCGTTCGACAAGGACCCGCATGAACGACTACTATGAAAAATTGCAAGCCATGGAATCGAGGGAGACATTTTCATGTGGATAACTGGTTGGCGGATAGGAAACGGAGAGTGGGGGTAAATGGACAATACTCGGACTGGAAAAGTGTCACGAGCGGAGTGCCGCAGAGTTCCCATGGCAGCTCAAATTTCCTGAACTTCCTTTGCTGGGATTGGTGCAGGCTTCTGGTAAGCATTAGGAGAGATAGACTGCTGACGTCATTGGGTCCGTCTCTTCCAGCTTTAAAACGCCAGGCCCCTTGGGAGCCACGAGGAGCAGAGGACCTAAAAACAAGGTCGTAGTTTGTGTATGAAATTGACTTATAGAGTATTAAAGTTAAATTATGGGAAAAAGGAAAGCCAAACTAAAAAGTTCAACGCCAGCAATTATAGGTCCAATGACTAGGCATTTGAAATCAATTGGTGATACTCCGGGAGTAGCTCTCAATATGGATTCTTCTATCTCTGGTGCTTCATTAAGTCCCCTCGATCAAACTCCTCCCCCTCCACCAATATCAAGTGCTAGTGGGACCAAAGTAAGTCCCACTAATCCCTCTGAGCAGGAGGTTTCCTCTGTTGAATCTAATAGATTAGTATATACTTTAATTCCTAAGACACTTGAATTGTCAAGTGTTGCGGAGGCACAATCCTTACCAGAGGAATCACAAGATATTACACTTAAAGATTTGTGGTTAGTAATATCTAGAGTAGAGGGGCTTCAAAGGTCAACAGTAAAACAAACAGTGGCTTTTTCACAAGCAGTTGTTCATAAGTTAGAGAATGTGGACACTAATTTAGGTTCCTTAGATAAGAGGTTGAATACAATGGAATCTCAAGTAACTACATTGCAGACTGTTTCTACCTCTGCGGTTAAGGATTCTTGTGTTATGCATTTCAAATTAGAAATAATGGAAAATTTATATAGCGCAAGGAATCTTCACTTGGTTAATTCCCAGTGACCCATTTGTTATCTCCTGAAATATTGTTAAAAAAATTTTTTAAGGAAATACTGGGATTACCCAATGCAGAGAGTTTTCTAATTAATAATTATTATTATATTCCTCATATAAACTCAAATCTAACCAGGGTGCTGACCAACCGGTATCAACTGAAATCAATTTGACAGACTTTTTAGAAGACAGTCAAGATTTGATCCAGACTCAGTCCACCCTGGTGATAACCTGCATGAGTGAGATGGATAAGATGTTATTAATGAAACTGTACTTTAAAAATAGATTAACAAAATTTTGTGGAGACTTGGTAAGAATCTTTCCAGATGTCTCCAGAGCCATCCAACTCAGGAGGAAAGAATTTCTGAAGTTAAAAATTAGAGTAATAACTCTGGGGGCATCCTTTTATTTAAAATTTCCCTGCAAGTGCCTTGATAAATTACAAGATATTGAGGGCTCCTTTTACAAAGGTGCACTAGCGGTTTTAGCGCACGCTACAATGCCCCACACGCTAGACGCTAATGCCACCATAGAGCTGACATTAGTATTTTCCGTGTAGTGTGGGGTTAGCGTGCACGGCATTGTAGCGTGTGCTAAAAACGCTAGCGCACCTTCGTAAAAGGAGCCCTGAATTTGTGTTTTGGGACCCAATACAGTTACAATTTCTGCTGGCTAGAGAAATGAAATGATTACTGTTTACCTATATAGAAAAAACAAAGTAAATAATTAAACCCTATTAATTAATAAATGGACACAGGACCAAAATGTTGAGACCTTGAGTTCACTCATATTTTGTCCTAATTTAATATTTTCTGAAATCTCCTCAGTAATATGGGCTTGAAAAGAATTATGAATTGATGAGTTATTTTACTGTAAAATTGTAATGATTTGTCTTTTTCCTTGTTCATTATGTTAATGTAATAATTGATAATTATTTTTATAAAAAGTGAAGTCTTTCTCCAGTGGACGGAAAAATCACTATATTAGTGAATTTGAGGTTTTCTATAATATTTAATAATCAATCCCTAATTTTAAAACTAGAGGCAGGACCAAGAAATTTCCTATCAAATGATGGATTCAAAATCAGGTTAAAATCTCACCTAAAATAATTGGGATCTGAGAAAAATTTGTGAAAATTTTAGCTGTTAGTAAAAAATAAATCATCATCATCAAAGTTAGGAGCATAAATGTAACAGAAAAATTTGAGATAAGTCAATGTTTACTTTCATGCTAGACCATCGCCTACCATTATCAGAAGAAACAGAATTTATTATTAAGGGCAGAGAGGATTTATAGAAAATAGCAGTACCATTCTTTTTGCTGATTGAAGGTGATACACTGCCTAATGTATATTTAGGATGTTTTAGTAAGTGAGTAGCAGAATAAATAAGGTGTGGTTAAAAAAAAAAAAAGATATCAGGGGAAAGTTTAGGATTAAGACATGTGATATTTAAAGAAATAATTATTATAGAATTAGATATTTGCAAAATATAATATCAGCATAAGAAATACCAAATGTTAGTCTGTAAAATATAAAGATAGAAGAAAATTGAAATGTCATCTGCAAAATAAAATTGTAAGTAACAAGGCTCAAACTTCAAAATGCAGTTCAAAGAAAATAGTGTTTGAGCTAGATTCATGAACCTACACGATCGGGACTGATCCGTGTCCGATTCGGGCAGATCCGATGGATTCTTAAAACTCCAAAATGCAGATGGGAGCGATCGGAGGAACACCCCCATCTTCCGGCACAGATCGCTGCTGTGCGATCCCGATGCATGCACAGACTGACAGTAGTGACAGAAGAAGCAGCCTCCTGTCACTGCTTTTGCTGGCTTTTTTAATTTTTTATCTTTAATCGAGCAGCTGCGTGTATTACACACACAAAATAATTGCTCGATAATAAAAATAAAAAAGCCCCCCCCCCCCGATGATGCCCTACAAAAGGCAGGAGGGATGCTAACTCCCTCCTGCCATCTCAAACGCCTCCTGCCCTGCCCGCCTCCCTCCCTCCCTCCCTGTAGCTAAGCTAGGCCAGCCGGCTGACCGACCCAGATCTGGCCCAGCCCACCCCCTCCCAGTACCTTTTAAACTCGTTGGGAGCAGGAGGGGTGGTCAGTCCCTCCTGCTCCAGGCCTCCTCCGACCCAAGTGCGGCCTTAGGCCATGCCCTGGTGCATCATGTGATGCACGAGGACCTGATTGGCAGAGGTACCTTGGGAGGGACCTGGGGCGCACTTGTGTCGGAGGAGGCCTGAAGCAGGAGTGACTGTTCACCCCTCCTGCTCCCAACGATTTGAAAAGTAGGGGAGGGTTGGGCCAGGCCCGGCCGGTCGGAGTAGGTTAAGCAACAGGGAGGGAGGTTGGCCGGGCCCAGCCAGAAAAGGGTTATATATGGCAGGAGGGAGTTCCCCATATTTGTTGCGATGTAAAATATGGTTGACTCGTGTTTGTGGGGTATCGGTACGGGGGGCATCGGCGTTGGGATCAGTGGGGGGGGGCATCAGTGGTGGGGGCAGGCAGGTTAAAACCATGGAGCAGCGGCGGCTTTTTTAAAAATTTTAGCTTACTTTTGTAGCCCAGAGAGCCTGTGGTTTAAACCCGCTTTAAACCCGCGGGTTAAAACCACAGGCTCGCAGGGCAGAGCAGGGCGGCATTCGGGGTGAGCAGGCAGGAGTCAGAATGGGCAAAGCAGGGCGGCATTTGGGGCGAGCAGACAGGGCTTCTATGGAGCTGGAGAGTCGTAAAAACGTTTTCGACTTGTCACTTTTTGGGTTGATCGGCCAGCCCAGTCGGTTTTAAAATTTTGGATGATGAATCGCATCCTTGTCCACTTTGCATGCATTTTTCCTCATTTGCATGCACGGATTCGAAGCGGATCACAGGAGAGGCTAGTGAATAGTGCAGGAGTGAAATCTGGTCGCAAAGGGGTTGCAAACGGATCGGTACACGATCGGTTTGCTTTGTAAATCTAGCCCTATGTGCTTTCATGGTGTTAACAGAGAATGCCTAACTTAATTGTTTTAATCTGCTTTAAGTGGTGCGATAATTGATGGTGCCACTAAAAGCCACCTGGCAGCACTTAATGATTCCACATGTCTAAGTAGGTGTGTTTATGGGCAAAGTTGGCCTTAGGCATCACCAAATGCCACTAGCCACAATTCTACAATGAACCTAGACACCAGAAATGAAGGTCTTTAAAACCCTGGCCTACATTCCCAGTGCTTAAGTTCAGCACTAGGCATCAGTAGCTGCGATTCTCTAAGTGGCGCCTAATGTGATTAATATGCAGCAGACGCCATTTCTCTAGGCACCTGCCATTTCAGGTGCCTCTTTGTTGCTTAATAGTACAGTGGTGCCTCGCATAACGAACGCCTCACACAACGAACGCTGCACACAACGAACTTCATGTTTTGATTCACACAACGAACTTCGTTTCACACAACGAACTTCACACAACGAACTTCGTTTCACACAACGAACTTCGTTTCACACAACGAACTTTGTTTCACACAACGAAGTCACCCGAGCTGCCGATGTATTGCATCCTTCCGCGCAGGCACTGCAGGCAGTCGTTAGTCACTGTGCTTAACTGCCCTCTCTCACTGTATACAGTCGTCCTTTTAAGATAAACTCAATATTTTTTATATATCATGGCTTCTAAAAAAAGCAGGAAGGTGATTTCTGTTGAAATGAAACGGGAAATAATTAGAAGGAGTGAATGTGGGGTAAAACAGTGTGACCTCGTCAAAGAGTTTGGCCTCAGCAAGACCACCATTTTCACCATTTTGACAAATTTATCTTTTTTTATGTCATCTTAGCATATTTTATGCTGCAGAACGAATTATTTTTTTTAACATGTATTGTTATGGGAAAACGCGTTTCACATAACGAACTTTTCGCATAACAAACTTGCTCCTGGAACGAATTAAGTTCGTTGTGTGAGGCACCACTGTATTTAATTCTTCTTTAACGTCATTAAGCGAGTCTTTATTTTCCTGAAGAATAACTTTTATCTATAAGAGTTCCTGAAATATGTTCAAGGAGATATCTTCCTTCGTGTCAAGAGGTGTCTTTGATAGTGACAGCGGTTCAGGCTTGGAGTGTTTCACTCCCTGTGCTGAAGTGAGGTGATCTTGCTTATTTTGCTTTTGAGATGTCATTGTCATCAAATAATTGAAAAGAAAGTAGGATCTGATCCCATGATAAAGCAATATTATAACAAGGTGAACAGAGTTGAAGCTCTATGCAGCCATCTTTTTTAGTGCTTGAGAGTGCCCCCTACATGGTAATGCTTTTAAAACAAATAGGAGAAAATATGTTTTCACTCAGGCTCTGGGAATTCATTGCCAGAGGATGTAGTTACAGTGATTAGTATGTCTGGGTTTAAAAATGGTTTGGACAAGTTCCTGGAGGAAGAGTCCATAGTCTGCTATTGAGAAAGACATAGGGGAAGCCAATATTTGACCTGGGATCAGTAGCATGGAATTTTGCTGCTATTTAAGATTCTGCCAAGGACTTGTGATCTGGATTAGTCACTGCTAGAAGCAGGATATGGGGCTAGATCAGGGGTGGGCAACTCCTGTCCTCGAGGGCCGGAATCCAGTCGGGTTTTCAGTATTTCCCCAATGAATATGCATGAGATCTATTTGCATGCACTGAATTCAATGTATATTCATTGGGGAAATCCTGAAAACTAGACTGGATTCCAGTCCTCGAGAACCAGAGTTGCTCACCCCTGGGCTAGATAGATCATTGGTTTGCCCCAGTATGGCTATTCTTATATGTAAATATATATCTTGTGTATGTGCTATGGGGCTCATAATCGACAGAGAAAACGTCCAAAAACCGGCCTAAGTTGGCACTTGGACGAACATTTCCCAAATACGTCCAAGTGCCGATAATAAAAACGAGTTTTGGACATATTTCTAAACGACCTAGTGCCGCTGCATGACCAAAACTAAACGGGGCGTTTCAGGAGGAGTGTCGATGGCAGGAGTTGGGTGGGACGTGGGCCGGCTTAGACTTAGTCGTACAGCATGTATAACCGAAAGTTATACAGCCCAGGAACAACAGAACTTGGACGTTGTGACTTAGACCATGTAAAAGATGGTCTAAGTCACAAAAACCCATATAAACTCACCAGATAAGCACTGAAAACACATAACACAGACCCCCCACACACTACCCCAGTGATCACTGCCCCCCCACCCCATAAAAATATTAATCACACCTTTAAAATTCAGTCTCCAGACCATCATCACCTGGCCGCCTGGCATAGGAAAGCCTAGTCGCCCAGCATAGAGGCAGCTTAAGTCATCTTGGGGGTGGGTTAGGGACCCATAGAGAGGAGGACCCATGCCCATAAGCCTCTGTAATCACTGCATTGATATTAAAACATGTGCACTGCCCTATACACCCCACAACCCTTTTTTACTGGCATATAAGTAGCTCCTGCGGCCATGAGGGCTTTTAGGGTGGTAGATAGGTGGGTCTAGGGGATTCTGGAGGTAGTTTGGGGGGCTCATCGAACCTATAGGGGAGCTGTGGTGAGGAGAAGCCATGACACCCTTTTTGTGAAGTTCACAGCAGTGCCCTGTAAGGTACCCCACTATTTAGCTGGCATGTCTGGGTGTTCAGTCCATCACTTTGCAGACCAATCCCACGTCCAACAGGGCTTGTTCTTGACGTTTTTGACTTGGACAAAAAGTTGGATGGAAATGTGATATAAATATGGATGATTTAGCGGCTTGGACAATCAGATCGGCAGGATGTATAATTAGACGATTTTCGAAACAAAAAAAATTTTGGACGTATTTTTCGAAAATGTGTCCTAGGTATGTGAGTGAGTGTTTCTTTGGAGGTTGGTATGTCTGTGGATGTCCATATGTGTGCATGTGTTTGTATGTCAGTTCATGTATGTTTGTATCCGTTGTATCTCTATGTGAATGCCTACATGTGTATGTTGTGTGTGAGTGGATGTGTTGATATGCATGTATACGTATCTATATCTCTGTTGTCTCTCTGGGCGTCTATGATTGAGAGAAAAGATTTGCTTGTTTTATTTATTTTTGTACATTTGGTAGAGTATTGTTTGTTAGGGATCATTCATGTACTGTACAAAACCAGCAGTTAAAATAGAACAAACTAAAATGAACATTTGTGCCAACAAGAACATCAAACAAAACAAAACAAAAAAACAAGGCAGAAAAGGTAGCAAAGTACAACAAAAATAACCTGTATAACTCATCAAAAAAGGAGCACAATAGGAAAAGGGAAAATAGAAAAAAGAAGAAATTCACAGCATATTAGGCATCAACAAAAAGTTTGGAGACAAAATAAGCTTTCATGATTGATTTGAACTTAGTATATGATTGTGGGAAATGACGCAAGAAATAACTTTAAGAAATAATTTTATGATATAATAGAGTGAATTACTAATATATTTTGCAAACAAACAAATAATGTTAATTATTGCAGTGTTATAATACTTAGACACAGTAGGGGGAACTTGTACTAATACTGTTTGCACATAGCAGTGTTAAGAGTTGCTGATGCTTGCAGAGACAGTAAGGGGAGGGGTATTCCTGGGATCATTATTGTAACTGTGTGAACACAATGCTTTCAGTGACCAGAGAAATTGATGGCTCAGCAATATTAACCAAAAGGGATTTTGTTCAGGTGACTAGTTGACGGATGCAGCACATAGCATGGGGGGTGAGCATGTGAAGGAGGAATAAGTGCCTATATATAGGTGATTGTAAATAGGATTGGAAGATTGAAGAATAAGGCTAATAGGAGAGATAAATAGGGGAGGAGAGAAGTAGCTAAGGAAGCATCTGATAGGTTGTGAACTGCTGTTGCTCTAACCAATGAGCAAGCAGACAAGAGAGTAAGAAATACTTGCACTAACTATACAGGCAGTCCCCAAGTTAAGAACGAGTTCCGTTTTTTAAAATGTTCTTAAATTGAATTTGTATGTAACTCAGACCCTGTACAGTACACAGTCTATAAAAACATTAAAGAACATTAAACATTAAAGAAACAGTCCTCAAAATAAAGTACTGTAGTTTAAATAGAAAGAAAAGATAGGTTTATACTTACTTTCGCTCTTCATCCATCCATCTGTTCCCTCTCCACCACCGCATCCAACATTTCTCCATCTCATCTCTTTCTTCCCCATTCATCCTTCCCCATGTACCTCATACCTTTCCCACCACTATGTCCAATTATTCTCTATCCCTCCTTATGCCCAACAATTTACTGCTTTCTTCATTTCCCCATGTGCACTATCTCTCTTTCCCTCTCACTCAGACACCCATGCCCAATAATTCTCCCTTTCTATTCCCCCACCTCAGCATCTCTTTCCCTCACTCCCTCCATTCTTTCATTCTATGTCCCAGGTTCATGCTTTCCTCTCTCCCTTCATTCTGTGTCCCAGGTTCATGCTCCCTCCTTCCTTCTTTCTCTCCTTTGTCCAAGGTTTGTGCTTCCTCCCTTCCTTCTGTGTCCCAATGCAACCCTGCCTCTCCCTTCCTGTGCCAATGTGCCTCTTCTTTATTTATTTATTTCGACTTCTATCCCGTCCTCCCAGTAGCTCAGAACAGGTTACAAGCCAACATTCACAATGGAAAACATTTTGGACAGTACAAGACTATACAGCAACTTAAGTACAGAGAGTGCAGAAAGGAGAGGGAATATAAGAGGGTCAAGGGGTAGTTTGCAGTTAAAATTTCAGTTGAAGAGGAGCGTCTTTACTGCTTTCCGGAAGGTCATCAGAGTTCTTTAGTCTGATTTGTGGGGGGAGTTGGTTCCAGAGATAGGGGATAAAGTGGCTGTAGGAGCGTTTGCGGGCGGTTTCTGACAGGAGAGACCTTCCGGGGGGGATACATAGGCGTTTATCCGTTTCAGAGCGGAGGAGGCGGGTGGGGGTGTACAGGGTAAGCTTGGATCCTATGTATGCTGGGGTGGTGGCGTAGATTCTTGTATGTGCTATCACCAGGGCCTTGAAAGCACAGCGTTGGTTGATCGGGAGCCAGTGCTCTGCGTGGAGGGCTGGGGAGATAGGATCATGGTAGTTGAGGTTGTGTAGGAGGCAGATTGCTGCGTTTTGTTCTTCTTCCCTTCAGTGTCCCAACGCACCTCCTCATCATCTTTCCCTCCATTCAGCGTATCAAATTCGTGCCTCTTGTGGGTGTTTACCTTCTCTGGCTGGCTCTCTTCTCTCAGTCGCACTTTGCGAAAGCTGCTGCTGCTGGTTTCTGCACGTGGCGTGCAACTGACCCAGAAGCTTTCCCTCGCTTCTGGGTCAGCTAAAAGCCACATGCAGGAACCAACAGCAGCAGCGAGAGGCACAAATTTGGTACGCTGAGCCGAGAGAAAGACAACGAGGAGTGCGTTGGGACCTCAAAGGGAGGCGGAGGGTCATGTTTTGACAGGAAGGAAGGAAAAAGGGGCGCATTAGCACAGGAAGGCAGAGGCAGGACCCTGGTTCATAAGTATGAGTTTGATGTAAGTCGGGCATAGTTAAACTGGGGACTGTCTGTATAATGAATGAATGTACTGAACTCTGTGTGCCTACTGTACTATTCTTGTTCAATTTGGACACCCTGTCTGGCCAGAGAGAAGAATAAATTCTGCTTTATCACAAGGCTTTCTGGAGTTTCCTTGCAAGCTGTCTTTTCGTTTCTCACATGATGATTCTAAATTCAAAGACACAGGAAGCTGATTCCAAAGAATGAGAGACAAACGACAACTATTAAGCAACAATATGTTATGTAGAATGGGAGGAATCAAGCAGAATTTGCAAAAATGAGAGAATAAAGAGAAGGATTGGGTTGGGGAGTTGGCAGGAGCATAAGGAGTCAAAAAAGAAGACAGATACACCAGCTGGCCTGTAAAGAATGATTTACATGTAAGGAGAAAACTCTTATGCTGTCTGCAGCTGAAACCAAGAAGCCAGCGCTGGGCTGCCAACAAAGGGGTACTGTGATCTGAACACTTGGCTCCACATATCAGTTTCACAGCCATATTTTGTATGAATTGGAGCCTCCTAATGGAATAGAGGGATGCCCTGGCCAGAAGAAAATTGGCATAATCCAAATTAGTCAGGACCAAAGAATGAAGGAATGTTTTAACAGTCCTTTTATCTAGTGAGTTGAGAGAAGAGGTGAGATGTTTGAAAGGTGCAATTCTATAATTGCTGTTATTGTGAAACAGTGTTTGTGTGCTGCAGCTGATAGAATCTGTTTTTTGTATTTGGGGTTGGCTTTATTTCACTTCTATCTCCTATCCCATGGAGAAACTTCATTTCTGTAGCACAGGATTCATCACATCCCTTTCTGTAACTAGAGCAGCCTTCCAGTGCTCCACCCCTACAGCCTTCCCATTGGCTGGATCCTACTAGTTACCCTGGAAACAAACAGGCTAGGCTTAATCATCACATAGGAGGGAGAATTGGAGATCTGTAGATTGTGGTTTTGAACTCTGAAAAATGTCAAGACATGTTAGCTATCCTCAGTGGCGTATCAAGTGGAGGGTGGGGGTGGGGGCGGTCCTCCATGGGGGGGGGGGCGATCCACCCCAGGTGCACGCCTTGGAGGGTGCATAGCCGGCCAGGTCCAGGTCCTCCTGCCCTACTGTGCAACTGGACCTGCACCTTCTTCCTTTCCCCCGGTCCGTGCCACTGCAGTCTTAACTCCCCGCTGCTGCTGCTAATCGCCGACAAGATGTCTTCTTTCTGACGTCAATTCTGACATTGGAGAGGACGTTCCAGGCCATCCAATCACTGCCTTGCTGGCCCAGAACGTCCTCTCCGACATCAGAATTGACGTCAGAAAGAAGACTTCTTGTCGGCGATTAGCAGCAGCAGCAGTGGTGCGGACCGGGGGAAAGGAAGGAGAGAGGCTTTTTTTTCCGTAGGAGGGAAGGATGTAGGCAGGCAAGCTGGCTGGCTTTAGCGCAGCAGGGAGGGAGGGAGATAGGTAGGCCGGGAGGCAGGATGGCTTTGGGGGTAGACAAAATCTGGAAGGCAGTGGGGGACTTAAGGAGGAACTGGGGGCACTAAGGACACAGGACGGAGGCACTGGGGGCACTATGGACATGGGAAGGAGGCACTGGGGGCACTAAGGACACGGGAAGGAGGCATTGGGGCATTAAGGACATGGGACGGAGGCACTGGGGGCACTAAGGAAACAGGACGGAGGCACTGGGGGCACTAAAGACACAGGACGGAGGCACTGGGGGCACTATGGACACGGGAAGTAGGCACTGGGGGCACTAAGGACATGGGAAGGTAGGAGGGAGGGAATAGAAAGGGACAATTGTTGGGCCTGAGTGCAAAAAGAAAGAAATGAAAGAAAGGATATACAGTCAATTAATAGATGTCCCCTTTTGAAGAAAAAAATAAATGGTCACGTTACCTCTGACTTACTTTCTCTGCAGCAGAGTCGGCAGCCGCGCTGAGGTGCAGGATTGTCCCGCGATGACTCGTCTGCCGGCTCTGCTCCAGAAGAAGTAAGTTACATTGGAGGGGTGGACCCGGCAGACGCAGTCATTGTGGGACTTTGCCGCAACTTCCTGTGTCTGCCGGGTCCACCCCATCTGACATAACTTACTTCTTCCGGAGCAAAGCCAGCAGACGAGTCATCACAGTACCTTCCAGCATGCGGCTGCCGAGTCCGCTCCAGAGCAAGTACGTCGGAGTAGGGTGGACTAGCAGCCGTCAGCTACAGTCATCGCGGGACCTTGCTGCATGAAAAGAGAGAAAGGAGCAGGACTTCTGGAATGGAAGAGTGGTGGAGGGAAAGAAAGGGGGCAGGGTGGTATAGAAGGGTGGTGCTGATGGAATTGATGTACAGAGAAAGGGGGGAGACATAAGGGGGAAGGATATTGGAGGGAAAGAAAGGGGGCAGATGTTGATTGAAGAAGGGGTGGATGGAGAGAGAAAGGGCAGACATTGGATGGTAGTGGGGAGCCTATGCTGGATGGAAGTGCAGATGGGAGAGATAAGGGAGCAAATGCAGGAAGGAAATGGGAGGAGAGAAAGAGGGAAGCAGATGCTGGATGGAAGTGGACAGAGAGATGAGAAGGTACTAGATGGAAGGGTTAGAGAAAGAGGGTGCATGATGGAGGGAGGGGATAAATAAAAGGAAGGCACATAATGGGGAGAAAAGGATTGAGTTAGGGAAACACTGGAGGGGTGAGGGAAAGAGGTGGCAAGCTTTAGGTAGACAGTAAAAAAGGAAATTGATGAGAGGGTAGTAAGAACATAATCTAGACATATGCAGAAAATAAATTGAAAAGGAAAATGAGGGGAAAAAGGGAAAGGGATTGCAGAGGAGAGGTGTGGGAGAGGGAAGGATAGAAGAGAGATGCCAGACCAATGGGGGTGAAAGGAGAGATGGAAGGGAGAGGCATACAGTTTCTGGAAGGGGCATAGAAGGAGAGAAGATGCCATATATGGGAAGAGAGAAGGCAGATAGTGGATGGAAGGAAGAGAGTTACAAGAAGATGAGGAAAGCAGAAACCATAGAAGACAAAGGTAGAAAAAAAATTTATATTTATTGCTTTAGGAGACATGTGTCACTGTTTATGTGGTGCATTGTATGCAGAGTCCAGCTTCTTGCTGGCTCAATTTAACCTTTGTCTATGTATTTCTATTTTATCCCTCCTTTTACAAAACTGTGGAGCGTTTTTTAGCGCCAGCCGTGGTGGTAGCAGCTTAGATGCTCAGAATTCTATGAGCATCAGAGCTGTTACCTCTGTGGCTAAAATCCACACTACAGTTTTGTAAAAGAGGGAGGGGTTAGTTTGTGATTACATATTCCATACTAGGCAAAGGTGTTTTGTGTGTTCGAAAGACATGGTTTTTTGTTAGGATTGACTGCAGGATTGATCTGTACTAGTCTGGCTTGTTTAGTTTTACAATGGGTGTATGTCCAGCCACTATGATAAAACAACTCCAGACCATACAAAACACCGCCCTCAGATTGAACTACTCACTCAAAAAATATGATCACATAACAACTGCCTTCTTAGACTCTCACTGGCTACCCATACAAGCACAAATCCAATTCAAATTCTACTGCCTGATATTCAAAGCATTACACGGCTCTTCCCCCTCCTATCTAAATAACCGCTTAAACCAAATCTCCACCTCAAGACACAGAAGAACCTCGAACCCTTTCGCCTTCCCCCCACTCAAAGGCACACAACGCAAGAAAATG
This sequence comes from Geotrypetes seraphini, assembly GCF_902459505.1. Lineage (NCBI taxonomy): Eukaryota > Metazoa > Chordata > Amphibia > Gymnophiona > Dermophiidae > Geotrypetes > Geotrypetes seraphini. Next base: position 274,785,406 of record NC_047085.1, on the reverse strand, counting down.
TTCGACAACCTTCTAGCAACACAAGCAGCAAAAATCAACCATTCCATCTCCAATCTTATGACAATATAATCAGACAACTTCAAAACATTCAGAAAAGAAATCAAAACCCTGCTTTTCAAAAAATTCATCCAAATATCTTAACCCCTCCTCTTTTACCTCTAGAAGATTCACCTACCTTCAGATAACCTTCCCCCAAATTACCCACCTTAACACCTTCCAATTAAACAAATACCATAAATAGATTGTAACCTACCCTCTCTAACTGCATTCCATATGTATTTTTCATACAGTTCTTCACTGTCAGTTTAATTTCCATCCTATAAATTCACATAGAATTTTTCTTTTTTCAACCATCTTTATTTTCTCTTCTTTATTAATTTCCAGGTACTTTAGTTAGATTGTGAGCCTTCGGGACAGTAAGGGAATTTTTTTAAGTACCTTCTTACTTCTCATTTATAATCTTAATGTATATTTTCTTCAAGCCGCTTAGAACCTAACGGATGTAGAGGTATATAAGAAATAAATTAAATTACATTACATTACATTACATATGTAAGATGCTGCCTTTTCCTAGGTACTCATGTGTGACGTGTGGATTGTTACTAAAAATCATGTTTTCATATAGATGGGGGGGTGTCAAAAAATGATGGGCCCCGGGTGTCACATATGTTAGGTACACCACTGGCTATCCTTATAGCTTTCAGACATACATACAAAAATCAGTAGATTCCTAAAAAAAAAATCTAGACAATTGCCAATCTTACCTTCCTGAGTCCTAGGCACTTCTGACATGAATCCCCTAAAACATTTTGAATCCTAAATATATTCCTAATTTGCCAATGTCCACTACTCCTGCAAATGGCAAAAGAAAAAAAAAATGTTTATAAGGCATCCACCAAATAGGAGCAGATTCTATGACAAGCAAATTTCCACCTACAAAATTGTGCACTATACTGAGGTGGGGTAGTGAGCCAGTTAACAACAATAATTGAGAGTTAACAATTAATTATTGGCATTAAACCACTCATTTACAAAGCCGCACTAGAGTTTTTAGTGCCAGCCATGGCGGTAACAGCTCAGACGCTCATAGGAATTCTATGAGTGTCGGAGCTGTTACCGCAGCGGCTGGCGCTAAAAATGCTAGCGTGGCTTTGTAAAGGAGGGGGTAAATGACAATAAATTTGATTTGCACATACACCTTGCTAAGAATTATTCTATAAAGTGCTGCCTGCAAACTCTATAATGTGCAACTCAAAAGGGGGGAGTGCCCAAAGGAAAGGCATAGGTGGGTCAGAAGCTCTTACTAAAGATGTGTGCAGTATTGCTGAATACCAGGGATCTGCACCTAACTTATGGTTTAAGTTGGGGTAAATCCTTAGGACCAAAGTTTGGCATGGAAGTCAGCTCTAAATGCAATTCTACTGTATAAACCGCACAATTCAGAGTAGTTTATAGAATAGCTATATGTAGATTTTTTTCAACGCAGTTTTACAACACAGTTTACTTAATCTAGTCCATAAAGTGAAAATTAAAGGAATGTATTCACCTAAATGGTGTCTATTTAAATGGTGAAAAAATTATCTTGCATTGGGCTCCTTTCAAGCACTATATATCTTAAAGTTTCAAGTTTATTTGAATTTGATGTTTCGCTTATTATAATCTAAGCGAATTACAATAAAAAAAAAAGATTTAACATATAACATTAAAATATATAAAACTACATTAAAAAAAGGGGCGGCGATAGACTGACAATACAGACAAACTAAGATACAATAGGAAAAAACAAAAGGAGGTAAAGTTACAAATTGTTGTTTCCCGTAGGGGAGAAAGAGAGGTTGTAGTAGGGAGGGTAAAACAAAGTGCTTACAGAATGTATCATGTGCCAATAAACCTAAGTAAATAATCTTAAAAGAGCATCTGCAAGTCATAGTAAAATATAAGGAGAGATTATATCCTCAAAGAAATAAACAAGAATGTGTGTGTGAAGCTGGCAGAAGATTTCTTTGAGCAGCCATTTACATCTATCCATATAGCTCTGGTGGATCCGTGTCTCAGAACCCTCTCCATTGTCTCATGTACAAACTTAGCCTGTAAGCCCTCCAGGGACAGGAAACACCTACTATACCTGAATGTAACTTACTTTGAGCTACTATTGAGAAATGTGTGAACTAGATCCAAATCCATTACTAGGCAAAAACCCTACAAAGTCACTCAAGACCGATAAGGCAATTCAACCATACCACTAACTTCCAGGAATCACATATCAAGGGTCTATATAGGAAAACATTAAACAGTAAACTTTGCAGTTAACAGTAAAACATCAGTTTACCTATTGGGAAAAGTAAATAAACTGGATTAGTACAGATCATTCAATCCCTTTTATACACATGCAGAATATAGACAGACCCTCACCAAATACAGAATAAGTAACTACATGCTAAAAAATAGAAATACGGTAAGTAGACAAAAATTAAATTGAATTTCTAGGAAGCTGGACTCAGCATTTAATGCAACACCAGAGAAAGAGAAACAGTGATGCATGTCTCCCTGTACTGTGAAAAACATAAAGATGTGTGGATGGAACTGTACACATCAACCGGAGATAATGATGAAAAAATTTTAGAATAATAAAACAGTCTATGTTGCAATGAACAGTCAAGGTTAGAATATTGGTTCAAACCCGATCAGACCCGGTCCATGTTTTGGCTCGAAAGCATGCTTCAGGGGTACATAAATCATCCAATGGATGGTGGTCGCAGAGTATCAGAACAGTTGTCTATTTGTGATGGTTTAGCGTGCTCTAATGAAAAGCTTATACGAAAAATATGTTGTTAAGTTGAGTTTCACTGCGCCCTTGGTTTGAGCATTTTTACAACCCCTTTTCCGGTTCCTTGAAGCAGGAACGAAACGGGCCACGTCCGTCGGAACCCGCAAGCCAAAGATAAGTTTGCTGTTCCAAACTAGAATTATTATGCCTACTATTTTGAAACAGAAGTAGCTTTGAGCACTTTTCAAATACTGTCAGATTTTACAACAGGCTTCTAGAGTTGAAGAAATGATTGGGCGGTGAGGTGGTAGTGTTGGGATTTTCCCTGTTATCACCTCCATTTCTCTGAGCAGAAAACTCTATGAACAGTTTATGGTTACAAGCACCTAATTTACTTATAATTGAGTGATTATTTAGCATTCTTTCGGTTGTTATTTTCATGGTATATCTTGTTTTAGTGTTGTTTAAAAGGTTAACAACAGTCCTTATAATATGAACTCTAGTTAATTGGAGTGATTATTGTACTTAAATTTCTTTGTTCCTCTCCCCTCAAGTAAAATGGTCTTCACTGTTCCCTCTAAGCTGAGCGGATATCCTCCAACTGCTTCAATATTGTGTTTTCAATCACTATGGAAAGACAGGTTCCCTAGAGTCCTGTAGATTTTACCTGTCCCTCACTACTGAAAATGTGATGGTGAATCAGCAGCTCCCGCTCAGCTTAGAGGGAACAGTGATGGGCTTGTGGTGAAATATTGTACTTTGTTTTTTTCCTTCAGGGTCTCATTTCTCTAGATTTTAACTGTTAACTTTATCTTTGTGATATGCTTTCATGAATCTGGTATTGAATATTAACAGAAATCATATTGAAGAATGACACAGACAAAACATACTGTAGGAAACAGCTGAAAAACCTTAAAAAAAAAATAAACTCCCAAAGCAAATACAGCCATATTTAAAGAAACTCATACCTAACCATCCTTCTGTGGGCACATTCTACATGCTATTCAAAATCCACAAATCAAGCAGCCCTGGCAGACCAATAATATCTGGTACTGGCATTCTCATAGAGGAAATATCTGGACTTATAGAGGGAATTTTAAAATCCTAGTGTACAAGACTAAGAGCTTCATACAAGACACCACAGACTTCCTGAACAACTTAATACAATATCAAGCAGATGCCACCTAATGTGCTTCTAGTCATAATGAGTGTAGAATTGCTATACAGCAACATCCACCATGCAGATGGCATTGTTGTATGTGAAAAATTCCTGAAAACTTCTACCCTGGACCACCAATACACACCAGAAGCTATTACAGCATTAGTCAAATTCATTCTAACACAGCGATTTCAGCAAATCATAGGAACTGCTGATGTCACCACAATATGTTAACCTCTTCATGGCAGAACTGGAACAAACATTTCTGAATACACATCAGACAAAACCCCTGATATACTACCAGTACATTGATGACATTTTTATTATTTGGACTGAGGGAGAAGAGACTCTCAAACAGTTTTACAATTCTTTCAATACATACCATCCTACAATCAAATTAAAAATGGACTACTCAGAGAAAGTCAATTTTCTAATCAGCAGTTTCCATCAACAATGAATATATACAAAAATCTTTATATATAAAACCTACAGACTGTTGAAGCTTTCTCCACACTCCAGCTTCCATCCCTCACACACACACAAAAAATCCATCATATACATTCAAGCTACACGATACCACCATATCTGCTCTGACTGAAAAGACAAAGATAAACACCTCAAAACCTTGACTGAGTCTTTTAAACAAAAAGGATACAACTCCAAAATCATCTCCAAGAATATTTTCCCTTGAAATACCTGGAGAAAACCTATTGTAGTACAAAGGCAAGAAGACTACAGAGAGAATCATCCTGATACTGACGTACAACCCAGAGCTGGAAAAACTGAGGAAAATCATAAAAGATCTGCAGTAGAGAATGACACGGTGGCAGTTTACCCGCGGCTACCGCATTTAGCCACGGGTAGCCCGCCAAAACGGGGAAAGAAAAATAGCAGTCGCTGCTGGGACGGGGACAAGGCCATTCACCGCCCCGTGGAGCGGTGAATGGTCTTGTCTCCGCAGTGAGGTATCAAGGATCGTGCGGTCCCCGCAGCTCCTGCCCGCCTGATGGATCTTAGCCGGCTCCCTCCCTTCACCTCACCTTAATTTGCAGGTTTTTCTTTTTGGCAACCTGCATGCTTTCAAAGAGCCGCGCTCACAGGGTTGCTCAGTGTTCAATCTTCTGCTCTGACGCAACCGGAAAAAGGAAGTTGCAGCAGAGCAGAAGATTGAACAGTGAGCAGCCAGTGACGGGCAGGTTCCGGTCCGGGAGGCCGACGGGATCAGGTCAAGCGCCCCGAGGAAAATGGCCTCGGTGTGAGAGTGCCGGGCGCCCCTCCCCCCATGGATCCGCTCCCCCCCTCCCCAGAAGAATGCCTACGCCTGGCTCGTGCAGCAGCACCACAGCCCCCGCTTCAGGTTCTTCTTGAACCACATCGCCGACATAATGCACTTGCGCCCCGAAGGAGAAGCCGGACGCGGCCCCCAGCAAAGGCCCTGCGCCGGCCAAAAGGAGAGGAGAGGACGAGTCGAGGAAAGCCGGGCTGCTCATCATTGTCGACGCTTCGGGCAGCAGAGTCGTGTTCAGTTGCACAGACGAAGAGCAGGGCGGCAAAGAAGAAAGAGCGCCGAGAAAGAAGGCAGGTTGGCCAAGGAGCAGCCTCGCCCCGCTTCCTTGCTCTCCAGTCCGATTCAAGGTGAGGCCTTTGGCCCCTGCGCTGGCAAGACTAAGCATGAGAAATCAGTGCTAGGAAGTAGAGTGGGGAAAATGATGGGGTTTCAATGGGTGAAAACTCCTTTGAGCTTGGGCTGGTGAAGGAAATGCTGGCACAGGAAGTAGAGGGTTCCTTTGCAAGTAAACTTCCTTAGACAATGGCATCCTAAGCCTTCGTTCACAACCACCCCGGGTGCTTTCACCCTATCTGCTCCTCATCAACTAGCCCTGGTCTTAGCTGTGGATGATATCTCCTTCAATTTATTTATCCCATTAATACCAAAGAAGGTTCAAGGTGAGGAAGGTAGATAGGCCATGCAAGAGGAGCTGAAGGGTGGTACAAAGGAACAGATGGTAAAGGAGGGAGGGAAGGGTGGTGGTGGAAATGAATAGAACAGACATTGAAGGAGGGTGAAGGGAAATGTGGAAGACAGAGTGAGGAGAAGATGCTGGAAGGGAAGAAGACAGATGCCAGACTATGAGGGAGCGGAGGGAAGAAGATGGGTGCTAGACCAATTGGGGGGGGGGGGTGAAGGGAGAGGCACAGTAACAGCAAATGGAAGACGCAGAGAGAAGACACACAGTGGATGGAAGGAATTGAATGAGAAGATGTGGAAAGCAGAAACCAGACAACAAAGGTAGAAAAAAAAATTCTATTTATTTATTTTTTGCTTTACGATAAAGTAGTATATTAGTTGTGTTGATAAAAATTTATAAACAAAGCTGAACAACTCTTTCTCTAGTTCAGCAGCCAGAACTTTGATTTATAAGAAAGGAATAAGCTAATTACAGTACTAAGGCTTATATGGATGCTGCGGTGACGGTGACGGGGCGGTGAATGGGATGGCAGTGGCGGTGATGGGGCAGTGAAAGGGATGGCAGTGACGGTGACGGGGCGGTGATGGGGACAGATTTTTTCCCCGTGTCATTCTCTAATCTGCAGCCACAACTCCAGGGGGATGAATTACTGAAAGAAATATTCCCAGCTCCACCCATGCTGGCCTTCTGACAGCCACCCAATCTGAAACAGAAACTGGTGAAGAACACACTTCCCTACAACAAAACTAGATGCAAGCTATGCAAACATATTTCTCAAGACCCCACAGTCACTCACATAGGAAAAACATTGAATATAAGGAAATCCTTCACATGATCATCTTCAAATGTAGTTCATATCATTCAATGCAAAAGGTATAGAGAAACAAGTCAGATGCTAAAGAATAGGATTCATTTACACAGATATCATATTGAAAATCACAATGCCGACCAGGATATCTCCTCCATGGGACATTTCAGAAAACCAGAATACTGCATCAATGATTTTATGGTGAGAATATTAAAATGAATTTTTAAGACAATCCAGGAATGCAAAGCCTTTGAGATCATAATGATAAAACATTTTGAAACCTACTGGACAGGATTTAACAAAGACATTGGCTTTCTCTCACATTATAAAACATAATTTTTACTTCTCTGACACCTTCATATCACCCTTCTTTATCGCCTTATCTCCCAGCCTCCCCTCTCTCTTCCTGTATAATTGTCATTTGAATACTTTTGTTGTTTTACTCTTATATACTGATATCTGTCTTCAGGGCCAATTTTAAAGATGCTTGGGCCCAGGACAGAAATAAGAGTGGGCCCCTGATCCCCTCTCCTCCCTGCCCCCTCCCTCTAATCTCCCCTCCTGCCATTACTATCACACATAAAAACAACTTCAAATGACTTCTTCAGACACAAAACACAGACAGACCTTTAACAAAATTAGAACTGGAAACCCCAAGAAATTAAACTCGGCAAGAGAAATAAAAACAGATATGCACTTTTTGTACTGAACATGCAGGGTTCCTGGGCCTAAGATCTCCAAAAATTAGCCACCTCCTTTGCTAGTGGGTATATTACATTACATTACATTATATTACAGATTTCTATTCCGCCATTACCTTTCGGTTCAAAGCGGATTACAAAAAGAGTTATGGAAGAAGGGTTACAACGTTAGATCAGATAAGGTTTCCAAGAGAGGGAAAAGTAGGATCTGGGGTTAGGGAGGGGATGGTAAGAGGGGGGTTAAGCTTTATCATGGTATTAAGCTTTATTAAAGGATTTCTTGAAGAGTATAGTTTTTATTTCCTTTCTGAACATCTTGTAGTCTGGGGTTGTTGTCAATAGGTTGGAGACTTGGTTGTCTATCTTTTCTGCCTGAGTGGCCAGTAGTCCGTTGTATAGTTTTTTCCGTTTTACTTCTTTGATTGGGGGGTAAGTGAATGGGGTGTGTGTTTTTCTATGCCTGGTAGAGGTGGTTTGGATGAGGCGGTCGTTTAGGTAGGTTGGGCTGTCTCCATTTATAGTTTTAAATAGTATACAGTAGAATTTAAATTGTATTCTTTCCTGGATTGGAAGCCAATGAGAATTGATGAATGCCTCAGTAATGTGATCATGTTTTTTCAATGAATAGACGAGTCTCAGAGCTGTATTCTGAATTGTCTGTAGTTGTTTAATCATTATTGCAGGGCAGGGGAGGTAGAGGATATTGCAATAGTCTAAGATACTTAGGATTAGAGATTGTACTAGGAGCTGAAATTGTGTTTTTTCGAAGAATTTTCGGACTTGTCTAAGGTTTCTCATAACTGCGAAAGATTTCTGTATTGTTTTGTTAATTTGTGGTTGCATGGTGCAGCCTCTGTCAATAGTCATAGAAGTTTTAGGGTGGTTTGCAAAGGGTAGTTGATAGAGTTGATTTCTAAGTTGGTTATGGTTGGGATTTTGTTATTTTCTAGGAGGATGAATTTAGTTTTGTCTGGGTTGAGTATCAGTTTGTGGTCTTCCATCCAAGTCGTAACTGTAGCTAGAGTTCTGTGTAGTGTGTCTGACATTAAGAGCATTGGTTGGTCGAAAGGAATGAGGATGGTGATGTCATCAGCATAGCTATAAGAGGATAGGCCTTGTTTGTTCAGGTAAATGCCAAGAGAGGCCGTATATAGGTTGAAGAGAGTAGGGGACAGTGGGGACCCTTGTGGAATGCCACAGGGGTTGGACCAAGGTTTAGATTTTTCTTTGTCTGATTTTACTTTGTATGTTCTGGATTTTAAGAAACCTTCAAACCATGAGTATACTTTATCTGAGATGCCTATTGAGTCCAAGATTTGCAGTAGGATGTTATGGTCTACCAGGTCAAATGCCGCCGTCAGGTCCAACTGTATGAGCAGCATTTTTTTTCCAATGCTGAGGTGTTGTCTTGCTGTGTCGATAAGGGAGCCTAGTAGTGTCTCTGTGCTGAAGTTAGTTCTGAAGCCGGATTGCGTGGGATGGAGTAAGTTATGGTCCTCGAGATAGTTGGTGAGGAATTTGGCTACTAATCCTTCTGTTAGTTTGATATATAGAGGTATTGAGGCTATTGTTCTGTAGTTGGATGAGAGGTCTGTTGGTCCTTTTGGGTCTTTTAAGATTGGGGTGATGATGATTTCGCTGAGGTCATTCGGGAAAATGTCATCTTCATGGTTTGTATCCAGTGTAGGAGTAAGGTACGGAACTTAATGCTCGCTGATGACAGGAGATATGGCGGGCAGTGGTTGAGTTCACATGATGCGTGGCTGTACTTATTGTAGAGTTTGTTGAATTCGGTCCAATGTATCTTAGGGAATTGGGACCAAGATCTGTCTGCAGCACAAGATTCATTTTCTGTGGGGAGTATTGTGACTTCAAGTAGGTGGGTTGGGTTCTAATGAGAGTAGCTCTGGTGTTTGTAATTTTATTCTTGAAGTGTTCAGCTAGGAGGGAGGCTGAAGGGGAGGAATTATTGATAGTGGTCAAATAGGGTATGGTGTTAGTTAGATCTTTTAATATTTGGAATAATTTTTTGGTGTCTTGGGTTTCCGTGCCTATTAGGTTGGTGTAATGTTTTTTTCTCTTTTCTTTTAATAGAAGTTTGTATTGTTTGTTAATTTTTTTCCAGGCGGTTTTCGTGTGATCTTGGTTGGTTTTTCTCCATTTTCTTTCCAGACGTCTACATTGTCTCTTGAGTAGGAGTAATTCTTCGTCGAACCATTGGTCTGATCGTCTGCATGTTCTGGTTTTGGTTCGAAGTGGGGCTTGTTCATCAAGGATGTTGTTGCTCAAATAGCCCCAGTGTGAAATGAAGTCTTTGGGGTTATCTTCTTGGATTGTTTCGTTTACTTTTGACCAGAAAATGGCGGGCTCGATGCGTTTGTGTGATGTGTAGGTTACTATTTTGGATATTGGTTTGGATTTGTTTTTGTTTTTGGTCCTGAAGCCCTATCAGTTGAAGACCACCTCTTCTGGTCTGGAAGCCAGAAATATTCAAGCTCTGCAGCTAGCAGATGTGTCCACAAGCTGCCACCAGCTGCAGAGCTTGGAGGGCTCTGGCTAATACACTGGAGGAAAAGGTCTTCAGCTGACAGGGCTTTGGAATTCCCCATCAGCTTAGGTATTTATATTTTGCATTTGGGCAAGGGGCATGGGGGAAGGCATGAAGAAAATTTGGTGCTCACTCATTTTGGGCTCAGGGCCACTGCCCACCATCCCTTTTCCCCCTCTCCCTCCCCTCCCCTCCAATCAGCTGTCTACTAAACCACTGAACACAATACAAAGATCTTTGATGAACATATCCCAATGCTAATATATTCCAGTTAATAAATGTAAAATAAAACACTTTTTCTACCTTTGTGTCTAGACATTATATGGAGAAGGTGAGGGTGACGTCAGATTGGCACCGAAAAAAGTAGGGAAGGCATTCTGGCCCACATGGGGTCCCTCAGAGGTGTGGGGCCCAGGGCAGTTGCCTTGCTTGCCCTCCCCTAAAACCAACTTTGACTGTCTTCATTTGTTTATCTCTTACCTTCGAAAGCTAATCTAACCATGCTCTGGTTAGGCCAATAAAAAAATGAATCACTTGTTTCCTTTTTGTTTTGTTTTATTTCTCCATATGAACATTAACAAAAAAAATCCATAAAAAATTAACATTGTGGTTACATTTACCACACTCCAGTCCTGACAGGCTGTTGCTGATTTTTTGTGTTTGCTGTCCCAGACGTATCAAAAATGGTTTAGGCCTCCACCTCACAAAATGAAAAAGGAGACCCTAACCTCTCTGTACCAGACTCTTCATTGCACTACAGCAACTCCTCCTCCATAGACCTGTGTGGTATCAAAGATTTCAAAGTATATCCTTCCTGTGGGGCAGACTGCCAGTTACACACATGAACTTTAGCAAATTACCGACCGGTGAGTCTCACATCAATTGTGTGTAAACTCATGGAAACTCTACTCAAAGGTAAATTAGACACGATTTTGGATGAGGGAGACCTAAGGGATCCCCATCAACATGGATTCACTAGGGGTAGGTCATGCCAATCCAATCTTATTAGCTTCTTCGATTGGGTGACGGGAAAGCTAGACCTGGGAGAGTCTCTGGACATAGTGTACTTTGATTTCAGCAAGGCGTTTGACAGTGTTCCACACCGCAGACTATTAAACAAGATGAAGTCGATGGGTCTAGGCGGGAAGCTAACTGCATGGGTGAATGATTGGCTGAGTGGAAGACTTCAGAGGGTGGTGGTCAACGGCACCCTCTCTGAGACATCGGAGGTGACTAGCGGAGTGCCGCAGGGCTCGGTCCTGGGACCATCCCTTTTCAACATATTCATATGTTGAAAAGAGACTTGACCCAAGGGCTTCAGGGTAAAGTAACACTGTTCGCCGATGATGCCAAACTGTGTAATATAGTAAGTGAAAACAATCTTAAGGATAGTATGACGCAAGATCTGATCACGTTGGAAAACTGGTCCTCGACATGGCAGCTGGGCTTCAACGCAAAGAAATGTAAGGTCATGCATCTCGGCTGCGGAAACCCATGCAAAACTTACACCTTGAACGGAGAAACACTAGCTAGGACTTCAGAAGAACGGGACTTGGGAGTAATCGTCAGCGCAGACATGAAGGCTACCAAACAAGTGGAGCAGGCCTCATCCAAGGCAAGGCAAATGTTGGGATGTATCAATAGAGGCTTCATCAGCCGCAAACCTGAAGTCATAATGCCGCTCTACAGAACCATGGTGAGACCTCACCTGGAATACTGTGTGCAATTTTGGAGACCACACTACCGAAAAGATGTGCTTCGAGCTGAATCGGTCCAGCGAATGGCCACTAGAATGGTCTCCGGACTCAAGAGTCTCCCATACGAGGAAAGACTGAATAAACTGCAGCTCTACACTCTTGAGGAGCGTAGAGAAAGGGGAGACATGATTGAGACATTTAAGTACATCACAGGTCGTGTCGAGGCGGAAAGCGATATATTCTTCCCTAAGGGTCCCTCGGTCACAAGGGGGCACCTGTTCAAACTCAGAGGAGGGAAATTTAATGGTGACACCAGGAAGTATTTCTTTACAGAAAGGGTGGTGGATCAGTGGAACAAACTTCCGGTGCAAGTGGTCAAGGCCACCAGTGTACTCGACTTTAAAAACAAATGGGACATCCACGTGGGATCCTTACGGGGGTCGAGCTAGGGAACTGGGTCATTAGCACTCAGACTTGATGGGGTGGGTCAGAAGAGTGGGCAGACTTGATGGGCTGTAGCCCTTTTCTGCTGTCATCTTTCTATGTTTCTATGTAATACACTACAGGGAAAACTAGTATGTCTGCCTTTTGTAATTATTTTTGTCCCTTGTTTTTCCTGTATGCACTATCACTCATTTTCTCATTCTTCAATTTAGTTAAATCTGCCTGCTATGAGATCTGTTTATTTTGATTGCTAATTTATCCAGGTATGGCGGTATGGACTTCAGATACTAGCAGTTGTGTTTTTTAGTACACTATGTTCCAGCTGAGTTAAACAGCTTGTAATCATCAGATACCGCTGTAAATAAAAGCTGTTTCTTCTGTAGCAGTGTCCTAATGGAAAGAGAAAAATGAAGTTTGAACATCCTGTAACACTGCATAAAGAATACATCAAAGTGGTTCATATTTGGAGACCATGAGAAATAAGACAAAATTGGATGATTAAGTCTATTTTCCCTTCCAACCGAAATAAAAAGCTACAGTATTCCTCATATCATTTCTAGACCTCTCTATTTCCAGCAAGCAATGTTTCTTTTCTTTCTTTTTTTTAAGAATTACACAGCTGAAGGGGGAGGGTGTACTGCTGTCTCTATTAAAGTGTACTTCAGAGCAGAAACAATGTTAAGTTTTACATCCAGTTGTTATTCTGTTTTTCTTCACCCAAAAATTCACAGCATCAGCTAATTCCATCCATTATTCTGCATGTGGCCTACTCTCAGCAAGGGGATGAGGGTAGCCCTAGAGGCACCAAATTAAAGAAAAATCAATTAGACTGGATAGGGAAAACATAATTATCATGACTAGTACAGCAAAAGATAAAGATCTAGGTGGCACAAGGGAAACAAACTCTTTAAGGCACACAAAATGCAATATTCTTAAATAAAGCACATTTATTTTGATCTCCCAAAATAAATACATACAGAAAAATAAATACATATGAGGGGATATTGAAAAGTTCCCAGCCCAACCAAGAAGGGAATGATGTGGAGCCATGAAACCAACAAATTATTCCACATATTCACCCCTAAGTTCAACACACTTGGTATATCATGTCTGAAGTTTCTGAAACTCTTCCAAAAAATACTCCGATGTCTGGTCTGCTGGAACTATTTTGTACCATGCAACAGACATTATCACACAAATGAATGATGTCACATAAGACAAAGCTCCATTAATCTCTGTTCTTGTTTTGGCAGTTAGGTTGAGCTTCAGCTTCAGCTTCATGAGGTCTTCTAATGCTAATCTGATGCTAGGCAGATGGGCTACAAAGGGCTTCACTTTCCAAACCGTCTGACCACTGTGTGCTAGATATGCCATGAAGAGAATAGCCAATACAATTTTGCAAAATTTTCCATCGATGTGGACTAGAGCTAAGCAAGTTATAAACAGTTTGTATAGTTCCAAAGTATGTTATGGTTTAAGGAATACATTCTGCAGCATCATTTCCACACAAATTGAGTGTGTGACATCCACATGGAGAAAATATAGCTGTTGGACAAGTATTTTTGCTTGTGTGCCTCTATATTTTCCTGACATGTTGGCTGCGTTGTCATAACCCTGTGCTCGGCAATCAGAGAGTGGAATATCATGTTCATTCAATGTATCTACAATCATCTGTGCTATGTCAGATCTGGTTTTGTCACTGCAGTCAACAAATTTCAGAAATCTTTCTACAATTTCAAACTGGGATTCATTTTGAATTACATAACGTAGCAGGAATGTTGTCTGCTCAACATGAGATGCATCCGGTGTGGAATCAACTATCACTGCAAAGTCCTTTGTAGTCTTTCTATCCTGCAAAATGTGTTTCGCAAATTCAGAACATTCAGCAATTAACTCATTTTGAGAATCAGCAGAGAGATAATGCACTTGAAGTCTTTCCCCCTTTTCTTGTGACTCTTTAACTTGCAACACATGTTCTTTTAGAATTGGATCACAATGAGACAACAACTCTATTAGCCCCCCAAAATTTCCATTGTCCTTGTCACCAATACGGAATAGTATAGCATCAATGAGTCATTTCATAACGTTGTACCATTTGACAGATTCTGTTGCAATTGATGCCTCTAAGAGACTTTCAATGCCCTTATCAAAAGACTTAAATACAAAAAGTGGCAGAGGGGAGCACTAAGTGAATGTCGGAACATAAGATATGCTCTATCAATGCCTATCATGAATTGAAGATAAGTTCTTATAAGATAAGCCTTTTTGAATACACACATGAATATATATATATATAAAAAATTGCTATATATAAGAAGACATATGAATATAAAAACTCAAAAAATTACTATATATATGAAGACAGAGGGGGATGAATGAAGAACTGCTAGACCTCTGAAAGCACTATTGCTTGGATTGGTCATATCTGACACCCCACCTCGTGAGCTTTTCACTCACTTTTTGTATTTAAGTTTAGTTGTTCACTTTTTGCTTTTTCACGAAACGTATGTAAAGGATGGCCTTATCAAAAGACACCACCTTTAGTATAAGCGGTCTGGATATTATTTAGAGAATACACACAAATCCCACAGGACGAAGCTCTCTCTACCATCAGCCAGACACTGCAATCTAGGACCCCCCATCGCATCACTACAGATTTTTTAATGCAACTGGCTTTTTGGGTGATTAAGAAAAATTACTTTCAATACCAACAGAAGTTTTACCAACAAATTCAGGGGGTAGCAATGGGGGCGACCTTAGCCCCCTCGGTTGCAGCCCTATATATGGAGAAATTTGAAGAAGCTTGGGTGTATCCGTCTATATGGTTCCCCAATATTTTGTTTTGGGGTAGATTTTTAGACGATATTTTCTTTATTTGGGACAACACGAGACAGGAATTAGATGTGTTTTACCAATATTTAAATTCGGTGGACACCAATATAAAATTCACTATGGTATGTCACAAAACCACCATAGATTTTTTAGACATCTCTGTCCAGGTCCAGCAAGGGTCTATTTCTACATCATTATATAGGAAGCCAATTACAAAGAATACCACATTACACTATAGCAGCTTTCATCCATATAAACTGAGATACAATCCACCGCCACCCTGGACTTGGTACTAAATGGCCTCACGGGACCGACAAAAGAAGTAGAAGTTACGGTACCGCTGGGGACGAGCGATCACAATGTGATCAACTTTAAGCTTGACATCGGGAATAGAAAACGTGTCAAAACCTTAACCAAAACCTTTAATTTTAAAAAGGGCAAATACGATCGCATGAGAGCCATGGTGAAACAACGACTCAAGAAAAAGGTGGACAAACTTGAAACGGTAGACCAGGCATGGTCCCTACTGAAAAATACTATCTCAGAAGCACAAAATCTCCACATTCCAAGGATCTCCAAAGAGGGGAGAACAAAAGGTAAGGGAGAACCGGCATGGCTTACCAGACAGGTGAGGGTAGCCATAAAAGAAAAAAAGGACTCTTTCAAAAAATGGAAACACATGAAAACAACCAAAGCATGGAAAATACATAAAGATGATCAAAAGAAATGTCACAAGGCGGTGAGGGATGCCAAAAAGGACTATGAGGAAAAAATAGCGCAAGAAGCCAAAAACTTCAAACCCTTCTTTAGATACGTGAAAGGGAAAAAACCCGCAAAAGAGGCGGTGGGACCCCTGGACGACCAGGGAAGGAAAGGGTACATCAAGGAAGATAAACAAATTGCTGACAAACTAAATTCCTTCTTTGCGTCCGTCTTTACGGAGGAGGATACCGCTAAAATACCAGAAGCAGTGAAAGTGTTTAGTGGAGTAATAGAAGACAGCCTCACCACAGTTGAAGTGGAGTTGGACCAGATATACTACCAGATAGACAAACTTAAAAGTGACAAATCCCCTGGACCGGATGGAATTCACCCGAGAGTTTTAAAGGAATTGAAGGTTGAAATCGGAGAGCTATTGCAGAAACTTGCCAATCTGACAATCAGAACTGGACAGATACCAGAAGACTGGAAGATAGCGAATGTCACGCCAATTTTCAAAAAAGGATCGAGAGGGGAACCGGGCAACTACAGACCTGTGAGTCTTACGTCTGTCCCTGGAAAGATGGTTGAAGCACTGATCAAGGATAGCATAGTCCGGCACCTAGATACACACGACTTGATGAAACCCAGTCAACATGGGTTCAGGAAAGGGAAATCATGTTTGACGAATTTACTTCAATTTTTCGAGACCGTGAACAAGCAAATTGATAGTGGAATGCCGGTGGACATAATATATTTGGACTTCCAGAAAGCATTCGACAAAGTTCCACATGAAAGGCTTCTCAGGAAACTACAAAGCCATGGAATAGAGGGAGATATACAAAGGTGGATAGGCAAATGGTTGGAAAACAGAAAGCAGAGAGTGGGCATAAATGGAAAGTTCTCAGACTGGGAGAAAGTGACTAGTGGTGTGCCCCAGGGCTCCATGCTTGGGCCGATCCTATTTAATATTTATATCAATGACCTGGAAGACGGAATATCCAGTGAGATCATTAAGTTTGCAGACGACACAAAGCTATGCCGGGCAATCAGATCGCAGGAGGATAGCGAGGAACTCCAGAGCGACTTGTATCAGTTAGAGAAATGGGCAGATCAATGGCAGATGAAGTTCAACGTGGAGAAATGCAAAGTAATGCATTTAGGTAGTAAGAATAAGGAATACGAGTATAGAATGTCAGGCGCAACTCTGGGTAAGAGCGAACAAGAAAAGGACCTGGGTGTACTGATAGATAGGACCCTGAAGCCGTCGGCACAATGCGCGGCAGCGGCAAAGAAAGCAAACAGAATGTTAGGCATGATAAAGAAAGGAATCACGAGTAGATCGGAGAAAGTCATAATACCGCTTTATAGAGCAATGGTCAGACCACACTTGGAATACTGTGTCCAACATTGGTCTCCCAACCTAAAGAAGGATATAAAACTGTTAGAGAGGGTGCAGAGACGAGCAACGAAGTTAATAAGAGGTATGGAGAACTTGGAATATGAGGAACGACTCAAGAAACTAGGACTGTTCTCCCTTGAGAAGAGAAAGCTGCGAGGGGACATGATCGAGACGTTCAAAATGCTGAAAGGCATCGATAAAATAGAGCAGGAAAATAAATTATTTACATTGTCCAACGCGACACGGACAAGAGGACATGGTTTGAAGCTAAGGGGGGACAAGTCCAGGACAAATGTCAGGAAGTTCTGTTTTACGCAGCGAGTGGTAGACGCCTGGAATGCTCTCCCAAAGGAGGTTATCAAGGAATCCACTGTGCTGGGATTCAAAGGCAAATTAGATGCACATCTCCTTATGAGAGGCATAGAGGGATATGGGTGACTAAAACTACATCAGGTGTATACCTGACTGGGCCTCCGCGTGTGCGGATCGCCGGACTTGATGGACCATGGGTCTGATCCGGAGATGGCAGTTCTTATGTTCTTATGTTCTTAATCTACCCATCGGGCAATTCCTACGTATTCGCAGGATTTGTTCTTCGGTCACCCAATATAAAATTGAAGCTAAAAAGTTAGGGGAGAGATTGAGGTCTAGAGGTTACCCTGAAGGTTCAATCAGAAAGGCGTACTTGAGGGGTAAATTTGCACAAAGGAACTTGCTTCTGCAAGAACCAAAGAATACTCCCCAGGATGGGTATGGCCAATTGACTTGTGTGTTACCCTTTTCCAGGGCGACTACAGCCCTGGTAAGTATACTCAGGAAATACTGGTATATTTTACAGAGCCATAAATCTTTAGAACATTTCCCGTTAGTAGCTTATTCTCGGGGGAGAACGTTGGGACAAAGATGCAACTTCCAAAGATATGGGATGAGATGTGAAAGAATGATAGGTTGTCACGGGAGCTGTGGGAAATGCCAGTGGTGCCCGTTTACCATTCAGGGCGAAAATTGGGCAGTCCCAAGGAGAGATTTAATTTTGAGATTGAGAGTGAATACGGATTGTAACTCCCAGGGAGTCATATACGCAATAATTTGCCCTTGTGACCTCATATACATTGGTCGAACAAACCGCAAGATCAAGTCACGCTTAAACGAGCACAAGTCCCGTATTATTAACGGAGTAGCCCAGGCTCCCTTAGTGGAGCACTGGTCTAAATATAAACACTCAGTGGACCAATTGAGATGGCGAATTATTTATAAGATCACTGATGCGGAAGGGGATTTGAGACAACTTAATGAGGAGGAGCAAAGACATATTTTTAAGCTAGATACAGTATGGGTTAAACAGTATGATTGAGTGGGGTTCCCTGTTGTAAATTGTTACTTGAGTCTGACCAATGGGCGGCAGGGGGGGCGTGATCTAGGATTGGCGGAGTAGCATTTAAATTGAGATCTGAGGACGCCGGCGCCATCTTTTGCTCACTAAATTTCTGGAGTCGGATGACAGCGGCGACCTCGGTAAGTTATCAACATTACTCTAGTTTGAACGACATAATCATTTATGGGGAGGGGGCTGTTTCCAACTGTACATTTCGGCTCCTGTTTCTATATATGATTCTATCATGCTTTTTTATATATTTTTCAGGAAGACCCTTGAGAAAGCACAATTCATGTGCGAAACATGTCGGGTCTGGCTCCCCTGGTTTGGCTGAGATAAGTACCATTTGCACTTTGGATTATTATCTACCAATATAGCAGAAAGCTGAGGCACTGCAGGAAAACATAAAAAGGCTAAAGCAAACTACCGTAATATTAGTAATAACACTATAATATGAATAGAGAGCCAATGATGAAGCACCACACTATGCTTCCCGTGAGATAAAAATTCTTTTTGCGGTGGAGTGGTGGGGCTGAGGCGTCTTGCACACCAATATAAGATTGTATTCTCTAAATAATATCCAGACCGCTTATAATAAAGGTGGTGTTATTGTTTATTTAAGAGACTGGATTAATATGAGCAATAATAAGCGGTCATCACAGTAGTGGCTTATCAAAAGACAGGCATCTTTCTAATTCTCACCAAGCCTTATAGCATTGCCTATGTTGATTGTTTCTCTCATGTTCTGAGATGCGACTACATAATTTTCGCCACTTTCCAGCAGCTGACCATTCTTCTGATGATGCAAACATAGAATTAGATGCAGAGCTAATGTTGCAAACCAGATTGTTCCAAAATAATCAGCAGGGAACAGTAGCGTACCAAGGGGGAGGGCGGGGGAGGCGGTCCGCCCCGGGTGCAAGCCCTGAGGGGGTGCTCCCAGTCCAGTTCCCCCAATTGCGTCTGGTTCAGCCCCAGACGTCCGGGTCTCGCGTCTGGATTCCCCCCCCCCCCGACCTCCCCACACCATTTATCTGGGGAAGCAGCCTACAGCAAGATCTTGATGCCAGCGATCTTTCCGCTGCTTCAGCTCTGTTTGCTCCGCCGTGGTCCCGCTGCTCCTCTGACGTCAAAAAGGCACGTGATGTCAGTGGGTCCGTTATGCTACAATTACAGCATTTACAGGGAACTTTACCTGTGGAATTATTTCTTCCTTCACAGTCCTGTAAAGTCTTCAGCATGGCTTATGTCCCATTTTTTTCTTCCTCCCGGGTTTCAGTGGGAAAGCAAGGAGGAGTAATCCGAGCAATAAGTTTGAAGCTAGGAATGAACACATGATCACTTTCACAAGTTTTTGTTCATTGAATCTTGAATGCTCCGTATTATGTAACTCAAAATTATTTTATCATTGTCACGGCCTTCTATTGCTTGGCACTCACTCTACGCTTTGCAATCTTGTACGCAAAAGTTCTCGCATCATTCTTTGTCTTAGTAAGGACGTCTCCTTCGAGACAACAACACGTTTTGGTTTTCGTAATGTTTCTTGAGCTTCATAGGTCCTGGAGCAATTTACTGGCTTCATCACACTCTCCTTGGGCCTGGGTATTATGATAGGGCAGAAATTAAATTTTCAAAAATTTAGAATTAATAGAAGGAGTGAAGGGAAGTTGGAAGGGTATCATGGTAAATGTGGTAGGTGCCAATGGTGTATGAAAACTATAGAAGGGTCAAAGTGGGAATAATTTGTCCTTGTGATTTGGTCTATATAGGACGAACAAATAGACCTATTAAAGTAAGACTTAACAAGCACAAATCATGAATAATAAATTAAAACCTACAAGCTCCTATGGTCAAACACTGGGTCCAAAAACAATATTCAATAGAAGGTTTGAGATGGTGTATTATAGATCAGTTACAACAGGGGAGGGCGGGAGGAAATTTGGAGAGGGATTTAAATATAAAAGAACAAAGATGGATCTATCGTTTAGATACAGTTGAACCTAAGGGACAGAATGCTGAGGTTGAGTGGAGTTCACTGTTTTGGAAGCTCTAACCAATGACATGCAGGGGATATCAGCTGTTGAGTTTGAATTAGCATATTTAAATGTCAGAGAAGACACTGTTGCCATCTTGCTTTGAAAATCTTAATAAGGCAGATGACACTGGTGGCTCTGGTATAGTAAAAAGTTTTTTTAATATTTCCAGCTTTTTACTAGTGTATATGATATAATTAATTTGTAGGTTGGGAAAGTACAATTATTAAATTTTAATGTTTTGTTTGTAGGGGGGACCCTTGAAAAAGCTTTCTGCGAAACATGTCGGGTCCAGCCATCCCAAGTCGAGCTTAAGAGAATACCAACTGAGGTAAGTCTATTTTATAATTTATATAGTATATACACATATTTAACACATTTAAAAGCATTAAGAAAGTCTTAAAATATAAAGATATATATATATAAATTGTGGCAGGGACTCCCAGCTGACCCCTTTTGGGTGTCCCCGCCTGACCGAGCAATTCAATGTGTGACTATGCTGTTTGTCCCTTCCAATGCCTCCCATGCACACTGCTGGGCTAGGTTGTAACAGAGCAAGCATTCAGCAGCAAAAGAAAACTTCAGGCAGTTTCATTATTTTTAATGAAAACTCAAGCTTTATTTTTCTGGGTTTCATTCACCCACAAAAGAGTCATGTTTGTCAGGATTTACAGCTTTCAGGATAATGTCCAAATACAAGGGAAAAAAACACCTTTGTATAATCCACAAGGACTGAACTGGCCCCAGTATTATCCCTCCACCCTAGGGATCAGGATTCTGGAAGGTTTGTTATCAGGTGATGCATATCAGTAATAAAAATCTTATACACAATTACAGGATGTTCGGTGCAGTACTTGGAGAGACCCTCCAGGAAAGAGACTTGGGAGTACTGGTCGACAAGTCGATGAAGCTGTCTGTGCAATGTGCGGCGGCAGTGAAAAGGGCAAACAGAATGCTAGGAATGATTAAGAAGGGTATCACGAACAGATCGGAGAAGGTTACACCCTCACCTGGAATACTGCGTTCAGCACTGGTCGCTGTACTTGAAGGACACGGTACTACTCGAAAGGGTCCAGAGAAGAGTGACTAAAATGGTTAAGGGGTTGGAGAAGTTGCCGTACAGTGAGAGATTAGAGAAACTGGGCCTCTTCTCCCTTGAAAAGAGGAGACTGAGAGGGGATATGCCCATTTCCATATATGGTTCAAATTCATCTTATTGACCTATAAGTTTATTCACTCTGCAGCTTCTCAATATCTCTCCACTCTTATCTCTCCCTATACTCCACCCCAGAAACTGTTCAACAGGAAAGTCTCTCTTGTCGGTACCCTTCTCCTCTACTGCCAACTCCTGAGTCCATCCCTTCTACCTTGCTGCACAGTATGCCTAGAACAACCTGTCTGATTTGGTGCATCAGGTTCCATCTCTTGCAGTATTCAAATCCATGTTGAAAGCCCACTTTTTTGAAGTTGCATTTGAGTCCTAACCCAACCCACTTATAAAGTACTCATATCTGTTTGTCATTCCCTCTATTGTCCCTACCTTATCTGCCTCATCATTCTCTTTGTAATTCCCACCCTTTTTGTCCTGTCTGCCATACAGTAATTAGATTGTAAGTTCTTTTGAGCAGGGACTATTTCTTGCATGTTTAATGTACAGCACTGTGTGTGTCTGGTAGCACTAAAAAAATAATATACTGTATAGTAGTAGTAGAGTAAACTCTGGATATTCAATTCTAGGGCTTGTCCAGCCTCCAGCTTGTCTAGAAGCTAACTGCATACGGGATAATATTCAGATAGTTACTCAGTTAGCTTGGCAGTAAAAGTTTGGACAGCCTTTCAGGGCAGCCTTTCTGATGTCCTGATTGTATCTGCTCACTTAACCAGTGAGTAGACAGAATATCACTGCTAACCGGTTACTTCCTGTCTCTGTCCACACTTCATTCCCAGCCAGCCCCTAACTTTGGCAGTCAGAGGGGATATTCAGTAGCGGTATGGCCGCATTAAGTCAATGTCCAGTTAGTTCATCTTAATCAGTACATGCAAGCTAGATCATATTTCCATGCCCATTCCCATCTACAGCATATCTCCCCCTGAAAAATTACAAAAAATATTAATGCACAATTAGTATTTGCATACAAGCAGAATATCACAAAAAGCATTAATGTAGTTTGTGGTAAGCATTTTTGGTATACTAACCACATATTAGGGCTTAAAGGAGCCCTTAAGGGAGTACACTCCCTCCCAATTATATACCTGTATATCCTCATACAGGAGAAAATAAAGGAACAAACCTCCATATTATATACACAGCTTCTAGTGCTATCCTCATACAGAACCAAACTATCCATGCCATCCCGTGACATTGAGATGCCACAAAGAAAAATGCAGAAAATTCTATATTAAGAACTAACAGGCATAACATTTATCTTGAAGAAATCTATCAAAATGTAAAGGATTAGTGGAAGCCTATTCTATAATGCTATCTCAGCACCCAGATCCCTTCATAGAATCCTAGTGTAACCTGGAATTGGCATATATAAAATTTATATGTCCACAGGGGTTTAAAGCAGCATATTCATCACACAAGCAACACAGGGTGCGTCACACAGATTTGTCCACCTGCAGAGCCGCTGAAAAATCGCATAAGATCTAAGAAATTTGGCTGGGGCACTGTAGTGCCTGCAATTAAGTAGATAAGTTCATTGCCCTGGTCATATGTATTATTCACTGTCCATGTGGGGGTAAGAGGACATGGAAGTGTTATGATGGTCCCCAGTAACAACTAGTAGTGCCTCGCATGAGTTGGAATGGTACTGAACACTTCACATATTTAAAAGCATAAGACTATATTGAAATTTAAAATAAAACAATGTTCATTGAAACATATCCTATACCATAAAGTATATTGAGATTCACAGATACATCAGCAATAGACCTAGCATAACTGAAGCTCATAAATGAAGCAGAAACTTACATAGCTTATAGTATTCTGAAATAAGTAAGAGCCCCAACCTTGTCCCATCCATACTCTACCCATGTACATGTCCTCATGCATTTATATGCTATGTAATTTATATGCACCCTGACAGAATTGTGGTGCCCTTCTGGCACAAGCATGATAAAGTGCTAGTATTCTATACATTTGAGCACTCAAGGGGCACATGAATGCAAGCATCCAGTTCACAAAATTGCCCTTCATGGGGGCAATTTTTCTAACTGCTCACAATGATTCAAAATCCACTGGATCAATAATTGAAAAGTTATGTAGCTAGCATCAGTGAGTCCTAGGAGTTGGGGCTTGTCTTAGAATAAGAGGCTTTCAGGGGTGAAGGGGAAGGTGAGGGGTCTTGACTGGGAGTCAGGTGTTCTTTAGGGGGAGTCTTATATGGGAGTTATGTGGTGGGGAAGGGAGTCAGTGTGGCAGCTGTTAGACTTTAGTCCCTTTAAGATGCCATTAAGGAGAATGTTTAAATCAATCACAACAATAGGACTTGTATATATCACAAATTTCCCTTAACATAGCGGTGGAGTGGTGGGGCTGAGGCTTTCCTTTATAAGATAAGGGAAATTTGTGATATATACAAGTCCTATTGTTGTGATTGATATATACATTTGAGGGGACTTGAAAGACATATATAAGATAGTGCCATAGGATTATAGGGCATTAAGGAGAATGTTAGCAGCCCAGTACTCCTGGTAAGAAAAAGAACACCAGTTTAATGCTGACATTATTTTACCACAACTAATGTGGCTTGTAAAGTTGAATGCAAACTGTGTTCTTTAATGTGCATAATAAAGAGGTGTTTGTATGGATTTGTATGATTTGCATCTCATAATGATGCAACAAACGTTGACTTAAACTAATGTGTTATAGTAAAACTAGTGTTTAAGCCCGTTAGATTAATGGGTGCTAGAATAAATGTGCAATCTTAACAGTTAAAATAATTTATTGAAAACTTACCTTGAGAACTTTAATATCTATTGTATGGTTGTTTATTTGTTTTCGCATTTTTTCAGTAAATCTGTGTGTCACTGGGGCGTATAGGTCCAATTTAAAAAACCAAACTATTAGAGAAATATCTTATTTTTGTGAGACGTCTCTCCTGAAACACTGTAAATGGCATTATTTTATTAAAAGATGCTTTCCCCTTTCCAAGTAACTATGCATACAAACATGTAAACATGCAGACTAAAGCCTCAACTATCTAAAACCTCCGTCAACTGAACATAACACACATACTTCCCAGACAACATAAGAAACCCTCACTAACTCAAGGGTGTAAAGGAATGTTTGTTGGGTTTTTTTTCATGGCCGCTGTATGGTTTGTCTATTTTTTTTGGCTGGCTGTCTCTTTGGTCGCTGTCTGTCTGTCTCATTGGCCACTGTATATCTGTCTGTATTTTTTTGCTGTATTTCTCCTTGGCCACTGTATGTATGTTGTTTTTTTGTTTGTTTGTTTCCGTCTGTCTTCTTGGCTGTTGTTTGGCTGTCTATATTTTTTGCTATCTGTCTCCTTGCCCACTGTCTGTCTGTCTGTCTCCTTGGTCGCTGTATGTGTGTCTTTGTTTATTTTGGTCTGTCGCATTGGCTGCTGTCTGTCTCTTTGGCCACTGTTTTTGGGGGGGTTTTTGTCCTTAGCCGTTGTCTGTCTGTCTCTTGGCCGCTGTATGTTTGTCTGTGTTTTTTTTGCTGTCTGTCTCCTTGCCCACTGTTTGCCAGTCTGTGTCCTTGGTCGCTGTATGTGCATCTTTGTTTATTTTGATCTATCTCATTGGCTGCTGTCTATCTTCTCTTTTTTTGCTGCCTGTCTCTTTGGGCACTGTCTGGGGTTTTTTTTTTTCCTTAGCCGTTGTATGTCTATCTGACTCCTTGGCCGCTGTATGCTTATCTGCTTGGCTGATGTATGTCTGTCTTGTTTTTTTTTTTGTTGGCTGTCTCTTTGGCTGCTGTATGTCTCTCTTTTTTTTCTGTCTTTCTCTCTCCTTGTCTACTTTTTTTTTTATTTGAATTTGTGTCTCTAGCCCCCTATCCTTCTGTGTGTATCTTTCACTGCCACCTACCTCTGTTTCAGTGTGTGTGACATATTTTTTTCAGTCTGTCAATGAATCCTCTTTTTTTTCTTCCACTGTCTCTCCCTGATCCCCTGTCCATATGTGTGTGTGTGTGTGTTAGGAGATCTTAGGGGGATGTCAGGGGGCTGTTGGGGGAATATGCCCCTTCTCCCACATACCTTTTTTTTTTTTTTCAAGCAACTGGCAGAGAGTAACTTGAAAACGGCACAGAGTAAGTTGTATGAAGGAAACCGGCACAGAGTAAAGTGTAGAAGTAAATCGGCACAGATTAACTTGTGTAAGTTAAACCGCCAATCGACAATCATTGGAAAGGGAACGTGCAATCTCCGAACGTGTGCATGCACCAAATTGTTATGGCGACCGTTGACCGTGCATGCTATTACCTCGGAGGTGTTCCAGGAAACTTGGCAATGTGATAGCACCACAGCTCATGCATCCCGTTGAAGAGGAACTTCCATCTTGCAGCAATTCACTTTGGGGTCAGGTGCAGTTTGAGATAGGAGCTGTTGCCGCAGCTTGAAAGTTAGCTGGCCAGACCGTGAGTGTGGGGCCCAATTTATCATGAGAGCGTCAGTGGTATATATGTGGCATGAAACGTTGTGCACATTGGTGGAGGTGGTGGGGGGGGGGCAACCTTTTTCTTCAATGTCCGTGCCTTCACCAGCAAGGGAAAGACGCCATGCAAATAGCTGACTTCTTCAGCTTCCTCCACTATTATCTGGAGTCAGCTGGGGCAGGGCTCGTTGTAGGCTCCTTTTATCACCTAGGGAAAATGAAAAACTCCACCGCTGTAGTCTCTTTTTTAATCTGGGGAAATCGCTGTGCAGAAAATGCCATTGCTGGAAAGCAGGGAGTGCTGCGTTTTAAAATTTCTCTGCCGCGCGTGGGGCCATAGTAAGCGTGCATGCGCACTCTTGCTGGCCACGGACCATGTCGGTAAGTGAGCATGCGCGCTTAGGGTTTTATTATAAGAGATAACACACAATTTTGCTGTTTAATGCACATTAAGAAGTACAGTAAATATCATGTACTATTTCCTTAATGCAGATTAGTAATTATCTCTTAATGTGGCACTTTTGTAGACATTTGTTCATGTATAAAGGGACTCTAATAAATATTTAAACTCAAGATTAAGGGCTAGATCCACTAAGCCCACCAATCAACTTCCAACCACTTAGTGACCCCTTTGCTACACGATTTCCCTCCGACCAGATTCACTAACCTCTGTCCTGATCATCCTCTGATCTGTGCATGCAAATGAGGGGGAATGGCATTCAAATGTAGGCAGACAGTGATTCACTAAAAAAAAAAAAAAGGGACACCAACTGGGCTGACCGATCCAAAAATAAGCGACTGCTGAGGACCAGTCGCTCAGGTCCTTTCCGACTGCCCTGCCTTCTGCCACCATGCTCTCTGTCCCGCTTCTCTGCTCTCAGTCCCCACTCCCGATCTCCTGCCTTCACTGATCTCCTGCTCTTGCCCCAAATCTTTCCTGCTGCCCTGCCTCGCCACCCTGCTCTCACCCTGAATCTCTCCTGCCACCCTGACTTTCCTGCCCTTCCACACAGTGCAAGCCCATGGCTTTAACCCGTGGGTTTAAAGCGGATTAAAACCACGAACTTGCAAAAAAAAGAAGTTTCCTGCTCTGCCGGGCAAGGAGGGCCAGCGTAGACCATATAGAGCGATCTGAGCGCTTGGTTGGGGGCGTGATTCCTATCGTCCTCATTTGCATGAGGGCAATTTGTGAATCAGCCCCCCTCCCCCCCTGGACACGGATCGAATCCCTCATGGATCTGATCCGATCCGTGCCCTTAGTGAATCTAGCCCTAAGTGTGTTGAGGAAAAGAGTGGGTGGAGCATGGGCAGAGTTGCAAAATATATAGGTGGATTATAAAATAGATGTCTAAATTTACATCTGCTAATTTTCAAAGTTCTCTCATCAGTAGAGCCAGTATAGCTCACTCAATATCTTATGCTGCTTGCTCCTGCAAGAGCTCTCAGATCAATAAATTATAATCAGCTTTCATCCTATCATATCATAGTTCATTAACATATCCAACAATCAATCTTCTCTGTACATGGTCCGCTGTTCCGGAACTCTCTTCCCACAGTTTTAAAATTGTGAACATCTCTGGAATGGTTCAAATCAAAGCTGATGCTTATTCATAATTTGCTTCAATACCCTTTCATTTCTTTCTTTTTTGGAGAGGATCTTGAGAATGATTTGCAGTAGCCCTTATGTTTCCTCCCCTTTCCTATTTGCATTTGTAGTTTACCTTCTGCCCTCTCTTCCATATTAATGTTTGCAATCACATATTCCCTTCTCTATCCCTAAATTTTTTTAGGAAGTTATCATAATGTGGGATACTAAAATTTTAATAAACTTGGAAACTCAGGATACTGAGCTAGATGGACCATTGGCCTGACCCAGTATGGCTATTCTTATGTTTTTATGTTCTTACAGTTACCTCAAAAGTTTAAACAATGGAAGGTTAAATGACTTCCCTAAGATTTGAAGGAGCTGCAGTGGGATTTGAACCCTGGCATCCTTGTTTTTTAACCTGCTTCCAGGGCAGGATTCATTTGTCGAGGGCCCCTAGGCACACAAGTCCACTGGGCCCCCCCCGCCCCTACCCCCTCCCACTGCTACATCCCCCTCCCCATGCTTTGGGAAGCCCACCAATTTATATTCTGCATATGGGTAGGAGGCATGGGGCAGGAAGAAAATTTAGTTCTCGTTATTTTATTGGACTAATACATTTCTCAATTAGCTTTCAGAGGTTAAAACCTCTTTCTTAAGGTCAGTAAACTATACTGCTTTACAGTATCCCTGTCCTGACCTGAGGAAAGGAGTTATGGTCTCTGAATTAGTAAAAAAAAAATTATTAAAATTATCCAATAAACATTTTCTATTAATAAATGATTATCAACACAGCTACAATAATATTTTATCTTAAAGCAAAAATAAATAAATAAAACAAATAGAAATTTTTTTTTCTACCTTTGTTGTCTGGTTTCTGCTTTCCTCATCTTCTCATCATTCTTTTCCTTTTATTCACTGTCTGCCCTCTCTCTTCCTCTTCCATATGGCATCTGCTCTATTTCTATGCCTCTTCCAGAAATTGTCTGCCTCTCCGTTCCATCTCTCCCTCCCCCCCAATTGGTCTGGCATCCATCTCTGCTCTCCCCATGGTGTGGCATCTGTCTTCTTCTCTTCCATCTCTCCCTGCCTCCCAGCAGATTTTATCATCTCTCTCTCTCCTCCTTTCCTCACCCCAGATTTGGTATCTGTCTCCTTCCTCCATTACTCCTCCCAGGTATGGTATCTGCCTCCACCCCTTCCCCCCTGCTCTGGCATCTCTCTCTCTCTCTTTCCTCTCCCTTCCTCCTTTTCTTCCCTGGTCTTCCTTCCAATTTATTTTCTGCCTCTGTCTAAATTCTATCTTACTATTCAGTCCTCAATTTCCCTCTTTCATTGTGTCTGTCAACAGCTTGCCAACTCTTTCCCTCACCTCTTCCAGTTTCTAATTCCATTCTCTTTCCCCCATTCAGCATGTGCCCTTTTTTCTTTCTCCCCACTTCCTTCCAATGTCTGCTCCTCTCTCTCACTTGCCTTCCATTCAATGTCTGTCCCCCCTCTCCCCCACACTTCCTTTCAGCGTATGTCCTTTCCCCCACACTTCCATTCAGGGTCTGTCTCCCTCTCTCTACCCCATCCATCTACTGTCCACCCTCTCTCTTGCTCCTTCTATCCACTGCCCTCTCTGCCCTTTCCATCCAGTTTCCTCTCTCTCTCTCTCTCTTCCATATGGCATCTTCCCTCTTTCAATGTCCCTTCAATAAACTGTCCTGTGCTCCTACTCTCCTTTGTATATGATTCATTTCAGCTTCACCCCCTCTCCATTTTTCTGTCTCCACCCCTTCCCCTATGGTCTGGCATCTCTCTCTTCTCTTTTCCTTCCTTCCTTCCTTCCCACTCAACCCCATGGTTTGACATCTCTCTCCTCTCCTTATCTTCTATCTCTTCCTCCCCCTCCATGCTCTGGCATTTCCTCTCCTTCCTTTCCCTCTGATCTGGCATCTGTCTCCTTAGTTTTTCCCTTCCCTCCCCCCATGCCATGCATCTTTCTGCTCTCCTATTCTATCTCTCCCTCCCCCTCCATTATCTGGCATCTCCTTTCCTTCCTTTCTCTCCCTCTCTCTTTCCTTGCCCTTGGTCTGGCATCTGTCTCCTACCCTCCTCCTCCTTGGTATGGTATCTCCTTTGCTTCCCCTCCCTCCCATGGTCTTGGCATCTCTTTTCCTTCTCCTCTTCCTTCCCTGGTCTTCCTTCTCTCTCCTTCCCACTCTCTTCCTAATTGGGTGCAGCAGCATTGCTCCCCTCCCCCCTCAAAGCAGCGCAGCCTTCATAACTCGCTGCTCTTGCTGGCTTTGGGCCTTCCTCACTGCCGGAAACAGGAAGTAGGTGGGACTCGACAGAGAGGAAGGCCCAATACCAGCAAGATCAGCCAATTGTGACTGTTGCTACTGCCAGAAGCTGTCGCTATGGGAGCGAATGGGCTGCTTCTAACATGTCTGCCTTTCAGCCCCGGAGCTCGAGGAGCCACTCATGGTAAGGAGCCCCCTTTGGGCCCATCTCTCTTCCCCTCAAATTCTTTTCTTCATCCTTGACCCCCGACTGACTGGTGAGGTGAGGTCAGCTTCCCTCCCTTCCATTCCCTAGCTGCCCTCTCACCTGCCGCCTGTAAATGAACTGAACCCAGGCCATGGAGCTCTAACACTGCACGCGCTGGCTTCTCTTCTCCTCCAAAACAGGAAGTTATGTCATGAGGGGGAGGGAGGAGAAGGGAAGCCAGTGCGCGCAGTGTTAGAACCACGCGGCCTGGGTTCAATTCGCTTACGGGCGGCAGGTGAGAGGGCAGCTAGGGTAAGGAAGGGAGGGAAGCTAACCTCACCTTACCAGACAGTCGAGAGCTTCCTGCAACTGTGGGGCCCAGGGCAGCTGCTCCGTTTGCTCTTCCCTAATGGTGGCCCTGGGGACCCCCGGTTGTTTTCAGGCCTGAGGCACATTCCTACTGGGCCTACCATAACAATCTTTGGCCCCCCTTTTATCAGGCTGCAGTAGAGCATTTTAGTGCTGGCCAGCGAGGTAAATGCTCTGACACTCATAGGAATTGAATGAGCGTTGGAGTATTTATCTTGCCGACCAGCGCTAAAATGCTGTACCGTGGCTTAATAAAAGGGAGTCTTTGTTATTCTGGTTTTGGCCATCAATCAAACACCGTACAGTTTTAGCAGTGTCTAAACTTTAAATTGTGTTTTCTAAGCTGCAAGAAGAAGCATATTTACTGTGTAAATGTAACATTTATCTACTGAATGGAAAACCTCCAGTGTAGCCAAATTGACTTACTTTTTTTCCATCACAGTACTGAACATTACTTACTCACTTGTTCGATCAAATCACCAACTTTATTTATGGCAGAGCCGATTTGCTTTTCCAATTCAATCCTGATCATTACAACGCACGAAAAAGAGGTTGATAGTAAGGGAGAAAGAAAGAAGAAATAGGGAGAAAAGAGAAGAGCAATTGATGTTATCTTTCAAAAGTGGGGCTCTGTCTCTTTAATCTGGCCTGCTTAGACTGACTTTCTTGTCTTGTCATTCTTTTCCTTTCTATGTGCCTTCCTTTCCTTCTCCCTTGTGAACATTGTTTCTCCACTAGAGTTTGAACCAGGACTGTTTCCTGCCCTATTATGCTGAATAACTGCATTACAGATATGCATGCAAACCTTACTTCCTGCCCTATAATGTGATAATTTGACAGCTTGTCTTGTAAGGTTTACTTCCTCTGAATTAAGAGAGCAGAATTAGAAAATTCATGATGTGAGGAATGACTACATTCTCTCTGCAGCTTCCTCTCCTTCTCCCTCTCCCTCTCCAGGAATCAGTTGCTATCACCAGCTATTTGATCTTTCCAGGAGTGGGCATGGATTTTTCTTCTCATCAGCACCCTCTTTACAACTGAAAATAAAATGCTTTCATTAATGCCTGCTTAGAAAATTTCATACGATTCTTATTAAATTTCTTATTAACTTCCTTATCTGCAAATACTTCATTTAAGGTAAAATGCAATTATCTACTTAAAATGCTATATAATATAGGGTAGATTCAAGAAATAATGCCAAAATTTAGTTGCAGGGATCAGAATGCTTGCCAAATTTAATATGAATTCAATAATGGCAGGATGATGTGAATGCAATAATGGCAGTGTCACACAGAATTGTCATTAAAAAATACTAGTGTAAGTCGACAGTTTTGCACCTAACTTTACACACAAGTACTTATGCCACGTCAAAGGCTGATGTAAATGCTCCCATCTAACTCTTCACAGTTAGGTATGTAACTCCTAATATTCTATAACCTGCGCGACTAACTCCTATGCATGCCCCTGACTAGAGAATCTCAAATCTCAAAACAGAACCAGACATGTAAAGTTCAGATTAATCTCCCAAGTGAGTAGTATAACAATCCATTCATCAAAACTTCTCAAATTGATTGACTAGAGAATGACACGGGAAAAAAATTTGTCCCCGTCCCGCAAGCTCGGTCCCTGTCTCTGCAAACTGTCTGATTTTACACTTATTTTATCTATAATAATAAAATGCTAAGCGCGCATGCGCACTCTTACCACATGTTCCCTGATCCCTGATCTGTAGATCTGTGGTCGGCAGGAGTGCGCATGCACGACACCAGGACTCCTCCTCCTGAGCCCCAGATACGCTGACCGCCTTCAGTCCTGCGGGCCTCTCAAGCAGCAGCGGCAGTGGCAGGGATGGCGGAAACATTACCGAGGCGGCTGTCAGCTTCAGGCGCGCGCAGCGGCTGTCGGTGCCTGCAGGCCGTGGCAGCTTGAGGCGGCTATGGCGGAGGGCAGACTTGAACGGAGGTAAGGGGTGCTGCTGGACAGGGGAAGAGGTGCTGATGGACAGGGGGGTAGAAAAAGGAAGGGAGGCCTACTGCTGGGCAGGGGGAGCAGGAAAGAGGTGCTGCTGGACACGGGGGAGGTAAAAGAAAGGGAGAAGGGCTGCTGCTGGATAAGGGGAGCAGTGAAGGGGTGGTGGTGGACAAATGGGAGGTAAAAGGAAGGGAGAATGGACAGGGGGAGCAGGCAAGGGATGGTAGTGGACAGCCGAGGAAAAAGAAAGATAAAGAAAGAAAGACAGAAAACGGCTAAGGATGGCACACACACATATATTCTAGCACCCGTTAATATAATGGGCTATAAGACTAGTTAAAGTATAAAAAGAAACTATATTCTGTACAATTGTCATTTTATAAATGACAAATAATACAGAGCAAGGATCAACAAAACCCCTGTCTCCCCTCTCCTCCACCCTCACAAATATCCTCTCCACTATCTAGAAATCCGAAGTCAAATTAATACAGAATGGTACATAGAAAAATCAAGCTAATAGAATGCTTTAGTCACACATGGCAGGAATAGTGTTAGGGGGGTGCAACTAGGGCAACTGCCCCTGGTTAGAGAGAGCAAAAGAATCACAGCCTGGGATTTACAGTCCCCAGTTATGTCTAACACCAGCTCTAGCAGGATACATATTTCAAATCTGATATATTCTAATCACAAAATAGAAAATAAAATTATTTTTCTACCTTTTGTTGGCTGGTCATTTTATTTTTCACATCACATTGGTCTCAGGCAGTAGCGTATTAAGGGGGGGCGGGGGGGAGAAGTCCGCCCCTGGTGCACACCCCAAGGGGGGCACAGCCAGCCACCTTCCCTATTTTGCCGCTCACCACCGCATCCCGGCACCGGCTCCCCCGCAGCGTCATTTCTTAACCCAGCCGGCCGGCAACTGGTAGGTAAAGACAAAAGATGAGGCGGGCTGGTGGGCGGGGAAAAAGCGTCGGGCCCACAAGGCTTCACATCCGGCGTCAATTCTAACGTCGGAGGGTAAGTTCTGGACCAGCCAATCGCTGTCTGGCTGGCCGGCAACTTCCTCCCCGTTAGAACTGACGCCGGAAGTGAAATCTTGTGGGCCCAATGCTTGTACGTGTCGGGCCTAGCTCGGGGAAGGAGCAGGGAGAAATCGGCTGCCGGCTTGGGGGTGGGGGTAAGGAAAGAATCGTGGAAGTGGAGAAATCGGCACGATGGCTTTGTGGGGGCTAGAGGGAGAGAGAAAGAAAGGCAAAAATAAAGAGGGGGACCAGGGGGAGAGAGAAAGAAAGGCAGAAATAAAGAGAGGGGCCAGGGGGAGAGAGAAAGAAATGCAGAAATAAAGAGGGGGGCCAGAGGGAGAGAGAAAGAAAGGCAGAAATAAAGAGGCGGCCGGGGGAGAGAGAAAGAAAGAGGGGGGGGCCAGGAGGAGAAAGAAGGAGGACCAGAAGAAGGACCAGAGACTTATGAAATCACCAGACAAAAAGGTATGAAAAATGATTTTATTTTCAATTTAGTGATCAAAATGTGTCCGTTTTGAGAATTTATATCTGCTGTCTATATTTTGCACTATGGCCCCCTTTTACTAAACCGCAATAGTGTTTTATAGCGCAGGGAGCCTATGAGCATTGAGAGCAGCGCGGGGCATTCAGCACAGCTCCCTGTACTAAAAACCACTATCGCAGTTTAGTAAAAAGGGTGGGGGTATTTGTCTATTTTTGTATAGTTGTTACTGAAATGACATTGCATAGAGTCATCTGCCTTGACCTCTTTGAAACCCCCCCCCCCCCCCGAATATAAATGATAATTAAAATTTTCTCTGCGTACAGTGTGCTTTGTGTTTTTTTTTAATTTTATTATTGGTAGATCATTTTGACTTGGTCATTTTAAAAGTAACTCGCAAGCCCAAAAAGTGTGAGCATCCCTTCTGTAAACAGTGGTGTCTGTCCCAGCTTGTGCTCCCTCCGGTGGTTGTTTCACTTCTGGCCAGCTCCCCTGCTCAAAGCCGCGGGTATCGGCTCCTCACGCAATCCGCGGCTGCGTTAGAAGTGTTCCCTCTGACGTCAAGATATCAGAGAGAAGGCTTCCAATGCAGCCACGGATCGTGTGAGGTGTAGACGCCTGCTGCTTTGAGCAGGGGTACTGGCCAGACATGCTGGGCAGGGAAGAGATGTTCCTGCTGCACAGGGAAGGGGGGGAAGAAATGCTGCACAG
Organism: Geotrypetes seraphini; assembly: GCF_902459505.1. Taxonomy (NCBI): domain Eukaryota; kingdom Metazoa; phylum Chordata; class Amphibia; order Gymnophiona; family Dermophiidae; genus Geotrypetes; species Geotrypetes seraphini. The sequence continues at coordinate 274,750,729 of NC_047085.1, read as the reverse complement.
GGAAGGGGGGAGAAATGCTACTGCTGCACAGGGAAGGGGGTGAGAAAAATGCTGCTGCTGCTGCACCCAATTGGGGAGAGAGAGGGAAGAAGGGAGACGAAAGACAAGGGAGAGGAACCAGAGATGCCAAGTCCATGGGAGGGATGGAAAGGAAAGGAGATACCAGACCATGGAGGGGGAGGAAGAGATGCCATGGCATGGGGGGAGGGAAGGGAAGGAGATAGAGATAGAGATACCACACCATGGTGTGGAGTGGGAAGGAAGGAAGGAAAGGAGAAGAGAAAGAGAGAGATGCCAAAGCATAGGGGAGGGGGTGGAGACATAAAAATGGAGAGGGGATAAAGCTGAAATGAATCATGTGCAAAGGAGAGAAGGGACCCCGGATATACAGTTTATTGAAGGGACATAGAAAGAGGGAAGATGCCATATGGAAGAGAGAGAGGGTGGACAGTAGATGGAAGGGGCAGAGGGAGTGTGGGCAGTAGATGGAAGGGGTAGAGAGAGAGGGCAGAAGTTGCATGGAAGGGAGAGAGGACAAGTGCTGTATAGAAAGAAGAGAGAGAAGATGATTAAAGCAGAAACGACAAAAGGTAGAAAGATTTTTTTTGTTGCTTTACTTAGAATCAAGTAGTATTGTAACTGTATTGATAAAAGTTTATAAATAGGAAATGGAAATAAGGCAATTTTTTGGACTACACCCCTTTCCTCAGGACAGAATAGCATAACAGCAGTATACTATACTATTCTGAAGAAAGATTTGGCCTCTGAAAGCTAATTGAAAAATGGATTAGTCCAATAAAATTGTATTTTCTTATTTCTTATTTCTTATTTCTTGTTTTATTTTTATTTGTTAATTTGTAAAGTGGTGATTGTTATATATCACTTTTTTCAAATTTACATCTACAGTCTTTATATTTTGCACAGTATTAGGGGACATGTGTCACTGCTTTTGTGGTGTTGTGGTGTTGTGGTGTTGCATTGTATGCAGAGTCTGGTTTCTTGGCGGTTCAGTTTAACTTTTGTCTACATATTTCTATTTTTAGTTTGTGATTATTCCATATTGGGCGAGGGTGTATCTCTGTTCTGTGTGTATGAAAAGGACATAGTTTTCAGTTGGCATCGACTGCAGGATCAATTGACTGTGCGGGATCTGGCTTGTTTAGTTTTATAATGTATGTGTTGGTGTTCTAATGCTCACTGCAGTGTTTAAGATGCTGCCTTTTCCTAGGTACACTCTTGTTGTGCGATATGTGTATTGTTACTAAAAAATATATTTTTCATATAGAGGGGGGGGGATTGTCAAAAAATGATGGGCCCCGAGTGTCACATATGCTAGGTACGCCACTGGTCTCAGGCTCTGGTTTTTGTTTCCTTCTGCCTACTCTTAATTCTCTCACCAGGGTTTCCTGATAATTTGGCATGTCTTCTTTCTTCATGTTCACCATTCAACTTCCATCTCTGTGTATGTTTTTTCCCCATGTTTTGCATCTCCCTTCTCTTCTATACTTCCCTTTCGAGTATTTCCCCTGTGCCCATCTCCCTGCCTTCATCATCAACACTATTCTGTGTTCTTATCCCCTCCATGCCTAGTATCAATCCTGTGTCCCTATGCCCCCCCTCCCAAGTCCAACGTCTCTCTTCTGCGTTCCTCTTCTCCCTCTTGTCTAGCCATCTTCTGTGTCTATATACCCTCCTATGTCTGGCATTGCCCCACTGACTCTGTCCATATAGCACCCCCATGCAGCATTGCTCTTTGTGTCCCTATGCTCCCCTCCATGCCCATCATATCCCCTCTTTGGTATATCTCCCTGTGCCCAGCTTCTCCCCTCTTATTCCCTTATACCAAAGTGTCTCTCACCCTCTATTCCATGCTACTGTATATCCAGACAGTTTACTGGACATAGTTAAGACTACATTAAATGCGGTCCTGCATGCCCAGTTAGCTATCTGGGCATCAGCAAGAAATATTTGTAGTGCTCAGATGGCATCTGTTTTCACCTGAGCTCCGCTCTGGGACTGTGTTAGCACTTGCCAAATAGAACCACAGCGTTCGATGCTAATGTTCAGTACCACTCTACAGTTAAGTGCAACCAAATGTTAACGCAGTTGGACCAGTCAGTGTGACTGAGTCAAGCAGGAGCCTCTCTTGCCCGGTTAAACTGTTTTGAATATCAATGCCAGAATGAATTAAATGGATCCTTTAAACTTTTCTAAGGAAGAGCAAAAAGAATCAATTCAAATTCCTCTTGAACAAAGCTTCTATTTTGCCATTGCTTCACATGCACATTACATAGAAAAACAAATGATAATTGACATGATATTTCACATTAATTTCACATCAATTTCCCTCCTGATTGCAATTTGAAGTGAGATGGCCTGTCCGCTGTATTAGTGTAAGAGACAGAAGACCTTCTGTTAGTGCAAATGCTATAATAATATTTTCTGATATCACTTGCTTTCCATAGCCAAGGTGAGCATACTGTACAACAGGCTTTATTCCTCAGTTCAGTTTTTTCCTAATGTTTTTCTTTCTCCCAGGGATAAGTGGTGGAATTTCTAGGCCTGGGGCCCAGAAGTGACATCGGAGAAAGGCGACACCGACATAGGCAGCAAGTTTGTAAAGCTGCTCACACAGGGAAAATTAAAGAGGTATGAGGGAAGGGAAGGGGTGCATGTGTATGGTGGGGGGGGAGTCAACAAGGAGGACTGGTGCCTGTTGCCCTTAAAAAGACCACACCTGGGGTGGACCGCATTCCCATTACTATGCTACTAGTCACAACTGCTCTCTCTGAATGAGTCTGAGTGTGTGTGAAGCTTTTATGCATTTTTAAATCATGTCTACCATCAATAGCAAGTGAAAGTTATTTCTCTTAGGGTGGCATTTACAAACGGATTTGCTGCAGAGCCCACAGGAATCTGCAGCAGTGAGTGCATACAAATTTTGGGTAAAATCATCCCTTTAGTCTCTTCTATAAAGCATTCTTCCACGCTCCTGCCTAGTCATAGCCATAAGAAATAAAAGTGCACTTCTTTTTGAAAGAGCAGAGACAAGTCTGTACAAGAAGACACAGCTTCAGGAGCAGAAGGTCCAACACACTGTGCACTCTATCACACATTGCTACTAAAGTTTCAAGTTTCAAGTTTATTAGCATTTGATTGATCGCTTATTACAAGCTAAGCGATGAACAATTTATTTAAAATAAATAGAATTTTCAAAGTACAACAATAAGTTGGGTTCAGATACAAACAGACAAAACAGACTGACATGATACATAAGGAGGGAAAAAAATGGGAGGGAATAGTTACAATATTTAATCTTTTTCATAATCTAAAGAAAGGAAGAAGAGGGGGCAGGAAAAAACATGCGGAAAGGGAGTGTGAAAATTGGATAAAAAGTAATTTTAAAAATAGAAAGTTAAATATAATGCATTTTTAAACGTTAAAAGCGTCTTTAAATAAAAAAGTTTTTTAAATGGTTTTGAATTTATTAAGATCTTTAACTTCTCTTATATATAGTGGTAGATTATTCCAGGTTTGGGGGGCCATTACAGAAAATATGTCATATCGTCTGGTGCCAATTATCTTCAAGGATGGAATCATTAATTGTCCTTGCGATGAAGAGCGGAGGGATCGTGTTGCATTGTAGGGAATAAGTAACCTATCTATGAATTGTGGTTCATGCGTAGTTAATGTTTTAAATACTAATAGGGAAATTTTGTAAATTATACGTTGGTTGATAGGCAACCAATGAGAATCAATAAGGAAAGGAGTGACATGATCAAATTTTTTTCCGTTATGAATAATTTTAACTGCGGTGTTTTGTATTATTTGTAGTCGTTTCTTTTCCTTTTGGGTAATATTCAGCAATAGTGAATTACAATACAATACAATTACAATAACCACCCGTGGAGGGGCATAATCGAAAGGGACGTCTAAGTCCGTTTATGTCCATCTCGTAAGTCGTCCAAAAAGAGCCCAAGACACATTTTCAAAAGATACGTCCAACTTTTTTTTACTTTTGAAAATCATTTAATTATATGTCTTGCCGATCTGATCGTCCAAGCCACTAAATTGTCTATCTTTATACCACATTTTCGTCCAACTTTCTGTCCAAGTCCAAAACGCCTAGAACAAGCCCTGTTGGACGTGGGAGGGGTCTGCAAAGTGATGAACTGCACACCCAGACATGACACCTAAATAGTGGGGTACCTCACAAGGCACTGCTGTGAACTTCACAAAAAGGGTGCCATGTCTTCTCCTCATTACAGTTCCCTTATAGGTGACGGTGAGCCCCCCAAACCACCTCCAGAATCCCCTATACCCACTTATCTACCACCCCAATAGCTCTTATGGCTGCAGGAGCCATTTATATACCAGTAAAAAAGGGTTTTGGGTGTATAGGGGCGTGCACATGTTTAAGTATCAATGCAGTAATTACAGGGGCTTATGGGCATGGGTCCTCCTCTCTATGGGTCCCTAACCCACCCCCAAGACGACTTAAGCTGCCTCTGTGCTGGACAACTAGGCTTTCCTATGCCAGGCGGCCAGGTGATGATGGTCTGGAGGCTGGAATTTAAAGTTGTGAATAAATTTTTTTTTTTGGGGGGGTGGGTTGGTGATCTCTGGGGTAGTGTGTGGGAGGTCTGTGTTATGTGTTTTCAGTGCTTATCTGGTGAGTTTAGGTGGGTTTTTGTGACTTAGACCATGTTTTACATGGTCTAAGTCACAACATCCAAGTTCCATCTAGGCTCTATTGTTAAACTTTCGGTTATACATGCTGTATGACTAAGTCTAAGCCGGCCCACGTCCTGCCCACGACACACCTCCCGAAATGCCCCATTTAGCTTTGGACGTTCAGCGGCACTATGAAGGCCTAGGTCGTTTAGAAAAATGTCCAAAACCCGGTTTTATTATTGGCGCTTGGACGTTTTTGAGAAATGTTCGTCGAAGTGCCGACTTAGGCCAGTTTTGGACGTTTTTCTTTTTCGATTATGAGCCCCATAGTGTTATTCGTCTTTTCACAAGTAGACTGTCTGATCACAAGTAGACTGTATTCATCCAAAAATAGAATAAATACATCAACATGAACTAAAAATCAACAAGCAATATATTAAGATGATTCTTTAAAGAGCTGAGAAAGTCAGAAAAGAACTACAGAAGTCCATTGTGCTCCAACAATTTAAATATTTTCTATGTCTGCCTGGGTAATGTGGTACTTGCTTGATTTTCACAATTCTCATAAGATTCATTATAACATGTGGAGGGACATTTGTGAAAGTGTCCAAGTCACAATTGAGACATCTCGTTCATAACATTCAAAAATAATCCATCTCACAGTCATTTTAGAACAGAAAAAACATTGGGGTTTCCTGTTTGAGACATCCAAAACAAACAGCCATTTTCCAAACTCCAAATTTCCCATAAAACATTTGGATAAAAATGACCACACTTGCAGAGCAGTGGACATCCTTGCAGAGCAGAGGGAGCAGCATAGTGGTCAGAGCATTAGACTTTAATTCAGGGCACCCATGTTTATATTCCACTGCAACTCTGATGTTTTTAAATAGTGAGCCCTACAGAGACAGTGAAATACCCATGGTATCTTAAAGTGCACCACCTCAATATCCCTCAGGCTTGCAAGTGTCTTTAATATTTAGATACAGTAGCTATATCTCTGTTTCTGGAGGGCGCACAATTTAAAGATTATAAAAAGAGCAGAAGTGGGTTTTGAGCCTGGGCCCCCTAGTTTAAATTCCACAGCTACAATTCAGACCGGCTTGGTGCTGTATTTGGAATGCCCACAATATGTGATGCTGTCATGGAGCCTTCTTTCCCTTTCTGATCTTCAAGGTGAGGAAGGAGGGCAGTAACCACTAAGGGATTCATGAGAGGTCATGTTTTAATCACTCCAGGGTTCAGCTACTCAATCGGAGCAAATTTTTGTGCCTTGGGCATAATTGAAACAGGTCTAACATAGGATATCCTTCTTTTTTAACTTGGTTGTTTTTTCCCATTTGATTGTCACATAAGAACATAAGAATTTGCCGCTGCTGGGTCAGACCAGTGGTCCATTGTGCCCAGCAGTCCACTCTCACGGTGGACCCTAGGTCAAAGACCAGTGCCCTGAGACCAGCCTAACCTATTGGGCATCCTAAATTTGGACCCTCCCTAGCCCCACCCTAAATGCACCTAGAACACACCTTCTTGCAATTTGGACAAACTGCAATGTAGGATGCCCAAATTTTGTTTTCAAAAATCAAGATTTATATGATTTTGAAGATGGACCTTTTTTTGGTATTTTGACATGTCCATCTGCTTTGAAAATGAGTGTGTTATTTTCATGGTTGGCCTGAAGTATATTTTGAGATTCCCATGCTTGTGTGTTTTTTGATGAGAATATGTTGTATCATAGGTGCCATAACGGGGGAAGGAGGGGCACAGGGGCCGTGGACTCCCCCAAAATTTGATCCCCGGTGGTCCAGGGGAGCAGCGGCCAGGAGCGAGCTTTCTGCGCTCCTGCCCACTGCTAACCCAGTTGGTGGCAGCTGATTTCTTCTGCTGCTGAGTGACAACCAGCAGAAGTGCGCTTTGGCGCTGCCTGCTAAGTGCTCAGCGGCTTCTTTGACTGGCTCCAATGAATTTTCATGAATCACGAGAATTAGCGGAAGCCAGTCAAAGAAGCTGCTGAGCACCGAGCAGGCAGTGCCAAAGAGTGCTCCTGCTGGTTGTCACTCAGCAGAAGAAGAAATCAGCTGCCACTGAGAAGGAGGTAGGAGGATGGGGTAGGGTGCAGAGTCTGACAGGGGCTGGGAGGGAAGGAAGGAAGGGGGCTGGGTGAAGAACCTGACAGGGGTTGGGAGGGAAGGGGCCTGGGTGCAGAGCCTGACAGGGGAGGAAGGGAAGAGGGCTGGTTGCAGCGCCTGACAAGGGAGGGAGGGAGCTGGGTGCAGAGCCTGGCAGGGAGATGCTGGGTGCTGGGGGTAAGGAGTTGGGAAGACAGGGGGAACAGATGCTCAGGGGGTTGGATAAGACAGATACTGCATGTCATGGGAGAGGGTTGGGAAGGACAAATTCATGGGCTGGAGGGGTTAGGAAAGGAGGAAAAGAGAGATGCTGCACAGGTAGAGTAGTGGGAAGGGAGATAAATAACTGCTCCCAGTGGGGGAGTGAAAAAGAATGGAGAATTGTTGGACATTGGTGTATGACGTGAGAGGGGAAGAGTGATGATATATATGGGGAAAGGAAGAAAGAGGGAGAATTGTTGGACATGATAGTGGTGGAGAGGAAGGACCGAGAAATGTTATACTGGGAGGGAGGAGAGATGTCAGACCACTGGAATGGAAAGGATAGAGAGAGAGATGCCAGACCACAGAATGGAAGGGAAGGAGGGGAGAGAGAGATTCCAGACCGCAGAAAGGAGAGGAGAGAGATGTTAGACCTCAGAAAGAGGGAGGGAAGGAGAGAGAGATGCCAGACCATGGGAGAGGAGAGAGATTCCAGGCTATGGGAAGGAGAGGAGAAATATGCCAGACCATATGAGGGGGGAAGGGGGAAGACAGAGATGTCTGACCATGGGAGAGGGATAAGATGGTGCATAGGGATGGAGGGGAAGGGGAGGAGATGGTGCACAGCGATGGGTGCAACAGGGAAGAGATAAGAAAAAATGCTTCTTATGGATAGAAGGAAGGAGGGCTGAAGGAAGAGGGAGGAGATGGTACACATGGATAGATGGGAAGGGAAGTCAAGGAAAAGTAGATTTTGAGAAGAAAGCAGAAAAATGGAATAAAGTTGAATGTTAAAAGTTAATGCTAAAGATGAATGTATAAAGTCAAAATGAAAAGGAGGACACAAATTTCCCAAAAAGGAAAACGTGAAAAGATACTCAAGGATAAAGAAAAAAAACACGCTTATTTAAATCACTAACAAATTCAAACAGTTATTTCTAATAGCAAAGTCTATATCATATTTTCATTTGTGGATAGGTTGTGCTCAGAGACATGGAGGAAAGAGGGGACAAAGTCCCCAAAAAACCTCACCACCCAATCATTGCAGAACTTCCACTTTACTGAAGTATAACACTGTGCATTGGCATCAAAAATTTATTATTCAACCACACTTAGCTTTTTGTGTGAAGTTCTTTGGCCTCGACATGCCACGTTTCATTCTTTCTTTGGGAAGCCAAAACAGTATTGTCAAAAGACTAAAAAGTTTTCCATAAAGGGTGTTAGTCTCAAAGGTAGTGGAAGAGTAAGTGACTTGACCAGCATCACAAGAAGTATTTTGGAACTCACAACCTCAGGATGTAGCTCTAACCCAGTATGCCACACTCTCTTCCGATGGATGTATGGGAAAAAGTGAAGGAGAGAAAAACAGCAAATGGATAAGATGGCCCTGGATACACAGTTAAGAGCACAGACAGAAGGAAGTGCAACCAGAGACTGGGAAAGATGGTTTGAAAACGAAAATTGCCAGGCAACAAAGGTAGGAAAAATGATTTTATTTTCAATTTAGTGATTGAATTGTGTCAGTTTTGAGAAATTACATCTACTGTCTATATTTTGCACTGTTGCATTTGTTTCTATTCAACAACAGGGGTCTCCAAAAGCGGTCTACTTCCACCAATTCCCTTAAAATAGGTGCATGGGGTGATGACTGTCCTGCAGAATGGATCATTGCTGTTTACGGACCTGCCACATGGGCTGAGGATGGCACCTGGGGCTATCGGACCCCAATCTATATGCTGAACTGCATTATTCGTGTACAAGCTGTACTCTAACTGATAACTAATGAGACCACCCGAGCTTTGAGTACCATTGGCAGAGCGAATGCTAAAATACGCACTGCTATCAGAACTGCCTAGCTCTAGACAGAAGATGGTGTCTGTGGTAAATTCAACCTGTCCAACTGTTGCCTTGAACTTGAGTATAGTGATTGAGGACGTTGTGGATCGTATCACCAAACTGGCTCATGTTCCTGTCCAGACCTGGCGTGACCTTACTGCAGACTGGATCTCTGGTACCTTCGGCTCCTGGTTGCCCTCTGGTTCAGCACTGAAGACCATCTTGCTGGTTGCAGCCCTGTCTTCTCTGCTCCTTTGCTGCCTGCCCTGTGTGGTCCCCATAGCCATAAAGCTGCTCCACTGAACTATGGACTCTTCTGTCAACCGTTCCACTGCTGCATTGGCCCTTGCCCTCTCCCAGTATCATCCCTTACCCACTGGGAACTCCGATTTTCCTGACCCCTAACTTTATTTTGTCAGGCTTGGCTCCTTAGGTACGCCAGCCTGAAAGGGGGGAATGTAGGGTCATGAAATGGTTAACTGTTGTTTAAAATATTGCTCTGGCCTACATAGCTGAAAACAGTGTACAATCTACTGACCTCATCTGCCTAAAATGTATGTCCCTACCTTACCACATTGTAAGCTAAATAGATAAGAGTTTGAGCCATGATGTACCCTACCCTTCATGTAACATTTAGAACTGTAAGATTTAGATAAGCAGAGAAATGAGCTAGTTTCCTATAGGTCTATAAGTTGTAGCCTTGAACCTATCATAAGTGCTGGCTTAGGACAAATAATAATTGTAGAAAAGTTATAGAAGTAACAAATGAAAATTGTAGTTTTTGCATGTATTAGTTTGCATATGTTTAGTGAAAAGGGCATAAAAGTCCTTTCATTTCCTGATTCTAACACTCTAGTAGGCAGGCTGTTCAATGCACTAGAGTCCAGCATGCTGTAATAAACCTCTTGTACTTTCTTCACGCCTCTGACTTTGTGTGTCCAAGTGACCTTTCAATAAGAGTTTGGTTTGAACTTTATATGAATGCTGAGAATCTAGGTTTCTCTCCTCCAAGACAAATACTGCTGAGAGGAAGTTTGGAATATGTTTTGAACAACCCTAGAAATTCATTGCTGAAGCAGAATGTAAGAATTCAGGCAAGACAATCTGTATGCGATTTTTGCTTTTGTACTTTTATTTTTCCTTTGCAACTGAATTTGTTGTGAATGAAATACTACAGATATTTGCCCTGGTGTTATACCTTTTTGACCTCTAAGGTCAGAATAAATACGCAATTCTTTCTTGAAGAACTTGGTCTGAGTTGTGGTAACTTGAAACCAGTTCTTACCTTGTTTTCTCCCAGGCCTAGGCATATACCTGAAGATTCCCCTGGTTATAGGGTTCATGCCAGAACAGAAGGTTTGTCACAGGGTAGCTTCGCTCTGAGGAGTGTTTGTAACAGTGCGGGAAGCCATGCTGAATGGCCCGTGCTGCTCCCGACGTTCATAGAGTTCTTATGAACGTCGGGAGCAGTGCGGGTCATTCAGCGCGGCTCCCTGTGCTAAAACCGCTAGCGCGGTTTAGTAGAAGAGACCCATAAAGCACTACTTACAGGTAAACACTCATGTTTTTTCCTTGATAATTCCTTATTCCACCTTCTCCTTCCCTTCATTTCCTAGATTTGCCTTCTCCTAAGTTTGCCCATTATGAATTAACCAGCTAACTGCTTTTACCACATTCTCTGCCAATGAATTCCAGAGTTTAATTACAATTTGTACCATCAGCACCATTCTAGATCAGATTGTTCAGACAGAGGAGATAGCAGCAAATAGCATGCATAATGGCTTTCAGAAAATGACATTTCATTCCAAAAACCTATTGTCATATATAGGACAGTTCTATACCTGTGTGTCTCCTTGTATGCAATGAGAACCTATTTTATAATGACTTTTAGGGCACCCACGTTCTGTAATCGAATATGAAGGTAACCCAGCATCAGCATGCCTTATATTTTACATGCCCATAGACCTCGTGAAACTGCAGCACCTACATATGACATAGGTACCCAAAACTGACAATATTCTGCTGATTGCATGCATTAAGTGGCAGTTACGCTAGTATCCCTCCTGTGCATCACCCATATTTATATTCCCTTTGCATTTATGTTTTGCCACTTATGCAAACCCTTACAGAATAGCGCTTAGTACATTCACTTGCAACAGTGCCAGTATTCTGAATATTCACATGTGCATGGTGCTGGTGCATAAATGAGGGTATCCATTTATAGAATTGGCCTTATATTGCCTTTCCTAACAGGTACAGATTTCACTAATTCAGTTTCCATTACAAAGATTTGAATGAAGCTTTTAGAAAAGCGCAATATGCTTTTAAAAAAACAATATTTAAATTAAGCATGCTCATAACAACATATGTTATAGCAATGAAGGGCAGAGACTTGCTCAATAAACACTAGAGAATAATTTTCCAAATAGCAAATTTTTTAATGTCTTAGGCCAATAAATTATTCAGATAACTATAATAGAGAAGCTAAATGCTCTATGAATATAGTCAGTTGTGTTTCTCATAAAGTTGTTGACTCTATTTGCAGTAATCATAGCTCATAAGCACCCATAAACACAATGGGTTGATTTAGCCAAACTAAAATTGTCCCCTGGAGGGCAACTGGAGGCGAATACTCTAAAAGTAGGGGTTATAGAAACTAATATTTAAGTTATTCAGCTAGAGAAAAATATATTCATGATGGTGTTAAAAGCTGTTTTAGGAAAAGACACCATAGAGCTCCATGATTGCCATCCACTTAACCAGCAGATGTGTACAGAAACATCCATACCATTAAATATATATGTGCAAGGGCTCTTTGAGTTTTGTTTGCAGGTCTGGTCACCCCCTAGCATCCTTCTGGCAACAGCCACTGCCTTGTCACACTGTTTCTTCACCTTTAGATCTTTGGATACTATCACCCCAAGGTCCCTCTCCCCATCCGTGCATATCAGCCTCTCACCTCCTAGCATATACGGTTCCTTCTGATTTCTAATCCCCAAATGCATTACTCTGCATTTCTTTGCATTGAATTTTAGTTGCCATTTATTAGATAGATCATTCTTCTAACTTTTGCAGATCCTTTTTCATGTTTTCCACTCCCTCCTAGGTGACTACTCTGTTACAAATCTTGGTATCATCAGCAAAAAGGCAAACTTTTCCTTCTAACCCTTCAGCAATGTTGCTCACAAACATATTGAACAGGATCGGCCCCAGCACCGATCTCTGAGGGACTCCGATGCCTCCTCCCCCTTACCTCCAAATTGATGTATGGAGGGACGCGGACTCCATCCTCCCAGTTGTCTTCAGCTGCACCGGGAAGGGGGCTAAGGCTCTGATTGACTCGGACACCTAAGGCCCCTCCTACTGTGTATGTATATATATATATGTATGGGTGGCAACTTGAAACGGATGTCCTCGAGAAAGATAGAATTTCTAACTTGACAAAAATATGCCCCAGAGTACTCTGTGTACTCCCTTCTCCATACTACATTAAGCAGTTATCATGAGATATTTATCACACTACCTGTTTCAGCATGTTTTAGTGTGGGCCAGCACATGTTAGTGTGGGATAGTGCATGTTAAAACCCATGCTAACTGTTTAGGGGGAATTCATCAACAGACGCTAAGTGATTTAGCGTACATGAACCACGTTAATGCACACTAACAATTAGCACACACTAAACACTAATACATCCTTTTTGTACAATCCCACTTTATTCCGTGACCAGTGGGTTATTTCCGTCTACCCGCCAGGACTTTGATGTTTACAGAACCAGTGACAGTGATGAGATATGAGGAGGAGAGGTTTAGGTCTCTGAAATTTGAGGCTTCCTACAGTCTTTCTTCCTTCAAGCCAAGCTGTAGGAGCTTGTCTTTTCTGCTTGTGTTTTATCAATAATAATAAAAGACTAAGCGCACATCGCTTTTCAAAAATCGTAATTCCTGGTGGCGTGAGGTGTGCTTCTGTGCCAGTCCTCACAGCGCCTGCGTGTGACTGTGCAGAAGACACCAGCGACTCCTCCCTCTCGCTCCTCTTCAAAGTGGCCTGCTGAGGTTCGCCAGCCGCTGTAGCGAACCTCGCAAGCCGCTCTCCACCTCCGTGCAGAAGAAGGAGTCGGGGTTGCCGCTGCCGCCACACTCACACGTCTTCCTGCAGCCCCACCCACCGCCATGAAGCAGGAGAACCTGTCCTCGGCGCGTCACCGTCTGCCCTCACTCGCCGCTGCCTCTCACTCACCGCCTGCCCTCTCTCCCTGCCCGTGTCCTCGCTGTGTCACCTCCCGCCCTCACTCGCCGCTGCCGCTGCCGCCATCGCCACCGCCGCAGCTGATCCTCTTCTTCAGAGCAGCCTGCGATCGGGGCTGGCTTTAAAGAACCTCCCAGGCTGCTCTCCAACCTCAGTAGCACGCTCCCTCTGACGCACGGGATCGCTTCAGAGGGAACGTGCTACCGAGTTGGAGAGCGGCCTGCTAGGTTCGCTAAAGCCATCCACCACGATCGCAGGCTGCTTTGAAGAGGAGCAGGCCAGAAGATGCCAGGATGGAGGGAGGGTAAGAATGGGGCCAATACAGGGTGGGACCAGGGGGAAAGGGAAAGGGGGCTGCTTTGGGGGGAGGGGTGTGCTTGGGATGGACAGGTGTGTATGAAGGGGGGGAGGGGGAATACAGAAGGGGCCATGGAGAGACGGAGAGGGAAAGGGGGCTGTTTTGGGGGGGGAGGGATGTGCTGGGGGGAGACAGAAGGGGCCATGGAAAAATAGGGAGAGGAAAAGGGGGCTGCTTTGGGGGGAGGGGTGTGCTGGGGGAGACAGAAGGGGCCATGGAGAGATAGGGAGAGGGAAAGGGGGCTGCTTTGGGGGGAGGTGTGCTGGGGACAGACAGCTTTGCTCTGGGGGGGATGACAGAAGAGGACCATGGAGAGATAGGGAGAGGGAAAGGGGGCTGCTTTGAGGGGGAGGTGTGTCCTGGGGGCAGACAGCTTTGCTCGGGGGGGGGGGAGACAGAAGGATACAGACAGCGGCCAAGGAGAGAGAGATAAAGGAACACAGACAGACAGACAGACAGATCTATTATAGCACCCATTAATGTAACGGGCTTAAAGACTAGTTTCATATAATTTCAGTCTTTGCATTTGCGGTTATCACCCTCATGCTGCGGAGGTTCCCTGTGAGGATAGACCTTTGGGAAAAGTCTGTTTCTGGAGGGTTCCCTGCTTGTTAGTAAGCCCTCTGAACAGCCTGCACATCAGATCAGGGGATCAGGGCTCAAGGACCGTTCACTTTGGAGCAAGCTCACCCCAGGTTTGTCCTCTAGTGGGTCGAGCGTAGGCTGTGTGGTTCCATGGAGGTGCACCCTGGATCAGAATCAGACTGCCAGGCGTGCTGTGTCCAAGGGTGGTGGAGGTGACTGGCCATGGAAGTCAGGCCAGTGGGGTGGTCAGAAGATTCAAAGTTCATCTTTCTAGCAAGTTGAGGCAGAGGATCTCCCTTTGAGCTGTTTTAGCTCCATCTGCAGTGTTTTCCTGTCAGCACATGCTTCTGTGAGTACCAGCTATCAGCTTGAATAAGATTTTTTGGGGGAAGGGGGTCTTTAAAAAGTGGGTTTTAGGTGGTTTCCCTGCATGCCCTACCCCCACTCCCACCCCTAAAATCTTAAAATCACTGTTTTTGAGGGTTCTCTGGTTTTCCAGGGCTATTTTTAGCCAAAATAGGCCTTCAGTGAACATCTTGGATTTTTCCAGATTTGCTTTTAAAATTATTTTTTATACTTGCCAGCTTCATTTTTGAAAGAAAACCACATAGATGACCTCCACAGGGCAGGATGTCATGGATTCATGCCTCATTTGTGGTGGATGGCTGTTGAATGTGCAGCCGTATTTCACGTGTGCTGCAGCTCGTGAAAAGTGCGAGACTTGCCCAGATTCCATGCCTTCAACCTCCATGGAGGGTCTTCTAGCACCTTCTGTCCAGACTCCCATGAAAATGGGATCAGGGGCCCTGGGAGCGCACAGGTGACACTACGGTGATACACAAGTGTGTCTCATTGGATAAACCTGGTAAATCCTCCAAACAATCCCCAACTGGAGCGTAGGCTTTCCTTGGATTTTTTTATATGCTTTGTCAGGCATAATTGGGGAAAAATATAGTTTCTGACCGTCTTCGTTCTGCCGGCCTCCGTGCCGGGCACAGGAACCCCTGCGATTATGGTCCAGGGTCTTTTCTCTTGCTTCCCTTAGGGAGTGCCAGCAGGTATGCAGATAGTGCCCACAGTTGCGCCAGATTCACTTTCCATACCTCTGCTTTCACAGGAGGGCGCCGCAATAGCCACAGCGGTGGCAGATCTGGCAGTTTTCCAGGATCCAGATCACTGTAGAGCCCCTAATTTGGGAGAAGATCCCACTGTGTGCAGATTTTTCAAGCACACGCTTATTGTGGATTTGATCTCTGAATCTCTACAAGCATTAAAGCTGCAGTCTGAGCTGCCTATCACTACAGAATGTTCCCTCATAAGTGACCAGAGGCCACAATCCGTCTCTTTTCCTGACCATCCTGACCTCGTTTGGATTCATATAGACATTGAAGAGACTCCTGAGGGTCCCTTGCGCTGTTTTCATGCAGTGGAGTGGCTTTATTCCCTGACGGATGCCTTTAACAAGCGCTTTGCTTCCCCGAAAGTGGATTCCTCAATGGCACAAGTCACCAAGCGCACATCTCTCCCCAGTGATGGGGGAGTAGTCCTGAAGGATGTTCAGGACAGATGTGTGGATTTTGTCCTTAAGCGTCTGTTTGATTCAGCTGCTGCTGATGTTAAGGTGGTGTCAGCCTCTTCTTTTGTGGCTTGGGTGTGCCATTCCAAGCTGCACCATGATCCTGACACTGATGCTCTGCAACTTGGATTTTCTCATCTCCAGAGTGGATTATATGTCCAATGCCTTGTTCGACATCTTGAAAGTTTTTGCCAAGCTTGCCACCTATTCCGTTTCAGCTTGCAGAATGCTCTGGATCTGGTAGTGGTCTGACGATTCATCTTCTAAGGCGACTTTGAGATGGTTGCCCTTAAAGGGACAGCTGCTGTTCATCCAGGGTCTGGATGATCTTATGGCCAGTGTACAGGATTGAAGGCACAAATAGTTGCCTGTGAATAGATCCTGCCCTTTCAGGGGTTTGGGGCATTCGAATTTTCATCCCTTCAGGCGCTTTCATCCGTACTCAGGCATGTCCACGGGACAACAGTCCACTTCATCTGCCAGACCATGCTTCGGCAGGTCTGGATGTCAGCAGTGCACGGGAAGTCGGCCGGTGGCTCCAGCAAAGAAAGTTCTCACTCCAGGCCGAGTGGCCAATGTCAGCCTTTCTGGCGGAATGGCAGGCCATTACCTCTGCCCACTGGGTCCTGGAGTTTCTTGGGGATGGCTACAAACTGGAGTTTCTCTGTCTTCTGAGTTGTTTCTGGATTCACCTGCCCCAAGAAGGTGATATGGGCATACCACAGTGCGCAGGATTCTGGATATTTTGGCCATAGAACTAGTTCCAGAGAGAGATTCGGGCTCTGGGAGATACTCGATATACTTCATCACTCCAAAGAAAAGATCCAATGATTGGAAGCTGATTGTGAACCTCAAGGTGGTCAATGCAGCAGTGCCTCGCTTCCGCATGGAGACGTTGTGCTCAGTGATAGCATCAGTGGCACCGGGGGAGTTCCTAGCTTCTCTGGATCTGATGGAGGCATATCTCCACATTCCCATTTTTCCAGACCATCGGAAGTATTGCAATTCCATGTCTTGACGCAACATTTCCAGTTGGCGGCGATGCCCTTTGGATTGGCAGCAGCACCCAGGACCTTCACCAAAGTGATGGTGGTGGTGGTGGCCCATCTTCGCACTCTGGGTGTCCTGATTCATCTGTATCTTGGTGACTGGTTGATCAGGGATCCCTCGCTGTCCAAGGGGGCATCAGGCTGTTCAGCAGGTGCAGTTGCTGCAGCGCTTGGGCTGGGTGATCAACTTCAGGAAGAGTCAGCTCATGTCAACGCAGGATCTGGAATACCTGGAATTTCAGTTTCACACAGGAGAAAACAAAGTGCTCTTGCTTGTCTCCCATAAGGAGAAACTTTGACAGGTTGTCAGGGACTTTCTGGCCACTCCAATCCCAAAGGCATGGCAGTACTTTCAGGTTTCAGGGACCATGGTGTCAATGATCAACATGGTCCACTGCAGGATTTTTTTGCTTTCATGCTGGAATCCCCAGTGGGACCTCTTACATGCACCCCTGCCCTAGATGACTGTGGTGCAGAACAGTGTTGCATGGTGGATGCAGTCCTTCTCGCTTTCCAGGGTCCTTCTCTTCCAGATCTCGGATGCATGTCTCAAAGGCTGTGGAGCAGTGTATATGGCCGTCCCTGTTCAGGATCAGTGGGCACCCTCAGAGCACAAGTGGTCGCTCAGTCACCTGGAGCTTCAGGCATTTGTCTGGCTCTTATCCATTTCAAGGGTCATCTCCAACATCGAGCCGTCCGTGTTTTCTCGGACAATGTCATGGCAGAGGCTTATATCAATCAGCAGGGGGGCATGAGGAGTCCCTTCCTGAGCGTGGAGGTTCATCTTCTCTTCTGGTGGGCGGAGTGACACCTTGTGGCACTATCAGTGGAATTCTTAGCAGGTGTGGACAACGTTCAAGCAGATTTTCTCAGTCATCCGATGCTGGACCCCAGAGAGTGGTTACTGCCTCAAACAGCATTCGATTGCATAGTAGATCATTGGGGGGCAACTTTGTCCAACAAGCAAGCCAATCAATTCTTCAGTTGTCGTTGGCCATGGGAAGGTCTCCTCTATGTCTTTCCTACATGGCGCATGATAGGGCATCTATTGCACATAACAGCCCATGAGGGTCCGGTGATTCTGGCTGCACTCGATTGGCCATGGCAGCCGTGGTATGCCCACTTGGTTTGGCTCCAACAAGATTGGGGGCTCCGGCTACTTGTCATTTTTGCCTTCTCACACAGTGTCTGATTGCAATGCAGGATTTGGACCGCAATAAAAATTATAACAGGATCTGGACAGCAATAAAAATTATAACAAATTCAAAAAAATATGACTATGTTACACCACTTTTACAAACTGCTCATTGGCTACCAATCACACACAGAATAACTTTTAAAATCATACTCTTAACATTTAAAATTCAACAATCACGTGTGCCGTTATTTTTGGACTGTTTTTTGATACCATATTCTTCATCTAGGACACTCAGATCAACACAACAACATCTATTAACTATTCCGTCTTTAAAAATAATAGGGACCAGGAGATCTACCATTTTTTCGGTCATAGCACCCCAGCTCTGGAACAATTTACCACTATTTATACGTAATGAACCTTCTTTAGAAAAATGTAAGCGTTTCTTTAAAAGCTTCTTGTTCAAGGACGCTTTCAATGTATAGAAAATATTACCTACAAGTACTAAATCCCAGTTTTTAATGAGTGTTATGTGTAGGTCGCCAAAATTACTCTTTATTTTACTTTATATCTTGGATTTGAGATCCTACCATATATGTTTTATATGACCCCTCCATATGTGTGTTTTTCCTTAAATGTTTCTTTTTCTTTTCTTAAAAATTGTAGTTCATCCCCTTTTGCCTTTTGTACCAGTTTGTAATAGAATGCCAAAATTTGTCTATATTATTTTGTTTTGTCCTCCCCAATTTTGTTAATTGTTATTTTAAAAACAATTGTTATATGCATTGAAATATATGATATTGCGTAGATAACAAATCCCAATAAACTTGAAACTTGAAACTTTGGTCTTACGGCATGGTTTTTCAGTGCATGGCCTTGACTAGCCAGGGCTATTCCTCAGTGGTGGTTGACACATTGCTTCACAGCAAACGGAAGTCCACAGGGGTGGCCTATGTGAAGACTTGGAGTTCTTGCCTTGACCCTTCTGTTCCATTGATTCCTTGTGTCCTGTAGTTTCTGCAGGATGGTCTGATGAAGGACCCAGCGGTAGCTTCGCTCTGGGTGCAGATTGATTGTCTTTCGGATATGGGCCCTCCCTCTTTGTGAGGCTCATTGACAGCTCATCCAGATGTGGCTCATTTCCTGCGTGGCGCTCTGAGAGGTAGGCCTCCATTGTGCCTACCTACTGTGTCCCACTTGGAATCTTACTCCATCACTGGTGAGGCCGCACTTGGAGTATTGTGTTCAGTTTTGGAGGCCTTATCTGGTGAAGGATATTAAAAGACTTGAAGCGGCCCAGAGGAAGGCAATGAAAATAGTAAGGGGTTTGAATCAAAAGAAGTATGAGAAGAGACTGGAAGACCTAAATATGTATGAGAAGGGACAGGGGAGATATGATATAGACATTTAAATACTTGAAAGGTATTAATATAGAACCAAATCTTTTCCAGAGAAGAGAAAATGGTAAAACTAGAGGGCATAATTTGAGGTTGCGGTAAGGAAGACTTAGGAGCAATGTTAGGAAATTATTTTTCATGGAGAGGGTGGTAGATACCTGGAATGCCCTCCTGAGGAAAGTCGGGAGAGGAAAACAGTGATGGAATTTAAAAAAACATGGGATAAACATAGAGGATCTCTAATTAAAAAACGAAGAATGTAAATTAAAGAGCTAAGGCCGGTACTGTCCCATATATGTTGATTAGGTGTAGGGTTGGGCTTGGGAAGGCATCAATGGGAACTCCACTAACTTGGAACATCGGGATGTTACTGGCCAGACTTTATGGTAGATATCCTGCAAATAGGATGGTTGGATAGGCTGGAGTTAGTTTGGATGGCAACTTCAGCATTTGTAAGCTAGGACAATTCCAGGTGGACTTTACATTCTATGACCCAGAAATATCAAAAAAGAGACAAGTTAAATTAATCATGTGTTTAATGGGCAGACTGGATGGGCTGTTTAGGTCTTTATTTGCTGTCGTTTGCTATTACTTTTCTCTGCAACACCCCAAAACAACCAACAGAAATCCACACATGCCCCAGAGATCTTCTATAAGGGCAAAGAGAATCATTGTGGCCATCTCCATGGAGCTTTGAGGCCTGTTTGTAAATACTTTGTTTTACTCCTTGGGATCTTGCCAGGTACTTGGGATCTAGGTTGGCCACTGTTGGAAACAGAATACTGGGCTTGATGGACCTTTGGTCTTTCCCAGTATGGCAATTCTTATGTTATGTTCTTATGTCACTAACTGCAAAACATTAGTGGGCTCATTATCTATAATAATAAAACCCTAGAGCGCGCATGCGCTCTTGAAACTTCGTGAGTCCTGGCGCCGTGCCGAATTCGATTTTCGAACACAAAGGCAGGCCAGAACATGGAGCAACTCCCCCTTCGCCGTCACTCACCGCCAGAGTGCCACCTCACTGCTGCCGCTGATTCGGAGGGGGGGGCACAGGCGCAGCTGCCAGCATCTATCCTCTTGCCTGCTCACCCGCCTGCCGCAGCTCCTCTCTCAAATGTGCCGGGGGCCATGGGCGGGCGGCCCGCAGACAGGAGGTTGCCGAAACGCACCAAGCTTCCCGGGGGGGGGGGGGGGACCGGCAAGCGACAGCAAGGAGGGAGTCGGAGCAGGCCGCAGAGGCTGTCGGTGCCTGCAGGCCATGGCGGCTTCAAGCAGATGTCAGTGGAGGGCAGAGTTGTCGGTGTCGGCTTCAGGCGGATGTCGGTGGAGGTAAGGGTTGCTGCTGGACATGGGAAGAGGTGCTGATGGACGGGAGGGGTGCAAAAAAAGAAAGGGAGGCCTAATGCTGGACGGGGGGGCAGGAAAAGGAAGGGAGGCTTACTGCTGGACAGGGGGAACAGAAAAGAGGTACTGCTGGATAGGGGAAGAGGTGCTGATGGACGGGAGGGGCAAACAAAGGAAGGGAGGCCTACTGCTGGACAGGGGGAGTAGAAAAGAGGTGCTGATGGACAGGGGCGGCAGAAAAAGGAAGGGAGGCCTTCTGCTGGACAAGGGGAGCAGGAAAGAGGTGCTGCTGGACAGGGGGAGTTAAAACAAAGGGAGAAGGGCTGCTGCTGGATAAGGGGAGCAGTGAAGGGGTGGTGGTGGACACAGGGGAAGAAAAAGGAAGGGAGAGTGGACAGGGGGAGCAGGCAAGGGGTGGGGGTAGACAGCTGAGGAAAAATAAAGACAGAAAGAAAGAAATACAGAAATAGGCTAAGGAGAGAGAGAGAAATAAATAAATACAGACACACACACACATATTCTAACACCCGTTAATGTAACGGGCTTAAAGACTAATTTATTAATATTGTTTTACTATATAAAAGAATACACCTCTTGACTAAAAGAAAAAAACATAATAGGGCATGTCAGTTTTAGGGGCAGATTTTTATTTTTTTCAAACTTTACAAACTACTAGTGACCAAATTATGCAGCTTTGCATACTGAAACTAATTCTATCTTCATTAAAGTGCTTAAAGTGAGTCTTACCTACATCAAATCACAGTTGAAATATGTAGAAATTAAGTATTTATCTGAACATTCAAATACAGTGGTACCTCGGTTTACGAGTGCACTGGTTTGCTCGTGTTTTGCAAGACGAGCAAAAAATTCGCAAAATCGGCGCCTCGGAAACCGAGCGTGCCTCGATTTGCAAGCGGCGCACCCCCCCCCCCCACCCCACCCCGCCACTTGCTCCAGAAGAAGTAAGTGACATCGGAGGGGGATGGACCGGCAGACGTAGTCATCGCTGGACCTTTTTGTAACAGAGCTGGCCATGCTACCATCAATGCCACGGGAGGATGCCGAGGGGCGTTGCCATTGATGCGGGAGGGGGGCGCCCCATTGCCATCGATGCCACCTGCTGTTCTATTTTTACTTTCGGGCTGCCTTTTGCCAAGGAGCTCAGAGAGCAGAGTCGGCAGCTGCAATATTTGGAGGGAGAGAGAAAGGAGCATGGAAAGGTGGTGAAGGGAGAGAAAGGGGTGTTATGGAAGGGTGGTGGGAAGGATAGTATGGAAGAGTGGTGGGGCAGTGTGGTATGGAAGGATGGTAGAGGGAGAGAAAGGGGCAAGGTGATATGGAAGGGTGGTGGAAAGGATGGTATGGAAGGGTGGTCGGGCAGTGTCTTATGGAAGGTTGGTGGAGGAAGAGAAAGGGGGTAGATTCTGATGGAATTGGTGTGCAAGGAAAGGGAAGAGAGACATAAGGGGGAAGGATACTGGATGGAAATGGGTTGGAAGGAAAGAAAGGGGGCAGATGCTGATGAATATTTGGGGAAGGGAGAGGAGAGAGTGAAATGACAGACCATTGGAGGAGGGAAGGGAAGAAGATAGATGCCAGACCAATGGGGGTGAAGGGAGAAATGGAAGGGGAGGCTTACAGTTTCCTGAAGTGGCATAGAAGGAGAGAAGGGGCAGACAGTGGATGAAAGGAAGAGAGTGAGAAGAAAATGAGGAAAGCAGAAACCAAAGAAAACAAAGGTAGAAAAAGATTTCCTTTTTTTTTTTGCTTTAGGGGACATGTGTCACTGTTTCTGTGGTGTTGAATTGTATGCAGAGTCCAGCTTCTTGGTTCAGTTTATCTCCCCTTTTACAAAACTGTAGTGCGTTTTTTAGCACTGGCCATGGTGGTAACAGCTATGATGCTCAGAATTCTATGAGTGTCTGAGCTCACCGTGGCTAAAAACCACACTACAGTTTTGTAAATGGGGGAGGGGTTAGTTTGTGATTACATATTCCATACTAAGCAAAGATGTGTTCGAAAGATATGGTTTTCTGTTAGGATTGACAGTGCAGGATTGATCGGTACTAGTCTGGCTTGTTTAGTTTTACAATGGGGGGGTCTATTGATGTTGTACTGCTCACTGCAGTATGTAAGATGCTGCTTTTTCCTAGGTACACTCTTGTGTGATGTGTGAATTGTTACTAAAAATCATGTTTTGCATACAGATGGGGGGGAGGGGTTTCAAAAAATTATGGGCCCCGGGTGTCACATATGCTAGGTGCGCCACTGTGCTGATGTTTTGCTTTTTCCTTTGGAGAAAAAAAATGACACACTTGTGACATCAGCATCTCCCCTCTCTTGCTCTGTGCTACTAATTACAAAAAATAAATAGTAATACCATTGGGCAGCAGCAGCGAAAAGGGGGCGGTGGCGGTGGCTGGAAGTTTCACAGGGCGCAGTTCCGCGAGCTGCTCTGGGGAGGACTACATTATAAAGTGAACCCCGTGGTGGTGCCTTTAGCTGGTTACAGCCCGGAGATCGAGGCGACCTGCATATAAGGTCTGCCCAGGGATCGTGCCACGGGAACACTGGCTGCAGATGGGGTGGTGGATGGAAACGTCATGTTTAACAATGGTATTATCTAGATTTGACTATTGCAATGTCCTGTATCTTGGAATAACTAAGACAAGATGCAGGGCATTGCAGAACGCTGCAGCAAGATTGATAACAGGCGTAACTAAATATGATCACATCTCGTCCTATCTCCAACAATAGCACTGGCTACCTGTTGTTTTTAGATCTCAATATAAAGCAATAATAATTTGCAATCAATTCTTGTATGGAACCATACCTGAATTGTTTAAAAGTAAGATGTCAAATTATTTACCATCTAGGTCTCTGCATTCTGAGAACTCGGCGTTATTAAAAACAAATGCTAATCCAAAATATGCTAAGAACAGTAAAATGGCCTTTTGCTGTGTGGGGGTCAAATTATGGAACTCAGTTGTCAGTCAATTACAAAAATGTTATGACAAGAATAATTTCAGAAAACTATTAAAAACGCAGTTATTTGTTAATGCGGTTGTTCTTTTGATGGGCACCTAATTTTCTGATGATTATATGTTAATGTTTGTTTGATTTTATTTGTTTTATTGAATTATGTATGTAACGATATGTAAACCGTTTAGGTTTAAATGGTATATAAAGTTTTTTTTTAATAAATAAATAAAACATAGTAAATGACAGCAGATAAAGATCTGAACAGTCCATCCAGTCTGCCCATAAGTTATACCCATTAAAAAATACATGATTAGATTAACTTGTCTCTTCTTTGATATTTCTGGGCCATAGACTGTAAAGTCTGGTATTGTCTGGTATTGTCCTAGGTTCCAAATGCTGAAGTTGACGTCCAAGCTCACTCCAGCCTATCCAACCATCCCGTTATTTGCAGGATATCTACCGCAAAGTCTGACCAGTAACATCCTCATGTTCCATATTAGTGGAGTTCACATTGATGCCCACCCCAGCCCATCCTACACTGAATCACCATATATGGAACACAGACCATGCATGTCTGTCCAATACCGGCCTTAGTTCTTTAATTTGCATCCTTCATTTTCTAATTACAGATCCTCAATTTTTATCCCATGCTTTTTTGAATTCTCTCACTGTTTTCCTCTCCACCACTTCCCTCGGGAGGGCATTCCAGGCATCTACTACCCTCTCTGTGAAGAAAAATTTCCTAACGTTGCTCCTAGGTCTTCCTAACATTACTCCTAAGTCTTCCTCCATATAACCTCAAATGATGTCCTCTAGTTTTACCATTTACTATTTGGTGTTTGGACCCTGAGCTCTCTGTTCTTTTTGCTCACTCGTTAGTGCAGTGATCACAACACCGATGTTTACTCTGCATTGGAGCGCTCCTGCTTGTACTTGCTGGCGCCAAGTTTTCCCTGAGCAGGGATAGCAAACTTTGTGGCTCAGCTCTCCCTCGATGGGCTAGGAGTTTTGCAATCCACATCATAGTGTGTATGGCTTGGATCGGTGGAAAGTTTTCTCCCTTTTTTTTTTTCTGTTTCTACCTCATGTTGGCTCCACTGCACCTCCTTTCCCTGTGGTAAAGCAACTAAAGATCTCTAGGAGTTTTAACCACTTGCGTTCTTGTTTTGTTGAAAATTATCATACATGGAGTGGAACCTACTAGAGGAGTTACAGATTTGGTTGTTTATACATACATATGGGTAACAGTTGATTGACGTAGAGTGAGGCAGTTGAGAGCAGTTGCAAACTTGGTTATTATATAGACTTATGTTTCAGATAGTATTACTGCTTTACAATGCATTTGAACACTTTTATATACTATGGAAAGGGTTCAGCATTAAAGTCCTGAGCAAGTAGGTGGGAAAGGAAGGAAAGGGAGATTTGTTCAGAGATGTTTGGGGCTCGCATAGAACTAAAACTACACTGGCACTGGTATGGTAATCTTTGTTGTTTGTTTTGAATTTTAAAATAAAAGAAAAAAAGAAATACAAGTAGAAATAAAGAAGTAAATAAGAAAACAGATAAATGAATGGGGTGAGGCGGGCCAGGGGCCCCTGTGTACTTGTGTGCCTAGGGGCCCTCAAAGAATTAATAATGCTCTGGATATTTCTGTTCAATAACTTTTTGAATCCAGATTGACACAAATCCAGGCAATGGTTTCTCTCTTC
Source organism: Geotrypetes seraphini (assembly GCF_902459505.1). Lineage (NCBI taxonomy): Eukaryota > Metazoa > Chordata > Amphibia > Gymnophiona > Dermophiidae > Geotrypetes > Geotrypetes seraphini. The sequence continues at coordinate 274,725,502 of NC_047085.1, read as the reverse complement.
TAGGCAATGGTTGAGTTGTTAGATACTGGCTGGTAACTTTCAAGGTTGTTGTGGTCAAGGTTGCTCTTCTTTAGCAAAGGTCACATCACTGGCCTTTTTAATCTTAGTGGTAGTTACCCATTAAAAATAAAGAAGTTCATGATATTTTTGATACCTTCAATGAGGTCCCTGCTTGCTTATGGCACTATTTTTGATGGCCTAGGGTCAAGGGAGCAGTTAGTTGGTTGAAGGCCTCTTAGGATTTTGTCAATCCCTCATCTGTTTTTGGGTTAAAAGAGTTCTCTATATCTATGTTAGGTAGGAGCAAGTTTGCGCACTCCTAGTTAGCTGAGTGGAAACTGGGTAAGACTGTTTGTAAATTCTGGTAGAAATACATAATTTTGCTGGCAAAGTATGCAGCAAAATCATTGTGGTTCAGTTTTGACTGGGCAGGCTGGTTCTATTGTGGGGTTGCAGTACTATAAACTGTTTACTATGCTGAACATGTGCTTGATTAAACTGGCAGTCTGTTCAACGCATTGAGAAAAGTGTTGCATTTTGGCTGCTATTAAGTCTTGGCTGTACTTTGTCATGTTTCCTACAGCTTAGCCTGTCCTCGTCCAGGCAAGATTTATGCCATCTCCTTTTCAGTTTCCATCCTTTGCACTTAAAGGTCTGAAGTTCTAGAGAAAACAAAGATAAGCTTTTGTGAGTGATGCCATTTTCTCTAAGGTCCTAACTAATTGTATGTTCCAAATATTAACCAGCTCTGATACTGTAGTCATCTTTTTATCCACATGTAGATAGTCCAAAGCCTTGAGAAAATTCTCAGCAGCCAGCTTTTTCTGATCTCTTTCCATACTTGGAGGTGCCATTTGTTTCAAATGGTCACTTAGGGAAAACTTAATTACAATAGAAAGTGGGGTGATTATTTAAATATGCTCTCATAGTATTCTGGGATGTCAACCCCTTTGTAGAACACCAAGTTTAGTATGTGACCCTTTTCACCTGTATGAATCCTATGGTTGTCATTGTGTCCAGAAAGACAGCTGTGGTGCTATCTAGAGTTTTGATATGTAGATTGAAGTCCCTCATGATCACCACCCTAGGGTAGGTCAGGGTCACCTATGTAATTAGATCAAAGAATTCTTGCACAGATGATGTTTATTATGAGGTGCTCTGTATACTATGAGCAGCCCGATTGGTTTTTCCTCCTCTGGCTGAATTAAAAGATAATCTGATTCATTTAGTTGGGGAATGGTGATTCTGCACAATTTGATTGTATCCTGAATCAGGACTGCTACCCCTCCACCTTGTCATTCTGATCTTGGTTGATGTTGGATGTTGAAACCTATCAGACATAGTTTGGCTAGTATTAAACTCCCACTTTTATCTTGCCAGATTTCACTTATTCCTAAAATGTCTAGATTCCATTCATGGAAGATATCATGAGGACATCATGAGGATCACTGAGGATTTCTTAGCAGCTGATCTGGCATTCACTAGGGTTATGATTCTAATGGATGGTCAAGGGGTGCTGGGAGGTAGCATTGGTATAACTTCTTCACACAAAGCCTCTTCTGAGCCCTCCTCCAGGAATCTGTAAATGACAGACATACTACTATCCACATACCCAAGGACCCATTCCATGTAGCCCAGATGCTTTTCCTGAGACCTGGCACTTCCAAAGAATAAGGGAAAAAAGGATCCAGTTCCCTCCCTTACAAGGGTTCTATAGACCAAATTACATTATCACTGACAATTTCCTCTTTAGTCAGTTTCATTAGAATAGCTCCTCCCACTGTAATTCATTGCTACTAGAATCTCTTCAAGCCTGTGAAGCTCCTATTAAACACTGCCTCTGAGCTAGTGAAATTTCAGGGTCGCAATGATATAAGAGGAATTCATTGACCCTGTTACAAAACAATCATTTACCGTATTTTCGCGGATATAACGCGCGCGTTATACGTGATTTTACGTACCGCGCATACCCCTCGCGCGTTATATGCCTGAGCGCGGTATACAAAAGTTTTTAAACATAGTTCCCACCCCGCCCGACGCCCGATTCACCCCCCCAGCAGGACCGCTCGCACCCCCACCCCGAACGACCGCTCGCACGCGCTCCCACCCGCACCCGCATCCACGATCGGAGCAAGAGGGAGCCCAAGCCCTCTTGCCCGGCCGACTCCCCGACGTCCGATACATCCCCCCCCCCCCGGCAGGACCACTCGCACCCTCACCCCGAAGGACCGCCGACTCCCCAACAATATCGGGCCAGGAGGGAGCCCAAACCCTCCTGGCCACGGCGACCCCCTAACCCCACCCCGCACTACATTACGGGCAGGAGGGATCCCAGGCCCTCCTGCCCTCGACGCAAACCCCCTCCCCCCAACGACCGCCCCCCCCCAAGAACCTCCGCCCGTCCCCCAGCCGACCCGCGACCCCCCTGGCCGACCCCCACGACACCCCCACCCGCCTTCCCCGTACTTTGTGTAGTTGGGCCAGAAGGGAGCCCAAACCCTCCTGGCCACGGCGACCCCCTAACCCCACCCCGCACTACATTACGGGCAGGAGGGATCCCAGGCCCTCCTGCCCTCGACGCAAACCCCCCTCCCTCCAACGACCGCCCCCCCCCCAAGAACCTCCGACCGACCCGCGACCCCCCTGGCCGACCCCCCCACCCCCCTTCCCCGTACCTTTGGAAGTTGGCCGGACAGACGGGAGCCAAACCCGCCTGTCCGGCAGGCAGCCAACGAAGGAATGAGGCCGGATTGGCCCATCCGTCCTAAAGCTCCGCCTACTGGTGGGGCCTAAGGCGCGTGGGCCAATCAGAATAGGCCCTGGAGCCTTAGGTCCCACCTGGGGGCGCGGCCTGAGGCACATGGGCCAAACCCGACCATGTGTCTCAGGCCGCGCCCCCAGGTGGGACCTAAGGCTCCAGGGCCTATTCTGATTGGCCCACGCGCCTTAGGCCCCACCAGTAGGCGGAGCTTTAGGACGGATGGGCCAATCCGGCCTCATTCCTTCGTTGGCTGCCTGCCGGACAGGCGGGTTTGGCTCCCGTCTGTCCGGCCAACTTCCAAAGGTACGGGGAAGGGGGGTGGGGGGGTCGGCCAGGGGGGTCGCGGGTCGGTCGGAGGTTCTTGGGGGGGGCGGTCGTTGGAGGGAGGGGGGTTTGCGTCGAGGGCAGGAGGGCCTGGGATCCCTCCTGCCCGTAATGTAGTGCGGGGTGGGGTTAGGGGGTCGCCGTGGCCAGGAGGGTTTGGGCTCCCTTCTGGCCCAACTACACAAAGTACGGGGAAGGCGGGTGGGGGTGTCGTGGGGGTCGGCCAGGGGGGTCGCGGGTCGGCTGGGGGACGGGCGGAGGTTCTTGGGGGGGGGCGGTCGTTGGGGGGAGGGGGTTTGCGTCGAGGGCAGGAGGGCCTGGGATCCCTCCTGCCCGTAATGTAGTGCGGGGTGGGGTTAGGGGGTCGCCGTGGCCAGGAGGATTTGGGCTCCCTCCTGGCCCAATATTGTCGGGGAGTCGGCGGTCCTTCGGGGTGGGGGTGCGAGTGGTCCTGCCGAGGGGGGAGAAGAATCGGACGTCGAGGGGGGGCATCAGGCTTTCAGGATGGGGACAGGACTTCAAGGGGGGACAGGCAGATCTTCAAGGGGGACAGGCAGACCTTCAAGGGGGACAGGACTTCAAGGGGGGACAGGCAGACCTTCAAGGGGGGACAGGCAGACCTTCAAGGGGGGACAGGACTTCAAGGGGGACAGGCACGGAGAGGCGGGGCAGTGCACCGAAAGTCAGGGCGGGTGAACGGTGAGTCGGGGCAACCAGAGGAGAGTCGGGGCAGTGCACCGAAAGTCAGGGTGAGTCGGGGCAACCAGAGGAGAGTCGGGGCAGTGCACCGAAAGTCAGGGTGAGTCGGGGCAACCAGATGAGAGTCGGGGAGGGCGAAAGGAGAGTCGGGGTGGCCAGAGGAGAGTCGGGGAGAGCGAAAGGAGAGTCGGGGTGGCCAGAGGAGAGTCGGGCAGCATGCGCGTTATATGCCTGAGCGCGGTATAGAAAAATTTTTGTACATATCATCGTGATTTCTGCGCGCTATACCCCTGTGCGCGTTTTACAATGGTGCGCGTTATATCCGCGAAAATACGGTACAAGAGATAATGGTTACTGTGGATGGGCAGATTAGATGGGCCATTTGACTTTTATCTGCATCATGTTTCTATCAGACTATTACAAAGACACCTTCATTTTTAGAGCCCAGTTGCAGTCTTGTGCTTTCCTTGTGGATATTCTTCTCATTGAACTGGTTCAAAAGTCTGCGTTCACAGAGAGAGGAGTAAGAAACTAGAACAATCTATAGAAGAGCTTTAAAAAAATGCAGATTTTGGCATATATAAGCAATGTTCGTCAAAGTGGCATTTTTTTTTCCAGTCAAAGGAATTGGACTCTAATGGCACACTTGTCAGTCTCACAAGACACTGCTGCATGAAAACAGCCTATTAACTCACCAATTTATTGCTCTACCTGGGTAATCAAGGAATTGCATTGCAGGGAACATGATGAGAGAAAAGAATCAGCAAACCATAGTAACTTTCTTGAACGATGCAGTTTGTCTTTCAAAATATGATGAACCATTTGCAAGGAAAATGAGGGGTTCTTTCCATCTCATAAGACCTGCAACTCAAATCAAGCTTTTCCAAATTGCCACTGATTGTGTGAAGACTTGTATTTAAAATTTTCAGGATGGCAGGACTTTTTTTTAAATTTCATTTCTGTTTTCTTTTTCCTCCACTGTTCTTATTGATGAAGCATGCCATTTCAAAACAGGAAAAAAAATGGTGGGGTGTGTGAGCTCCAGAGAAATTTCTGGAACTAAAGAAGCAATTTACTTGATTTGTTGATTGCTCTGAGCAAGTTGATGCTGACACACTATCCATCAGAACATTAAGCAGTTCTTTCAAGTCACAGCGATTGCAAACTTGCCAGTAGTAGCACAGTGTTATGATAGAATGTCTTTCAGGGTAAGTCATGCTTGTAAATGGAGCACAGCAAATAAATAAATAAAAACCTACAATATCACCACACAGCTGCACATATCAACAATCATAGCCTGAAGCTGATTTTAGAAGAGACTTGAACAATAAACTGGAGTTTGGGGTTTTTAAAAAAAAAAAAAAATACTCCCCAGACTTGTTTATACCATGCTAGCATTGCAGTCTAGAAAATTATTTGAGTGAAACTGAAATTTTCTAGTTTAAGTGATACGAAGCAGGTGTGCAGATAAAAAATGTACCTTCTGTGAAAATTGTCAATAGAAAGCACCTAATTTATTTCATTCTATATATCTATATTCTGCCTTTCCAGAGATGAGTTACAATGAAACAACGAGAAAATGAAACAAACCAATAAATAACATAATCCCCTTTTACAAAACTGCGATAGCGTTTTTTAGCACAGGTTGGTGTGCTGAATGCTCTGCACTGCTTCCAATTCTCATAGGAACTCTATGAGTATCGGGAGCAGTGCAGAGCATTGAGCGTACCAGACTGCGCTGGAAACCACTATCACAATTTTGTAAAAAGGGGGGGTGGATATAATCTATACAAAAATAGATTTTCAAACATACAAAAACACTGAGGTTTCATAAGAACATAGGATTGCCGCTGCTGGTCAGACCAGTGGTCCATTGTGCCCAGCAGTCCACTCCCACGGTGGCCTTTAGGTCAAAGACCAGTGTCCTAATTGAGTATAGCCTTATCTGCATACGTTCTGGTTTAGCAGGAGTTTATCTAACCTTGTCTTGAATCCCTGGAGGGTGCTAAGATATATGAATGGGCTGTTCTGACTAACTTCAAATTGTCTTGTGCTTTTTATTCTGAATCTGTATTTTTCCCCGATGGGTGAACAAACATAAAGGTGTTGTTCCGAGGGAGATCCTCATACCGTCTCACGTGCCAAGACTTCAGTCCAACAGTTTGCAGTTTCTTTAAGATCCTCCTGATTTGTCAGTGTTCATGGCCTTCGTGATAGTGCGAGAAAGAGGAACCTGCTCCACCCTGAGGAGACATTGCATAGCCAGGATGACTGATCTCCCTCAGTAGCTCCCACACAGGACTGTCTGTAACAGGAGAAACTTGGTGTGGACTCACTGCAGGAAGAAGACACAGTACAAGCATCAATGCAGGGTGGTTCCAGCTTCTCAGGATCACCAGGAGTATCAAGTAGTGATGGCATCGGCTCCACTGATGAGATCCCAGGTGTGTCTATAGCAGCCAAGTTTGAAGTGGACCAAGAGAGGATTTCAGTTCTAAAATCAAATAGAATGTTAGGAACTATTAAGACAGGGATAGAGAACATCAGAATGTCTTGGTATCAATCCATGCTGTGACCTCACCTTAAGTATTGTGTGCCATCCTGGTCGCCACATCTCAAAAAACATAAAATGATATTAGAAAAGGGGGTACATAGAATGGTGGCCAAAGTGATTAAGAGGATGGAAATCTTTTCATATGAGTAAAGGCTAAACAAACTGAAGGTTTTAAGCTTGCAGAAGAGATAATAATAATAATAATAATTTAGTTTTATATACCGCCAAAGCCATGATAGTTCGAGGCGGTTTACAACAAGAGGTGCTGGACAATCAGCGAAGTGATACAATATACTGTGTTACTTTTATTTATGATTAATATATCACTTTTATTAACCCACTATTCTCATCATTTCATAGTAACATAACATAGTAGATGACAGCAGATAAAGACCCAAATGGTCCATCCAGTCTGCCCAACCTGATTCAATTTAAATTTTTTAAATTTTTTTCTTCTTAGCTATTTCTGGGCAATAATCCAAAGCTCTACCCGGTACTGTGCTTGGGTGCCAACTGCCAAAATCTCTGTTAAAACCTACTCCATCCCATCTAAACCCTCCCAGCCACTGAAGCCCTCTCCAGCCCATCCTCTCCCAAACGGCCATATACAGACACAGACCGTGCAAGTCTGCCCAGTACTGGCCTTAGTTCAATATTTATTATTATTTTCTGATTCTAGATCCTCTGTGTTCATCCCATGCTTCTTTGAACTCAGTCACCGTTTTCCTCTCCACCACCTCTCTTGGGAGCGCATTCCAGGCATCCACCACCCTCTCCGTAAAGTAGAATTTCCTAACTTTGCTCTTGAATCTATCACCCCTCAACATAAAATTATGTCCTCTGGTTTTACCATTTTCCTTTCTCTGGAAAAGATTTTGTTATACGTTAATACCCTACAGGTATATGAACGTCTGAATTGTATCTCCCCTGTCCCTCCTTTCCTCTAGGGTATACATATTCAGGGCTTCCAGTCTCTCCTCATACGTCTTCTGGCACAAACCTCCTATCATTTTCATCACCCTCCTCTGGACTGCTTCAAGTCTTCTTACGTCCTTTGCCAGATACGGTCTCCAAAACTGAACACAATACTCCAAGTGGGGCCTTACCACTGACCTGTACAGGGGCATCAACACCTTCTTCCCTCTACTGGCTATGCCTCTCTTTATACAGCCAGCATCCTTCTGGCAGCAGCCACTGCCTTGTCACACTGTTTTTTTGCCTTTAGATCTTCGGACACTATCACCCAAAGGTCCCTCTCCCTGTCCGTGCATATCAGCTTCTCACCTCCCAGCATATACGGTTCTTTCCGATTATTAATCCCCAAATGCATTATTCTGCATTTCTTTGCACTGAATTTTAGTTGCCAGGCATTAAACTATTCCTGTAACTTTTGCAGATCCTTTTTCATATTTTCCACTCCCTCTTCGGTGTCTACTCTGTTAAAAATCTTGGTATCATCTGCAAAAAGGCACACTTTTCCTTCTAACCCTTCAGCAATGCTCTCACAAACATATACTGAACAGGATCGGCCCCAGCACTGAACCCTGAGGGACTCCACTACTCACCTTTCCTTCCTCCGAGTGACTTCCATTAACCATCACCCTCTGGCATCTGTCCAACAGCCAGTTTCTAACCCAGTTCACCACTTTGGGTCCTAACTTCAGCCCTTCAAGTTTGTTCAACAGCCTCCTATTAGGAACCGTATCAAAGGATTTGCTGAAATCTAAGTAAATTACATCTAGTATATGTCCTCGATCCAGCTCTCTGGTCACCCAATCAAAAAATTCAATCAGGTTTGTTTGGCACGATTTACCTTTTGTAAAGCCATGTTGCCTCGGATCCTGTAACCCAGTGATTCCCAACCCTGTCCTGGAGGAACACCAGGCCAATCGGGTTTTCAGGCTAGCCCTAATGAATATGCATGAGAGAGATTTGCATATGATGGAAGTGATAGGCATGCAAATTTGCTTCATGCATATTCATTAGGGCTAGCCTGAAAACCCAATTGGCCTGGTGTTCCTCCAGGACAGGGTTGGGAACCACTGCTGTAACCCATTAGATTCAAGGAAGTACACTATCCTTTCTTTCAGCAACACTTCCATTATTTTTCCAACAACTGAAGTGAGGTTCACCGGCCTGAAGTTTCCTGCTTCATCCCTGTGACCACTTTTCTGAATAGGGACACATCCTTTCTCCTCCAATCCCCAGGAACCACTCCCATCTCCAGAGATTTGTTGAACAAGTCTTTAATAGGACTCGCCAGAACCTCTCTTAGCTCCCTTAGTATCCTGGGATGGATCCCATCTGGTCCCATCGCTTTGTCCACCTTCAGTTTTTCAAGTTGCTCATAAACACTCTCCTCAGTGAACAGCGCAGAATCTACTCCATTTTCTCGTGTATCTTTGCCAGACAATCTTGGTCCTTCTCCAGGATTTTCTTCTGTGAACATAGAACAGAAGTATTTGTTTAGCACATTTGCTTTTTCCTCATCACTCTCCACATATCAGTTCCCAGCATCTTTTAGTTTAGCAATTCCATTTTTCATCTTCCTCCTTTCACTAATATATCTGAAAAATTTTTTGTCTCCCTTTATTACATTTTTAGCCATTTGTTCTTCCACCTGTGCTTTCGCCAAACGTATCTCTCTCTTGGCTTCTTTCAGTTTCTCCCTGTAGTACTTTCTGCGCTCCTCTTCTTGGTTTTTTTTATATTTCATGAACGCCAACTCTTTCGCCTTTATTTTCTCCGCCACTAATTTGGAGAACCACATCGGCTTCCTTTTTTCTCTTGTTTTTATTTATTTTCTTCACATAAAGGTCCGTAGCCATTTTTATCGCTCCTTTCAGCTTAGACCACTGTCTTTCCACTTCTCTTATGTCCTCCCATCCTAACAGCTCTTTCTTAAGGTACTCTCCCATTGCATTAAAGTCCGTACGTTTGAAATCTAGGACTTTAAGTATCGTGCGGCCACTCTCCACTTTAGCCATTATATCAAACCAAACTGTTTGATTGCTACTTCCCAGGTGAGCACCCACTCGAACATTAGAGATACTGTCTCCATTTGTGAGGAACATATCCAATATCGCTTTTTCCCTCGTGGGTTCTGTCACCATTTGTCTGAGCAGAGCCTCTTGAAAGGCATCCACAATCTCCCTACTTCTTTCCAATTTCGCAGACGGAACATTCCAGTCCGCATCCGGCAAGTTAAAATCTCCCAACAACAGTACCTCCTCTTTCCTTCCAAACTTTTGGATATCCACAATCAGATCCTTATCAATTTGCTGCGATTGAGTGGAGGTCTGTAGACTACACCCACATAGATAGAAGTTCCAGCTTCTCTTTTCAGAGCGATCTATATCGCTTCTTCCTCTCCCAAGGTTCCTTGCATTTGGTCGCTTGGATATTGATCTTTGCAGAGAGCTACTCCACCTTTTTGACCATCTCTGTCCTTCCTAAAAAGATTATATCCCGGTATGTTTGCATTCCATCCATGTGATTCACTGAACCATGTCTCTGTTGTGATAGCTACAATATCTAGATCTGCCTCTAACATCAGGGCTTGCAGATCGTGAACTTTGTTGCTTAGACTGCGAAAATTTGTGGTCATCGCTTTCCAGCTATTTTTCAGCGGTAATCTCCTTTATCGTATAGATTTTTGTTTGTTTCACTTTCCGTTGCAATGCTAAGAAATGAGTTCCTGATATTGTTTATGTTGCAATCTTTACTACTATCATATCTTTTCTTGACACCAGGCTTTGAGCCATCTAAATTCAAATGATATCCTATTTTAACAATAGTAAGGTTTACAAGTTTGGAAGTGGTACAGCAGCAATATTGTCCCCCGATGAACGCTGATTGATAGCTGAAACACTCTAAAATCAGGTTGAGCGTCAGGTAGTTCATGGCCCTCCAACGTTGGTTTTGGCTGAAAAGTCAGTAAGATAAGTGCTGCTGTTTTCCTTTAAAGAATATATTTGAAGCATACATTTGATGAATTAATTTTAGGTTTTGATATTACGATTAAATTAAATTAAAGAAATACAATTTAAAAATTTTTTTTAAATTAATGATAAAATTGAACCCTCAGTTAGTTTTAACATCAAATTAACAATTAAAATTAAGGTTAGGAAGGAGGTTCTGAAGTAAATGATTATATAACCTACATTCAGGATGAGGATTTTAAATAACATCCAAGTTATAAGAGATCTCTTTACTGAGAACAATGCATTTTTTATGATACTTCAACCTCTCAGTTGATCTACTGGGGGTGAGTTTCTTTGTTAAAATAGGGTATCATTTGAATGATGAGAATAGTGGGTTAGTAAAAGTGATATATTAATCATTAATAAAAGTAACACACTAAGGTGTAAAAAAAGTTCTCAAAGCTAGCACTGTATAAATTATCCATTATACCCCCTTCTTTTTGTTCATAATAATTCATTTTTGGGTTGGATAACTTAGAAGTTGATCCGTTTGTGTTGTTTGAGTTTCAGACTATTTGGTTTTTTTGCCAGGTACTACTGAACTGGATTGACCACCGTGAAGAAGGGCTCCTGGGCTAGATAGACTATTGGTCTGACTCAGTAAGGCTATTCTTATGTTTTATGTTCTTAAATCTTTATTAAACCTTTATTATAATACTATCTTTTACCACATTCTCTATTAACAAATTCCAGAGCTTAATTATTCATTGAGTGAAAACAAATCTTCTCCAGTTTGTTTGCACCATAATAATGAAAGATTAAGTAACTTGCCCAAAACCTTCAGGAACGTCAATGGCTTGCTTGTTTCTCAGCCTGCTGCACCAACTGCTAGGCTCCTCCTCCATTCAAAGAAGTGAGGTAGGTGCAACCTGAGACACCTTCACTCATCGCTTTCTGTTGCTGTTCCAAACCTGTACCAGGGATTTGAGAAGAGAAGAGAAGCTGACAGCGTGATATAACAGCAAAGGGGAAGAGGGGAATTCAGCTGAAGCATGAAGGGTGAGTGCAAAGATTGAGCTGATTTGCTAGCCTGGATTTTGGAGAGATTTTTCTGCTGCCAATAGTTTAAAAAAAGCAACTTTTCCCCTCCTCCTCCAAAATAAAAATGGCATTTAAGGTATGGTGTGCTGAAATCTACACATCCCATTTCATCTTTCATTAGTTATCATCATGCATCAGTGCCCTCAGACTTATTCTCACTTTATTTATGTCTTGTTTTCTCTTTTACCCTAGCATTTTGCAGATTAGGATGTTGATTTCAAGATGAATATTCTATCATTTTCTAAATTAAGGTCCCTGGTTGTTAAACCAGACAGCTCATTACTGCCTTTCTCTTACAGAACATGCCCTTGTTATGCTGGCCCTTTGGCCTTGATTGACTGTGGTAATGATCATTATTTTCCTGTAAAAGATTTCATTTAGGTATGATGATTAACATGCAAAATAAGCAGGCTGGGGCAGTACATAAATGAATACTTATGAGTAATATATTAAAGATTAGGCTGTAGGTGGAATGTTTGAATGCAGCATCAAAGACTCGCTCAGACTCCAACAATGTGCAAGCACTTCTATTCATTGTTTGCAAGTCGTTGGTAATTTTTTAACAGGTCACCTAGGTTAGGAGGCCAAATTGGCACATAATTGGGTCTGTTTCATAAAGACACATAGGTGCCTATGAGGCTCATTTTCAAAAGAGAAAAATATTTTTAAAAATGGCCTAAAGTGGCATTTGGATGTTTTTCTTGCTGAAACCTCCAAATCATTATTTTTTAAAAACATATTTTAATATCTTTCTAGGCTGGTTGTCCTCTGTCTAAATTCCAATGAGGCATGTTTTGGGCTGGCTTAGGACTTAAATGTTTTGCAGCAATAATTGAACATTTAACAAAATGTCCAGGGCACCATTTAGACATCTGGGGCTAAACCTGTTTTTAAAACAAATAAGAGTCATAAAGGTGCCCAAACTGACCAGATGACCATTGTGATTAAGGCATGACCCCCTTATTCCCCCAGTGGTCACCAGCCACTGCCCACCACCAAAAGATGTGAAAGAAACAGTACAATCCAGCCTGTATTACAGCTTCAGAGAGCCACACAGACAGCTCAGCAGAGCAGAGGGGCACTCAAGGGGTACTGCAGTAGCATCACATTAAAAAGTCCCAGGTCTACATTTCACCATAATCTTCTTATATTGTGTGGTAAGCCCTCCCAAATCCATCCATAACTTACTGTACCTAAATAAAGATGACACCTACAGGCATAAGGGCTATTGTTTTTGTATACATGTGGGTACAGGAAAGAGACTTGGGAATACTTGTAGACAAGTCAATGAAACCGTCCGCGCAATGGGTGGCGGCGGCAAAAAGGGCGAACAGAATGCTAGGAATAATTAAGAAGGAGATCATGAACAGATCTGAAAAGGTTATGCTGGGCCTTGGTACTCATCCACTTGGAATACTGCATCCAACACTGGTCGCTGTACATGAAAAAGGACATAGTACTACTCAAAAGGGTCCGGAGAAGAGCGACAAAAATGGTTAAGGGGCTGGGGGAGTTGCCGTACAATGAGAGGCTAGAGAAACTGGGCCTTTTCTCCCTTGAAAAGATAATTGACTTAGTAGAACCAGAGAGATTGTTCACCCTCTCCAAGGTGAAGAGAACGAGAGGACACTCGCTAAAGTTGGAAAGGAAAAGATTCTGTACAAACGTAAGGAAGTTCTTCTTCACTCAGAGAGTGGTGGAGGTCTGAAACACTTTCCTGGAGGCTATTATAGGGGAAAACACCCTTCAGGGATTCAAGACAAGGTTGGTAAGTTCCTACTGGAACAGAACATACGCAAGTAAGGTTAGACTCAAATAGGGCATTGGTCTTTGACCTAAGGACCACCGCGTGAGCGGATTGCTGGGCACGATGGACCTCTGGTCTTACCCAGCAGTGGCAAATCTTATGTTCTTACGTTCTTTTGCCCCTCTGCTCTGCTCAGATGTCTGTGTCCAGTTTGCTAAAAATGCTAGCTGATCGTATGTCCCAATGGCATGTTTATTTGTGTTTTTTGTTTGGATGTTTTCATATTCAAAAATGGCCAAAAAAGATAGATGTACTTGGCACTGGGAGGATTTCTAAACACTATATCCACAGAAAAGCCTAGAGATAGTAAAATACACAAGCTGCAGGCTAATCCAAGCCCTATCACTGCAGAAAAGCCCAGTAGCAATCCCACACAGAGTAAGCACAAAGCTTATTTGCTCTTATGGAAAACAGCACATAATTCTAAAGCCCACAAACCCTAGCAAGAAAAAAGCACAGATTGGAGGGTGGGGTGGAAATGGCTACACCTGATAATACAGTGGGGAAAACAGTAGCAAAGGCAAGCAGGCTGATCAAGGCTCAGCCAATTAGAGCCCTAGCTAGATCTGAAGGTGTAGGTAAAATGAGAATCCTGAAGCCGGGACAGAGAGACGTGACAGCACCAGGAGAGACAGCTAACAGCAAAGCAGGCTCCACTAGCAAGCAGAGGGAGATTCTATTTCAGCACTGACGCCTAAGAGCAAAAGCCCTTTGTCGAGCTCCACTTCCGTGGAGATGATGCGGTATATAAACTTAAGGCTTAGTTTAGTTTAGTTTAGTCAAGCTACAAGCAGGTCAAACTACAAGCTGGAGGACAGCTGGCTGCAAACCTTTCCAAACCCAGGTTGTCAGAGAGGTAATACCTGGAGCCAATCCAAGCAGAAAGAGAAGAGTTAGACCTTGTTTCTGTAACTGGGGAGAGTGTTAATGAGCTGGGGATGTGTGTATGAATGGTGAGAAATCTGACTTAATAAGCTTGCCAGATACTGAAGAAATGCAGTGGGAATAGAAGTCTGTACTCTAAAGCTTGCTTATGTCAGTAAGAAAAATTCTGCTTTAGAACTATAATAAAACCTTGGTTTGCGAGCATAATTCATTCCAAAAACATGCTTGTAATCCAAAACACTCATATATTAAAACGAATTTCACCATAAGAAAAAATAGAAACTCCATAACCCAAAAACTTTAATACAAAATACTGTATGCACTTGTTTTGCAAGACCTTGCTTGTATATCAAGTTAAAATTTAATAAAATGTTTTGTTTGTCTTGCAAAACACTTCCATACCAAGTTACTTGCAATCCAAGGTTTTACTGTACTGATAAACAAAGCTAAGACATTTTCCAAACGTTTAACTTTCAAGCCATATAAACTACTGTGGGTGAGGGGAACTCCTTTCTCCCTAATTAAAGCACAAGTTCAGCCATTCCAAGCCAGGAGTTAAAAGCAGGCTGTGAACTGTTTGTACAAACCTATGGCTATGGTGTGCTTAAAGACCACATCAAGAATCCAGAACTATTGGAGTTGCCTATAAAGAACCCAGAAAATAACTCATATTTGTGAAGCTGTATTATGAACTGTGCTTTGCAACAGCTGACAGTGATAAAATTAATTCTATTTTGTGATTTTGATTTCATGGTCTTGAACTGATTTTTAGTGTGAAGCGATAACACCCATTCTTGTTTTTGCTCACATATCCCTGGAATTGAGTGTGAATAAAGAAGCTTTATTTTTGAACCCATGATTTTGGTTTTTTAAATTGTGCAATTATCATTTTGACTACTCCAGAAACAGCTCAGCTGGGTAGAGTGATGAGGATTGAGGCCTGCTTACTGCTGACCTCAACTCTATGCTTCTTGATTCTTCATGATGATGGCACCTCATGAATAATGACATTCAAAAAGCTATTTTTAAGTATAAATAATTGTCTGCTATGCTCTTATTTTATGCAAGATCATTTTAGAATGATCAGCTTGCAATGCTGTCCCTGTTAGATTATGGCAATGTTTTAAAGTTTTGTATTTTGGAATGGCTACTAAATTAACAAATAGGATTCAGTTTCTTCAAAATACAGCAGCAAGACTAATATACTGTGGTCTAGACCACTGTAAGTCTAGAATTGATCTTGTTACACTCTTATTGGTTGACTTACATTGGTTAACAGTAAGGGCCCATATTGTTTTTAAAGTGGCTTGTATATCTTTAAGATTCTGAAAGACCAATGTCCTGAAAGTCTGGAAATGAGTCAGTGTAAACACTTAATTTCAGAATCTCCAACTATCAAAAATGTGAGGTTTAAAGCACTTTTTTCTCACTCTTTTATGTACCTTGCTTCAGTTATGGAATGGCCTTCCTCTTGACATTTTTACCTCTAACTGTTATTTGTTTTTGTAAAATGCTGAAGACACACTTATTTTCCAAGTTATTTTAATTAGCTTTTTAATTTGAGTTTATATAATTCCTGATGTTAGGTATCAGTTTGGTCTGTTGTATTCTGCCTTGAGCCTATGGGAGTTTATGAGTTATAAGTCCATTATAACATAACATCAGAGAAAAGCAGGGACAAGAATGTTTATCTGGCTGCAGAATTTAAAAAATGGCCATACAGACATCCTTGCAGAACAGAAAAATAAATGCTGTACCTGAATGTACGTCACTTCTATAGCCTTTCAGCTAGCAGGTGGCTTATATATTTAGGTACAGTAGATATTTTTCTGTTTCTGGAGGGTTAACAATTTTTTTTAAAAAAAGAGTTAAAGTGGGATTTGAACCTGGGTCCCTTGGTTTAAAGTCCATTGCATTAACTAGTAGACTAGTCCTTGGATCTGCATACGACTTTGTTCAGAATGTCCATAATACCTGAAGATGTCAGACTCTGGTATTCCTTTTCAGTTTCACTTTCAGGGAAGATGGGGGAGGGGAGAGGACAGCAATGACTGGGAAATTAAGGAGTTATCATGGTTCAACTCCTAACTCCTCTCGACTTGGGTTCTGTATCCCCAACTCTATATGTAATGTCTGTCCAAGTTAGATTGTAAGCTCTTCTGAGCAGAGACTGGCTATTGAAAGTCAAAATTTATAGTGCTGCATTTCTTAATCCCTCCAGTAGCTGCCTACTCAATCAGAGCACCTTTTTGTACCCTAGACATAATTGAACTAAGGACACCCTTCTTTTTAAACTTGGACATTTCTTCATATTTAGTTACTGCTGTTGGAAATCCTGATTTTGGGCCCTCCCTAGTCCTGCCCAGAACATGACCACAACATACCCCCTTGCTATTTGGACATCTTGTAGTGTTGGGTGTCCCTGTTCTGCCTTTGCAAAATCAAGATTTGGACATTTTAAGTGCACTGACTTCAATTTGAGTTTCAAGTTTCAAGTTTATTTTTGACTTATTGAATCGCTTAATTTAATTTGCTAAGCGATTTACAGATAAAAAAAGGTAAATACATCAGATTAATTATAAAAGAATACATAGGTTTGACACACTATCATACAAAATAATAAATAATGTCATACAAACTAACAGATACATGGGGGAAGAAAGGGTAGAACTACAATCGTATGTATAAAAGAGAACATAAATGGAAAAAACAGCAGGTAGGGTAGATATTGGGGGAATAAAAAAAATAAAAAAAGAAAAAATTTAATAGTAATCGTTAATTAAGCTTATAAATTAAACGCATCTTTAAAAAGGAAACTCTTCAAAATACCTTTAAACTGTTTCAGATCATTTTCTTCTCTTAGATACTGGGGCAAGCTGTTCCATAATTACAGAAATTACTGGGGCTATTACAGAAAAAATATCAGGACGACGAGTTCCAATTACTTTTAGTGATGGAACTGTTAAGAGTTTTTGATTGGTAGATCTTAAAGAACATGATGTACTAAATAAGTAATTTATTAATGAATTGGGGTTTATTTGTAGATAATGTTTTAAAAACAAAGTAAAATTTTAAAAGTAATACGATGGGCAACAGGAAGCCAATGTGACTCAATCAAGAGCGGTGTAACATGGTCAAATTTTTTGCGGTTGTGTATTAATTTGATGGCAGTATTTTGAACTATTTGAAGACGCTTTTTCTCTTTTTGGGTGACATTTATTAATAAAGAGTTACAATAATCAAGCTTTGAAATAATTAACGAATGAATCAATATGTTAAGTGATTTTGGCTCTAAAAATTTGGCAATTGAGCCAGTATTAGTAATGTGTTCATGGAAAGATAACCTATCATCTATAGTAATACCTAATATTTTTAGGGATCTTACTGAATTTAAATGAACATTGTCTAGAATAAATGGAACATTGAGCATTTTAAGACATCCATATGCTTTGGAAAAGTGCTATAATCAATTTAAACAGAAACACAATGAATACATCAGTCCAACATAATACCATCTAAGTCCTCTGGACATTTCCTTGGCCCCTTAGAAATACAAATTATAGATCCAAAGTGTTCAGTGGTCTTAAAAGGGAAAGTCATACCACTTGATGCGACTTATATTGGATGCTCTTTGGCAAATCAAAATTGGGTATAAGAAACTGGTTTTAGAACACTGAAAAGTAGGTGGATCTCAGCACCAAATGCTCTTAGAGAGATAACATCCTGAGAAATTTAAATCTTTCCTTAAGACATTCCTTTTTAAATATGCCTTTCAAGTGTAAATGTCCTTTTAAGGATATTTTTTAAAAAAAACAAAAAAATATGAAACTTTATCTTCTACAAGTCCATTTCTATTGGACTTACTTGTTTTGAACCCCACCCTTTTGTTTATACCTTTATATCTTACTTTTCTTTCAACATTGTAGTTTGTCCAGTCGTGTATGTCATTGTTTTTATCTAATCGTGTATGTTTATTTTGTTAAAGTTATGTTAAATTTATATTATATGCTTCTACCCTATTTTAAAATGTATAACCACCTTGAAATAAATGATAAGGTAGTATATCAAAATTTTTATAAACTTGAAACTTAAACTTTACTACCATTAGGTAGCCTTTGTGGCTATGTGCTCCTGTTGAGAGGTGGTTTCGATCCCCATGTCATTCTTTAAGGAGGGAGGGAAGAATCAGAGTATGAATGGGCACAGCCACTGACCCTCAAGCCTTGCATTGAAGAATGCTGGTGTAGAAGGACTGAGGTTGAGATAGACACTAAAGAATGACACGAGATGGTTTCCCCGTGGTTATCTGCAGGGACAAGAATTGTGACAAATTCTGTCACTATGGGCTCCTTTTATCAAGCTGCGGTAGGCGGTTAACAAGCGGAATACCGCGCGTTCAACCGCCTGCCGCGCTAGTCACTATCGCCTCCATTGACAAGACATTCGTTTTTTGGTGTGCCGTGGGGGTTAGCGTGTGATGAAATGTCCGACGCGTTAACCCCCGTAGCGCACCTTGATAAAAGGAGCCCTATGTCATTCTCTAGATTTTCAATTATAAGTTGACAGTACTTGGTGCATTTTGTGCTGTTCTGCCTCTGATCAAAGAAACAGTGTACAGAGCACTAAATTGATAAGGAAGACTCTCATTCACTGGCTCCATATTCCCATAAGAGGGTCAGTTCTTGAGATGCCTTACTAATTGGAAGAGACTGATAGAACATGTACTTATAAAGCAGGAATTGGTTCATTTGCTTTCATCTTCAGCTAAGCTTCTTTTAAACTAATTACCATAATGTGCACTTCAAAATGTATTCCCAGGAGAAAAAATTCACATTGAAACATAACATTTCAAAACTAATAAGAAGTGCAACTTTCTTTCATAAATAAGAGAATATGAGCCCTTTTTTCTTTACTGAATAGACTAGCAATAAATAAATATTTTAATAACACCCTCTGTGAACCTGACATTTATTGTCTGAATTTTGGGCTTAATATGATCTGAGATCTATAAATGAACGTATGGCAGATGCTTTTGTGTACAGTGTGGTGGTCTATTTTGCCACAATAAAACAAGACTAGTTGTGTTAAGGGAATAATTCTGTAACAGAGCCTCCATGCAGGAAATGTACAAAGCTGATTTCTTAATGGTTTACAGACTTCAAAATAAGACAATCAATAAAGCATCCAACAACTAGAGAGGTAAAATACTCCAATCAAAATTTTTTTTTTTTTTAAACCCTCCCTATTCTTGAGAAAGTGTTGATAGATGGACCATCAAAAAGGAAAACATTTCAAATGAAATATTCCATATGAAAGGAGTCTTCACAAATTTCATTATCTGTCCATTTTTCTCAAAATATTTCTTTGAAAAACTACCCAGTGCAACCAAACTTTCTAGTAAGAAATTTATTTCTCTGTATCATGTATTGTTCCAAATTTATATTCTTCATTATCAACACTCTTTGGCATTTAGGCCCTGATTCTATAAAAGACACTTACAGTTAAACACCTAGATCGGCACACCTAGCCAATCTAGGTATCTAACGTATCCCCTCTTTTAATAAGGCGTGCTAACAATTAGCACGCGCTAAATGCTAACGCGACCATTTAATTCTATTGATGCATTAGCATTTAGTCTGTGCTAATCTTTAGCGCGCGCTAAATCGGTTAGTGCCTTAGTAAAAGGACCCCTTAATTTTGTTAATTGACTTAATTGGGACCATTAAAAAACAATTAAAAACTGATTTTAAAAAATTATTTAGCTGGTAAGCACCAAATTCAGTAGGCGCCTACCTGTTCGATATAGACATACCTTCTGGCTGTGCAGGAATGCACTGATAGGAATCTGTGTATATATGCATATTTCATAAAGTACATAAATACTGTATATACTTGAATATAAACCGATGCAAATATAAACCGAGGAATCCTTTTTTCCCTCCAAAAAGGGAGAAAAAGATTGGCTCACCATGATAACCCAAATTTCTAACCTCAGTTTATATTCAATCTATAAAGACTGCTCACCCTCCCTCCCCATCAGCTATCTCGTAAGTCACTAAACATAATACAAATATCTGTGATGCATATGTATATCTCAAAGCTAACATATTCACAACAAGGCCCCTACATAGGAAAACACAACTATAAGCAACCACAAGCTTAAATAAATGTAGACAAAAATCAAACTTAATCCTCAAGAAGCCATATGCAGCTTAACACCAGAGAAAAAGAAACAGCACTCTACACTTTGGAAAATAAAAAGAAAGCATTGTAAATTTACAGTAATATTGTATTTTCTGTTCATGAAATTAAAAATAATTTTTTTTTTCTACCTTTGGAAATGGGGGTAAACACGAATAAAATGGTCAGACAACAGTTTCTGCTTTCTTCTGTCTTTTCTTAATTTTCTTTCCAGGGTCTTCGGTCTATCTGCCTCTCCTCTCCTTCAACTTCTTTTCCTACATCCATCTCTGACTTTAACCTTTTCTATTCAGTTTTCTTCCATTTATTTTTTTGTGCATCTTTATCTGCTTCTATTTACAGCTTTCCATCTCACACATCCTATTATTCTCATGGTTTTTTTTGCTAACTCTTCCCTCTCTCCCCCTTCCAGCAACTTCCCTTTCTCTCTTTCCTCCTTTATTTTCACTCTTCTCATCAGTATCTACTGTCTTGCCCCCTCTGTCCAGCATATACTCTCCCCTCTTTCCTCCAACACCTCATATCTCCCTCCCTGCACCTAGATCCAAGATCTGTCTCCATCATCCTTTGCCACATCCAACACTACCTACCTGGGGCTCTGGCTTTGGGGAATGGAGTCACGGGTCCGAGGCAGGCCCGACATGCGAGGCAGGTAGCTGATTCCTCTCGGCGGCAGCTGTGGCGATCATTCATGCTGTTTGCCGGCTGCCAGGAGGAAGGAGAAACGAGGAGTCCGCAGTAGTGCTTCCCAATTTGCGATTCAAATCGATTCTCCCATTCACTTTTGATGAATCGATTCGAATCAGTTTATTAAAGAAAATCGAACTTACCGATTTGTTGACCCTGTTGCTACCTCTGCTTTTGCCTGGCCAGGGAGGAGAAGAGAGAGCCTTGCTTGCGGGAAGGAGAGAGCCTTGCTGCCCCAATCTGCACCAGAGACTCATTCTGGCTTCCCCTCTGCCACCGGACTCTTTGCTTGCAAAACCGGAAGTTACATCGAAGCAAGGATTCCGGTGGCCAGGAGGGGAAAGTGGGTGAAGAGGCTATAAAATAAACCCACCAGGATATTTGGAAAAAACCATCCACTTGGGCAGGAAAATCGAATCGAATCAAAAAATTGATTCAATAGGCTGAATCGAATCAAATTTTTTTTCCTGAATCGGGCAGCACTAGTCAGCAGGATATCTGGATTGCGATCTGCCCTGTCTTCAGTCTCGGTCCCACTAAATCAGCTGGCAATGATGAAGCCAGATGCTGTGGGGACCTTCCCTCTTGCCAAATTGCTATAGGTTCTGCCAGTCTCAATCCCGTCCCTCAAAATCAGGAAGTAACTTCAGAGAGGAGCGGGATCGAGACCAGAAGAGTCTATAGTGACTTGGCAAGAAGGAAGGCCACTGCAGCATCTAGCTTCATCATTGCCAGCTGGTTTAGCGGGACTGGGACTGAAGACAGAGCAGATCACAATCCAGATGCACTGCTGACTCCTCACTCCCCTTCCTCCTGGCAGCCGGCAAACAGCATGAATGATTGCCATGGCCGCCGCCGAGAAGAATCAGCTGCCTGCCTCGTATGCCAGGCCTGCCTCGGACCCTAAACTCCATTCCCCACAGCCAAAGCCCCAGGTAGGTAGTTTTGGAAATGGCAATGGGAAAGGATGATAGAGAGAGATCGTGTAGGACCAGAACTGAAAGCAGGGCTGAAAGTTATTTAGTAGGACCGGGATTGAAAGCAGGGCTGATCGCAATCCAGATGCGTCGCTGACTCCTCACTCCCCCTCATCCTGCAGCCAACGAACAGCATGGATGACCGCCACAGGGAGGAATCGGCTCCATGCCTTATATGTCAGGTCTTCCCCTGACCCATGACTCCATTCCCCACAGTCAGACCCCTGGTAGATTTAAATTTTGATATATTTTTTTAACTAGTTAGAGAAGTACTTAAGTGTAGACTCAAATATAAACCAAGATCCCCATTGTTAGGCCATTTTTTGGCACAAAAATCTTGGTTTATATTCGAGTATATACAGTAAGTTCCAGTCCTGCACCAGTCCAAATATTTTCCACCCCTGGGAATAGTTACATGTGAATGTAAAAAAGTAGATGATATGGTTTCTATATGACTTCTTTTCTTTTCATTTTATTTATTAACATTTATATCCCACATTATCCCAAAAAAATTTCATTCATTGTGGCTTACAATTCAACTACAACAAATCAATTGTTTACCAAAAGAAAACAAAGCATAAATATCAAGTATAGAAAAAAATAGTATAAAAATATGTAAACATGGAAGAATGCATAATAAGAGAAATGCAAAGACCTCCATCTCTTAGCCATTACTTAACAGAAACCTCTGAAAGAGATAAGTTTTTAACGATCTTCAAAAACTCAAATAATTTCGTTGACTCCTAATGTCCAGGGGAAGTGAGTTCCACCATTTTGTTCATGAATATGCTAAACCAATGGAATGAACTGATTTATAAATTATTTTATTACATTTAAGATAAAGAGAGATTGAATTTTCCTTTGTATCCATTTTAGTATTGAGAGGGGGAAGATCCACCAAGCTCTGTATATAGCTAGGAGTGATGCCCAGCCCCTTCCTTGCTTCCCTCCCAACCCCTGTCAGACTCTTCTTCCAGCTCCCTCCCTTGCTTCCCTCCCAACCCCTGTCAGACTCTGCACCCAGCTCCCTTCCCTCCCAACTCCTGTCAGGCTCTTCGCCCAGCCCCCTTCCTTCCTTCCCTCCTTCCCAGGCTCTGCAGTGCACCCTACCCCATCCTCCTACTTCCTCCCAGTCGGTGGCAGCTGATCTCTTCTGCCGCTAAGCAGCAACCAGCAGGAGCGCACTTTGGCACTGCTTGCTCAGCGGCTTCTCGCGATCCACCTAAGGATCCACACTATTATTAGAGATGGATTGAAGAGGCTAGACAAAAATAAAGATTTCATTTTATCCCTATTTAATTTGAATTTGAATGTTAAGGCCCAGGATTCTATAGTATCCATATATCTTTACATCAACCATAATATCACTGAGAACTTTTTCAAAAGGAATGTAAATCATCACATCAGTAGCATAGATAATTTAAACTCCAGTTTCTCCAGTTTTCTACCTATAGGGACCATCAGGATGTTAACTAGAATTGGAGATACTGGTGAACCCAGGAAACTCCACATTGCCCCTGTTATACATTTATGCATGTATAATTTGGGCTATTTTATATAAAACACTATTCTACACACTCAAGTCCCTTATTAAATTTCTCCCAAACAGGGCAAGATTCAAAGGCATTTAAGCAGGGGGGGAAAAACCCCTACTTAACCAGCTAGAATGAAGCCTTAAAAATGCCCTGCCCTCCTCCATTCTTTTAAATGCAGTTAAGCCAGGTGGTGCAGGGAGCATGTTTTAGGAGAGAGTAGAAATTAAAACCTCAGGAAGAACCCCAAAATGGCAAGAATAAACAGCCAATGACAGATGGGATAATGGCATCTTTTTGCTTTTTAGACATAAATCAAGCTTCATGTTTTATCAAACAGCACACAGTAAAATCCTTTGATGCATCGTCATCACATTAACTTGTGACAAGACAGCTTAAACTGAATGACCATATCACAATATGTCATGGCCTTAATAAATTTCTCCTGGAGATGTTTGAACACCTTGCAAACAGGATATTACCAGCTGACATTTCTTTTAATTTAAAAGAAAGTAAAGCATGTTTAAATCTCTAAGAATGGTTTGAAAGTTCAATGGCAAGCTCTAATTTATTCATTAAAGAACTTTGCATATTCTAAGGACTGAACGCACTTCATCTCCAGTCTGATTCCATCTAATGAACCCAAGGCTGGCACTGCAGTGCAAAGATTTTGCAGGTAATTTTCAAACTCTTTGCCTTGTGCCTAATTTTTAAAGGGAAACAAACATTTAATATTGTTTGTATAATTTTTTTAATGTGTTTTTAAATTTGATTAATCTTTATGTTTTATTTAAGTATCTTTGTATTTCAGTAGGTATTTTTCTTCAATTACAGTGTTCCTGTTATCCACACAGTCCATATTCATGTATGTGCTTATTCACGCAAAATAAAACATAACCCATTTTCGCCATTCACGGGATTTTCGCTTATGCACATTGTGTTCCCATGAGGATGAAGATGTTCATAGATCTAAGCACATTGTTACACCAAAAGACTGTACATACCATCCACAAACCAACAGTGTATAAAATACATTTATTAAATGTAGAATAAGCAAGCTGTTCTTTACAAGAACGATACATGAAATGTTGAGTGTTGTAGGTAGCAAAAGTGTAAAGTAAATTGGGTCACATAGGAATCTAACTTTCTTTTCCCATAGAATTAATGTTTCTGTATTCGCGTTTTCGGTATTCATGGAGTTTTCTAGGAACCTAACTCCAGAGAATAGAGAGAAAGCATGGATTCACTTGCTGCTTTTAAAAAAAGTGCCTGTACTGTAGACTGCATCTTCTTTTCATGTGGGTAAAATTTCTTTGGAAAACATATTCAGCCAATGGTGGTCAGCAGTTTTAAAGGTGTTAACCACAGAGGGCTACGTTTACCCCATGTATTTAATACCAAACCTAATCTGGGTACTGGTATTAAATATCCAGTCACTCCAAAGCGTCCAAAAATTATTGCTATCTAACTTTATCTTGGTACTTATCCAGTTAGTGGACTAAAAATCATCACTAACTAGGTAACTCCTAGCTCTGCTCTGACTCCTCCCCTAGATCACCCCAGCACTAACCATATAATGTCATGGTGGTCTATTCAGATAAGTATATATATAGCAGTATATATATAGCAGTACTATCTAGGTAAACATCAAATAATATCTGAGTTTGGCCGAATCACCACAATATAACAAGGCAGGAGGCTTTAAATATTGGGCCCATCTAGCCAAACATCCTAGTTCCAACAATGGTCCCATAATTATTCCTATGTTTTTATGACCCCTTGCAACTGAAGAATTTTATTTAGGATAAAGTGGGAGAAGATAAGAACATAAATGTTGCCATATTGGGACAAACGGAAAGTACATCAAACCCAGTATCCTGTTTCCAAAAGTGACCAATCCAGGTCATAAGTACCTGGCAAGATCCCAAAGAGTAAAACAGATTCTATGCTGCTCATCCAAGAAATAAGCAGTGGATTCTCCCAAGTCCATCCTAATAATGGCTTATAGACTTTTCTTTTACAAAATGGTCCAAATCTTTTTTAACCCTGCTAACTGCTTTTACCACATTCTCTGGTAATTACTTCCACGTGTTGAGTGAAGAAATTTTTCTCTGATTTGTTTTGAATTTAATACTTAGTAGCTTCATTGCATGCCCCCATTCATTATATTTTTTGGAAAGAGTAAACAAGTGATTCACATTTACCCTTTCCACTCCACTCAGTATTTTATAGACCTCTATCATATCTCCCCTGAGCCGTCTCTTCTCCAAGCTGAAGAGCCCTAGCTGCTTTAGGCTTTCCTCATAGGGAAGTCATCCCATCTCCTTTATCTTTTTCATTGTCCTTCTCTGTACCTTTTCAAATTCTGCTATATGTTTATTTGAGCAGTGACCATGGAGCAATATAAGGGTACTATAATGTTATCAGTTTTGTTCTCCATTCCTTTCTTAATAATCGCTAACATTCTACAGTATTTGCTTTCTTAGCCACTGCTGCATACTGAGTGGAGGATTTTAATGTATTCTCAATGATCCATGCACAATCCAAATTAGAGCCATTTAACATGAATAATTGATTATTAACTGTCAATTATTGATTGTTAATGGCTAATTGATTAACTAATTAATATACATGCAGATGTCAGGCTCACATCCAATTTTAATTTGGATGCCATTCATAAAATCTGGGACATGGCAGTTGAGTATTACTGCTATACATACTGGTGGCAACTATGCTTCATATACATACTGCACTTCTGCTTATCCAGATATTGCTGTTGAAACATAAGAATAGCCTTACTGGGTCTGACCAATGGTCCATCAAGCCCAGTAGCATGTTCTCGTGGTGGCCAATCCAGGTCACTAGTAACTCGCCAAAACCCAAGGAGTAGCAATATTTCATGCTACTGATACAGGGCAAGCAGTGACTTGCCCATGTCTTTCTCAATAACAGAATATGGACTTTTCCTCCAGGAACTTGTCCAAAACTTTCTTAAAACCAGCTATGATCTCCGCTCTTACTACAACCTCTGGCACTGCAATCTAGAGCTCTATTCTCTGAGTGAAAAAAGTTTTCCTCCTATTGGTTTTAAGAGTATTTCCCTGAAACTTCAAGTGTCCCCTAATCTTTGTAATTTTTGATGGAATGAAAAATCGATCCACTTGTACCCCTTCTACTCCACTCAGGATTTTGTAGACTTCAATCATATCTCCCTTCAGCCATCTCTTTTCCAAACTGAACAGTCCTAACTGTTTTAGTCTTTCCTCATACGAGAGGAGTTTCGTCCCCTTTACCATCTTGGTCACTCTTCTTTTCTAGCACCAGTATATCTTTCTTGATAAGGAGACCAGAATTGAATTCAATACTCCTGATGAGGTCGCACCATGGAGCGATATATGGGGGTATTATAACATTCTTAGTCTTGTTAACCATTCCTTTTTTAATAATTCCTAGCATCCTGTTTGCTTTTTTGGCCGCCGCTACACATTGGGCAGAAGGTTTCATTGTATTGTCTACGATGATACCCAGATCCTTTTCTTGGGCGCTAATCCCCAAGGTGGACTCTAGCATCCGATAACTGTGATTCAGGTTATTCTTCCCAATGCACACCACTTTGCATTTGTCCACATTAAATTTCATCTGCCATTTGGATGCCCAGTCTTCCAATTTCCTAAGGTCCGCCTGCAATTTTTCCTAATCTGCATTAATTTTAACTTTGAACAGTTTAGTGTCATCTGCAAATTTAATCACCTCACTCGTCATTCCAATTTCCAGATCATTTATAAATAAGTTAAATAGCACCGGTCGTAGTACAAACCCCTGCAGCACTCCATTATTTACTCTCCGCCATTGAGAAAAATGACCATTTAATCCTACTCTCCGTTTTCTATCCAATAACCAATTCCTAATCCACAACTGAACTTTGTCACCTATCTCATGACACTTTAATTTTCTCAGGAGCCTCTCGTGAGGAACTTTATGAAAAGCTTTCTGAAAATCTACCATGTTTCCCCAAAAATAAGACAGTGTCATATTAATATTAGGCCCATAAAAAGGCAATAGGTCATGATTATCTCTCCCTTCCTCTCCTTCACCCCAATTCTTCCCCTTTCCTTTCTCTCCCCCACATGTGCAGCATCTTTCCTCCCCTCCCTCCCATCCCTCGTGCAGCAGGACACTTGCCCAGCTTCCCTTCCCTCCCTCCCATCCCTTGTGCAGGAGGACCCTTGCCCAGCTTCTATCCTACCCTCCCTCCCATCCTTCATGCAGCAAGACTCTTGCCCAGCTTCTATACTACCCTTCCTCCCATCACTCATGCAGCAGGACCCTTACCCAACTTCCCTTCCCTCCCTTCCATCCCTTGTGCAGCAGAACCCTTGAGCGAGCACCGCCCCCCCAGCACCCGTCCCGCAGCTGAATCCCCATCCTTCCCACCCTCCCATCAGAACCCTGCCGCGAGCCCTACTTACCTCCCTATGCAGAATTGGGCTGGCAGCACTCTAAACAGGCTGCTTCAGCCTTGTCCACCCATGAATTCACTCTGCCGTGTTACTGATGATGTCATCAATAATGCGGCAGTGAATTCATCAGCGGATAAGGCCGAAGCAGTCTGTTAGAGTGCTGCCGGCCTGACACTGCATAGGGAGGTAAGGCTCATGGCAGGGTTCCTATGGGAGGGAAGGATGAGGATTCAGCTACATGGCAAGTGCGGGTACTCGGGGGCAGGCGGTGCTCGCTCAAAGGTTCTGCTGCACAAGGGGAGGGAGGGAAGGTAAACTGCTGGTGAATCTCGGGACTAGGGCTTATTTTAGGGGTAGGTCTTATTAAGACCTACCCCGAAAATCCTGCTAGGGCTTATTTTCGGGGTAGATCTTATTTCGGGGAAACACTGTAGATACACTATATCAACTAGCTCACCTTTATCCACATGTTTATTCACACCTTCAAAGAAGTCAAGCAGATTTGTGAGGCAAGATCTCCCACGGCTGAACACATGCTGTCTCTGTCTCATTAAATCATGTTTGTCTACATGTTCCACAATTTTATTTTTTATAATTGTTTCTACCATTTTTCCTGGCACTGAAGTGAGGCTTACCAGTTTGTAATTTCTAGGATCTTCCCTGGAGCCCTTTTTCAAAATTGGCATAAGATTGGCCACCCTCCAATCTTCAGGTACTACAGACGATTTTAGCGACAGGTTACAAATCACTAACAGCAGGTCAGTAATTTTATGTTTGAGTTCTTTTAGTACCCGGGATGTATACCATCTGGTCCTAGCGATTTATCATTTTATAACTTGTTAATTTGGCTTAGTACATCTTCCAGATTCACCTAGATTTTTCAGTTCCTCTGCATCATCAGCCTTGAAAAACATTTCCGGTTCAGGAAGATCTCTTACATCTTCTTCCGTAAAGACCAAGGCAAAGAATTAATTCAGTCTTTCCGCCATGGCCTTATCCTCCCTGAGCGCCCCTTTTGCTCCTTGATCATCCAACGGTCCCACAGATTCCTTCACAGGTTTTCTGCTTCTGATGTACCTAAAAAAATTGTTATGAGTTTTTGCCTCTTCTACAAGTTTCTCTTCATATTCTTTCTTAGCTGTCTTTATCAGTGCTTTGCATCTAACTTGCCAGGACTTGTGTTTCTTCTTTTTTTTTTTTTTTAAATCCCAAAGATATTATTTAAAAAAATCATGCTGAATATTTACCATCAGTTTTTAAGACAGAATTCAGGTTATAAGATAGTGACTTTGAAGCAGTGCCAAGAGATTTGATGCTCAGGGTTGGATCCAAACACATGAGACACTGTGGATCTGATGAACACGAATAGTTCAATGTGTGTGAAAAAATGTGTCTACGGTGTATGTTGTGGTTCAGGAAGATGAAGTGATTAAGAGCTTTAAGAAGCTGGGATACTGTTAACATATTAGTAAAGACTACAGAGTGAAGTACAAGCTGTTATTATTGATGTATCTAAGTGTACATCACTTATTACCAAAGTACCTACAGGATTGTGTGACACCCTATGTGCCCTCTTGAACATTGCACTCTGCTACACATTGTAATTTGGTTATTCCAACTCATAAGAAATTATGCTTACAGATTATTAGATCTAGTAGTTTCCTGTGTGCAGGACCTGCTGGGTGAAACAAGCTTCCAGAATATATCAAGCAACAAAAAGATTTGTGTAAATTTTAAAAATTGTTTAATCATCATCTGTTTTGCAAGATTTTTGATCTGGCAATTTTTTTTAAATAATTCTTTATTAATTTTCAAAGATAACAAAGTACAGAACAGTATATAAATATGAATCATAAAGTAAGCACTTATGTTCATTCAATAACCGTACATAAGAATATATCCTCCCCCTATCTCTACCAATATATTCATTCAAAGATTAAAATGAATCAAAGAGATATCCATCCCCCTCCCCGCATCCCTCCCTCCCACCCTAGATGTGTGTGCAGATCCCCAAACATTGAAGATAAAGACAATTATAACGTGGTAATAAAAGATGTCAATTGGCCCCAAATCAGTTTGAATAGATTACTATGTCCCAACATATCAGCATACATTTTCTCATATCTGTAGGTTAAACATAAATTTGCCCACCAAAAAGGAAAACATAGGTGATCATAATTTTTCCAATTACGAGTAATCATCTGCATAGCTACCCCTGTCATGACAAGGAGTAGTCGATTTTTATATCGGTCTAGAGGGGGTTTAGGAAGTAATAACATTCCACATACGACAATATCATATGTCAGTGGAATCGATGAATCCAATATGGTATTAATCTGCCCCATATCGATTTCTAAAAATTAAGTATTAAAGGACAATAGAACATCCAGAATAAGACCATTTGGACATGGAAGGGGTCAGCATTGTGATGGATTGGGCACTCAAACATGGCAACAGAGCAGTGAGGCACCTTACAGGGCACTGCTGTGAACATCACAAAAAGGGTGCCATATAAACATCTTACCAACACTCCCTTATAGGTTATGGTGAGCCCCCCCAAAAAAAAATCCACTCTATCCACCTGTCTACAACCCCAATAGCCCTTATAGCTGCAGGTGGCACCTATATGGCAATAGAATAGGGTTTGTTTGTTTTTTTTGGTGGGCTGACATTTTCCACCATGAATGTAATGGCTAGAGTGGCTTGTAGTCCTGGGTCCTCCTCTCTAGCCTACCCCCTAGACTACTTAAGCCACCTCTGTGTAGCTCTACTAGGCTTTCCTATAGCACAGTGGTCTCAAACTCAAACCCTTTGCAGGGTCACATTTTGGATTTGTAGGTACTTGGAGGGCCTCAGAAAAAAATAGTTAATGTCTTATTAAAGAAATGACAATTTTGCATGAGGTTATATTTTATAGTTTATAAATCTTTCCTTTTGGCTAAGTCTTAATAATAATATTGTGATTTATAGCTAAAGAGACATATATGATCAAGAAACTGTTTTATTTTACTTTTGTGATTATGATAAACATACCAAGGGCCTCAAAATAATACCCCCGGACTGTGAGTTTGAGACCACTGCTATAGCAGGTGTTTGTTCCAGAGGCTGGTATATATGTTCTTATTCTGAACTTTGTGGGGGTGCAACAGGGTCAGTGAACATGGGGGGGGGGGTGGTTGTGTATGGGGTCTTTACTTTGTCTCTGCAGTGGTTATCTGGTCACTTTAGATACCTGCTTTTACATTGTCTAACTCACAATATCACAAGTTTCGCATAGGAAGTCTCATCAAACATTTGATTATCCCTGCACCACAATTAAGTCTAGGTCAACCCACATCCTGCCCACATCCCATCCTAACCACTCCTCCAGAAGTGCCCCTTTCAGCTCTGGGCGTACAGCAGAATTCAGAGGCCTAAAAGTCCCTGGAAGCATCCAAAAAGCCGTTTCGATTATCGGCATGTGGACAACCTGTCTCTGACTTTTAGACATATTTAAGTTTCGATTATGAGTCCCGTGGAGGGGCATAATCAAAAACACTTCTAAGTCCCCTTTTGGCCTAAGGCCTTAAACGTTGAAAGTAGAAGCAGTGAAAAAATGTCCATTATCAAAAAAAAAAACGTTCAGCTGTTTAAACGCCTAGACCACTACTACGTCTACACTAACAACATATAATCAACCTAAAAAAAGCCTATGTCCCAAACGCCCAAAACAAGGGCTTTTAGGCGAAGGAGGAGCCAGTCCTTCACCTCAAAACTGGATTATGTAACCGGTGTCTGTCAAAAACAACACCGGTTACAGAATCCACCCCCTCCCTACAATGATCCGGGCAGGAGAGAGCCCAAGCCCTCCTGTCTGGCGGCACCCCGACTACGATCGGGCAGGAGGGAGCCGATTCCGGTTGGCCCAGGCACCTCAGGCCCCACCTGTGGGTGGGATTTGTGCCGCCTGAGCCAATCCGGCCCCATTCCTGGGATGGTTGGCCTGCCAAGACGGGCGGGCTTGGCACCCGTCCGTCCGGCCAACGATTTGAAGGTACGGGGGGATTGGGGGTGGGGGTATTGAGGGGTCAGCAGGGGGGTCTTGCGGGTTGGCAGTGGGCCAATCAGGGGTTTGGGGGGTTAGCGTGGGAAGGAGGGTGCATCGAGGGCAGGAGGGCCTGGGATCCCTCCTGCCTGTATTTTAGTGGGGGTGGGGGTAGGGGTTTCACCTGGGCAGGAGGGGTTGGGCTCCCTCATGCCCGATCTTGTGGGGAGGGTCGTGTGGCCAGGAGAGCTTGGGCTTCCTCCTGGCCCAATCGTTCTCGGCAGGGGGAGGGTTCGAGGATCGCCGGGGCAAGAGGGCTTGGGCTCCCTCTTGCCCCGATTGAGTCGGGGTGCTATGGGGCAAGAGGGCTTGGGCTCCCTCCTGCCCCAATCAAGTCGCGGAGAGGGCTTGGCCTCCCTCTTGCCCCGATCATAGTCAGTGGGGCCAGGAGGGCTTGGGCTCTCTCCTGGCCCAATCAGATTGAGGGGAGAAATGGATCGCTGTAGGAGAGATGGGTCATGTATCCTGCCGCTTTAGCGATCCCAAGTGCCTCGTTTGGCGGCACTTGGTGGTATCGCTATTGCGGCAGGGGAGGAGAGGCATCTTTCCTGCACCGATGGTTGTGGTGGGGGGTGGGTAGGTTGCCGGGCCGCTGAGCTGATCGCGCCAGCCGCCAGCAGCTCAATGGTTCCTTTTTTGGCACTTACACCTGTTTTGACTGGGTCTAAGTCAAAACGTATAAGTGCCGACTAGGCAACCTATCAAAATGTTTGCTTATACCTGCTGTACGCCTAGGTCTAGGTCGGCCCACCACCCGCCCTTTCCCCTCCTCTAAAAACACCTCTTTTCACTCTATGTGTTTAGAGGCAGGGGAAAGACCTAAGCTGGTTTTAGATATGTCTAAAAGCAGCTTTGATTATGGGTACTTGGACGATCAGGCTTTTTGATCGTCCAAGTACCCATTTAGGCCATTTTTTAGATGTTTTTTTTTTTTATTATGAGCCCCATAGTGTTTAATAGGTTCCCAAATTTTACTAAATTGGGGTTTGTGCACAGACTATGAATTTATAATAGCTTCATATTTATAAATGGTACAAACTGATTGCCACCAAAATTGAAAATTAAGCATTTGAAAAAATTTCCAGTTATGTAGTATGTCCTAGAATACAATAGCAGTAAGTATGGAAATCAAGTCTTTTATTTCTTGTGACAGACGTATTTCTGCATCACATCTTTTTAAAATTAGTTGAATATTCCAGGGGTATGTTAATACCCATTATCAATTCTATTTTTTGCCACACATTAGGAGATCATTTATCAGTTTTTTGAAGATTAGACAGGTCAACAATATTTTATGTATATGATTTTAATCTTATTTTAATATAACTTCATAATGCATTACATGCAGTATCAAATTAGTTTCTTATATGGAAATTCAATCATAATAGGATTTAATAATGAACTACATGAGATAGTAAGATTAATCTGCTATATACACAAGTAGGGAGATAATACCAACAGTTTTATATTTATATGGATGTGTTTTGATGTCTATTACATGAAACATTTATATGTAGTGTCACTCTGTTTTAATACATGCATTACTATGTTTAATTTTTAAGAGGGTCAGCTTATACTGATCAAAACACATTTATACTGCACCATTTTATAAGTTCATTCATGCATTACTTTATGGTAGTTTACTTATCTGTTTTATATGTATATCTTGGTTATGCAGTATATCTTTTCAGATAAACATTGTCCCCTGAGGAAGGCAACGCGATCGCCAAAACTGGGTCCTAGTTGGGATTTCGTTGATTTTTAATCATTTTGTTTCAATAAAAGATTTGACTTTCCATGCTGGTTGTGATGTCTCTAGTGCCTCTTCTTGCTACTCCCAACCTTGTCTAGTGCCATGGTGCAGATCCAAAGAATCAGCCAATAAATTGTTCACATATACCGTATTTTCGCGGATATAACGCGCGCGTTATACGCGATTTTACCTACCGCGCATACCCCTCGCGCGTTATATGCCTGAGCGCGGTATAGAAAAGTTTTTAAACATAGTTCCCACCCCGCCCGACGCCCGATTCACCCCCCCAGCAGGACCGCTCGCACCCCCACCCCGAACGACCGCTCGCACGCGCTCCCACCCGCACCCGCATCCACGATCGGAGCAAGAGGGAGCCCAAGCCCTCTTGCCCGGCCGACTCCCCGACGTCCGATACATCCCCCCCCCCCCCGAAGGACCGCCGACTTCCCGACAATATCGGGCCAGGAGGGAGCCCAAACCCTCCTGGCCACGGCGACCCCCTACCCCCACCCCGCACTACATTACGGGCAGGAGGGATCCCAGGCCCTCCTGCCCTCGACGCAAACCCCCCTCCCTCCAATGACCGCCCCCCCCCCAAGAACCTCCGACCGCCCCCCCAGCCGACCCGCGACCCCCCTGGCCGACCCCCACGACCCCCCCACCCCCCTTCTCCGTACCTTTGGAAGTTGGCCGGACAGACGGGAGCCAAACCCGCCTGTCCGGCAGGCAGCCAACGAAGGAATGAGGCCGGATTGGCCCATCCGTCCTAAAGCTCCGCCTACTGGTGGGGCCTAAGGCGCGTGGGCCAATCAGAATAGGCCCTGGAGCCTTAGGTCCCACCTGGGGGCGCGGCCTGAGACACATGGTCGGGTTTGGCCCATGTGCCTCAGGCCGCGCCCCCAGGTGGGACCTAAGGCTCCAGGGCCTATTCTGATTGGCCTACGCGCCTTAGGCCCCACCAGTGGGCGGAGCTTTAGGACGGATGGGCCAATCCGGCCTCATTCCTTCGTTGGCTGCCTGCCGGACAGGCGGGTTTGGCTCCCGTCTGTCCGGCCAACTTCCAAAGGTACGGGGAAGGGGGGTGGGGGGGTCGTGGGGGTCGGCCAGGGGGGTCGCGGGTCGGCTGGGGGACGGGCGGAGGTTCTTGGGGGGGGCGGTCGTTGGGGGGGAGGGGGGTTTGCGTCGAGGGCAGGAGGGCCTGGGATCCCTCCTGCCCGTAATGTAGTGCGGGGTGGGGTTAGGGGGTCGCCGTGGCCAGGAGGGTTTGGGCTCCCTTCTGGCCCAACTACACAAAGGTACGGGAAGGCGGGTGGGGGTGTCGTGGGGGTCGGCCAGGGGGGTCGCGGGTCGGCTGGGGGACGGGCGGAGGTTCTTGGGGGGGGCGGTCGTTGGGGGGAGGGGGTTTGCGTCGAGGGCAGGAGGGCCTGGGATCCCTCCTGCCCGTAATGTAGTGCGGGGTGGGGTTAGGGGGTCGCCGTGGCCAGGAGGGTTTGGGCTCCCTCCTGGCCCGATATTGTTGGGGAGTCGGCGGTCCTTCGGGGTGAGGGTGCGAGTGGTCCTGCCGGGGGGGGGGGATGTATCGGACGTCGGGGGGGGGCATCAGGCTTTCAGGATGGGGACAGACCTTCAAGGGGGGACAGGACTTCAAGGGGGGACAGTGCACGGAAAGTCGGGGGGGTGAACGGAGAGTCAGGACAGCGCACGGAAAGTCAGGGCAGTGCACGGAAGTCAGGGGGGGTGAACGGAGAGTCGGGACAGCGCACGGAAAGTCAGGGCGGGCGAAAGGAGCGTCGGGCATCATGCGCGTTATATGCCTGAGCGCGGTATAGAAAAGTTTTGGTACATATCATCGTGATTTCTGCGCGCTATACCCCTGTGCGCGTTTTACACAGGTGCGCGTTATATCCGCGAAAATACGGTAGTCTAGCTTTGGGACAATGATATATCTTATTGCAAAACTTAGGACCAAACCCAAATAATTCCAAAACTTTGAACATGTAGTACCATTCAGCTCTATCTAATACCTTTTCTGCATCAAGTGAGATCAGGAAAGCAGGTTCACAGAGCTGTTTGGATATTTGCCTTAATTGAATGCAAAGTCTGTCATTATTAGCAGAATATTTCATAGCTATGAATCCAGTTTCATTCTGATTTATTAAACAACTTATATATTTGGATAGATAAGTGGCTATTAATTTGGCATATATTTTACCATCAATATTGACAAGCGAGAGAGATCTATAATTAGAGACCTCAGTGGGGTCACATCCTTCCTTGTCTATTACAATCATTAAAGGCCATAGTGCCATTAACACTTTTAGATTTTAGAAATTCTGAATGTGATTTAAAAGATAGGGGGCTAATGACTGAACATAGCATAAAATTCAGTTGTTAGACCATCCATACCTGGCGTTTTACTTTTTTATAAGCCAGAAATGCTGGATATTATGTCCTCAACAGTTCATTAGGTGATGGTTTGGGAAAAGCGATGTTGGTGAGGAATTCATCTTGATCAGAATCATTATCTGGGCTTTCTGAGGTATACAGTTTGCTATAAAAATGTTTAAACTGTTCAATTATATAATTAGAATGTGTAAGGAATACATCATCCCCAGTTTTTATCGATGTAATTAAGCTCTTTTGTTTCTTACCTTTCAGATAAGATGCAAGTATCTTACCAGTTTATTAGACATTTCATAATAGGTAGTCTTTTGAATGAACATCTTAATCTAATCTTCATTTTATATACCGAATCTACTCCCTAAGGAGCTCGACTTGGTTTACAGTGCATTAAAAAATGAAACATAAGTAAAAACTGTGGGATAAAAACAGAAATTGGTTAGATTAGATGGATGGAAAAAGCTAGAAAAAAGTATGTTGAATTGCTTAAGATTACTATACGACAGCTAAAATCAAATTAACTATTGTGAGAACAACCAGGTTTTTAAACTGAGGACCATTGCTATACTAGAAGGGTTTCACATAATCTGATATCTTCAATTAGTTTGATTTGTTGTTGATGAGTCTTATTTAGTTTGTCAGTATAAGATATGATATGTGCTCTGAGGGTTGTCTTCAAAGCATCCCATAGTATAACATCAGATGAAACATTAATTTTGTTTAATTTAAAGATGGAACAAGGCTACTTGCAAGCAACATCAAGAGAGAAGTTGAAAAGTTTTTAAACTAGGAAGAAGGGGAAAGCTGAAAGTCGACCGAAAGAGAGTCGATGGTTCGGAAACCGGTATACCCAGAGGATACCGTGCAGGAAGATAGACCACAGGCACTGGATCACAGGCAAGACAGATCGAAAAGGACACAAGGGGGAAAGAAATGCAAGAAAGGAACAGACCGCAAACTCAAGTGTATGTACACGAACACAAGGAGCCTTAGGAATAAGATGGGTGAATTAGAAGCTATGGCACAAAAAGATAACGTTGACATCATCAGCATCACGGAAACATGGTGGATTGAGGAAAACGTCTGGAACACTGTGCTACCAGGATACAAACTATACCGCAGAGACAGAGTGGCTCAAAAAGGTGAGGGCATTGCCATATACGTCAAAGATGGAATTGAATTTACTGGAGAGAACATGCCACAATTGATGGATAAGTTAGAGTCTCTCTATGGGTCAAAATTCTGGGAATAAATGGACTGGAAATGAAGATTGGCATCTACTACTGACCCCCAGGGCAATCTGAAGAAATTGATGGAGAAATGACGGATGAGATTAAACACAAGTGCAAGGCAGGCAACGCTGTTATCATGGGTGACTTCAACTATCCAGGGATAGACTGGAACCTAGGCACATCCTGCTGCGCTAGAGAGACCAAGTTCCTGGACGTTGTAGGCGAT
Source organism: Geotrypetes seraphini (assembly GCF_902459505.1). Classification (NCBI taxonomy): domain Eukaryota; kingdom Metazoa; phylum Chordata; class Amphibia; order Gymnophiona; family Dermophiidae; genus Geotrypetes; species Geotrypetes seraphini. The sequence goes on along the minus strand of NC_047085.1, from coordinate 274,687,896 downwards.
TGCTTCCTGTAACAACTTGACAAGGAAAATACAAGAGGAAATGCAAATCTGTACTTAATTCTAAATGGACTGCAAGGACCGACACAAGATGTAGATTTAGAAGGGATGCTGGGAAACAGCAATCACAATATGATCTGCTTCGATCTGGACGCAGGGGCGAAACATCGGTCCAGAACGACAAACACGGCATTGAACTTCCGAAAAGGGAATTACGAAGGGATGAGACTCATGGTGAGGAAGAAGATTATGAAGAGGATAAGCACTGTAAAAACACTAGAGCAAGCTTGGTCCCTTTTTAAGGACATAGTCACCGAGGCACAAAATCTATATACCGTGTATCAACAAGAGGAAAAAGAACAAAGAATTGTCATGGTTCACTGTAGAGGTGAAGGAAGCGATCAGAGACAAGAAAACTTCATTTAAGGAATGGAAAAGGTCAAATACAGACAAAAACTGGAATAAACATAAACATCAACGCAGGTGACAAAGGGCCAAAAGGGACTACGAGGAAAAAATAGACAAGGAGGTGAAAAACTTCAAGCCGTTCTTTTGATATATTAAGGGGAAACGACCTGCGAAGGAAGCGGTGGGACCATTGCATGACCATGGAATAAAGGAAGTGCTACAGGAGGACAAAGCAATCGCCGACAAACTGAACACATTTTTTGCATCTTTATTTACTGAAGAGGATATACACAGTAAACCAGAACCCATCAGGCTATATGCTGGAAACAAAGACGGGAAACTGGCAGGGTTGACGGTCAGTCTAGAGGAGGTATGTAGGCAGATTGATAGGCTTAAGAGTGATAAATCCCTGGGACCGGATGACATCCATCTGAGGGTCATCAATGAACTGAAAGGGACTATAGCTGGACTGCTTCAACTAATAGCCAATCTGTCAATCAAATCAAGAAAGATTCCGGAAGACTGGAAAGTGGCAAATGTTACGCCGATCTTCAAGAAAGGCTCGAAGGGAGATCCGGGAAACTACAGACCGGTGAGTCTGACCTCAGTACCGGGAAAGATTGTAGAGGCGCTGATAATGGACTGCATCACTGATCACCTTGACAGATACGGGCTGATGAGAGCCAGTCAGCATGGTTTCAGCAAAGGCAGATCATATTTGATGAACTTGCTGCACTTCTTTGAGGGAGTAAACAGGCAAATATAACGGTGACCCGATCGACATTGTATATCTAGATTTTAAGAAGGCGTTTGACAAGGTTCCACATGTACGATTACTTCGGAAAATTGCAAGCAATGGAATCGAGGGTAAAATACTCACGTGGATTAAAAACTGGCTGGAGCATAGGAAACAGAGAGTGGGGGTAAATGGACAATACTCGGACTGGAAGAGCATCACCAGTGGGGTGCCGCAGGGCTCGGTGCTTAGACCCATGCTATTCAACATCTTTTATAAATGATCTAGACATTGGTATGACAAGTGAGGTGATTAAATTTGCGGACGATGCGAAGTTATTCAGAGTAGTGAAGACATGGGGATTGCAAAGATCTGCAACGTGACATAATCGAGCTCTAGAAATGGGCATCGACATGGCAAATGAGGTTCAAAGTGGATAAGTGTAAAGTGATGAATGTCGGTAACAAAAATCTCATACACGAATACAGGATGTCCAGGGAGGTACTTGGAGAGACCTCCCAGAAAAGAGACTTGAGAGTTCTGATTGACAAGTTAATAAAGCCATCCATGCAATGTGTGGTGGCAGCAAAAAGGGCGAACAGAATGCTAGGAATGATAAAGAAGGGGATCACAAACAGATCAGAGAAGGCTATCATGCAGCTGTATTGGGCCATGGTGCACCCTCACCTGGAGTACTGCGTACAGCACTGGTCATCGTACATGAAGAAGGACACGGTACTACTCAAAATAGTCCAGAGAAGAGCGACTAAAATGGTTAAAGGATGGAGTTGGCGTACAGTGAGAGATTGGAGAAACTGGGCCTCTTCTCCCTTGAAAAGAGGAGACTGAGAGGGGACATGATCGCGAAACATTCAAGATACTGAAGGGAATAGACTTAGAAGATAAAGACAGATTGTTCACCCTCTCCAAGGTAGGGAGAACAAGAGGCCACTCCCTAAAGCTGAAAGGATATAGATTCCGTACAAATGTAAGGAAGTTCTTCACCCAGAGTGATAGACAACTGGAATGCTCTTCCAGAGTCTGTTATAGGGGAAAACATCCTCCAGGGATTCAAGACAAAGTTGGACAAGTTCTTGCTAAACTGAAATATACACAGGTGAGGCTGGACTCATTGTCTTTGACCAAAGCTCCTCCACGTGATCGGACTGCTGGGCAAGATGGACTACTGGTCTGACTCAGCAGCGGCAATTCTTATGTTCTTATTACATTTGTTTCCTTAATGAAATTTTCATCCTTTAGAAGTCTATTATTAGATCTCCATAATGGAGGGTTTGGGATTGAGGAATATATTAATAATTCCTTAGTAAAAAAGGTTAAAGATTTTATTTGATTTGAAGAGTAGTAGTTGATTCCGGAACTTGGAGACGTAGTAAATGGCTGTGTAGCTGTTGAGCTCCCTTCCCTGGGCACTCTTTACTGGTTCACAGCTTTACAATTTTTCTCCTTTTAAGAAAATCTGATAACCTTCAACTAATGGCTTCCGTTAAACAATATAAGCCTGAAACTGCTGCAAAATCTGTTGGGAAGTCAAAAAGGCTAAAGGAAGACCCACCCTCCCCTGTCAAGACTACTCTGCATATAGATGCCTTGGATATGATTGAATTATTGGAGGAGCTGAGAAACATCAGACTAGCTCTGAATGGGTTGAAGGAAGAGATGGCAAATATGAGTAACAAAATGGATATGGTTACCAACAGAATGGATCAGATTGAGGTCAAAGTGGAAAAAGTGGAACAAGAGCAGCAGCAATGCAAAATGGATCATAGTATCCTAAAAGCAATGGAAAAGTGGATGACAGACTTTGAAAACCGGTCGAGAAGAAAGAATGTAAGAAAGTTGGGTTTAAAGGAAGGGGCAGAAGGAAAAAATATGACATCTTTTTTGGAGGAAATAATTCCAAAAATACTTCCCATCAATTTAAAAGAGCCACTTGAAATAGAAAGGGTTCATAGGATCCCAGGAAGGAGACCTCAAGACCCAGGCCAGTAATTTTATGCCTACTGTGCTTCCAACATGTTTTGGAGATCCTAAAGGAGGCAAAAGAAACAAAAAATATATCTTATAAGGATTTATAGTAACATAGTAGATGACAGCAGATAAAGACCCGAATGGTCTATCCAGTCTGCCCAACCTGATTCAATTTAAATTTTTTAATTTTTTCTTCTTAGCTTTACCCAGTACTGTGCTTGGGTTCCAACTGCCGAAATCTCTGTTAAGACTTACTCCAGCCCATCTACACCCTCCCAGCCATTGAAGCCCTCCCCAGCCCATCCTCCACCAAACGGCCATATACAGACACAGACCGTGCAAGTCTGCCCAGTACTGGCCTTAGTTCAATATTTAATCTTATTTTCTGATTCTAGATTCAAAACTTATGTTTGTCCCGGACTTTGCAAGAGAAACAGTGCTGCTCTATAAACAATTCCTTCAATTGAGGCAACCATTAAGAGAGCTTAGGGCAAAATATGGGCAGCTGCTGTGATGAGGGTTACATATAAGGAAAAATTCTACCAGTTTGAATACCTGGAAAGACTGAAAGAGTTTTTGTCTAATCAAGAAACACCAGTGAACTGAATGATCAGTCCTGACAGTGGAAATTGCCTTTTTATTTTTATATTTATTTTCTGTGGTTCTCTGAATTTTGGATAGCTAAAGAAGAGTTTTAATGTTTTTGGTTCCAAATTATTTTGATATTTGGAATTGGATTTCTCAACTGACTTTAAACTGTAATGGAACTATGTGAGCAGTTTTTTGGATTTTTTTAATTTAAAAGCAAGAGAGGATTCTATACCTAAATGGAAGTTACGGCTCATTATATTAATCATATACAGATATATACCTGAAGTCAGAGGAGGTTAGTGATGACGGGAAAGGTGGGCAGAACAATCTGTGCGGCCTTCATCTGAGTTCGTTCTATTCTGGGGCCTGTGTATCCTATGAGCCCATTTGTTTAGGCCACTGCTGCCTGCCGATTTGACATGCAGTTTGTTGGGCCTTTGAACACTGCCTCCAATGGAGATCCTGATGGGCGTGAGGGGAGGTGTGTGCAGCCTGAGGATAGAACCACTTTTTCCTGGAGGCACACAGTGAAAAAACAAAGGGAGATGCTTGTGGCGGCCCCCCTCCCCCCCCAAGGTTTAAGTGCAGTAAAGAAGATGACATTCGTTGAGAACCCATATAATAACCTGCGCAAGAGATTGGAGCACTTCTTGGTCCAGGGATTTGTTCTTATGAACAAGTTCTTAACATTCTGTCCAGCTCATAGAATCAATGCAGAAGAGGAGTATTTCCGGGAGGCTCCACTGCCTATGGATTCCTTCATGTTACCTACTTGGCCAGCAAAGAGTGAACAATAAAAGGTGAAGCATGACACAAATCCTCGGCCCCCTGAAGGGGGTCTCAAATATAGTCAGCTAGGCAAAGAATACTTGAAGGACAGCGGCTTCCACCACACCGCCACTACCGCCACTAATAAAGGCGCCTCTGCAGCTGGACCTGGCTTCAGCCTCAAGTTTTAAGATCAAAACATAGGAAAATAAATCTTGACAAATTGGGAGACTGGAGCGAGATTTGGAAGGAAATAGTTTATAGATCCTTCTGCAGGCCATAATATGGTTCTTTATTCAAAATGTTGGTGAGTCCCACCCCTTGCCAGTGACGCATCTCTTATGATGGCGGGAATGAGTGGCCCGTGCTGTGTGGCTGTGGCATCCACTGTGAGAGCAGCTGAGGAGGACGCAAGAGTGGCGGATGGGGGTCGCTGCTGCTGTGGCGGAAGATCGTAGATGAGGTGATGGTGAGGATTGGGGTCCCTTAACTGCATTACAAAGGAATGAGGTGTGGCTGGGCAGGCTTATAGGGGAGACTAGAATGGAATGGCTTCTTCAATGCAAATGTCACCAATCCAGAACATATGGGCAAATAGGATCGTTATCTCCATCCAGAACAGTATCATGTGGCCAGCTACAGATTGTTTGAAATTATTCTTGATATGTAAGGATAGGAGGGAATCTGGCTGCTAGGCTAAATGTATGTCTTCAAGCATTCGTATGATATGGGGGTTAGGGAATTGGGAACTGGAGGTTTTTAATAGAGGGTTTAGGATGTGTTTTGAACAAAGGATCTTTGTGGGGAATAAAAGGATTTTTTGTATTCTATTGTGGGTTTTCTTCTTTAAAATTTTGAAATGAATTTTAACATTTTTTCTTTAAATGTTAATGGCCCCAATCATCCTGTTAAAAGGAAGAAAATGCTCAATTTTTTAAAGCAGCAAAGTGCGGATATATGTATGATACAGGAAACTCATTTGACTGCAGGGGAATCTAAGAAACTAGAGGGAGGATGGATCAAGCAGTGTTTTTTGCCAGCGGCTATGGGTAAGAAAGTGGGAGTGGCTATTTTAGTCCATAAGAAATGCTCAGCTGTATTTAATTTTATTTCTGAAAATCTTACAGGAAGGTGGGTTCAAGTAAAGATGACCTTGGGGAAACATGTTATGACTCTGTTTTGTATCTATGCCCCTAATTCAAATCACAATATATATATTGGGGTAAAGTGTTCTAAACTACCCCTGAAATACCTTCTATATAATGTTGCTTCAGATCCTCTGAAATGCCACCAAGTGTTCAATTAAATTTTCATGACACTTGGCTTTATGCATCTGAATCTTCATAAGGTCATTCTATAAATAAATTAAGACTGGTTTCTTGATTTTATACTTTTTTATACTTTTTAACAACTTTTGAAAAGATATATTGTACTTATCTTAGGTGGTAAGAAACAAGGGATATGTTTGCCAACATGTTTCACCCCTGGGGGGTTTCCTCAGGGCTCCATTCCCTAAAATATAAAACCAACTTCAGTGAATAGCGGACCTATAAAAACTTAACTACAACTAGATATAGGTAAGCAGTTACCTTGTTGATATTCAGACTTCACGACGCGACCACCCGATGTATTTGACAAGATGGCCGCGGCGCACTACCACTTAGGTTAAATACTCTCCGGCTCAGCTGTGAGAGACGTTGCAGGGCAGAGCAAACGCTACCGAACGCAACGTAACAATTAAACATCACTCTCTCAACATAACAGCCGGCCAGGAGTATAGACCGCATTTCAACTAGTATAAGCACCCCCTGAATTTAATAATTTGGAATACTAGAGAGGAGACCCCGGAGAGACATCAATTTAAGGACAACCAGCTCAAGGTTGAGGCCATTGGGGATGGTGGTGTTAAGACGATATATCCATCTTTGTTCTAAATAATTAAATTTTGCTTCCATGTTACCCTCAGCTCCCTCCATCTTTAATGAATCTATGATCCTCCACTTAATCTGGTCTACAGTGTGACTCTTAGACACCCAATGTTGTACTAATGGGGCTGACAAAGTTTTGTGGAGATCCGAGATTTATGCTCATTAAGTCTCACCTGGATAGCTCGCTTGGTGCGACCAACATACACCAACGGGCATGGGCAAATTATGATGTAAATAACCCAACTCGATTTACATGTTGTAAGTTCTCTAGCTTGGATGACCCGCCCTGTGTGGGGGTCTTGCCAAGATCTTCCTTCAATAGTATTCTGGCACCATTGACAATGAGAACATTTATTGTGGGACCCATGTGTATAATCCGTGGACCCTTTCTGATTCAGCATCTGGCCCATCGTACGCCCCTTAGTATAGGCTATCAGGGGATACTCCTCTAACCTCCTCAATGTTTTCAAAATTATCCAATGTTGTCTAATATAGACTATCATGGCCTTTGCTGATTCAGAATAAGGGAGGACACAAACTAGTGTACTTTCATCTACCCCACGGGGATTGGCCCTATCAGAATCCTGTAACAATAATTCTCTATGGGCATATCGAGCCCGTAGATACGCCTGGCGTATAGCTTTTTCTGGATACCCCCATGATCGAAATCTGTTGGTAATGTCATCTGCTGCTTTCTGAAACTCAATCAAGTCGGAACTTGCCTAGCCCTAAGAAATTGACTCACCGGGAGACTATATTTGAGCTTTATATGGGTGATAGCTTGAGAAGTGTAACAAGGAATTTCTGGCTACTGTTTTCCTATATAAAGTGGTGGCAAATGTATTTCCTTCCCTATAAACAAGGATGTCCAAAAATTCTATTTTAGTGGTACTGAATGTGGCTGTAAACTTGAGATTCCTATCTACCGTGTTAATCCAATCAATAAATTCTTGCAGATCTGTCTCTGTACTATTCCATAAAAAGAAAATGTCATCCAAAAACCTTGTCCATAATAGGATCTTAGTACTATATTGGGTGGATGGATATATAACTTCCTCCTCAAATTTACCAACATACAAAGTGGCCACTGAGGGGGCTAGGGTCGCCCCCATAGCTACTCCCTGGATTTGCTTATAATATGTCCCATTTGGCTAAGGACATGAGAAATTCCATAGTGATCCTCTGGGGACCCTGTCTAGCCTCCAATGTGTCCCTTATGATATCCAACGCTCTTCTCTAAGGTATTTTTGTGTAGAGAGAGACTATGTCCAAAATGACCATCCAGCATTGTGTAGGCGGATTCGACACCCCCTCCAACTTCCGAAGGAAATGGGAGGAATCTTTTAACACTTGGTGGCATTTCAGAGGGTCTGAAGCAACATTATATAGAAGGTATTTCAGGTGTAGTTTAGAACACAGTTCTTCAACTGCCGGTCCGCGGACTGGTGTCGGTCCGCAAAAAAATCTTGCCGGTCGCGAAGGTTTCAGGTCCCCGCCGCAACGAAAGGTGCCGGCGTCAGCTGACTTGCAATTTCCTGTTGCCGTCGCTGTGCCGGGACTTCTGCCTTCACCGGGACTCTTGCAACGTATGCTTCCTGCCTTGTCTCTGCACCTCCCGACCAGCAGCGGCAGCTCTATGTGCTTTTAACTTCGGCACAGAGCTGCCCCTAAGCAGTAGTTTAGCGCGGTTTCATGAGGCAGCCTCAGGGCCTTTGCTAGGTCGGCCCGCTTCGATGATGCGATGTGGGCCGGCCTAGCAAAGGCCCCGAGGCTGCCTCATGAAACCACACTAAACTACTGCTTAGGGGCAGCTCTGTGCCGAAGTTAAAAGCACGCAGAGCTGCCGCTTGCCTAAAGACTCTTGGGCCGCTGAAGGAGGGCAAAGAGCAGCTGTCCTGGAGGTTTCCCTTCCTCTCAACTTTGCAGGTCCCTTTTTTTTTTTCTTCAAACGGCAACGGGCCCCAGCATCGACATCAAGTAAGTTCCACTGTTCCTTGCAAGCGGTTCTACTCGGCCAAAGCTTCCCCTCTGACATGAGCCACCCTCAGGGGAAAGAAAGTGACCCGCAAAGGTGAGGGGAAGGGGGGCAGATGATGGAAGTTGGGGGGGGAGAGAGAAGGGGCAGATGATGGAATGGAGGAGATGAGAGAGAAAAGGGGACAGATGATGGAAGTGAGAAGAAGGGAGAGAGAGCAGAAGGCAGATGGATGTCAGTTGAGAGGGGAGAGCAGTTGCTGAATGGAAGTGGGGAAAGAACACATACTAGATGGAAGGAGGAGATAAATAAAGGGGGAAGAAAATAGTAAGATAATGGAAGGGTGAGGGAAAGGGGTGACAAGCTGTGGGTAGACACAGTGAAAAGAGGGAAACAGGACTAAATAGTAAGAAAGAATTTAATTTAGATGGAGGCAGAAAATAGAGAAGGAAGACCAGAGAAGAAAAGGGAAGAGAGAGCAGAGAACGATATCAGATCTGAGTGGTGGAAATGAGAAGAGAGAGATGCTAAAAACCAAAAGGAGGGAGGGAAGGACAGAGATGCCAGACCATGAGGGGAACAGAAGGAAGATGATGGATGCCAGACCAAATTGGGGGGGGGGGAGGGCAGGAGGAGAGATGGCAGAGAAAGACAGACAGTGAATGGTAAGCCCTCACCTGGAGTACTACGTCCAGCACTAGTCACCGTACATGAAGAAGGACACGGTACTACTCGAAAGGGTCCAGAGAAGAGCGACTAAGATGGTTAAGGGGTTGGAGGAGCTACCGTACAGCGAAAGATTAGAGAAACTGGGCCTCTTCTCCCTCAAACAGAGGGGATTAAGAGGGGACATAATCGAAACATTCAAGATACTGAAGGGAATAGACTTAGTAGAGAAAGACACTATTCACCCTCTTCAAGGTAGGGAGAATGAGAGGGCAAAGTTGAAAGGGGATAGGTTCCGTACAAACGTAAGGAAGTTCTTCTTCACCCAGACAGTGGTAGAAAGCTGGAACGCTCTTCCAGAGGCTGTTATAGGGGAAAACACTCTCCAAGGATTCAAGACAAAGTTAGACAAGTTCCTGCTGAACAAGAACATGCGCTGGTAGGGCTAGTCTCAGTTAGGGTGCTGGTCTTAGACCAGAGGGCTGCCGCTTGAGCGACCTGCTGGGCATGATGGACCACTGGTCTGACCCAGCAGTGGCAATTCTTATGCTCTTAGGGCAGATGCTGGATGGAAGAGAGTGAAAAGGCTATGAAAACAGAAACCAGAGACAACAAAAAGTAGAAAAAAATAATTTTATTTCTATCTTGTGATTCAAATATATCAGATTTGAAATATGTATCTTGCTAGACATAACTGGGGAGTGCAAAGCCCAGGCAGTGGCTCTTTAGCTTCCAGCTGGCTTAGGGCTCTCTCTGACCAGGGGGCAGTTGCCCTAGTTCCACTCCCCTAACACCATTCCTGTCATGTGTGACTGTGGTATTCTGTTACATGATATTTGTGTAGCATTCTGTAATAATTTGGCTTATTCAGTTTTCTTGATAGTAGAGGGGATATATGTGAAGGGGAAGGGAGACAGGGGTTTTGTTGAGCTTTACCCTGTATTATTTGTATTTATAAAATGACAGTTGTATAGAATATTGTTTCTTTTTATACTTTAATAAAATATGTTCAATATAAAATCATAACTATTTCAGGCTTGTGCGGATGGGATCAGATGGTTTGTGGTACCGAGCTCGCGGGGACGGGGCAGCGATGGTTTTTAAAAAAAATTTCAGTCTTAGTAGTTTGCCGGTCCATGAAATAATTATTTTATTTCCGCCGGTCCATAGGTGTAAAAAGGTTGAAGAACACTGGTTTAGAACACTTTACCCCAATATATATATTGTGGTTGGAACTTTCTATTAGCATTGAATAGCTAAGCCTATCATTAGAATTCCTAATTCAAATCAAGCAGATTTTTTAAAAATTCTTCAACAGATACTTCTTCCACTGGCTGCCTCTAATCTAGTGGTAATTGGGGACTTCAATGCTGTTATGGATCTATTGTTGGATAAACAACCTAGTAGGATTTTGAAATCAATGGGATTAGATAATTTAGTTCAATCCTGTGAATTAAAAGATATTTGGCAAATTTTCCATTTTAATGCTCAGGAATTTTCCTTTTGCTCGAAGGTTCATAAATCATTTTCAAGAATAGATTATGTATTTGTATCAGATCAATTAGTCCAACAGGTAACCAAAGCTGGCATAGATTCAATTGTTTTATCAGATCATGCTGGAGTTTTGATTGAATTAAAATTTGAGGAACAAGATTGTAATAGACATGTGTGGAGGTTCAATAATACATTGATTGCAGATTCTAACTTTATTGAAGAATGTTAATCAAAAATGAATGAATATTTTCAAATCAATGCCTCAGAGGAAATCTTATGGGATGCTTTCAAAGCTACCATGAGAGGGCAAATTATCTCATATTCAGCACATGTTAGGAAACAACTTAAATTGGAATTCTCTAATTGGGAACAAAAGATTAAGGACTTAGAGTCACAACTGGCCTTGAAATGGGAATAAAATACTTTGTAGACCCTCTTAAAAGCTAAATGCAAATACAATGAGATATCCTCTCAAATGGCTAGGAAAGAGTTGTTTTCTCAACAGGCTCTGTATTATGGAAATTCGAATATGGCAGGAAGAGTATTAGCTAATTACCTTAAAGCAAAAAAATGAAAAGTACAAATTGTGGCTATCACTGATGAGAATGGGAAAACTCATTCTCAAATTGGAACTATTTTAAAACAATTTTTTAAATTTTATAAAGCTTTGTATTCTTCCGAGCCTTATTCATATAAAGAACTAGAAGGTTTAGAATTTTTAAAATTAATTAAGGGACCAAAAATTCCTGAGCATATAAAATGGAATTTTGAGGAGCCTATGTCAATCAAAGAAATACAAATAGTGTTGAAGTCCCTTAGAGTTGGATCCTCTCCAGGTGGTGATGGGTTAACTGTAGAGTTTTACAAATCATTTCAAATTACCCTATTACCTCATTAATTAAATTTATATCAGGATCAACAGATTAAAGGTTGTATTACAGGTACTATGGCAATGCCTCCGCTGGGTCAGACCTGAGGTCCATCGTGCCCAGCAGCCCGCTCACACGGCGGCCCAACAGGTCCAGGACCTGTGCAGTAATCCTCTATCTATACCCTTCTATCCCCTTTTCCAGCAGGAAATTGTCCAATCCTTTCTTAAACCCCAGTACCGTACTCTGCCCTATTACTTCCTCTGGAAGTGCATTACAGGTGTCCACCACACATTGGGTAAAGAAGAACTTCCTAGCATTTGTTTTGAATCTGTCCCCTTTCAACTTTTCTGAATGCCCTCTTGTTCTTTTATTTTTTGAAAGTTTGAAGAATCTGTCCCTCTCTACTCTCTCTATGCCCTTCATGATCTTGTAAGTCTCTATCATATCCCCTCTATCATATCTAAGTCTCCTCTTCTCCAGGGAAAAGAGACCCAGTTTCTCCAATCTCTCAGCGTATGAAAGGTTTTCCATCCCCTTTATCAGACGTGTCGCTCTCCTCTGTACCCTCTCGAGTAACGCCATATCCTTCTTAAGGTACGGCGACCAATGTTGGACGCAGTACTCCAGATGAGGACGCACCATCGCCCGATACAATGGCAGGATAACTTCTTTCGTTCTGGTTGTAATACCCTTCTTGATTATACCTAGCATTCTATTTGCTCTCTTAGCGGCCGCTGCACACTGTGCCGTCGGCTTCATTGTCATGTCCACCATTACCCCCAAGTCCCTTTCTTGAGTACTCTCATTCAATAACATCTCTCCCATCGTATAGTTGTACCTCGGGTTTCTGCTTCCCACATGCAATATTTTACACTTCTCAACGTTGAACTTCATCTGCCATCTCGTTGCCCATTTCCCTAGTTTATTGAAGTCCCTTTGCAATTCTTTGCAGTCCTTTTTAGTCTGAGCTCCACTAAATAGTTTGGTGTCATCCGCAAATTTTATTATCTCACACTTCGTCACTGTTTCTAGATCATTTATGAATATATTAAATAGCAGCCACCCGAGCACCGAGCCCTGCGGAACACCATTCGTGACCTTCCTCCAGTCCGAGTAGTGGCCCTTCACCCCTACCCTCTGTTTCCTACCCGCTAACCAGTTTCTGATCCATCTATGTACGTCTCCGTCCACCCCATGGTTCTTCAGTTTCCAGAGCAGACATTCATGAGGCACCATGTCAAAGGGTTTCTGGAAATCTAGGTATATGATGTCTATAGGGTCTCCTCTGTCCATCTGTTTGTTAATAAAGATCCTACGTTGGTTTCAAACTATAGGCCTATTTCATTGATTAATGTACATGGAAAACATTTGGCTAAGTTATTGGTTTTGCGCTTGGCCAAGGCTCTCCCTTATATTATTGATATGCACCAAACGGGTTTCGTTGCTCAGAGACATTCATCCAACACCAGACTGGCTCTTCACATGTTAAATCTAACAAAAACTATGGAAGATCCGGCTTTCTCTGTATCCTTGGATGCAGAAAAGGCCTTTGATCGTATGGAATGGACCTTCATATATCAAGCAATGGATTGGTTTGGTATTGGTTCTGGATTTATACAAATGATTCAAACCTTGTATAGTTCCCCTTATGCAAGATTATACATTAATAATAATTTTTCTGAACGTTTTTGTCTTAGAAGGGGAGTTAGACAAGGGTGTCCGTTATCTTCTTTGCTTTTTGACATTGTATTGGAACCCTTGTTATTGGCTATTCAGCAGGCAGAGGAGATACAGGGTATTCCTTATGCAGGTCTTGAATACAAAGTCTCTGCTTATGCGGATGACATATTGCTTCATTTGAGGAATCCTGAAACCACCATTCCACATTTATTGGATCTGATTGAGATTTGGAAAATACTCTGGTTACAAAATAAACTGGAGCAAATCAGAGGTTATTCCACTAAATGTATATTGTACAAAAGATTATTTGATAAATTCCGTTTTCTTTGGAAGGAAGAGGGTATAAAATATTTAGGTATTTGGATAAAAAGTACACTGGAAGAATCTATGAATGTAAATGAAAAATCTTTATTGCTGAAGGTCACGGAAATGTGAGAGCATTGAAACCCATTATGTCTTGGTGGGGGAGAGTCCAAACAGTTAAGATGATGATTCTGCCTGTAGTCTGTTACCAAATGGGTATGTTGCCAGTGTTTTTTCAGGGGTCTTTTTACAAGAAATTAAATAGTATTCTGACAAAATTTATTTGGCTAGGGAAAGCAGCAAGAATTGCCTTAGTATCATTACAAAAGCCAATTGTGGAGGGTGGGGTAAATTTTCCCAACTTTTATAATAATAATAATAACAGTTTATATACAGCAGGACCGTGAAGTTCTATGCGATTTACAAAGATTAAAAGAAGGTACAAATTGATTGAACTTAACATAAAACCGTTATTGAAGAGAAAGAGAACAGCTATTGAAGAGAAAAAATTATACGGGTCAGTTGTCTAGATACTTCAGGAACAGATATGTTTTTAGGGCGTTTCCTGAATTCCTTATAAGTAGTGGGCGAAAGCAATTGTTCTAGATCTTTACCCCATAATGCTATCTGATGTGAGAGAAGGTGTTGATGGTGTTTTTTGAGTTTACATTCTTTAACTGGGGGGGAAACGAAGTTCAAATGTGAGCTTCTCTTATGCCTGTTGGTAGAGAAGGAGAAAAGGTCAGTTATGTATTTAGTACTTTAAAGCAGAAGCAGTCGAACTTAAACTTTATGCGTGCCTCCATCGGTAACCAGTGTAGCTGTAGGTAGTAAGGTGTCATGTGATCAAACTTTTCATGATATTGACAGGAATAGGGGTTCAGCTGATTACCCATAATTGGAAAAATCATGATACTATTTGGTGTGTAACTGTGTGTACCACGTACAAGTATGAAAAGATGATGGCAGAACATTTTGGGAATAATAAGTCTTTTAAAGATATATGGAGTCCATTGACTAATTTTATTGTATTATAATTAAGATCATGTTTGTTTCTTTCTTTTTTCATTACATTCATTGCACCTCCAGAGAGGGTGGGTCAGTTGGGGGGGGGAAATATATTTTGAAAAGTTTATTTCATTATAATATTGAAATTATTTTATATGTATTATTATTCAAATAATAAGTTCAGGAGGGGAGGAAATGATTGTTAATATAATAATTATATAGTTAATAATGCATTATTGTGCAGTTTTTCTGATATCAATTGTATTACATTATTGAAGTTTGAAAATCAATAAAAAAAAATTTTAAATGTCTATTCTTGAGAAAGACTGATGAACTTGAGAGCAGAAAGAGAATTCTAGATCCGTGGGGTAATGTATTCTCCATATATTCACTAACTCATGTTCATCCATCATATTATGTAATTCCTTATTGATAGTTTCATTTCTTCTGTAGGGTTTCCTGTCTAATAACGGATCAGACACAGCATTAAAATCAACAACAATTATTAGGTGGTTGGAAGCTTTAGATATACCATCAATTCTTAGAGTATCAAAAAATTATTTACAATTAATAGATGGAGCATACACATTTATGATTGAATATTTAATCTGATAGTGAAGTTTAAGATAATCCATCTGCCATCAGTGTCAGTACTATAATTAGCAAGTTGGTCTTTTTGTTGATGATTATTGCAACTTCTCTCTTTTATTCAGTAGCACTGGAATAATAAATTTCTTTAACCCATTTGTCAGACAGTTTAATTTTATCTTTCACATTGAGATGAGTTTCCTGTAGTAAGCATATGTCAGATGGGATCATTTAAGATAATTTAGAACCTTTTTTCTTTTAAGAGGATGATTGAGTCCATTCATATGCAACAATTTTATTTTAATATGAGCCATCATAAGATTCTGTAGAGAATATGTCAGAGCACACTATGTAATACAACATTACAAATAATATGTCAATAATTCTGTGATTTTGCCATTGGGGGAGAAAGAAAAACCCTACCCCAATAGAACCATAATGGATACAAGACTCCTAAGAAGATAAAAAGAGAGAACACCACTGGTGAAGAGTACTGGCAGGGAGCAACGGGCAGCCCACTTACCTACCAACTCCTCCTGATATAAAAGAACAAATGATAACCATACATGTTGTGACAGGTAAGCCCCTGTTCCAGTGTAAAGAATGTCTAAACCTCCCCAGCATGCATCAATGGGCTCTGGAAAACCAGGCCTGGAGCAGGGACAGCTGTCTCAGCCAGGAGGGAAGGTGCAGAGGCAGGGTGTAGCACAGGCCAACAGCCAGGTGGGGAGGGCACTGAAAGCTAATTATCTTCCCTATCAATCCTTTCCTCAAACCCAGAAACAAAAAACCAACCCAGGAGGGGGTGGAGTCAGCACTCGTGGTGTGCAGGACAGACTGCCTCAAATAGGAAGCAGGCAGAGCAAAGGAGGGAGCTCAGCTGGCTCTAATCAAGAGAGCTCAGCCACACGCTGAGACTCCAGAGTTCCCGTTCCCTAACCCAGGAAGTTTGCAGGAGGTCAACCCAGCAAAGGAGGAAGTGTAATCTCTGGGAGGTACAGTGCACTTCCTAGCAAATCTTGGGAGGGGTTTTCCCTCAGAGAGAGAATGTTCTGAAGGAGCTGGCAGGCAGGCAAAGAGGGGGATGGGAGGAGCAGCCTGAAGTTAATGGGTGGAGAAACAGACGTGGCTACAGGACTAATGAATGGGAAATGAGCAGCCTTCCTGATGAGAGTGAATCTGGAGAGGACATGGATATAGGAGGGAGTGAGATATGAGAGGTCCTTCCAGTCCTAGGAGAAATCCAGTCCGGGTACATTAAGACCTTGAACCACAGCAATGATAGGAGCAGGGCAAAGGGCAGCTCCATCTAATTAAGTGAAGATATTCCCTGAACAAACATTTTGCCCTACTTTTGAGCAAACTGGCAAAGAGAAGTTGATGATTTTGTTTTCCTCTTGGACTGAATCAAGTGCATGAGGAATCTGAAAGCTAGCACAGGCTGTGCCTGGCTGTACCATGTAACTAATGACACATTCTGAAATTATTGTTTTGAATCAAATCTTTTCATGTTAACCAGCACTGTTTAGTTTGACCTGGAAGCCCAAGTCAGGTTGCTTGGACTTGAGCACATGTGTTGCCTTAGAGAGTGTGAAGAATCAATTACCTGTTCCCAACATGTTTTCTTTTTTTTCTTTTTTTTAACTTTAGTAAACCTGAGTGCAGTCTCTAGAAAATCCGTCTTCTGGGTTTTTCATTCATCCAGCCACATAAAAGGTGCTACAATAAATCTACCTGTGGTCCGGGCCAAGCTTCCCACTTACTCAGGAACCGGCCCGGCCACAATGTATACAACCAGAGAAGAAGCATGAGTATAACCAATCAGTAAATTAAACATGAAGACTTATATATACGCAGAAGACCTACACATTCTTTAGATCTGGAGAGCTTAAAAGCTGCATATAACAAGCAAGCACAAGCAGCACTACAGGAAATTTGGTTCCCACCAGCAGATTGTTGCCGATTAATAAAACTCTGAAATTCAGTAGGGTCAGTGAAAGTCTGAGTAGTGTTGTGTAGAGTAACTTTGAAGTTAGAATGATAGAATAATCCATACTTAGCCCCAAGTTGTTTGACTTGAGGTCTGAGCACTAGAAATTGTTTACACAATCACGATTATAATTTTATTTCCATTTCACTGAAGAGGTACAGGACGTTCAGCAAGATGTAGGATTTCAATAATTTGTTGGAAGTGTAGCGCTTTAAATATGATAAGTCGAGGGCCATGCATATTTTCAGGCCTGTGAGCATGGATTCTGAGGGCTCATTCCACCTCAAGGGGACAGTTAAATGAAATCTTGAGTAGTTTAAGAGGTCTTCAACAAATGCTGGCATGTTCTGATCCTCACTTCCCTCAGGAATTCTAATGATCCTCAAGTTATTTCTCCTGCTTTGGTTATTGGCTTCTTCAATTTCATTTTGCAGCGTTTCCAGCGTTTCTCGATCTTGGAATCATTGAAAGGCCTCATCTTCAACACATGACAGATGATTCTCCATTTGAGAGGTGCAAGATGCACAAAATTAAATTTGATTCAAAAGATTTGTCATTTCCATTTGGAGTGCGCTAATATTAGACATACTATCTTATATCATCAATTTGATTGTTGAGATTTCTGCCAAAATTGGGTCTAATATGTCTTGGTTTTCATGTGCCGGTGCCGTTTTCATCAGGGTAGGAGTGTCCTGTTTTAGTTTCTTTCCTGACTTGCTCATGGAGCAAGAAAAGTCATTTCTATATTGTTTGTTGGTATTCATTCAGATATAATAGCAAGTCGCAGCTTTCAAGTGCAGGTTATAAACACAGATTGTGATGATAAGCTAGTTGTGATATTAAAGTAGTAATCAAGAGGAGAAGATAGGTAGAATTATGCTGCCATCTCTCAGCAATCCAGGCTCCGCTTCCTAGAAGCATTGTTATGTTTTAGGAACAAAATAATTGTAAGAGGACAAGTTAGAGCGAAAAAAGAAATAATTGTTAGAGGTTAGCGGTTTTCCATTTCTTGACTGTAGAGGTTATTTCACATCCTAATAAAGGTTAAATGTAGCTCTGTACCCATTATGAATAGTTGCATGTAAGCAATTCATCATTTTGTTATAGGGAAGATTAATTGGTCAGGCTAATGCTTAGACCTTCCAGGGTTTGTACTGAATGCTCTGCCTTTAAAGAGGCCCAGGTGACTTCAACCAAAAGAGACTGTTTTGTGCATTTAATCTGCAATTCAGTTCTGATTTTTTTTAATCGGCAGTGTCAGACAGAACTCTGCTATTAAAAGCACATCACCAGCTACTAAAAGATCCAACATTATCCACCTCCAATTTATTCTGAGGAGCAGCAAACCCATAAATTTTTTGGCAATCAATTCTCGTTTCTCAGCACAATTTAGAAAAAGTATTGGTTTACTCATAATAGACGGGAACAAGCTAATACATAACATTGTTCATTACCTGGCACTAAAACTCAGTGCAAATCTTCCAAAGAAGATTCTTAATGAACAGCAAAGAAAATGCGCACATCCATATTATGCACTCTGATGACAATATGCAGTGCATCCAGCAATTTTAACTGTTTTATTTCCAGAAAGCATTAGACATGCTTAATCAACTAAATTCCTGCAGAATAAATGCAGAAAGGTACTCCAGGGCATCACATAAACTCCCTTCTGCTTGAGGTTCATCTGGATTGCTATAGAGGCCTAGGTACTAATGAGCCTTAGGGCTCCTTTTAGAAAGGCGCGCTAGCAGTTTTAGTGCGCACTTAGCGCATGCTAAAATGCCACATGCGCTAGCTACTACCGCCTCCTCTTTAGCAGGCAGTAGTTTTTCAGGTAGTACGCGCTATAGTGTGCACTAATCCGGTGTGTGCGCTAAAAACGCTAGCACACCTTTGTAAAAGGAGCCCTTGGTGTTAATGCAGGACTTTTTCTGAAGTACTGATTATGGTACCATTGCCTTCTAAAATTGACCCATGATATTCTAATATATTAATGAACAAGGAAATTAACCCCACGCGATATAAACAGAGAATGCCAAAGTGGGGATGGAATAGTAAACATCAACCAGGGATAAAATGCCACATGCGCTAGCTACTACCGCCTCCTCTTTAGCAGGCAGTAGTTTTTCAGGTAGTACGCGCTATAGTGTGCACTAATCCGGTGTGTGCGCTAAAAACGCTAGCACACCTTTGTAAAAGGAGCCCTTGGTGTTAATGCAGGACTTTTTCTGAAGTACTGATTATGGTACCATTGCCTTCTAAAATTGACCCATGATATTCTAATATATTAATGAACAAGGAAATTAACCCCACGCGATATAAACAGAGAATGCCAAAGTGGGGATGGAATAGTAAACATCAACCAGGGATAGAGCCAATTAATAAATATTTATTAAGAACCAATAAAACAGTCTTAGTCATATATAGGATTAAACAGTCTCTTGTCACAAATTGGATTGAAAAGTGTTTGTGACAAGAGACTGTTTAATCCTATATATGACTAAGACTGTTTTATTGGTTCTTAATAAATATTTATTCATTGGTTTTATCTCTGGTTACAATTTTTCCCCGTCCGCACAGGAACTCAATTTCCCCGTACCATCCCTGTGAGTTTTGTCACTGTCCCATTCCTGCCCCATTCCTGGAAGCTCTGCCGTAACACATAGAAAAAGTAGTGCCAATAGCTAGAAAGGAGACTTAATTCACAACAATAGATGATAAAGGTCACCTGCAGCAAAAAAAATCTGGGGTTTCTAAAAGACTAATGATAGCTCACAAAAGAGGTGACCGGACAAGAGTTATCTAATATCCAGCACTGGTGAGCACTTGAAGTCTTCTTACCCCCGGACCACTAATCCATTAGTTGTCTAATTTCAATAACATTGATAAAGTGATCATTAAGTTGATACAACCACTAGGATTTCCATACACTATTGTATTGTATATTTGTCTTTTATTGACGTGGAGGGGCATAATCCAAAAAAAGTCTAAGTCCCATTTTGGCCTAAACGTTGAAAGTAGAAGCAGGGAAAATGTCCATTATCAAAAAAAACGTCCAAAAGGAGGATTTTTTTAATAATGGCCTGCCTCTACGTTCAGCTGTTTAAATGCCCAGACCACCACTACATCTAAACTTATAGCATATAATCAACCTAAAAAAAAGTCTAAGCCCCAAACGTCCAAAACAAGGGCTTTTAGGCGAAGGAGGAGCCAGGCCTTCGCCTAAAAGCTGGATTTTGTAACTGGTGTCTGTCAAAGCCAACACCAGTTACAGAATCCACACACACACCCCCGGTGACATTGGGGCAAGAGGGAGCCCAAGCCCTCTTGCCCCGCGGCACCCCTGACCTCCCCGACACTTTCAGGGCAGGAGGGAGCCCAAGCCCTCCTGCCCCGGGCACTCCCGAACTCCCTGACATGATCAGGGCAGGAGGGAGCCCAAGCCCTCCTACCCCAGGCACCCCGAACTCCCTGACAGGATCGGGCAGGAGGGAGCCCAAGCCCTCCTGCCCTCGATGCAAGGGCCCCACTGAACCCTGATGGCCCCCCCGCTTAGGCCTGGGCCTATTCCGGTTGGCCCAGGCGTTTCAGGCCCCACCTGTGGGCGGGATTTGAGCCGCCTGGCCAATCAGGTCCTAAGGCCAGCCATTCAATGGATAGCTGGCCTGTCGGACGGACGGGCTTGGCACCCGTCCGTCTGACCAACGTTATTGAAGGTACGGGGAGGGAGGGTCGTAGGGTCGGCGGGGGTGTCACAGGTTGGCAGGGGGCGATCGGGGTTCTGGGGGGCCTTGCGTCGAGGGCAGGAGGGCTTGGGCTCCCTCCTGCCCGATCCTGTCGGGGAGTTCAGGGGTGCCCGGGGCAGGAGGGCTTGGGCTCCTTCCTGCCCTGATCTTCGTCGGGGGTTCGGGGCTGCTGCAGGGCAGGAGGGCTTGGGCTCCCTCCTGCCCTGATCATTGTTGGGGGGGGGGGAAGGGTGGATCGCGGCACGGGAGATGAGCCGTCTCTCCTGCCGCAATCATTGCTGTAGGGGGTAGGCAGGTTTCTGGGGTCGCTGAGCTGATCGCAGCAGCAACGATCAGCTCAGCGGCCCCTTTTTGGCACTTATATCTGTTTTGACTTGGTCTAAGTCAAAACGTATAAGTGTCGACTAGGCAACCTGCCTAAAGTTTTGGTTATACCTGCTGCACGCCTAGGTCTAGGTCGGCCCACCACCCGCCTTTCCCCTCCTCTAAAAACTCCTCTTTTCTCTCTGTGCGTTTAGAGGCAGGGGAAAGGCCTAAGCTGGTTTTAGATACGTCTAAAACCAGCTTTGATTATAGGTACTTGGACAATCAGGCTTTTTGATCGTCCAAGTACCCATTTAGGCCACTGTTTAGACTTTTTTTTTTTCTTTTATTATGAGCCCCATAGGATTTTGTATTAGTATTAAATATAAGGGAGTCACATGACACCTAATATGTAACTTACCTAATAACCAAATAGCAGCATTCTGCAACATTTGTAAACATTTTATTTGTCCTGTCATTTCTGCAGCCACTTCTTAACAAAATTGTTCTCAGATAAAAACTTATAAAACCAAAAATAAAATTTACAGAAACAAAATAAAACTAAACATAAACACAAGAAATTAACAAAATGATTTTATTTGCCTGCAACTTTCTAATAAAGAGTACTTAATTATTTGGCAACTGAGTATCAATGCCAAAAGCTAAAGAAATTTGGGGTCAAAAAATTCTAAGGAGCAGCACATAATAGAGGGATGAATTAATGATGTGTAAAAGAGAAAAAGAGATTTTGAGGTGACCATATCTAGTGTTTTCAAGGTAACAAAATAGTGGAGCGAGATAATGGCCAGAGCCAGAAAGGATTCTAGGAAGCATAGGAGGAAATATAACAAGTAGAAAAAAAGGAAGTGATGACATCATTGTATAGATCATTGATGAAACATCATCTGGAATATTTGTCTACATTTAAAGACTGGACCTCCAAAAAAAATATAGAGAGAGTTAAGGTTTCCAAAATGAAGCTGAAGTCTGTGCCAGAGATCCTATAAAATGACACTAAGGGACTCTTTTACTAAATGCTATGGAGTTTATTTTTGAAAAATAAAAATGTCCACAAATTTTCAAAACAATTGCAAACTGCGGTTACCTTAAACATCACCTTTTCAACATAATACATCAATTCCTGCAATTATTGGCAGAGAATGAGGTGACAGCATTTAGCATAGCAGTCAGTAATATCAAGTAGGCTGATAATGTCCCACCACATATATCCATGAAATGCTGATGAAATGTAGTTGGTACAGTCCACAGGATATGGGAAGGATAGGTCTTATAATGTCCTTTTCAGTCATTGGGATGTTGCCAACTACTTGTGAGGTGGATTAGCAACTGTTGGAAAAAGGATCTGTCCCTCGATGGCCTGTGCAGTCTGCCCACTGTTGTGCCCCTCTGGGCCAGTCTCTTAACGAAGCTGCCAACAAGCCTCCAGCAGCTGATGCTGAGCCCCACAATTTGGGCCAGGATCTGACCTTGTTGATGTAGCTCCTGCATCAAGTCTCTGTGCAAAACTGAGACTTGCTGCAGCAGCTGCATAAGGAGCTCAGGGGAGATGGTCACTGTAAGGGGTGCTGCCACAACAGCAGGCTTTGGTGTTGGGTGGAGAGTCATGCACATAAATTATAGCATTATATAATTTATGCATATGTGTATTTCCCACCCAAGTTCTGCCCAGATTCCACTCATGTGAATGTCCACCTGCAAAGTACTTACTATTGAAGACTGACACATGCGTTCAGGTTCGGGTTTATTAAATTTGCTTAATCACTCAAGGACTCAAAGTCCTTTCAAGTGGGTTATAATAAAAACAAGAAATAGAAAATAACAACACAAATCAAAAGGAAAAAAAAAATACAAATGTCTCATTAGTACACCAGGTCAACATTATTCACCATCCAGATTTCTTCGCTCACTCAGTGATTTGCATATGACTTCCATATTTACAAGCACATTATCAAACTACTAGAAATAATGCTTTTTTTTACAAGGTGCTCACTTTATCGAACTCTCTTCCATCTTACTTATGAATAGAATTCTATCAAAAATATTCAAACTGATGGCTTGATACCTCCTGGAATTCACTTATGGCCAGATTCTATAAATGGTGCCTAACAGCACCTCCATGGTTGACAAGCAACAGCTAGGTGCCATTTATAGAATTACGCCTATTGGTGCCTAAGTAAACTTAGGTGTCACTAGGCATCCTTGACGTAGGTGCCACTCCATTAGGCCAGCTTTTCACTTGCCTAATTTGGATGCTCTTATATTGAATGCCTAACAATGTCTAACTCAACCATGCCTATGTTCCGCCCATAACCATGCCTACTGTTTGAGATAGGCATTGTTAGGCAGCCTTAGGTGTGGGAAGGCACCTCCTCTTAAAATGTTAATTTTATTTTTATTTTTCCTCTAACTCTACTTTTCACTTCTCTATTACCCTCCAGGTACTTTAGTTAGATTGTGAGCCTTCGGGACAGTAAGGGAATTTTTCAAGTACCTTTCTTATTTCTAATCTTAATGTATATTTTCTGTAAACCGCTTAGAACCTAACGGATGTAGCGGTATATAAGAAATAAATTACATTACATTACATTACATTAAGCATCACAAAGTGTCCTAAAAGTATGGTGCCAAACTCTTAAATTGTTTAATTAATATTTTGTTTTGTATTTTGAATGGCTGAATACTGGCATGTTCAATTACCACACCGATTAAACCAATTAAAATATAAAAGTTAGGCATAGATCCCAAACATAGGCATTGCTAGGCAGCTGTAGTTAAGGTGCCTAGCTTAGGCTGAGGAGGTGCAGGAGGAGGAGGGCAAGGAGCCTGAGTATGAGGTGGCCCAAGAGGGAGGCCTGGAAGGTACCACTCCAGGAGACAGGCAGAGGAGAGCCCCTGGGAAGATATGCCTCCCCTGGAGAGAGACGAGGTGGAGAAGCCTTTTCTCTGATGCATCACTTCTGATGCATCAGAGGAAAGGCTCTGTCTGGGCCGGCCACAAGCAGCCTGCTTTTTGAGGCTACTTCCTGCTGACCGACTTCACTCAGTTAAGGAAGGGAGAGAGAGAGGGAGGGAGCGAGAGGGTTGTGGCTCAGGATGCCACCTGCTTCTGCTTTGGGACATGAGGGAGGGAGGAGGGCTTTGCGGCTCAGGACCACAGCCAAGCTGGTGCTTCGGGGGGGGGGGGGAATTGAGACTGTTAGACAAGGTTTCTAACACACTCTCAATTAACTGTAAATGCCAGAGCCCAAATCTGCAGTTGGAACTCGCTTGATCATCTGAATGTCCAGCAACCTTCGGACAATCACCTGGACCTGGGACACTTTTCTGATCTGTCTGCAGGTGAATCCACAAACCAGACAGAGAGGGGACGAGGGAACTCCAACTTGTAGCCATCCTTGATGACTTTCAGAACCCATTGGTTGGTCGTGATAGCCTCCCAAGCTTGTGACATAATAAAAGGCATTGAACACTGTAGGGGTATTTTCTTATTTGCACCTGAAGGTTAGGCCTCTCTGACATCATCAAGCCTGAATGATTATTTGCAAGAAATCATTCCAGCCTGAACCTAGCAAGAAGAGAAAGAAGAACATATCTTTGCTGTTTCTGCCTGATGCCTTCTGGGTATGTACCAGAATTGTATTCTAGTCAAGGACATCCAATTATGCCTACATGATCTTCCCATGTGAATCTTGGGGGAGGCATGCTCCTATCCTATGCTTCTTATCTAACGAAGGCGCCTCTGTTCTACAGCCTGTGCGAGACTTTATACAGAAAGGCTATTTATCTAAGTTCTGTTTCTGGATTGGTCCGAAGAGGTCATCTGACGAGATCCAAGTGAAATGTGCTAATTGTAATTTAGTCTGTGCCAGGATGTGAGGGAACTCACATCTTATCATAGGTTACTCTACATTCTCTATAATAATTAGATCTGAAAAGTTACCTCGTGTGTTTCTCTGTCTGAGAGAGTGAATCGGACTTTAAAACAGATCTGGATTCCATTACATCAAGGAAACCTTTGCTGCCAACTTAAGTTACAGCTATTCCAGTAGCTGACGAACTCTTGTTCTGGTACCAAAAGAATTCCTATCTTCAGTGCTGAGTAGAGGATGACTTCCCTTTCACCTGATTTTGTGCCAAGGCCTAATTGGATGGTGAGAATATGGAATTCAATTATCTTATCAGCTGGGGTTAGATAAATGAATCCTATTGTGGTTTGGGATAAGGAGAAGTGAAGCTACTCTTGGTGATAAGCGATATATTTAGTTGCTGCTAATCAGGAATTATTATTATAAGGAATTATAGTGTGTGTAAGAATTAGCTACTTATTTATCTAGCAAGTGTGTTGTGATAATTATGTACTGAGTTTCATATCTGTAATTGGATATTTTGTGAACAATAATTAGATATTGCTACTGGCTTGTGAATTATATTTTTCTATTTTCATAATAAAAGTATTTCTCATTAGCCTGGGTCTGGTCGTGTAAGTAGGCAAAGAAAGCTGAGATATTATGGTCTTCCCTAGAAACTAACAGGCACGTATTTGTTTATGAAACTGATTAGTGGACCATAAATCTTTCTATAACACCATCAGTCTCTTTCACTGTTTGTTTTCCATTCTCCAAATTTTGAGAAGTTGGCATCTCCTGTTTCCCTGGCACTCTAGATGACCCAGAAAGCGCACTAGTACCGCCAATATAAGCTTGCCAGAGCAAGGTCACAAAGTCAGACGTAAAGGACCTAGAGGACTGAGAACCCCTTTCCAGAGGAGGGTTAGAACACTTTTTTTTCCACTTTGAGGCCATCTGAACTTTGATTAGATACAGGCACTGCATCATGGGTCCCCCAAGAGGGCAAGATCATCCCCTATCCTTCCCAACATTCATTTGGCAGCATTAATAAGGTGGTTGGAGGCTGAACCTGAGGTCCTTGTGTCCCCAGCATGAGCAGCGGAACACACAGCACAAGGGTGCTCTTTGGTTGCCCAACCAGCACAAACTTGGCATAAATTCATGTCATTGGAGCTTGAGGACTCCAGCCCTAGTAGTTAGAATAAAAAATGAGCCTTTTTGAAGAAGTTTCAGAACTTAGAATTAAAATCTGGAAAATCTAAGATGAGTGCCACATGGATTTCTTGCTGAAAAAATGGCTGTAACCCTGCCGGAGGACCTCAAAAACCAGCAATTTTAGGATTTATTGGATGGGGGAACAAGGCCACAACAAAATATAATCTTAAAATCCACAATTTCAGACCCCCCTCCTAAACTGCACTGTGAGCTATGACAGCCCTACTCACAGACCAGATGCTGGGAAGACGTGCTGCAGCCTGCCATAGCTCCTCTCAAGGAAGCTGGAAATAGGAGAGGACCTCTGCCACCAGCTGCCAATCAGGCCAGAGCTAGACTGATCCTCAACCCCTGGGACCTCCAAACACTGCAAAGAGGGGGGAAGGAAAGTGCAACCAACACCGTGTGTGCTCTGAAGAAACACAATTGATTCCCGTATAGCCTGTGTTAGCATGCCTGATCAAGTCAAGAAGTGAGTAAACAGTAGGAGAAACTCCTGAGCCCAGTTCAAGCAGGCTGGCTGAGCAGGTCCCGACAGGATTCACCTGTCAGCTGCAGACCAAAGTCTGCTTCTCTCTCACAGGCTAGGCAGTCACTGGATCTGAACAGGAACACAAAATCCCACAAAAAATGCAAAAACATACACGCAAAACAAAAAAGAAGACCAAGCAGATCAAAGTTGCTCCTGCAGGCTCACTTACAGAAGAAATAACTGACTGGGGACAGTAGAGAGCAGGAAGAAAGAGGAGGTACTGAAAACAGTAATCAGTATCTCCTGCAAAGGACTCATGGGAGTGGATGCAAGACCCTTGGTTCAGCATACCATCCCTATTGTACTGGAAATTAATATTTTTGGGAACAGAATCTCAAAATTACTGGTTGTTTCACCTGTGGACTTTTAACTGATTCTCAAAGATAGAGCACATGCAACCTTTCCCTTTGAAAAATGCCTAAGGAAATAAAGTACCTGCAGAGATTTACACCTTTTTTGTGGACACATTTTCCTTTCAAAACAATGTGTGTTATTGCTTCCACTAACCTAACTTTACTCTACCGCTGTTAGGGCTGGTCCAATGATATTTAACACTCTAGGTGAGCTGTCAGTCATGCAACCCCCCTCCCCACATAGTACAGCATCTGCCTTTTTATATCCGTTGTCTTCCCTATCCCTATGCCCAACTTCTCTCCTTCACTATCCCCAAGAGCTAGATGCACTCAAGTCAGCGATTGAATAACGACCGCCATTAACCAGTTTAAACTGGTTTCATGACAATCGCATTTGCTGACCTGATACAGAAAATGACTCACCACATGATTTTCTGCACAATCACTCATTCTCTAATCTGACTATGCAAATAAGCTCATTAATTTTGAAATGTCCTATAAACTAGCAGAGCAATTGATGCTCTAACAAGGCTTCCCAATGCACCAAAAAAGTGATTGCTTTTAATGATCTGAAAAAAGCATACTGTAAGGATGAGTGCCCACCCAAAATGTAAGGTTTTAGAGGGGTAATGTTGAATCAAACAAGCCCCAATGATATAATGTGGCGGACTTACACTCTGTCTGGTCCCGGGGTTCTATACCCTCATAGAAGATTTCGTGGGAAGTGAAATCAAATAACAAGGATATCCAGAAGTGATAGCATAAAGAATATATTATGTAGAAATAGGCTTAATATACATCAAGAATACTGGGTTACAGATATACAGAAAAAATAGAAATAAGCTTTACAGATATAGAGTGGATTCAGAGACTGCTTGTGTGTGAGAGAGAGAACAAAAACAAAAAACTGTGGATACAGATGTTCTGGAGATAATTTATTATATACCGACATATAAAAACATGAAAATTCAATGATAAAAAGTACAATGATAAAAAATACAGTGATAAAAAATCCAACCGGACCCTACACGGTCCGTGTTTCGGCAAACATGCCTTCCTCAGGGGTCCAATGGTTTTTTTTGCTACTTCAGCTTGTCTGCGGTGTTCTTTGCTCGCATGTTTAAAGACAATAGACTGTTTTCAGTCCAATTCTTTATATGTGCATTTGCAAACCATTGGTCATACACGTCCAGGGTGGGTGGGTGGGAGGGCGGGTTGGAATGTATTTTTCAATTTCTCAATTTGAGTGTACTTTTTGAATATAATGGGGGGGGGGTGATATATCTATTTGTCATAGATTGTAATTGTATTTAAGTGCTTTTATAGAGTTATATGATTGTATTATATTTTGCACTTACTTATGGCTTTAAAATGAATAAATAAATAAAAAATAAAGAGTAAACAAGGTTGTATCAAGGTCAATATTAAGAGGTATGGCCATTGCATGAAGATAAGTGGATGACTTCTTCACTTATCTTTGTAGCATATGTTATAAAGATTTTTTGTGTCAATGAAAAAATTATAAATTCACAGGGCATTTTATGTGGAATTTCAGCCAAACTATCCATAAGCTGGACCATTAAATATGTGAGGCTAAATTTAAACAGATAAATGATCTGTTTAAATTAGAATAGCTATTTGTCCTAGTTAAATGGATAAAAATAGATGGTATACTTCTCTCATGGGTATATTAAACTAGAGCTTTGAAAGTTTGGATGGATTCTAAGCTAGTGAAAAGACATTTGGAAGATTAAGGTTTATTCATCAACTTTCTCTTTATTTTTCCTACTCAGATTTGGTTACAATATTATAAGAAGCAAATCAAATAAGACCATCGCTATATGTTTTAACTGATTAGTTTGGAGAAAATGACCTGTTATAATCTTCATGCAGTAATTTTCATGGTGAATTGAATTGCCAAAGCAACATTGTTAATCAAAAAATCCTTTCTAAGAACACAAAGATCAAATGTGAAAATCTCCTCAAAAGTGTAAAAAATAATTCAAACAATAAATTTTCAGTTATCACAGTTCAAAAATTCATTCAGAAATGACACAATGGACTAAAATATAGTTTATAAAGTGGTCAGAGATGCTTCAAATGCAGTTGAAACTCAGTTCAATATTGTTTCAGTTAACTTTTCACATTTACATATTTAAAATCAACAGTAGCTCGGCATGGTCATGTTCCTGCTGCAGCTGTTACTACACAGAGGTTTGAATTTATCACTTAGGTGATATCATATTCATACACCAAGTGGTTCTTATTGGCTGTGTAGCTCTTTAATATTTGTTTAAAGAACTTTTCCAACTGATCTGCTTTCTTTTATCACCACATTGGATCTTCTGGATCGGCTGCCCTGTTGTTTATATGACATTGGAAATGTCAACAACATATCCCAGTTATTGCAAGCCATTAACAAACGAGCAAGAAAAAAATATAACATTTTGTGATTTTTGATTCACTAATGATAATACGCACATATATGAACTATTGGTGCATATTCAAACCATTGTGCATGTGTGCAGTATCAGGAATGACTGTACATTCTTTGCAAAGAGGGAAAGGGAATGGGACTTGATATACCACCTTTCAGTGATTACAATCAAAGCAGTTTACATATTATCTATAGGTACTTATTTTATAACTGGGGCAATGGAGGGTTAAGTGGCTTACCCAGAGACACAAGGAGCTACAGTGGGAATTGAATATAAGAACATAAGAACATAGAACATAAGCAGTGCCTCCGCCGGGTCAGACCATAGGTCCATCCTGCCCGGCAGTCCGCTCCCGCGGCGGCCCAGACTGGTCACGACCTGTCTGTATCACCAGAAGAGGCTCCCTTGCCACCTTGGTTTCTCATTTAAATCCTGTCTTCCTATCGAAGTCCTAACCTTCCGGTCTTGCACATGCACGACCTGGTTTGGTTTCTATACTCATTACTTGATTAGCT
The DNA here is from genome assembly GCF_902459505.1 of Geotrypetes seraphini. Classification (NCBI taxonomy): domain Eukaryota; kingdom Metazoa; phylum Chordata; class Amphibia; order Gymnophiona; family Dermophiidae; genus Geotrypetes; species Geotrypetes seraphini. The sequence goes on along the minus strand of NC_047085.1, from coordinate 274,657,932 downwards.
TTCTATACTTGTGTTACATCCCAGCTCCTCCCTCAGTATCCCACGATCCCTTTATCCTTCAGGAATCCGTCCAATCCCTGTTTGAATCCCTGTACCGTACTCTGCCTGATCACTTCCTCCGGTAGCGCATTCCAAGTGTCCACGACCCTTTGGGTGAAAAAAAACTTCCTTGCATTTGTTTTGAACCTATCTCCCTTCAGTTTCTCCGAATGCATATAGGTCTCCAGGTTGCTGCACTAACCACCAGGTTACTCCTCTACACCAGAGGTTCCCAACAAGCGGTACGAATACCCCAGGGGATATGCAAACTGCTGGTAGGGGGTACGTGGCGCAATGTAGGTCTCCTACCTGCCTTCCTTCCTCCCCCCACCCCTCATGAAGCCACCAATGCCGCTGAAATCATTTTGCAGCCTGAATTAGGAGGGGGGATAGCTGAATTCCCGCTGTCCCTGCATCTCCCTTTTTTTCAATCTATTGCTTCAATGGGTCAGCAGCAGCTATTTCTATACACTGCCTGCTGCTGACCTCTAAGAAGCCTCTCCTCTGCCATGTCCGCCCTCTTTCATAACTTCCTGTTTCTGCCTTGGTGGGACTTGACAGAGGAGATGTTTCTGGGTCAGCAGAAGGGAGCATGAGGGAACATGTAGGAATTGCTGCCGCTGACCCATTGAAGCAAGAGAGAACCAGTTACTTGTGAACTGGGTTGGGGGGAAAGGAAGGAAAGATGTTGCAGTATGAGAGAGGGAGGATTGTTGGACATGGCGTGGAGGGGAAGAAGGGATGGATGATGAAAATGAGTGGCAAGAAAGGGAAAGTGATGCATATAGGGTAGAGGGGAGGGACAGATACTGCATGGAGAGGGAAAAGGGTGAGAGAGAGAGAAAAATATTGAGGTATAGTATTGGAAGGGATGGAGAGAGGGAGAAATGGGACATGGGGTAGAGAGTAGGGCTGCCCGATTCACGATTCGAATCGATTCACCGATACATTTCGGGTGAATCGGTTCGAATCGATTCAAAAGCCAAAAAATCGGCCTCCCGATTTGGCGTCTGACCTTCCCCCCTCGCTCCCTAAAGCAGGATCGGCAGCACTGCCTCTTGCTGGCTGGCCGCTGCCGCTCCTGCTTTAGAGGGCGAGTCGGGAGTGTCAGTGCTTCTGTCCAGCTTCCCCCCTGGCCTCCCGGCATCAATTTACCTCATTTAATCAGCCTGCATAAGATCGCTAGTGTTAGCGATCTTTGCAAGCTGCCGTCGGGTCTTCCAAGTTATCTTCTCTCTGCTGCGGTCCTACCCCCTCCTCTGACATTTAAAAGCACATAAAATATTTTAATAAATTATAAAGTGCTTTTCATTATAATTTTATAACATATGCCTAACTGGATCCAGTATTCTAATACTCTAATGTGTTTCAGCATTCACTATTTATCACAATTACATACTGATGACTGAACAGTGTTTTTCTTTACAGTACAGAAATCTTTCTTTCTATTTCACAGTCCTCAGGGTCATAAATGTCATTTAAAGTCATAGAGGCCTAACTTCAGGTAGACAAAGGTTTTTCTTAGTAGAGATTAAAATGACTTCTGTCTTTAGTGAGTTTTACTTATCTTTGTTCTTCATTCTTCAATCTTCAGGCCTCTTTCCTTCATCTGTTCTCCCTACACCTCTCTAAGTGCTAGATTCACTAAGCAAACCGATCATGTACTGATCAGTTTGCGACCCAATTTTCCTCCAACATGATTCACTAACCTCTGTGCTGATCCGATTCCAATCTGTGCATGCAAATGAGGGGAAACGGCATGCAAAGTAGGCAGTCAGCGATTCACTAAACAAAAATCTTGAACACCGACTGGGCTGGCCGATCAGCAAGAAGCGACTGCTGGGGACCAGTCGCTCACATCCTTTCAGACTGGCCTGCCAGCCCTGCAGCCCTGAAATAAACCTGCTCTCTGTCTCCCCGACTCTTTCTCTCTGGCTCTCCTGTTCTCTGCCGCGACCTGCTCTCTGCCTCCCCTGACTCTCATGCTCTCTGCCGCCCTTTCCAGCAGTGCGAGCCCATGGTTTTAACTCGCTTTAAACTCGCGGGTTAAAACCACGGGCTCTGCAGGGAAGAGCGACAGAGAGCAGTGAGTCGGGGCCAGTTAAGAAAAAGTTAAAAAAAAACAGACAGCAAACACATGCGCAGACCATCTACAGGCAAAGTAGATGGTCTGCGCATGCGTCGGGATCGCTACCTAGCGATTCGTATTGGGGGATGGGGGCATGTCTCCATTCGCACCCATTTGAATATTCTTCCTTCCTGAATCGATCGGCCCTGCCCGGATTGGACATGGACAGTCACGATCGGGCAGGTTAGTGAATCGGGCCCTAAGTCAAATAAAAATACCCTCACTCGCTATATGTAAGTATCTTAAGTTTGCCTGTCAGCTCAGGATACCTAAGAACTGTCCAGAACTAAGTTTAAAAGAAACAAAAATAGTTTCTATAACTAGAATTCTATCTAAACTATTTCATTTATTTTGCTTAAACTAACTTGTTAGCAGACTGAGTTTTCTTCACTTTAATTCTTCCATTTTCATAGGCAGACATTAAAATACACATACCTTTCTCACATAACAATGTGCCTTAAATCTTTCCCAAGAATCTGTTAGACGTACAAACAATTTTTATTAAGTGTCATTCATATACCTCACTTACTATCTCGCTTACTCTCATTTACACACAGAACAAAACCAGAGCCGGTTTCCCTTCTTCAAAGCCAACTCAGTCTGTTTAACTGTCTCAAGCCAGTTGATGTCCCTGCAGACTTGTGCAGACAATTAAAAGCGTTCTTACATCAGCATAGACTCTCTCTTTTTTTTTTTTTTTTTAGATCTTTATTAATTTTTAAACCAGTACAAAGTGCAATACAAAATACAGTATAAACAATTGGTACAATGAAACAGCACTTACAACTATCAAATAATAATATAGGTACATTTTACACACACACACACACACCCCTTCCCACCCTCTCACCTTCCCTGGACGTGTGTGAAACTCCTTCAGAAATGAAAGGCTTATACTAGTGATCAGATTTTACAAAATTCGCTAAGGGCCCCCAAGTCTCTTTAAATTTTTTATACTGTCCCAGTTCCAAATTTATTCCTCATGTCTATAACATTGGCACAGGGTTTCCCACCAAAAATTACTCAACATATTCTAATTACAGTTTAGAATCTGATTTAACACCTAAAGTATTCAGCTTTAAAACAAAATTACTGAATTCATCCAAAAGTATTCCCATAAACAATGTTCTGTGAAAACATTTCAACATCAAAGTTGCAGGAACTATATCCCACTTCCTATCAGCATGTGTCATCTTGAAGGAACAGTAATATTCCAATCAATATCTTTATTCAAATAGCACTGCATTAGGAAACTACCAACAGCACCTCTGCTGAATGTGGGTTTAATATTTTACAGCACGACATTAGCATAAATACTCCAGAGTATCTGATACAACACATGCCATGTGCCTCCGGAGCCCCATTCCTGACACTCCCCTAGCAACAAGCAATGCCACGGCAGACAGACAATCCTGCCGCGGCCCAGACTAAACGCGACTCACCACGGGTCATCACCTGCATCTGGCACAGCCTAACAACCTAGACCGAAAACGGTCCAGGTATTTAGTTTATATTATAACCTTGGTTATATTTACATTAGTGAGTCATGTGTGCAGGTGGGAAAGTTTCCTCTGATTCAATACTGACATCTGCAGTCCATGAGTTTTGATTGTATTACTTATGATATGTAAATAGAATATGAAAAAAGGCAGGACAAAACAAAGCGGAATCAACTTGCAGCATGTTCTTCTGTGAAATCAGTAACTCCAAAGGCTGACACAAGAAAGCTCAACTTTAACAGAAAACAGGACAGCAAGAGAGATAGCCTGGTCCCCAGCTTCCTTTTCAAAGTCAAAGGTTTTCTTCTCAGATAAGTACAAGGTTAGAGGGCAGAAAGTTCTCAGCCACGTTGCACTTGGTTACATTAAATTTTCCAGGCATCCTGCAGCTCTGAATGTCACATGTCAGACAGTGGAAATAGTGTCTGTGTAGTATGGGAGAAGAAAAACAGGAGGAGAGAGCTTCTGGGAGATTTCAACTCCCATATATGGGCAAGTCACTTGGTCCCCCCAATACCTATATTAGATAGATTATGAGCCCACCAGGACAAACAGGGAAAAATACTTGAGTACCTGAATAAATCCATGTAAACCGTTCTGAGCTCCCCTGGGAGAATGGTATAGAAAATTGAACAAATAAATAATATATTTATGAATATGTCATGAAACAGGAAGAGACAGCTTAGGTATTTCAAAGCATGAACAAGTGTAAATTTTAAAACAGGTGTCTGACCAAAAATCATAGTGCTACTTAGGGGGCCCTTTTACTAAAGCATGCTCAGTTTTTGCACTTATTCCATCTTAACAGCAAAAATGAATACACAGTAAGTACAAAGACTGCTCAGTAATTGGGAGCATGTTGAACATGTGCTTTGCAGCTATTACATTGAAAGGTTCCTTAACGCATATTAAGCCCATTTGCAATTAGCATGGATGCACCCAGTGCCTCCGCTTGAGGAGTAAAGATCACATGAATGAAATCTTAGTCCCTTAACCCCTTTCTCCTCTTCATGGAAAACCCTGAATTCACAAATTATTCAGAGCTAGCATTCAGTATGGGCTTGATTCATCCAAATCATTTTTGGTCTAATGGTGGTCCAGGGCGGAGTTTGGGTGGAGCTTCTATTTAACTTGTTCAGAGTACTTGAAGAACAGGATCTCCCGCTACACACCTCCAAGGTCACTCAAGTCCTCCCAGGGAGTTTCCTAAACATACCATCCCCAAAGGATATCATATGATGTGATACTCTAGCGCAGTGGTTCCCAACCCTGTCCTGGAGGAACACCAGGCCAATTGGGTTTTCAGGCTAGCCCTAATGAATATGCATGAAGCAAATTTGCATGCCTATCACTTCCATCATATGCAAATCTCTCTCATGCATATTCATTAGGGCTAGCCTGAAAACCCGATTGGCCTGGTGTTCCTCCAGGACAGGGTTGGGAATCACTGCTCTAGCGATCCTTTTCCAGAGTGGCTTCCACACTCTGGAATGTACTCCCTGAAAGGCTTCACTTAACACAAGATTATCTCTACTTCAGGAAGCAGGTGAAAGCTTAGCTCTTCAACCAGCCTTTAATGGATGGAATAACTAACTTGCTAGACACACACAGGAGTGACACCAGCTGCATATACTATAGAAGGATACGTTTATCCATTTCTATCCTAGCTGAAAATTCTCAACTACCATTCTGACCTCATGTGCAACTTCTTAAAAATTAGTCCCCTTATTTTTTTACTCCTTCTACTCTGTCTTATCTAGCTATATCAAGGGTGTCAAAGTTCCTCCTCGAGGGCCGTGATCCAGTCGGGTTTTCAGGATTTCCCCAATGAATATGCATGAGATCTATTTGCATGCGCTATTTTCATTGTAAGCTAATAGACCTCATGCATATTCATTGGGGAAATCCTGAAAACCCGACTGGATTGAGGCCCTCGAGGAGGGACTTTGACACCCTTGATCTATATGCTCCATCTTTGCTTATGCCCTAGGCCAGGGGTGGGCAACTCCAGTCCTCAAGGGCCAGAATCCAGTCGGGTTTTCAGAATTTCCCCAATGAATATGCATGAGATCTATTTGCATGCACTGCTTTCAATGCATATTCATTGGGAAAATCCTGAAAACCCGACTGGATTCTGGCCCTTGAGAACCAGAGTTGCCCACCCCTGCCCTTGGCTGTCTATTAAAATGTTTTATTGCATTTTGTGTTGGCATTGCAATGCAGCATACTATGCCATATTTTGTATTGTTATTTGAATATTTTTACTGCTATAATTTTCTATTGCTTATGTTTAACTTATTCTTGCACCGCCTTGAGTGAATCCCTTCAAAAAGGTGGTAAATAAATCCTAATAAATAAATACATATTTTGCAACTATGTCATAGTGTTCATACCCACATGGCTTCCCATTCTTCACAGTATTGTTTTTTAGCCTTAATATACTGTTTATGGATATATTTTATGCCTCTGTCATAGTGTTTGTGACTTCTTGGTAGTTTATATTTGCAGGCGGAGTGTTTGGGTTTGTTTGAGGTTTGGGGTTTTTTTTTGTTTGTTTGTTTGTTTTTTTTAAAAAAAAAAGGTTATGGGGCTCATTTTTAAAACAGAAAGACGTCCAAAAAATGGTATAAAGTGGCATCAGAGAGACACCAGACCATAGAAAGCGGGAGAGGAAAAACAATGCATGCCCTGCAGAGTGGAAGTGAAGGAGAGAGGAGGAATATGTTACTCGCCATACAGTCTACCTCTGCCCCCCAAACTGGAGGGCTCCATAAGCCCCTGTAAAATCTCTCCCTCCATCCCACTGCCCACCAACTCTCTCTCTCTGCCCCCACGTTTCATTGTTTTTCTAGTTTTGCCCCCCCCCCCCCACCACCTCAGATCTGCATTTCCCTCCCCACCCCCACCTCATCAACTGGGCTAACTTAAAATAGCTCCAGAGGGCCCCACGGTTCAGACATCTTGTTCCCTTCTTGGTCTACCTCCCTCCCTTCCCCTCACCTACACGGTCTTTTAGAATCAAACTTTTCCTTTCAGAGGGACCCTGACATGGCAGAAATTTTCACAAACTGCTGGTGGCTGCCCTGAAGCTTCTCCTCAGCTGCAGTTAGCCCAGGCAGAAACAGAAAGTTGCATCAGAGGGGGCAGATTGCGGCTGAGGGAAAGCTTCGGGGCAGCTGCCAGCAGCTTGTGTAATTGTCTGCTGTGTAGGGGCCCTCTGAAAAGGAAAAGTTTGATTCTGAAAAACCACAAAGGTGAGGGGAAGGGAGGGAGGTAGACCAAGTAGGGAAGAGATATCCGGACCATGGGGCCCCTTGGAGCTGTGGGGCTCAGGGCAGCTGCCCTGTTTGCCCTACCCTAATGCCGGCCCTGTCTTCTGAAGTCTCTCAGGCCAAAGATGTGCATTCACTTTTCCTACTATCATAAAATCTGTTTTTGCCAAATTCAACACAAGACCATTCTGACTCATCCATATGCTAATCCTATTCATGTATTTGTTTAACTCAGAGGTCAGTCCTTCACCCCATTCTTTTATGTGAAAAAAGAATTGGACATTGTCTGCATACATGCAAGAGGAAACTCCCATCTTTCCTAATAGCTTTCCCAAAGGGGCCAAATAGATGTTAAACAACATTGCAGGCAGTGCAGATCCCTGAGGCAACCCCCTTTGAACAGATACCCTAGGCGAGATCACTCCTTGACTATGTACACACATTGTTCTACCAAACAGATACGAGCTAAACCACTCCAATACTGTCTCTGTGACACCCAATTGCCTCAGTTTGTCTTAAGTAAATTCAAATTCAATGAATCAAATGCAGATGATATGAGGGTCATTTCATAAATAATGCACACTATTTTTTTTTTAATTTACATGTTTTATTTTATTTTTTCAAGTATTTCTTTACAATCCTTCAATATAGTCTCCCTGCTTTGCAATGACCGAGTCCCAACGTCCGGGAAGCTTCATTATTCCATCCAAGACACTGTTTTTGTTCAGTTGCCAAAAGGCTCGGGTACCGGTGGAAAAAAACTCTTCCAGAGATGCAAAACGATGTCCATGCATAGATTGTTTCAACTGTGGAAAAAGGTTGAAGTCTGGTGGACTGGACTGTAGGAGCATGAGGTAACACCTCCCAGCCGTATTTGCGTAGTTTTTCACTGACGACATTCCCTATGTGCAGGCAAGCATTGTCGTGAAGAATGAGTGGGCCAGCAAAGAGCAACTGAGGTCGGGTTTTGTGCATTTTTTGCAAAAAATCATGATTATACACTGCTGTGACACTTCTTCCACATGGAACTTTGTCTGCAATGATGATGCCTGCATGATCATAAGCAAAAATCATCATTTGTCTGACTTTTGATTGAGTTCATCAAACTTTTTTTGGCCGTGGGGAAGATGGAGCTCTCCACTCGTCATTGAAAAACTACACAAATACGGCTGGGAGGTGTTACCTCATGCTCCCTGCAGTCCAGACATGAGTCCACCAGACTTCAACCTTTTTCCAAAGTTGAAACAACCTTTGCGTGGACATCATTTTGCATCTCTGGAACAGCTTTTTTCTACCGGTATTTATTTATAAATTTATATACCTCATAAAAACTAGGAGGTTTACAAAATTATATGCATACATATTTAAAATACTAAAACATGTTTCAACAGAACAAGCACAATAAAAATATTAACTAACAGTATCATTATTAAAACCTTCTTTCAAATTCATTCAACATGATGGAAAGACCCGAGCCATTCGGCAACTGAACAAAACGGTGTCTTGAATAGAATAATAAAGCTTCCCAGACGTTGGGACTCAGCCATTGCAAAGCAGGGAGACTATATTGAAGGATTGTAAAGAAATACTTGAAAAAAAAAATAAAACATATAAATTAAAAAAAAAAAAAAAATTGTATGAATTATTTATGAAATGACCCTCGTATATCAAAGGACACGAAGCCAAAGATGTTTTCTGATCATTCCGAGAACTTCCCATTTATGTCTACACTCTGCAATCTGTTCTCCAGCCAATTTTCTATCCATCTTAGTATATCCCTTTCAATCCCATGGCTTTGTAGTTTCCTCAGAAGCTTAGCATGTGGAACCTTGTCGAACGCCTTCTGGAAATCCAAGTATATTATATCCACCGGGTCTCCGCTATCAATTTGTTTGTTCACCTTCTCAAAAAATTGAAGTAAATTCGTCAGGCATGACTTCCCCTTCCTGAAGCCGTGTTGACTAGCTCTCATCAGGTCATGAATCTCCAGGTGTTGCACTATGCTACCCTTGATTAATGCTTCAACCATCTTCCCAGGAACCAACGCGATGGACCTCTGGTCTGACCCAGTGGAGGCAACTTCGTATGACTCACAGGTCTATAGTTGCCCGGTTCTCCTCTCGATCCTTTTTTGAATATTGGAATGACATTTGCTATCTTCCAGTCATCTGGTATTCTTCCGGTTGTCAATTAGAACCAGAAGAATACCAGACAACTGGAAGATAGCAAATGTCATTCCAATATTCAAAAAAGGATCGAGAGGAGAACCGAGCAACTATAGACCTGTGAATCTTACGTCGGTTCCTGGGAAGATGGTTGAAGCATTAATCAAGGATAGCATAGTGCAACACCTGGAGAATCATGACTTGATGAGAGCTAGTCAACATGGCTTCAGGAAGGGGAAGTCATGCCTGATGAATTTACTTCAATTTTTTGAGAAGGTGAACAAACAAATTGATAGCGGAGACCCGGTGGATATAATATACTTGGATTTCCAGAAGGCGTTCGACAAGGTTCCACACGCTAGGCTTCTGAGGAAACTACAAAGTCATGGGATTGAAGGGGATATACTAAGATGGATAGAAAATTGGCTGGAGAACAGATTGCAGAGGGTAGGCATAAATGGGAAGTTCTTGGACTGGGAAAAGGTGACAAGCGGTGTGCCCCAAGGCTCTTGGACCAATATTATTCAATATATTCATAAATGACCTGGAAGAGGAAACAACGAGTAATATAATCAAGTTCGCAGATGACACGAAACTATGTCGATCAGTTGGATCACAAAAGGACATTGAAGAACTCCAGAGAGATCTGAACCAGCTAGAAAAATGGGCGGAAAAGTGGCAGATGAAGTTTAATATAGATAAATGCAAAGTGATGCATCTGGGTACGAAAAACAAGGAACATGATTATATAATGTTAGGTGTGACATTGGGCAAAAGCGAACAAGAAAGGGACTTCGGGGTACTGATATACAGAACCCTGAAGATATCGGCACAATGCGCAGTGGGTGCAAAGAAAGCGAACAGGATGTTGGGCATGATAAAGAAGGGTATTACAAGTAGATTGGCGGATGTCATAATGCCGCTTTACAGAGCAATGGTCAGACCACACCTGGAGTACTGTGTCCAACACTGGTCTCCTTACCTAAAGAAAGATATAACTCTGCTGGAGAGGGTACAGAGGTGAGCCACGAAGCTAGTAAAAGGTATTGAGAATTTGAGCTACAAAGAACGCCTCGTAAAACTGGGATTGTTCACCCTCGAGAAGAGAAGGCTGCGAGGGGATATGATTGAGACTTTCAAAATACTAAAAGGTTTTGACATAATAGAACAAGAAGCATCATTATTGACGTTGTCAAATGTGACTCGAACGAGAGGTCATAGACTGAAATTGAGGGGCGACAGGCCCAGGACTAATGTCAGAAAGTTCTGTTTTACACAGCGAGTGGTGGACGCTTGGAATGCTCTCCCGGAGGAGGTGGTGACGGAAACCTCCATTATGGGATTCAAGTGTAAGTTGGATGCACACCTCCTTGCAAATCACATTGAGGGATACGGGAAAATAGGGTCTTCATCAGGGAACACCTAGGACGTAAACAGAGAACACCTGGATTGGCCTCCGCGTGTGCGGGTCACCGGACTGGATGGACCAAAGATCTGATTTGGTGGAGGCATTTCTTATGTTCTTATGTAATCCCCAAATGCAACTCATCCACATTTCAGACCCCTAGGGCCACCTTAGCTTGCCTAAAGCCACTTCAAGGTGCAACCACGCCCACGCTTAGCCTTGGACGAGCTTATGCAGCCCTCTGCATCTTCCTAGGCTTGCGAAGACACCTACAATATAGGCAGCCTGCCTCGGGACTTTTTTTTTAATGTACGTCCCGATTGGCTAGTTAGACAGTGGTAGGACGCCTACCGACGCCTACAATCAGGACGCTGTAAATAGAATTTGCCCCCAAATCTTAGTTTAAAAAATACTCCTATGTATTTAAGGCATTCAGCTCCATAGAAACATAGAAACATAGAAATAGACGGCAGATAAGGGCCAAGGCCCATCAAGTCTGCCCACCCCAGTGATCCTCACTATCTATCTTTGCGGATAGATCCCACATGTCTATCCCATCTGGCCTTAAAATCCGCCACACTGGTGGCCTCAAAAACCCGAAGTGGAAGACTATTCCAGCGATCAACCACCCTTTCAGTGAAGAAGAACTTCCTAGTGTCACTGTGCAGCTCCCCTTTTATTCAGCATTTGTCCTTTCTCTCCAGCATCTTCCCTCTCCTCCATTTCCATCCAGCATCTGCCCTCTCTCTCACTCTCTCTTTTCCATCCAGCATCTGCCCCTCCCCCTCTTTCCATCCAGCATCAGTCCCTTTCTCTCCTGCTTCTGCCCAGCATCTGATCTGTCTCCTCTCTTTCTCCTTTCTACCCCCTCTGTCACCCCATCCATCATCCACCTTTCGCTCTCCCCTTCCATCCAGCTTCTGCTCATCTTTCTCTCCCCCATTTCAGCCCAGTATCTGCTTCATTTCTCTTTCTCTCCCTGCCCCATCTTTCTCTTTCCTCCCTTCCATCTTCATCCTCCCCCTCTCCTCCTTTCCATTCAATGTCTTCCTCCCCTCTCCTTTTCTTTGCCTCAATCATCTGTCTTTTTATCTCTCCCCAGGCATTCCAGCTTGTCTGTTATCTTTCCCCTTTCATCCAGTGTGTCTGTTCCCTCCCTCTTTCTATCTACAGTCTGTCTCCTCTCACCTCCTACTTCCAGTATCTACCGCCTCCCACCTGACACCTCAGCCACCGCCAGACTGATGCGAAGCCTCCCTCCGATGTCAGCTCTGACTTCGGGGGAAGACTTCTGGGTCAGCTACATATGGCATGCTGCAGGCTGCCTCCAACCCCTGCTGTTATCTGGACTTGAATGAAGGGGTGGGAGGGAGTGCATTTTTGGACACAGAAGGCATGAACTTGGAAGAGAGGATGGAGGAACGGAGGGAAAGAGATGCTGAAGTGAGGAGGGAATGCGTTTTTGGACACAGAAGGCATGAACTGGGGAGGGAGGAAAGGAGGGAAAGAGATGCTGAGGTGGGGAGGGAATAGAAAGGGAGAATTGGGCATGGGTGTGCCAGTGAGCGGGAAAGAGAGATGGTTGTATACATGCGGGGAATGGAAGAAAGAGGAGAATTTTTGGTCATAGGGAGGGAGTGAGGTGCAGATGATAGGGAAGAGAAAGATGAGAGTGAGAAATGTGGTGGAAAGGGAACAGTGGGACAGATTGAAAGGGATGCAAGAGAGAGGAATGTTGGACATAGTGGTGAAGGGAATGAAGGCATGGTGGCATGGTGCTGGAGAGGGGTGATAGAACAGAAGGAGAAATGTTGGGCATGGGGCTGGTGGGCAGGCATGAAAGATGAGAAAGGGATAAATGCTGGACCATGGTAGGAGGAACCAATGGACAGCAATAGAAGAATTTACAGACGATGGGAAAGCGGAAAAAAGAAACTGGGACCAACTTGATGGAAAAATAAGTTTCCAGACAACAAAGGTAAAAAAACGGAATTTATTGACTAAAATATGTTAGCTTTGGGAAATGTATATAGCAGATGTCTTTGTATTGTGTTCAAAAGAAAAGGAAATGCATTTCTGGTTTTATTTCTACAGTGTTGAAGTACTTGCTGACCCTTGCTGTGGCTGGTGGGGATCCCCAAAAACCGCCAGCAGAGGACTTCCTCTAGAGACAGCCAGAACTCCCCTCCACCAAGCGCAGCAGTTGCTGGCAGCATCCATGAGCCACTGAGGTACCAGCATCTGTGACTCAGGGGCGCTACTGCTGCCTGACAAGCTTGGCAAAAGGGACCCCTGGCCAACTACAAAGGAAGTCCTCAGCTGAAAGCTTGAGGGTCCTCATCAGCTGAGTATTTCTATTTTATATTAGAGGCTCTGGTAGAAACCCATTTGCATAGTATGTATTCTTCCCAATTAATATTTCCAAATTAATAAAGTGTCTTTGCTTATTTGTAAATGGGTCTCTACCAGAGCCTTTAATTCAGTAGCATAATTAAATTAAATAACTATTTCTGAAGTTTACAGGGATGGGCGGGGACAGAGGGGATTCCTCACGGGGATGGGCGGGGACAGACAAATTCCTCACAGGGATGGGTGGGGACGGAGGGATTCCTCATGGGGACTGGTGGGATTTTGGTGGGGACGGGTTGGATTTCTGTCCCCGTGCAACTCTCTAATTTGGATGTCTGGAGGTCTGGATTTGGACATTTTGAACTTGGAAGTATTTCTGGTCGAAAATGGCCAAAAAAGTTAGGCATCCTAAGGTTGGATGTCCTGACGGCCAAGAAGTCCAAATAGACACTATTGAAAATGGTCCTCCACTTCAATAAGAGACACCTAAAGTTATACACCTAAATAAATAGGTGCATAACTTAATTAGTAAACTGACTTCAATTATGAGCTTTAACAAGCTTTAAATTGAAAAAAAAAGATTAATTGGGTGTTAGGAGTTTGGCATTAGATGCCTATCTTTTATAGAATTTCACCTAAGAAGATAAAGTAAGTATGTTGAGGGGCAAAGAAGAACTTAGGCGCCTCTGGGTGCAATTCTCTAAAGCACAGTTCTTCAACTGCCGGCCCGCGGACCTGTGCCGGTCCGCAAAAAAATCTTGCCGGTCCGCAAAGGATTCGGGTCCCTGCCGCAGCAAAAGGTGCCGGCGTCAGCTGACGTGCAACTTCCTGTTGCACTCCTGCCTTCCACCACCGACTCCTGCCGTGTATGTCTCCGCACCCCAGACAAGCAGCGGCAGCTCTGTGTGCTTTCAACTTCGGCACACAGCTGCCTCTAAGCAGTATTTTAGCGCGGTTTCATGAGGCAGCCTTGGGGCATTTGGTAGGCCGGCCCACATCGCATCATCGAAGTGGGCCGGCCTACCAAAGGCCCCGAGGCTGCCTCATGAAACCACGCTAAAATACTGCTTAGGGGCAGCTGTGTGCCAAAGTTAAAAGCACACAGATCTGCCGCTAGCCTACATTGAGGAAACATTTGCTGGAGAGGGAAGGAGGGAAGGGAGAAGGGGTACTCCTGGACAAGGGAGGGGAAGGGACTACTGCTGACAGGGGAGAAGGGAAAGGGAAGGGACGAGAATTACTGTTGGATAAGGGGAGGAGGAAAGGGAGAAGGGGTACTCCTAGACAAGGGAGGGGAAGGGGCTACTGCTGACAGGGGAGAAGGGAAAGGGAAGGGATGAGAATTACTGTTGGATAAGAGGAGGAGGAAAGGGAGAAGGGGTACTCCTGGACAAGGGAGGGGAAGGGGATACTGCTGACAGGGGAGAAGGGGAAGGAACAAGAATTACTGTTGGATAAGGGGAGGAAGAAAGGGAGAAGGTACTGCTGGACAGGGGAGGACGAACATTGGAAGGAAACAGCTGGCAGGAAGATTAGAGGAGGGGAAGGAGTCAGGATGGAATGGAGAGATCAGATGAGGGAAAGGGGAGAGACAGAGGAATGACAAAGTAGAGAGAAATTGATGCTGGGAAGTGGGTCAGATGAAAAATAAGGAAAGAGGGACAAAGATGCTAGATCTGGTGTAGAAGAGAGGGGCATAGAAAGAACGCAGATACCATATGGGAGGGGAAGGGGTAGAGGGCAGACAGTAGATGGAAGAGGCAGATGCTGGATTGAAAAGACAGAGGACAGACGCTGGATGGAAGAGAGTGAAAAGACGATGAAAGCAGAAACCAGAGACGACAAAAGGTAGAAAAAAATAATTTTATTTCTATCTTGTGATTAGAATATATCAGATTTAAAATATGTATCCTGCTAGAGCTGATGTTAGACATAACTGGGGAGTGCAAAGCCCAGGCAGTGCGTCTTTAGCTTCCAGCTGGCTTAGGGCTCTCTCTGACCATGAGGCAGTTGCCCTAGTTGCACTCCCCCTAACACCATTCCTGCCATGTGTGACTGTGGTATTCTGTTAGCATGATATTTGTGTAGCATTCTGTAATAATTTGGCTTATTCAGTTTTCTTGATAGTAGAGGGGATATATGTGAAGGGGAGGGGAGACGGAGGTTTTGTTGATCCTTGCCTTGTATTATTTATATTTATAAAATGACAATTATACAGAATATTGTTTCTTTTTATACTTTAATAAAATATGGTCAATATAAAATCATAACTATATGAGGCTTGTGCAGATGGGATCAGATGGTTAACGGGACGAGCTCGCGGAGACGGGGCGGCAATGGGGTTTTTAAAAAATTTCAGTCTTATTAGTTTGCCGGTCCACGAAATAATTATTTTATTTCCACCGGTCCATAGGTGTAAAAAGGTTGAAGAACACTGTTCTAAAGGACTCTAAAGTTTTAAGTTAGGCGCTGGTAGAAGCAATTCTATAAAAGGCACCTAAGCATAATTGACATATGATAGGCGCTTATATTATAGGCGCATATCTTTTTAGACACCATTTACAGAAATTCCCCCGTAATGTTTATTAGCATTTATCTTAATTTTGGAAGAGTGGGGGCTTTTACAAGCAACTCTTCTCAAAGGAAACAGCTCACATTTCTTTTCAGGGAATATATAGCAATCACCCTTGATAGTAGGAAGAGTCCAGCCCGAACATCACCAAGGACATTATGTTCTGAGAACTGCTTTTCTATTAGTATTTCAGCATGGGAGACACAAATACATTCTCTTCTATTCAGACAAATGGGCAAGAGTGGAGAGAAATCATTAATAGGAAGAGTGCCAAATCCAAACTAGCTATGGGACTGATTGTGTCTCTGTGTTCTGTCATTTCATGTTTAGTGTTTACTTCAAAGCGCTGTACATATCTACTATGATTAATGGTATTGCTGTTTCTTGTTTCTCTCCAGATGCAGCATGAATTGGAAACCTGCATATTAAATTCACTGGCTAACATCCTCAAATGGGAGGACTTTTTTTTTCTAAAAAAAAGACAACTTAAGCTTTGGGTAATAAACTTTGGCATGGATCTTGATTTTATAACCTTAATTCCACCTACTGTATTTCAGCATAAACCTTGCCCCATTGCACTTCAGTTTAGGCCAATAGTTACTAAACTGCAGTAAAATATAACATTTTACCACAGAAAAATCTACTTTATGAGTCACTAACTCCCAGGACTGCAGGTTAGTAACTCATGCAGGAAAATTCATTCTGAGTTGCCTGTTTTATTTAATTAGGCAGTATTCTCTCCTGAGTAACCAATACATCAGTGGCCAGTGGCGTAGCTTAGGAAGTGGATCTGCCCCCCCCCCCCCCACACACACACACACACGCACACTTTGAGTTCAGACCCCTCCAAAATTGTGGCACCAAATGCATTTCCTCTAAGACCCACACCCCACTGTTGTTGCCCCACCCCCATCATACCATTACTGGTGGGGGTAACTGAAGCCCTCCCATCCAAAGAGATTCTCCAGCAGAATCACTGCCCATGATTCTGAGCAGCAGAAACTCAGCAGGGCTCTTTCAGCTGTTGATCCCGGCACTTTTGTGCACGCTTAGGTCATGCAATTGAACTGAGGATGTGTGGAAGTGCTGACGTCATAAGCTAGAGCAGCCTGCTTGCTTCCCTGCCCCTCAGGCTCTATGGCCCCAGGTTCCAGTAGAAAATGTATTCATTTGGCAGAACGTGAGCATCCCCGCCAACAAAGGTATGATGGGGAGGACAGCAGCACTGGGGTGAGGGACTAAGAGGAAATGCTTGCCCCCCCCCCCCCCCCCAGTGCACCCCTAGCCTTCCTCCCTACCCTAAAAAACAAGTTCTGGCTATACCCCTGACATACACCACTGTTGATTAAAAACCCCAACCTGACCTCAAATATAGCTCCCCATGTTCCTGATTGGAAGACCCCACTCCCCATATTCACACCCCCATCCCTGGATCCAAGCCCCAAAATATACCTTCCCATCCCCTGCCCAGTCAATCAGCCTGCACTTACTGGGATTTTCTCTAGTAGCAAATGAGGGGAAGGGGATAGGAGCAATCAACCTGGATTCAAAAATGCATCTGTTAACCTCGTAGTAGTGGTCTTGCAATACTATCACTATGGGTCAGACTACCAAACAAGCATAATCCAGATGTGAAGGGCTTGTATCAGAGAACTGGGGGCTTTGATTGTGGTCAGATTAAAGCAATAATCTGTCAGGGGTTGAAGAGTGGATCTACCAGCACCAGCCCCTTTAAGAGGTTCCTGTGGGGCCATCAGGTGGAGGAAAGATAATGCTAGCTCAAGCATTCCATGAATAATACAATTTGCAAAGCAAAACACAAGCAGTGTTATTCATTTTACAAACTAATGGCATCTCAATAGTACTTAACCTGCACTGTACTAAAAAATCATGAAGTATGGGCAAATAATATATGATTTTGCCTTTTAATGCATGTATTATTCCCTTAGAGCCAAATTATATATATGATGACCAAAAAAACAGTGCTGACTAGAATGGTGCTTAGTGTGATTCTATAAAAGGTATGCACACCTTATAGAATCATTCTAAGAGCCACTGTGTGCCATAACTTTTAAGCACACCCATTTAGACCAAGGAAAATCAGATCTCTCTGCTGTTCCAGTCCTCCTTGTCAGGACTAGTTAGCCTGGCCACTCTTCTTTACTCCACTGCACTGGGCCTCTTTTCAGTGCTCTTTTCAATGCAGTTATCATGGGTAACTTCAATTATCCGGGGATAGATTGGAGCCTAGGCAACTCCAGCTGCAGTAGACAGACCAAGTGGATGACGTAGGCGATTGCTTCCTAGAACAATTTGTCATGGAATACACGAGAGGAAATGCAATTCTAGACTTAATTCTAAATGGACTGGAAGGACCGGCACAAGGTATAGAAGTAGAATGGGCACTGGGAAACTGATCACAACATGATCCACTTCAACCTGGACACAGGGTCAAAACATCGATCCAGAATGACAGCCACGGCACTGAACTTCCGAAAAGGGAATTACGAAGGGATGAGACTCATGGTGGGGAAGAAGATTAAGCACTGTAAAAGCGCTAGAGCAAGCATGGTCCCTTTTTAAGGAACTACGAGGTGCAAAATCTATATATACCGCGTATCAATAAGAGATCCAAGAGGAAAAAGAACAAGGAACTGGCATGGCTCACTATAGCAGTGAAGGAAGTGATAAGAGACAAGAAGACTTCGTTTAAGGAATGGAAAAGGTCAAAAACGGACGAAAACTAGAAAAAGCACAAACATCAAAGCAGGTGTCATAAGGCGGTAAGAGGGGCCAAAAGAGACTACGAGGAAAAAATAGCCAAGGAGGCCAAAAACTTTAAGCCGTTCTTTTGATATATTAAGGGGAAATGACCCGCGAATGAAGCAGTGGGGTCGTTAGATGACCAGGGAATAAAAAGAGTACTAAAGCCATTGCCAACAAACTGAACACATTTTTTGTGTCTGTATTTACTGAAGAGGATATATCCAATATACCAGAAACCGACACAGAAAATGAAGATGGGAAACTGACAGGGACAACGGTCAGTCTAGAAGAGATATGCAGACAGATTGATAGGCTTAAAAATGACAAATCCCCTGGACTGGATGGCATCCACCTGAGGATAATCAAGGAACTGAAAGGGGATATAGCTGAACTGCTCCAACTAATAGTCAATCTGTCGATCAAATCAGGAAAGATTCCAGAAGACTGGAAATTGGCGAATGTTACGCTGATCTTCAAGAAAGGTTCAAAGGGAGATCCGGGAAACTACAGACTGACTTCAGTACTGGGAAAGATGTTAGAGGCACTGATAAAGGATCGCATCACCAATCACCTTGACGGACACAAACTGATGAGGACAAGTTAGCACGGCTTCAGCAAAGGAAGATCTTGCTTGACAAACTTACTGCACTTCTTCGTAGGAGTAAATGGGCAGATAGACAAGGGTGACCTAGTCAACATCGTATATCTAGATTTTCAGAAGGCGTTCGACAAGGTTCCGCATTAAAGTCTACTTTGAAAAATTGTGAGCCATGGAATTGAGGGTGATATACTTACGTGGATTATAAACTAGTTAGTGGATAGGAAACAGAAAGTTGGGGTGAATGGACAATACTCGGAGTGGAAAAGCGTCACGAGTGGAGTGCCACAGGGTTCAGTGCTCAGGCCTGTGTTCTTCAATATATTTATAAACGACCTAGAAATTGGCACGATGAGTAAGGTGATTAAATTTGCGGATGATACAAAGTTATTCAGAGTATTGAGGGCACAGAAGGATTGCAAAAACCTACAATGAGACATAAATACGCTTGAAGAATGGGCTGCGAAATGGCAAATGAGGTTCAATGTGGATAAGTGCAAGGTGATGCATGTCGGTAACAAAAATCAAATGCACAAATACAGGATGTCCGGTGCTATACTTGGAGAGAGCCCCCAAGAAAGAGACCTGGGAATACTTGTAGACAAGTTAATGAAACCATCTGTGCAATGTGCGGCGGCAGCGAAAAGGGCAAACAGAATGATTAAGAAGGGGATCACAAACAGATCTGAAAATGTTATCATGCCGTTATACCGGGCCATGGTACACCTCCACCTGGAATACTGCGTCTAACACTGGTTGCCGTACATGAAAAAGGACATAGAACTACTCGAAAGGGTCCAGAGAAGAGCAACAAAAATGGTTAAGGGACTGGGGGAGTTGCCATACAACAAGATGCTAGAGACACTGGGCCTCTTCTCTCTTGAAAAGAGAAGAGTGAGAGGGGACATGATTGAAGCATTCAAGATATTGAAGGGAATTGACTTAGTAGAGAAAGGGAGATTGTTCACCCCTTTCCAAGGTGATGAGAACAAGAGGGCACTCGCTAAAGTTAGAAGGGAAAAAAGATTCCATACAAATGTTAGGAAGTTCTTCTTCACCCACAAAGTGAAATCTGGAACGCTCTTCTGGAGGCTATTATAGAGGAAAGCACCCTTCAGGGATTCAAGACAAGGTTGTATAAGTTCCTACTGGAACAGAACATATGCAAGTAGGCTAGACTCAAATAGGGCACTGGTCTTTGATCTAAGGGCCGCCGCGTGAGAGGACTGCTGGGCAAATCTTATGCTCTTATGCTTAACAGTGGCTTCCAGGGCTTATTGGGTGTTAAGCCAAATACCAGCATTCCTCCTCCCAAGCATTACACAGGTCCCAAAGGAGCTTCTTTCCTTCTGAGCTCTCTGTGCTGGAAACTGTTCTTTTCAGCACCACAATCCACTCAGAGTAAGTGGAAAACTCCCAGCAACACCTGCAGCTCTTATGCAAATCAGCTCTTCTCTCAGGCTGAATGAGCTCTACTGCTCGGGCTCCCTCCTTTGGCCAGTGACAGGTATTCCATCCTGTCACACCATACTTCTAACATGCTCCTTGAGATTTAAAAAAACAGAATAGAAATCTGTCTAGAAAAATAAGTTTCAAAAATAGCAATTTGGATGGTTTATTGAGAAAAATGTCCAGCTGCCCTTTTATGGCACTTTTTGAATGATTTTCTCTTTTGAAAATGAGCCCCAATGTCACCTAGAGAAATGTTTTATAAGAATCTTCAAGAGGTGTTTAAGGGCTAGATTCACTAATCCCTGATTTCGTATTCGATCCGTGCCCGATTGCATACAGGCCGACAAATTCAGTAAAGGCCTGCATGCAAATGAGGATGATCATTGACACGCCCCCACCCACCACACGGATCGCTAGAGAACAATCCTTGAGCATGCGCAAACTATCTTCCTTGCCTGTAGATGGTCTGTGCATGCTCTTGTAAGGAATTTTTTTTGCAAGCCCGTGGTTTTATCCCCACAGGTTAAAACCACGAGTTTGAACTGCAGGGAAGGGTGGGAGAGACGGGGCTGCAGGAGTTCGGGGCAGGCAGGAGATCGGGGTAGGTGGGAGAGTCGGGCAGCAGGAGATTGAGGCAGGCAGGAGAATCGGGGCTGCAGGAGTTCAGGGCAGGCAGGAGATCAGGCTGAAAGCAGGAGTTTGGGGCAGAGAGCAGAAAAACAGGGCAGAGAGCAGGGCGGCAGAAGACAGGGCAGTCGGAAAGGACCTGAATGACTAGTCCTCAGCAGTTGCTTGTTTGTGATCGGCCAATCCAGTCGGTGTTGCAGGGTTTTGGTTTGTGAATCGTTGCCTGCCATCATTTGAATGCCGTTCCCCCTCATTTGCATGCGTGGATCGGAGGATGATCGGGACATAGGTTAGTGAATCGGGGCGGAGGGAAATCGGGTCACAAAGGGGTCACAAACCGATCAGTACACGATCGGTTTGCATAGTGAATCTAGCCCTAAGTATACTAAGGAAGGTCTCCCTCCACTACATAGAATTTACTATCTTTCAGTTGCTAAGAATCTTCAGTTGTTAATGTTTCCTCAGACAGTTTGGACTTGACTGATATTTTAGGGAAGTCTCATGAAGAAGTTACAAGTAGTACCACCTTGTAAGTGACTTTTGTTTTCAACCAACACAAATAAGCTTTACTACAGCTTTACTTTAAGATTAAGGGCTCCTTTTACGAAGGCACGTTTGGGCCTTAACGCATAGAATAGCACGCGCTAAAATGCCATGTGCGCTAGCTGCTACCGCCTCCTCTTGAGCAGGTGGTAGTTTTTCCGCTAGCGCGTGCTAATCAAGTGTGTGCGCTAAAACCTCTAGCGCACCGTCGTAAAAGGAGCACTAAGTTTTTTGGATGAGAAAGTTTTGGTTTTTTCTGATGTAGCAAGATCTGCTTAGTCCAGACACAAGCAGTTCCTAAGCCTTCGACAGTGAGTTATTGGCCTAGGTGCTAAATTTCGAATAAGATACCCTTGCAAATGTGTCGTTCGATTAGATCACCATAGGTATATAATTTATGATGTTTCCTAATTGCAGTTTTTCCTAATTGCAGTTAATGATGAATAGTTGTCTCTTTGATGAGCTTTAATTTATAAGACACTTTACCTTGCTAATCTTCTTAGTTTCTAAAATCTTCTTCCATAGATTCTCGGGGTTTCTTGCCTCTCCTATATAGATCCAAAGGTTTTTTTTGCCTTGTTACTTGAATTCTGTAGGAATTCTGGGGGAGTAAGGGGGCCATGCCTTTATGCCTCCAGTGGTACTTATTTAATGAAACAGATCTAGCCTCAAACATCCAGGTATTGCCCTGAATGCTCCATTATTGCAGAAAAACATCCCCAACAGAACCCCTTGAAATTTACTTTTTTTGCTTTTGTAATTCTTTATTAATTTTCAAATCAAATACAAAAGTGCAAAGAATATATAATCAAGTACTACAATAATCAGCACTTACATCCAAACAAATAATAATATAAATTACATTTCCCCCCTCCCCTCTCTCCCATCCTCCCTGGATGTGTGTGAGGATCAATTAGGAATCACGCTGATAGAACAGTTCAAGATTTTGGGAAGGAAGCTGAAGATGAGGACCCAGAAGATAGTGTTCTCAGAGATCCTACCGGTACCGAGGGCAGATGTGAAAAGGCAAGAGGAACTACAATCAATAAATGCGTTGATGAGGAGATGGTGTGAGGAAGAAGGATTCCACTTCGTGAGGAACTGGACGATGTTCTGGGGCAAGAGCAAGCTCTACAGGAGAGATGGATTGCATCTGAGCGTGGCGGGAACTAGACTTCTAGCAAACAACGTCAAGAGAGGAATAGAACAGGCTTTAAACTAAGAAGAAGGGGAAAGCCAACAGTCGACCAAGCATCGATGAATCGGAAGAAGGTATCCCATGAAGATACTGAGGGGAAAAAAGGCTGGGAAGAAACAAGGGACAATTTACAGGAGTCGACTAACCAAGAAGAGGAAGGTAGAAAGATTGTAGCCAAAGAGAAGACTCTAAAGACCGAAGCACAGGGAAAGGAAATGAAGGCAACAAAATTCCAGGAGCTAATTTGCTTATATACTAATGCAAGGAGCCTAAGAAACAAAATGGGGGAATTAGAAGCCATGGCCTTTGCAGAAGACATAGACATCATTGGAATCTCTGAAACATGGTGGAATGAGGAAAGCAAATGGGATACAGCACTGCCAGGGTACAAGCTCTATCGCCAGGACAGGTCAGGACAGAAAGGCGGTGGAACAGCACTATACATAAAAGAAAGCATACAATCGACAAGAATGAACATAGCAGAGACGGCCAACAAGCTAGAATCACTATGGGTTAAAATACCAGGAAGGAAAGGGCCTGAAATAAAGATAGGCCTATACTATCGTCCTCCCGGACAAACTGGAGATATCGATGAAGAAATGGAAGCCGAGATGAAGCGAGAATGCAAAAGCGGTAACACGGTTATTATGGGAGACTTCAACTACCCTGGGATAGACTGGAGTCTTGGAAGCTCAAGATGCGCTAGGGAGACAGAATTTCTGGAGGCTGTACAAGATTGCTTCTTGGAGCAGCTTGTTAGAGAACCGACAAGAGGAACTGCCACTCTGGACCTAATCCTAAATGGACTGAGGGGACCTGCAAAGGAAGTGGAAGTAGTGGGACCGTTGGGAAACAGCGATCATAATTTGATCAAGTTCAAGGTGGAACTAGGAATACTGAAAGGAAAGAGAACCATAGCGACAACTTTTAACTTCAGGAAGGGAAACTACGAAGCAATGAGGGGAATGGTAAAGAAGAAACTTAGGAACACTTCCAAAAAATGGCAGACGGTGGAACATGCCTGGTCCTTTTTCAAGGACTTGGTGAACGAGGCGCAAAATCTGTATATCCCCAGATTCAGAAAAGGGTGCAACAAGAGTCGAACAAAAGACCCGGCGTGGATAACTAAAATAGTGAAGGAAGCGATAGGCAATAAGAAAAATTCATTCAGAAAATGGAAAAAGGACAAATCTGAGGGAAACTGGAAAGAGCACAGGAAGTATCAAAAAGAATGTCACCGTGTGGTTCGAAAAGCCAAAAGAGAGTATGAAGAGAGACTAGCCAGGGAAGAACGAAATTTCAAACCGTTCTTTAGATATGTTAAAGGGAAACAGCCGGCTAGGGAGGAGGTGGGGCCGCTGGACGACGGAGACCAGAAGGGAGCAGTGAAGGAAGAGAAAGAGGTCGCGGAAAGACTTAACATGTTCTTTTCGTCTGTATTTACAAGCGAAGACACAACCAACATACCGGAACCCGAACAAATCTTCAATGGAAATCAAGCACAAAAGTTAACATCCATGGAAGTGAGCCTCGATGATGTGTGCAGGCAGATAGAAAAACTAAAAACTGACAAATCCCCAGGTCCGGATGGAATCCATCCAAGGGTTCTGAAGGAACTAAAGGAGGAAATAGCGGAGCTAATACAGCAAATTTGCAACCTATCTCTGAAAACAGGTGTGATCCCGGAGGATTGGAAGATAGCCAACGTTACGCCCATCTTTAAAAAGGGATCAAGAGGTGACCCGGGAAACTATAGACCGGTGAGTCTGACCTCGGTTCCGGAGAAAATGGCGGAAGCACTGATAAAAGAAAACATCGATGAAAATTTTGAAAAAAACGAACTTCTGATATCCAGCCAACATGGTTTCTGCAGGGGAAGATCGTGCCTGACTAACTTCTTCGAGGGAATTAACAAACAGATGGACAGAGGAGACCCCATAGACATCATATACCTAGATTTCCAGAAAGCCTTTGACAAGGTGCCTCATGAACGTCTACTCCGGAAACTGAAGAACCATGGGGTGGACGGAGACGTGCATAGATGGATCAGAAACTGGTTAGAGGGTAGGAAACAGAGGGTAGGAGTGAAGGGCCACTACTCGGACTAGAGGAAGGTCACGAGTGGTGTTCCACAGGGCTCAGTGCTCGGGCCACTGCTTTTTAATATATTCATAAATGATCTAGAAACAGGAACGAAGTGTGAGATAATAAAATTTGCAGACGACACCAAATTATTTAATGGAGCTCGGACGAAGGAGGAATGCGAAGAATTGCAAAGGGACTTGGACAAACTAGGGGAATGGGCTGAGAGATGGCAGATGAAGTTCAATGTTGAAAAGTGTAAAGTATTGCATGTGGGAAACAGAAACCCGAGGCACAATTATACGATGGGAGGGATGTTATTGACTGAAAGGGACTTGGGGGTAATTGTGGACATGACAATGAAGCCGACGGCACAGTGCACAGCGGCCGCTAAGAGAGCGAATAGAATGCTAGGTATAATCAAGAAGGGTATTACAACCAGAACGAAAGAAGTTATCCTGCCGCTGTACCGGGCAATGGTACATCCGCATCTTGAATACTGCGTCCAGTATTGGTCGCCATACCTTAAGAAGGATATGGCGTTACTCGAGAGAGTTCAGAGGAGAGCGACACAACTGATTAAGGGGATGGAAAGCCTTTCATACGCTGAGAGATTGGAGAACCTGGGTCTCTTTTCCCTGGAGAAGAGGAGACTTAGAGGGGATATGATAGAGACTTACAAGATCATGAAGGGCATAGAGAGAGTAGAGAGGGACAGATTCTTCAAACTTTCAGAAAATAAAAAAACAAGAGGGCATTCAGAAAAGTTGAAAGGGGACAGATTCAAAACGAATGCTAGGAAGTTCTTCTTTACCCAACGTGTGGTGGACACCTGGAATGCGCTTCCAGAGGACGTTATAGGGCAGAGTACAGTTTTGGGGTTTAAGAAAGGATTGGACAATTTCCTGCTGGAGAAGGGGATAGAAGGGTATAGATAGAGGTTTACTACACAGGTCCTGGACCTGTTGGGCCGCCGCGTGAGCGGACTGCTGGGCGCGATGGACCTCAGGTCTGACCCAGCAGAGGCATTGCTTATGTTCTTATGTTCTTATTTGTTCAATCAGTTTTTACAATTCCACTAATGGACCCCAAGTCTTTTTAAATTTTTTATAATGTCCCAGTTGTTCAGAGTTCATTCTCTCATATCATATAAAATTGACACAGGGTTTCCCACCAAAAGTTGAAGTTCAGTCTGTCCCAGTTTTTCCAATTTTTTGTTATTAACTGCATAGCTACCCCTGTCATAAGCAGAAGTATGTTCTTGTTTGCATTAATTGGACTCTTAAATTGTAATAAAGTCCCAAATAAAACAATGTCATATGACAGTGGGATAGAAGGTTCCAATATCCTATTGATTTTACCCCAGATAGACCTCCAAAAGTTGAGTATCAAGGGACAATAAAACAACAAGTGATTCAGCGTCCCTATTTCAAGATGACAGTGCCAGCATCTATTAGGCTTTGAACTATCTAACTTCTGTAAACGAACAGGAGTCCAAAAAATTCTATATGACAGAAAAAACCAAGTTTGTCTCATAGAAGCTGACGCTGTACATTTCATTCTCCAAGTCCAAATCCGTGGCCACTGAGTAGGAGAAATCTGCTGCTTTATCTCAATGCTTCAAATGTCTTTTAGGCTTGTTTTAGGTATTTTATTCAAATATTCAGATATTAATTTATACCACTTGGCAGCCTGGGACCCTTGCAAATCTGTAAGGAAACATAGGCCCGGCAAACTATACTGATTTTTTAAATTTTGCCAATCAGGGAACCCTTTCTGAATGGCCTATTTCAACTGCAACCATTTATAAGCTTGAGATTTTGAAATGCCAAATGATTGTTGCAATTGTAATAAATTTATCATTTTCTTATTCTGAATCACATCATCTAAAGTTTGTATGCCTGCCTGCAACCAGTGTTTCCAGGGGATTTTAGACTCGCCAATTTGTATGTTGGAGTTTAACCATAGGGATTGACATGTGGATTGTAGTATTGGAGTAGGTGTTAAATTATTAATAAATTTTAATGTATTCCAGGTGGAAAGAAGAATACTATTGTCCTTATATATTGTAGGCAGCTTGATACTCAAAATATGGTTGAGACGTAACGGGGACATGAGATGACTCTCTAATATCAGCCAATCCGGTAGATTCTCCATGAATTCAGGAAGGATCCAATACATACCCTGACGCAAAATGAAGGCTTGATGATACCTATAAAAAACCTTTGAAATTTAGACTTACTGCTGAGAAACATTATAGAAAACAATCTAAAAAATATGTTTAAAAAAATGGCAATCTGGACATTTTTAATAAAATGTCCAAATGCCATTTTATGCTATTTTTTTTACATTTTTCTCCATGAGACAGAAAACACAGGAAGGGAATACATCTGTATCCAAGTTACTACTCCCACCTCCCCCTGCAGACTGTTGACTGACTATGTCAGCCCTATAGATTGCAGGGGGAGGAGGGAGTCACTGTAGTTGCCAATGGGAAAGTAAATAAAGCAGACACTGCTTTCTAAACTGCTTAAATGCTTTAAAGCCTCACTTTCTTCTGCACATCTTTTGTAAACCCGGTGGATAACAAGAGCTTTGCATTGAAGGGCTACACTACCTGTGATTCTGCTGGTGTTATTTACGCTATTCAGTGACATGCAAGAAACTCTACATTGGACAAACATCCAGGAGATTCCATATTAGAATGACAGAACACAAATCCTGTCTTTCATACAAACATATAGTAGCACTGTTGGTAGAACACTGCTTAGCGCTACATCATTCATTTACTGAGCTGCAGTGCTGGATCATTGAACAGCTGACGACACCGGCCTAAGGAGGTGATTTCAAATGTTTTCTGAGGCAATGTGAACAATGTTGGATGTACAATTTAAAAGCCTATATGTTGAGTGGTTTGAATTCATTCATTGAATGAAAGGCCTTTTTCTGATTTTTTTTATTTTTTATTTACATTTTTCTTTGTGCTAGCTGGGGTTTTTGTTTAAAGAGCTTTTTTGAAATGATTTTGATGTTCTGATGTCACCATGTTTTTGGACGCCAGACACTAGCCATTAGGACAAGAAGGAGTCAGTTTAATCTGCAAGCATGAATCTCCTACTGATTCTACTAATCTATTTAATATGCTATAATATTAAGGATGTTAAGTCACTCTATCCACAGCTACACTCAGCCCATTATCCTGATCTACCCATCAGACTTATAATTAACCAACAGGAAGACAGAGCAAACCATATCAAGGTAATCTTGAGCAACGGAAGACATCAACTTACCCCCAAAAATAAAAGGATTAGGGAAGTAAAACCTATCAGAACCACTACATCTACCAAACCTATCTCATCTACTTCCGTTCCCTGTGCATATCTTAACACCAGATCTGTTAGGAACAAAGCATTTTTAATTAAAGATTGGATCATCAACAAGCAAATAGCCTGTCTTTTCCTAACGGAAACTGTCTGAAGATGACCCAATAATAAATGATCTTCTACCAGAAAATTTTAAAATTCACATGCTAAATTGTGATGGAAGAAGAGGGGGAGGATTAGCAATTGTCATTAAGGAAGGATTTGTAGTTGAACTATTGGATTCCAAAATGACCAATCAATTAGAAATATTAGCCTGTAAAGTTAGCAATAAGGAACTAGAAGATTCCCTTTCTTGTATATTATTCTATGTTCCGCCGAAAAGCTGGCCAAAAGCTAGAGAGGACTTTTGCGAATTTGTCCTACATAACTTAATCACTTCATCACATAATCTAATTGCAGGAGACATAAACTTACATCTAGATGAAATAGACAATCCAGAAGTGAAAGACTTTAAACTTTCTTTCTTTATTCAAGTACAATCTCTCTTCACCCACTCAAACACATGAAAAAGGCCATTATTTAGATGTGGTAGCGATGTCCACAAAGGAGATCTTAAACCCTTCCATCTCCCTTTTGGACGGTACTTGGGGTCACGACATCTGGTCTGACCATTTCACTTATTTCAATCTAATTTGGACTCAGCTAAAATCTAAGACACACCCATGGACAAAAATAGAACACCTCACAAGGGTCCATATCAACCCAGAGGAATATTGGTCACAATATGATCTACAAGTGAAGATAGAAGAAGGAGTTGATTTCTATGATCACTGGATGAAAACTAGCAAATCCATTTTAGATAAAATTGCCCCTAAATGAAATAGTAAAAGCTGCTCAAATAAATACAACAAATGGTTTGACATCAAACTCCTAACAATGAAACAATCAGTAAGACGATTAGAAAGAATCTGGAAAAAAATGGGAAAACTGTCAGACCGGAACAACTGGAGATCCAACATAAAACTCTACAAATAACAGATAAAGGAAAAACGTAAAACTTTTTACTCATCCAAAATTAACTCATCTAATACTAGCTCAAAAGGAGCTAATACAAAAGAACTATTCAACATAGTTACAAATTTATTTATTTTTTTTAACCTTCTTTATTCATTTTCAACATTACATTAAGTGTTAAAATATATTCATTCACAATAATAATAAATACATCACTTAAAAACAATCATTGATACATTTCATAAATTCTTATCCCCATCCCACCCCTTTCCCATCCCCCCTCCCATATATTCCATCATCATCTAAAACATGTAATAATCATTTCCCCCCTCCCTGCACCTAAATTGATAAATATAAGGGAAACAATTTCAAATTACTCTTTAATACTTTGTTAATGGTTTCCATACATCCTGAAACTTCTTAAAATATCCCCGTTGCAATGCAATAAACCTTTCCATTTTATAGATGTGGCATAAAGAGTTCCACCAGAAGTTGTAATTTAATCGCCTCCAATCCTTCCAATTATATGTACTTTGCTGAATGGCCTGGATATCCAATATATACAACTGGGGAAAAATTTCAAAAAAAGATTTGTTCCCAAAATATCTGAATAGGCAAACAACTAATAAAGGAACAGGCTACTTTAAATACCTTTTTAAACGAGTAAAGGTGCTCAGAATCCAAGATGGAAAAAAAACTTCAATTTGGCTAAATTCGTGCAACTCGCAATTACAGTTCACTGCAGTTACGTCAGACATTCAGATTGCATTTCTCGATATTTTCATTACTTTGCATCAAGGTTCTTTTGAAACCACCGGAAGAATACTGACAGGAACAATTTGCTTCACTATACCAGTTACCACCCTCGTCACCTCAAAGACAATTTACCTGTGGGCCAATTTTTGAGGCTAAGACGCTTATGCAGTAATAAAGTCGAGTACAAGACCCGTGCTCGTGACATGCGGCAACGATTTGCAGAACGGGGATACCCCCATAGTATCATCAAAAAGGCATACAAAAGGGCTTTATATGCCCATCGTACCTATCTGTTGCAGCCAAAATCTGACCATGTAGAGCCCCGGATGGTATGCACTCTTCCTTATTCTTATAAAGCATTTGCCATTAAAAAAATTATTAACACGCATTGGCATATTTTACAGGTCCATAACAGCCTTGAACAACCTCCATTGTTTGCGTATTCCAGAGGTAGAAATCTGCGTGATCGTATGACCTCCTCCCAGTTTGTTAGCGTTTCAGCCAGAGAGCTTATGCACCCTATTGGACATTTCAAGTGTGGGCATTGTAGCACATGCCCTTATGTTTTGGAAACTACAAGTATCAAACATCCCACTTTATCTAAAACACACATGTTCCAGCAGTACTCAGATTGTGACACTCAAGGGGTAGTCTATATGATCATGTGTCCCTGCAATATGGTTTATATTGGCCACACCACAAGAAAAATAAAAACGCGCATCACTGAACATTTGAGCAAAATTAGGAGGGGTGATTTGGGGGCCCCCCTGGTACAACATTGGCAAGACACCTCACATCAATTGCAAGATCTCCGGTTTGTGGTTTTGGAAGTGGCTCACCTGAATAGGGGAGGCAATGAGCAAGTGTGGTTATGGAAACAAGAACAAAGGTGGATATTTCACTGGCAAACTGTGTCTCCTAAAGGGTTAAACAAGGAAGTAGAGTGGTGGGCGTTTCTTCATTAGGTGATTGACACATCGTCATTGTACAAATACAGGAAGCTCAGCTGAGCTCCCACGTCACAGGAAACGTAAAAAAGTTCTTCTGAACCAGGTACCCTGCTGTCAGTGCTATGACAATTGTTTAGTAGCTGTTACATGGATTTTCACAAGTGTTTGTTACAAACTAGCATCATTTTTTGTGTTTTGTTACTTTGTTTAGATATAAGAAGCACCTTTAACTTTGGACTATTTAAGCAACAGTTCACTAGCAGCGTAGCAGGTTCTCTGAAGCAGCCAGGATTGGCGAAACGCGTCAGAACCTCGCCGGGTCAACGCTATCTGAACCCACTTAGATAAGTTCTCATTATTATATATTTTTTGAACTCAAACTCATAGAATTCATATAGTAGTTGGAGAATATTCACTTTATTGGATATTTAAGGACATTTAACTCGAGTGTTTCTCAACAAGCACTCTCTATTACCTTTTTACTCAAAATGGTGCAATGATTGATTCTACAAAAAACGCTTTTTAGGGGTTTGTACCCCAAATTGAAGTTTTTTTTCCATCTTGGATTCTGAGCACCTTTACTCGTTTAAAAAGGTATTTAAAGTAGCCTGTTCCTTTATTAGTTGTTTGCCTTTGCTGAATGGCAACACCAGTCATTATAAGTAGTAATTTATTGTTATTTGCAGAAATCTGACTTTTTGCTCTCATTTCCATACCAAATATCACAGTATCATAAGATGCCACTGGATTATCTAATAAATTATTAATTTGGTCCCAAATTGATTTCCAAAAATTCATAATATATGGGCAATGAAACAATAAATGATCCAAAGTTCCTGCTTCCAGATGACAATGCCAGCATCTATTAGACCAGGGGTGCCCAACGCGTCGATCGCGATCGACAGGTCGCTCGCTCAGGCGACCCCAGTCGATCGCAGAACGGGTTCCCTTCTTCCCTTCTCTTTTTTCCCCTCCTGACTGGCCCGCTCCTGAATTCTGCTGCTGCCTCCGCTGCTCAACATTTAAAACAAAAAACAAAAAAAGGCTTGGAGAACTTATGCTCCGGGGGCTAACATGTGCTTGTACCGGCTTCCCTCTGAAACCGGAAGTTATGTCCGGAGAGGGGGAGGGGGTAAGAAGGGAAGCCGGCACGCACATGTTAGAGCCCTGTTCGCGGGCTAAAGCGGGAGACAGGTCAGTGAAGCTTGCGATTTGCTTTTCTTGCTGCCAGGTCCTGCCTACTTTCTGTTTCCTCAAAGGCAGGACCCGGCAGCATTTTTCCCAAAATGTCGATCTTGGGCCGGTCAGCCTTCCTCTTCCCGACCTCAATTGTGCCGTCGGAGAGGAAGTTCTGGCCAGTGGAACTTCCTCTCCGACGGCAAAATTGACGTCGGGGAGAGGAATGCTGGTGGGCCCGAAGCAAGGAGAGCTTGGCCGGCGGCGGGCGGCTTTGGGGGCCTGTTATCCGATGGCAGCGGCAGAAGCAGTGGCTTGTGGGTGGGTAGGGAGGGAGAAAGAGGGCAGGCAGGGAGACAGAAGGAAAGAAGAGAAACAGAAAAAAAGAATGGGGGCATGAAGAGAGAAAGAAAGAGAGGGCAAGGAGAGAAGAAGAAAACATTGGGGGGGGAATGAGGTCAGGAAGAGAGGAAGCATACAGGCTAAAAGAAGGGAAGAAAGATTGGATGCACAGTCAGAAGAAGAAAGTGCAACCAGAGACTCATGAAATCACCAGACAAGGTAGAAAAAATGATTTTATTTTAAATTTAGTGATCAAAATGTGTCTGAATTTATATCTGCTCTCTATATTTTACAATATGGTCCCCTTTTACTAAACCGCAATAGAGGTTTTTAGCGCAGGGAGCCTATGAGCGTCGAGAGCAGCGCTGGGCATTCAGCGCAGCTCCCTGCGCTAAAAACTGCTATCGTGGTTTAGTAAAAAGGGAGGGGGTGGGTATTTGTCTATTTTTGTATGGTTGTTACTGAGGTGACAGTGCATAGAGTCATCTCCTTTGACCTCTTTGAAAAAACCCCAGAATAGGAATGATAATTAACAATTGTATGCGTACAGTGTGCGTTGTGTTTTTTTTTTTAATTTTATTGTTGGTAGATCATTTTGACTTGGTCATTTTAAAAGTAGCTCGCAAGCCCAAAAAGTGTGGGCACCCCTGTATTAGACAAAGAACTATTTAGTTTTTGTAACCTAACAGGGGTCCACAATGCTCTATGTAACAGAAAAAACCAAGTTTGTCTCATAGATGCTGACATCCTCCAAGACCAAATTTGTGGCCATTGAGATGCCGTAATTTCATGCTTAATCTCAATACTCCAAATGTCTCTTAAACCAGTTTTTAATTTCTTTTTAGCAAATCCACTTAATACTTTGTACCACTGGGCATATTAGTAGATACATGGAAAACATTGCGGGAAAGATGATGGAAGCAATGGTAAAGGACACAATCTGCGAACACATAGAAAACAATGGACAACTGAAGGCGAGCTAGCATGGCTTCTGCAAGGGAAGGTCGTGCCTCACGAACTTGCTGTACTTCTTTGAGGAAATAAACAGCCAGATGGATAAGGGGGAATCCATAGACATTATTTACCTTGACTTCCAAAAAGCCTTCGACAAGGTACCCCACAAGCGGCTACTTAAAAAGCTGTGGAACCACGGGGTGCAAGGGGATATCTATCGATGGATCAAACACTGGTTGGCAGGCAGGAAACAGAGGGTTGGAGTAAAGGGCCAATACTCAGACTGGCAATGGGTCACGAGCGGAGTTCCACAGGGGTCGGTGCTGGGACCTCTACTGTTCAATATATTTATTAATGATCTGGAGACAGGGTCAAAATGTGAGGTTATCAAATTTGCTGACGACACCAAGCTCTACAGCAGGGTTAGAAACACAGAAGACTGTGAAGACCTGCAAAGGGACCTAACGAGACTGGAAGACTGGGCAAAAAAGTGGCAAATGAATTTTAACGTAGAGAAATGCAAGGTCATGCATGTAGGGAAAAAGAACCTGATGTTCAGCTTCAAAATGGGGGGAACACTGCTAGGGGTGAGTAACCTTGAAAGGGACCTGGAGGTGATGCTTGACACATCACTGAAACCATCGGCGCAGTGTGCGACAGCCTCGAAGAAAGCAACTGGGCATCATCAAAAAAGCAAAGCTGGGCATCATCAAAAAAGGTATCACGACCAGGACGAAGGAGGTCATCATGCCGCTGTATCACGCAATGGTGCACCCGCACCTGGAGTACTGTGTTCAATACTGGTCGCCATACCTCAAGAAGGACATGGCGGTACTCGAGGGTGTGCAGAGGAGGGCGACTAAACTGATAAGAGGTATGGAAAATGCTGGGGCTGTTCTCCCTGGATAAGAGGAGACTTAGAGGGGACATGATAGAAACCTTCAAAATCCTAAAGGGCATAGAGAAAGTAAATAAGGACAGATTCTTCAAACTGTGGGGAGCCACAAGCACTAGGGGTCACTCAGAGAAATTGAAAGGGGAAAGGTTTAGAACAAATGCTAGGAAGTTCTTTTTTACCCAGAGGGTGGTGGACACATGGAACGCGCTTCCGGAGGAAGTGATAGGCCAGAACTCGGTACAGGGGTTCAAGGAAGGTTTGGATAGGTTCCTGGAGGATAAGGGGATAGAGGGGTACAGATATAACTTGAGGTAGGTTATAGAAGTGGTCAGAAACCACTTCACAGGTCGCAGACCTGATGGGCCATCGCGGGAGCGGACCGCTGGGCGAGATGGACCTCTGGTCTGACCCAGTGGAGGCAACTTCTTATGTTCTTATGTTCTTATGTAAGCAACTTAACAACTATTCCAATTTATAAATCTACAAAACAGTCTATATGGGTAAACTCCAAGATCCAAATTGGCGGAGAGAGACTAATCTGGAAGCAATGGATGAGAGCAGGAATACGAGTATTAAACGATGTTATTTCTAATGGTACTATGCTTGAATTTTCACAGTTGCAACATAAATTTGGTCTTAAAAACTCAGAAAATTTTAGATGGTTGCAACTGAAGCATGCCATTCAAGCGGGGTTCCCTGATTGGAAAACCTTAATAATCATTATAGTATGGAGTTTCTGTGTTTTCAGACAGACTTCTTGGGTCACCAGGCCGCCCAGTGGTACAAAGTTACAAATTTATTTGACACCACACGTTACACTCAACCCATGCACAATACCAAGCTACCCTCAGCAAATGATCTAGCACAACATTTTGATTCAAAAACCTAAGAAATAACTACTCGACAATTGTTGTATACGAACATCAATCAACTGATACACAAAGAAATGAAAATAACTACTCGACAATTGCTGCATACAAACATCAATTAACTGATATACAAAGAAATGACAATAACTACTCGACAATTGTTGCATACGAACATCAATCAACTGATGCACAAAGAAATGAAATACCAGCGGACATGATCTGGAGTTCCTTCCACAATTTAGAATGGAATAACTACATCAAGTTATATAACAAATACTCTAAATCACTGTTCTTCAACCGCCAGTCTGTGGACCGGTGCTGGTCTGCAGAAAATTTCTGCTGGTCCGCGCAGGGCCGGCGAGATCGAGTCGGCAGTTCAAGTTCCTGCCGACTGCCATTCCTCCCAGCATCGGGCGATCAAGACAGGCTGCCGACGTCGGGGCCATCCCTCTGTGAGTCTCCTGTTCAGAAACAGGAAGTTGAAACAAAATAGACGGGACTCAGAGAGTGAAGGTCCCAACGTCGGCAGCCTGTCTTGATCGCCACCCCTGCCGAGTTGCTGAAGAGGGCCTCAGGTACAGGTGCAGGTGGAGGGAGATGGTCAGCGTATGCGTGCAAGATCCTGGGGAGCTTTCACAGTGGCTGTCTCCCCTCCCAGCAGCTCTTCTACTTGCCAGGGCAGTGATTCACCGGCAACTTCCTGCAGGCAAGTACTGAGAGCTGCTGGAAGGGGAGGAAGCCACTGTACGAGGCTGGGAAGCTGCTGGACAAAGGGAGAGCTGCTACTAGACTTGGAGGGAGATAGAAGGAGAGATGCTGCTGGGAGGGGAGGAGGGAAAGGGATGGGAAGAGAGTTAATGTTGGATAGGGGAGGAGGGAAGGGAGAAGGAAAAAAGGAAGGAGAGAAGGGAGAAAGAAAAAAGGAAGGAAACAGCTGGCAACGAGATTACAGAAGGGGAAGGGGGTCAGGGTGGAATGGAGAGATCAGATGAGAGAAGGGGGAGAGAGAGGAATGAGAAAATAGAGAGAGATTTATGCTGGAAAGGGGGTCATCAGAGAAATGAGAGAGGGATAAAGATGCTACATCTGGTGTAGGAGAGATAAAAATGAAGAAAGCAGTGAAGCTGGAATGAATGATGTAAAAAGGAGAGAGGAGGCATAGGCTGGATGGACAGTGAAGAGGGGCATAGAAAGAAGTCAGATAGATATGGAAGGGGAAGAGGGCAGACAGTGTATGGAATGGGCAGATGCTGGATTGAAGAGACAGGGCAGACGCTGGAAGGAAAAGAGTGAAAAGAAGATGAAAGTAGAAACCAGAGACAACAAAAGGTAGAAAAAAATAATTTTATTTCTATTTTGTCATTAGAATATATTGGATTTGAAATATATATCTTGCTAGAGACATAACTGGGGACTGCAGTATTCTGTTAGCATGATATTTCTGTGTATATATTTCTGTGTATATATTTCTGTGTATAATAACTTGGCTTGTTCAGTTTTCTTGATATTAGAGGGGATATATGTGAAGGGGAGGGGAGACAGTGTTTTGTTGGTCCGTGCTCTGTATATTTGTATTTATAAAATCACAATTGTTCAGAATATTGTTTCTTTTTATACTTTAATAAAATACTTTCAATATAAAATCACAACTGCGGCTTGTGCAGATGGGATCATATGGTTTACGGGGACCGAGCTGGCGGAGATGGGGCGGAAACGGGGTTTTTAAATTTTAGTCCTAGTAGTTTGCTGGTCCACAAAATAATTCTTTTATTTCTGCCGGTCCATGGGTGTAAAAAGGTTGAAAAACACTGCTCTAAATCATACTGTGTCCTGGAATCATGTCCCCCAGAAATTATGAAAGCAGCTCCATTAGACTTTAAACTACCTCTATTGAATTATCTAACCAATAACCTAGACAATGGAAAATTCCTCACTAATCATGATCATATTATATTAACCCCAATCCCAAAAAATTGTAAAGAATCATCAGCATCAGTAACCAACTATAGACCAGTAGCATCCATTCCATTTATGGTAAAAATCATGGAAGGATTGGTACACACCCAACTGATGGAATATCTCGACCAGTTCTCTCTTCCGCAAGAAACTCAATCTGGTTTTAGGCCTTTGTTTAGCACTGAGACAGTAATTGCGGCTATCCTAGACAACTTGCATTAGTAAGTGCCTCAACGCCCTAATCATGCATTTGACATGAGCTCTGCCTTTGACTTGGTGGACAATGGAAAACTGTTACAATGCCTAGACGCAATTGGAATCAGAGGAGAGGTATTAAACTGGTTTCGAGGTTTTCTAATATCACGCACCTACCAAGTCCACTTTAATCACGATCTCTCTGACACATGGAGCAATCCATCTGGCGTGCCACAGGGATCACCATTATCCCCTTTGTTCTTCAATGTTTACATGTCCTCATTGGGTGCACAATTGTTCCAGTTGGGGATAAAACTATTTATGACTTCACGATAATTATCCCATTCACTAACTCTGTCTCAGAAGTCACCCCCAAAGCAACAGAAGTACTAAATCGGATGGAGCAATGGATGACTGAATTCAGACTAAAACTAAACTCAGAGAAAACTAAATTTTTCATAGCATCACCACACCCACTTGACACTAAAGCATCAATGTGCATCAATAACCTCAGTTATCCCATTCAACCCACTATGAAGGTATTGGGAGTAACACTGGACCAGAGACTGATCATGAAAGACCAGGTAGACTCCTTGATTAGAAAAATCTTTTTCACCCTCTGGAAACTTCGGTCCATCAGAGCTTATTTCGATGCCTCGTCATTTAGAATTCTGGTACAATCCCTTATACTGAGTCAACTCGATTATTGTAACATTGCCTACTTGGCACTCCCCCAGAAGAATATGCAGCGATTGCAACTGGTACAAAATGCAGCGATTAGACTACTTTGTGGACTGAAGAAGTTTGATCACGTAACACCTTCCTATCGACTTCTGGTCTGGCTGCCGATGGAGGCACATGTGAAATTCAAGTTTGGTTGTTTTTGCTTCAAGGTACTTTATGGCTTAACCCCTAAATATATAACAAACCTTTTCTCTTTCACAACCAACAGACATAGGCGGTTAGAGGTTGTAAATTTAAAAGTCATCACCAACATCTTCTCTCACATCAAGCAGCATTATGGAGTAAAGATCTAGAACAATTACTCGTGCCTACTACTTATAGGGAATTCAGGAAACGCCTAAAAACACATCTGTTCCTGAAATACTTAGGAAACCAACCCATACAATCTTAGTCTTCAACAAATGATCTCTAGAACTGTTAATCACTAAGTCTGAACTTTGTTTATTCCACTCAATCTGGAACATCTTTAATCATTGTAAACTGCATAGAACTTCACGGTCCTGCGATATATAAATTGTTATTATTATTATTATTTAAAATCTGTTTCTGGTATGCCGAGAAGCCATCTTGTATGCAGGATTTTTGAAGCGTACAGCTCATGTTAAAGGTACAGTATTTCTTTTGAATTTTGTTTTCCTATGTTACATGCTCTGAATTTTTCACCTTCTATTTTTTCTCTTTTGTTTTTTTAGCGTTTCCCCTGACGAAGCTTTGATAGCAAAACAGGGGCCCTGTTGGGAGTTCTCTAAAGAAAATATTTTTTCTGGATTGAAGTTTTCCCCTGCACAATAAATGCTGGTATGAGAAGTAGCAAGCCGGTATTTCTGCCTTGTCTTTCCTGCTAACCTGTACGGAGGAGACATCTGCAGCAGATAAGTTTTGTCTTTCTTTATCTTGAGCCTGTTAAGCTATTTTGGCTGGTACTGCACTGTTATGTTATTCGTCTTTTGAGAATATTAAGTAAAAAAGTGCATCTGATGGCTCAAGTAAAGTAAGAGAATTAGTGGAGTTTTTTTGATGACCAAGGATGTGTCTTCAACTTCAAACTTTTTGAAGTTGATATGTCTGGAGGATCAGTAATTAATTCTGAATCCAGCGTGACACTGAGGTCTTTTTCTCCCCTTTAAGTAGTCTGCAATGGTATCCTCTTAGTACTACGTTTCTTGAATGCATTTTTTTATTATTATTACTACTATTGATTATTTCTATAGCGCTGCCAGACGCACGCAGCGCTGTACAGAGTCATAAAGAGTAAGAAAGCAGTCCCTGCTCGAAAGAGCTTACAATCTAAACAGGCAAGACAGACAAACAAGATGTCATGGATACAGTTAAGGGGAACGGTTAATCAGCGGGCTGGGTTGGAGGGCAGAGGAGGTACAGGACAATCAAGCCATTGTGACATCACTGATGAGATTGGCTCTTATTGGTGGAAGAGCCATTATGACATCAGAAGCTCAGCTCTGCTTCCCAAATACAAACAGGATGTCATAGATACAGTTAAGGGTAACGGTTAATCAGCTGGCTGGGTTGGAGGGCAGAGGAGTAGGGTTAAGGATTGAAAGCTATATCAAAAAGGTAGGTTTTCAGTCTACTTTTAAACAAGGCAAGGGAAGGGGCTTGATGGACAAACTTGGGTAATTTATTCCAGACATTAGGGGGCAGCTAGATGAAAGGAACAAAGTCTAGAATTGGCAGTGGAGGAGAAGTGTAACATTAAGAGTGACTTATCTGAAGAACGGAGTTCTCTGGGAGGTGTATAAGGAGAGAGAAGCGAGGAGAGATATTGAGGGGCAGCAGAATGAACACGTGTAGGTCAGCAATAAGATCTTGAACTGTATGCGATGGCAAATAGGGAGCCAGTGAAGTGACTTAAGGAGAGGGGTGACATGAGCATATGTGTTTGAAGTACAGCATTTAAATTGTATACAAATTTTGTTATTTTGTCAGAAACATGTCCAAACAAGTCATAAGCCCACCCTAGTCTCACCCAAACTACACCTTTAACACCTCCCCCTTAAGATTTAGAGGAACTGCAGGTGAACACCATAGAAATCCATCTAGAAAATAGGTTTTAAAAATAGCAAATTAGAAGGGTTTGGTGCAAAAATGCCCCTTTATGCCACTTTATGGACATTTTTCTTTTTTGAAAATGAGCCCTAAAGCCTAGTGCTATGATATGTAAGCAGCCATCATATTACTGACTGCTTGAAAGCAGCCAGAGATATCTTAAAATAGAAGCCTTTTGCAACTTTTTCATGAGGCAGTTTCTAATTCCATCTTAATGAAACTGGATGGTGTTAAAAAAAAATTGTGTGACATGGGTTGCTTCTCAGTAAGAGGAAAATAAGCATATGTTTCTTGTTTACTCTTTGTTTCCTTGCAGCGGAATCACCAGGAACAACATAGACAAAAGGGTGACTAAAAAAACATTTTTGGTACAGAGAGAACCCATGGAAGCAAATTATCATGTTGCTAAAGTAAATGGAAAAGTCTCTCAGGGAAGAAAGTGGCAAGTTTTGTTTGTGAGACATATGGGGGCCTAGTTCCCCCGCAAATGTGTAATTAAATAGCATCTTAGATTTACTCTTTATGTACCTTTTACAACTGGAAGTTGTAAACAACTAACCATGTTTATGTCTACTTGAGCTGTCAAATCAGTTGCTCTTCTCCTATGCCCTCCAACACTATCTCTTAAGATAGGGGTAGGCAATTCCGGTCCTCGAGAGCCGGAGCCAGGTCAGGTTTTCAGGATATCCACAATAAATATACATGAGATAGATTTGCATCTCAAGGAGGCAGTGAATGCAAATCCATCTCATACATATTCATTGTGGATATCCTGAAAACCTGACCTTGCTCCGGCTCTCGAGGACCGGAATTGCGTACCCCTGTCTTAAGAGATCAGAGTGTCTGTGTTAAATAGTAAATTCAACTGTGTGATCTGTTGTACCCTTTGATTTCCTATTATTTTCATGTCATGGGTTTGCAGATAGGGGCCTTGGGATATGTTTTCCCTCAGCATCTGTTTCTTGTTTACTCTTAGCAAATTGCTTTTTCCAAGATATAATTTTTGTTTTGTTTCATAAAATGTAGGGTTGTTTTGTCCATCTCTTTTCCTGTCTCCCTGATCTGTTCCTAGGACTGTAACTTTTCCTCTGCTCTATTTCTTCATTGCTGTATACAGTCATAATTGAGGGTTGGGCCAAAGAAAACACAATTATAGATTTTGCAAACCTCCATGATGTGTATGTGCAAACCTCCATAAGTATATGAATGGTTCAATACCACATACATAAAAAAAGAAGATTCTCAGAGTGGGAACAGAGGGAAATAGGAGCCTGGAGATGTAAAACATGGGTGGGCTCTGTCCCTTGTTTTCTCTGAATATCTTTATATGGACCTTTGGAAATAACCTTGAGAGTTTGAAAGAACACTGAATGGCAGCTGAATATTCTCTTGTACAGGAAAATCCAGTATCCAGCCGCTATTTACCTCCTGGAAGCCAAAAACTGCTGGGGGTGAATCAAGCCAATTATGTTTGGTTCCTGGCACATACACAAGATCTCTGAGCCTTCAGTAGCTGTATAGGTTTAGCAGCTGTTTGTTCAGGTGGATTTTTATTGCTTTTCCTTTTAAATATAAATATGGGTTGACTGTTGGGAACCTTTCATTTTGCAACACAGGGGATGGATTGTCCAGGTTCAACGCTATGATTTGTTTTGCAGTTCTTAAGAATGACTGTTTAGCACAAACGAATGGATGCTATTTATGGCTGATCACATTTTGAAAGCACAATGGTGGATTAAATGAGATGTATGAATTGCTGTGCAACAAAACCTACATGCTGCTTATCAGGCACATATAATTCATAGAGATTGTGTCAGTCAGGCCTGTGATAGCAAAAAACAAAGCTGCATACTAACAGGAAGGAGAACATTAGCTCACAAACTTGTGCATGAAGAATAATGATTTTCTAGTCATACACTGCACTCATTTCCATTTTCTTTCGAAATACAGTACTTTTTTTTCTCAGAAAAACATGCTTGGCAGAACTTTGGTTAGTTGCTATCTGAATGTAATTTTCTTCGATAATGGTTTAAACCTCTGCAAATAAATGTTGAAGTAATTTTTTTGGTTTGTTTACATTTAAGGTTCTTTGAAAACCAAGTCAATAGCTCCAGCCATGGAAAGTCTAAGTGCCATAGTTTAAAATTCAATCAAAGTCCTATTTCAGATAAATGAGAATTTCTTGATGTGAAAGAAGCAAATTACGAGGGGCCACTGAAAAATTCTCAGCCCAGCCAACAAAGTTGGGGTCAGTGGCGTACCTAGGGGGGGGCGGGGGGGGCGGACCGCCCCGGGTACCAGCCCTAAGGGGGTGTTCCCGGCCTTGCCGTTCAGTCCCCCGCCACCCCCGAAGGACCGCTCGCCCCACTGACCTTCCTGCACCACCTGTGAAGCAGCCCGCAGCAGGATCGCGAAGTCAGCGTCAGCATCCCTGCGCTGCTTCCTGCGCCGCGATCCCGCCCCTCCTCTGACGTCAGAGGAGGGGCGGGACCGTGGCGCAGGAAGCAGCGCAGGGATCGCTGACGCTGACTTCGCGATCCTGCTGCGGCTGTTCATAGGTGGTGCGGGGAGGCCAGGGGGGCGAGCGGTCCTTCGGGGTGGGTCGGGGCATCAGGCCTTCAGGGTGGGGCGGGCGGGCAGGCTTTCAAGGGGGAGGGGGGTGACAGGCAGGCAGGCAGGCCTTCAAGGGGGGACAGGC
Source organism: Geotrypetes seraphini (assembly GCF_902459505.1). Lineage (NCBI taxonomy): Eukaryota > Metazoa > Chordata > Amphibia > Gymnophiona > Dermophiidae > Geotrypetes > Geotrypetes seraphini. The sequence continues at coordinate 274,615,295 of NC_047085.1, read as the reverse complement.
CTTCGGGGGGGGTGCAGGCCTTCAAGGGGTGCAGGCCTTCAAGGGGGGCAGGCAGGCCTTCAGGGGGGTGCAGGCCTTCGGGGGGGGGGGGTGTAGGCCTTTGGGGGGGTGCAGACCTTCAAGGGGGTGCAGGCCTTCAAGGGGGGGAACAGGCCTTCAAGGGGGGAAAGGCAGGCAGGCCTTCAAGGGGGGGGACAGGCCTACAAGGGGGGGGGACAGGCCTACAAGGGGGGGACAGGCCTACAAGGGGGGGGGGACAGGCCTTCAAGGGGGGGGTGCAGGCCTTCAAGGGGGGTGCAGGCCTTCAAGGGGGAGACAGGCCTTCAAGGGGGGAAAAGGCAGGCAGGCAGGCCTTAAAGGGGGGACAGGCTTACAAGGGGGGACAGGCCTACAAGGGGGTGGGACAGGCCTTCAAGGGGGGGGACAGGCCTTCGGGGGGTGCAGACCTTCAAGGGAGTGCAGGCCTTCGGGGGGGGTGCAGTCCTTCAAGGGGGGTGAAGGCCTTCAAGGGGGAGACAGGCCTTCAAGGGGGGGGAAAGGCAGGCAGGCAGGCCTTAAAGGGGGGACAGGCCTACAAGGGGGGACAGGCCTACAAGGGGGTGGGACAGGCCTTCAAGGGGGGGACAGGCCTTCGGGGGGGTGCAGACCTTCAAGGGAGTGCAGGCCTTCGGGGGGGGGTGCAGTCCTTCAAGGGGGTGCAGGCCTTCAAGGGGGGGGAAGGCAGGCAGGCAGGCCTTCAAGGGGGGGACAGGCCTACAAGGGGGGGAGAAGCTACAAGGGGGTGGTACAAGCCTTCAAGTGGGGGACAGGCCTTCGGGGGGGGTGCAGACCTTCAAGGGAGTGCAGGCCTTCGAGGGGGGTGGTGCAGGCCTTCAAGGGGGTGCAGGCCTTCAAGGGGGGACAGGCCTTCAAGGGGGGAAAGGCAGGCAGGCAGGCCTTCAAGGGGGGACAGGCCTACAAGGGGGGGGAGAAGCTACAAGGGGGTGGGACAGGCCTTCAAGTGGGGGACAGGCCTTCGGGGGGGTGCAGGCCTTCGGGGGGTGCAGACCTTCAAGGGGGGGACAGGCAGGCAGGCCTTCAAGGGGGGTGCAGGCCTTCAAGGTGGGACAGGCAGACCTTTAAGGGGGGACAGGCCTTTGGGGGGGGGACCATGATTTAGAAGTACACGGAGGGAAGGGGGTGTTCAAAGAGACATGCATATGCCAAACTTTGGGGGGGGGAAGAAATAATGGGTCTGAAAATAGAGGAGAGGGAGAGAGATGATGGACCATGGGATTTAGGGAGGGAAGGAACAGAAAGGGAGAGAAATTGGACACAAGGGATGGTGTGGAGGAGGGATAGAGATACTGGATAAGAGGGTAATTAGGAAAAGAAACGGAGAGATGGTGGACTCTGGGATGGTGGGGAAGGAAGGAGAGATGCCGGATGAAAGGGTATTTAAGAAAAGGTGGATCTGTGGAGGGAGATGAAAAAAAGGAAAGATACCAGACTTCCTGGGAAGGGAAGGGAAATGGAAAGGGAGGACAGAGTTGGCAGATGGATGGTTAGCATGCAGAAAGAAGGAGACCCTGGCAAGCAAGTTATCAGAAGAAAACCAGAACCTTGGACCAACAAGATTTGAAATATAACCAGACAACAAAAGGTAGAAAAATTAATTTTATTTTCTGTTTTGTGATTATAACATGTCAGATTTGAAATGTGTATCCTGCCAGAGCTGGTGTTGGACTGCAAACGTGAGCTAGGATTTAACAGAAAGAGGAAAAGTCCTTTTTGTTTCTTTATTTTATTTACACCACAGCGCCAGTGTGGTTAGGAGAAGCCAAAGGGGGTGAAAAAGCTATAAAACCCACCAGGAGTTTTGAAAAAAATCACCCAACTGGGCAGGAAAATCGAATTGAAAAACCAATTCAATAGGGCTGAATCGAATCAAAATTTTTTTTTCCTGTATCTGGCAGCATTAGTTTGCGCTACTGTCTTAGACTTTAGGACCTGGGATTGGGAGAGATGGCATCCTCAGTACTTTATAATGCAAGTGAAACGAGGATTTGGTCAGACTTTTGAAGGGTCTGCAGAAAAAAAATATTGTATAGGCCGGGGACATGAGACAGCAGGAAATGGGAACTTTTCTTCCTTCTATTTTTGTGAATGGAAAGGCTGAGGATGTCAGAGAGGTCAGTTAAAATATGTGCTTTATAAGAAAATATAATAATGTGTTTTATAAAGTTTATAGCATAGCTGGCCTACCCAGTGAGGTGTTCCTAGTGGTGATGGTGGCAGCAGCGTGTCAATGTGTTGAGAGGAAGAGGTGGTCTGGGAAATTCTGCTGAGCAAACTCCGGGCCCATTTCCACCCCCCAGTTAGTCCACTCCACTCAACTGATTCACACACTGAGTGGGTCTTTGGGTGTTGTTTTGGGATCTCTTCCAGTGGTTTATCTCCTTCTGGTCCAAGGAAGGAAACTTTGTTATCCTTAGCATTGACCTACAGAATATGTTTGTAACAGCGCTGCTTGTGTGGCATTAGGCTATGTAGTGATCGAAAGAAAAAAACAGACCTTTGCACATTTTTGCACTATATGGTGGGTGTATGAGGAGATTCACATTTCCTGCACAGCTAAGTCCATGTGAAGTTACCTTGTGCTGTATTTGACATCTAGCAAGGTCTCTGTTTGAAAGGAAAGATCTAAACTTAAAAATGAAGTGGCCAGAAGTTATGGTAAAAGCAGATAGTGTAGCTGGTTTTAAGAAAGATTTGGACAAATTCCTGGAGGAAAAGTCCATAATCTGTTATTAAGACATGGGGGAAGTGTCTGCTTGCCCTGGATCGGTAGCATGGAATGTTGCTACTCTTTGGGTTTTGACCAGGTATTAGTGTCCTGGATTGGCTACCATGAGAATGGGCTACTGGGCATGATGGACCATTGGTCTGACCCAGTTAGGCTATTCTTATGTTATGTTCTCATCTGTAGGGGCCTTTGTTTTCACTTCTTATTTTAATGTATTTTTTTTCTGGGAACTTATCAGTGATTTTTATAATGGGAACAAAAATGGAAGAGAATTAATGTGTGTGGAATGGGGGGTAACTAATTTCTTCAGCTAAATAATTCAATCCACTTCAAACAGACATAGGAGAACTTGTGCACCATTCACACACCCTCCAACCAAAAACGTCAAAAGAAAAAAACTGTTCGACAACCTCCTAGCCATTCGAGCTGCAACACTCGACCCCCAACTCTACAACCAATTGATATCAACCACAGACTGCAAAACCTTCAAAAAGAAATAAAAACCCTTCTATTCAAAAAACACATAAAACCGAACTAACACAATCAGAACTGTCCCAAGCATCACCTGCAACTACTCCATATGTACTTCTAATGTCATGACAATTTAGACATAATTTATGTTATGTTATGTTTGGAATAATGGTTACATATATGAGGTTCAATAAAAGAAAATTTTCACTGCCTGTTTCTATTCTGACCATTCATTCCATTTCATGGTTATTGCAAAAAAAAAAAAAAAAAAAAAATTTTACATGGGGGGGGGGGTGTCAAAAAATGATGGGCCCCGGGTGCCACATACCCTAGGTACGCCACTGGTTGGGGTAGTTTCCATCAAGGGCATGGTCCAGTGATTTTCCACTTTTTTTCATTCTGTCAGAAAAATATGGAACGAAAAAAGTGGAAAATTGCTGGACGTGGAGGGGCATAATCGAAAGGAACGTCTAAGTCTATTTTCATCTAAGTTGCAAGTCGTCCAAAGTAAAAAAACAGCCTAGGACACATTTTCGAAAAATACGTCCAAATTTTTTTTCTTTCGAAAATCGTCCAATTATACATCCTGACGATCTGATCGTCCAAGTCGCTAAATCGTCCATCTTTATACCACATTTTCATCCAACTTTTCGTCCAAGTCAACAACGCCTAGAACAAGCCCTATTGGATGTGGGAAGGTCTGCAAAGTGATGGACTGAACACCCAGACATGGTACTTAAATAGTGGGTACCTTACAGGGCACTGCTGTGAACTTCACAAAAAGGACGCCATGTCTTCTTCTCACTACAACTCCCTTATAGGTGATGGTGAGCCCCCCCCAAACCACCTCCAGAATCCCCTAGACCCACTTATCTACCATCCTAATAGCCCTTATGGCTGCAGGAGCCACTTATATGCCAGTAAAAAAGGGTTTTTGGGGTGTATAGTGGAATGCACATGTTTAAGTATCAATGCAGTGATTACAGGGGCTTATGGGCATGGGTTCTCCTCTCCATGAGTCCCTAACCCACCCCCAAGACGGCTTAAGCTGCCTCTGTGCTAGACGACTAGGCTTTCCTATGCCAGGCTGCCAGATGATGATGGTCTGGAGGCTGAATTTTAAAGGTGTGATTATGATTATTATGGGGTTGGGGGAGTAGGTGATCACTGGGGTAGTGTGTGGGGTGGTCTGTTTTATGTGTTTGCAGTGCTTATCTGGTGACTTTAGGTGGGTTTTTGTGATTTAGACCATGTTTTAATTGGTCTAAGTCACAACACCCAAGTTCCGTTGATCCTGGGCTTTATAACTTTCGGTTATACATGCTGTATGACTAAGTCTAAGCCGGCCACGTCCCACCCAACTCCTGCCCTCGACACTCCTCCTGAAATGCCCCGTTTAGCTTTGGTCATTTAGCGGCACTATGAAGGCCTAGGTCATTTAGAAATACGTCCAAAACCCATTTTTATTATCAGCAATTGGTCGTATTTGGCCGGTTTTTGGACGTTTTTCTCTTTCGATTGAGCCCCTAAGTGTTTAGCCCTCGATGGAGACTGTCCCAACTTTAATTTCCTTCTTATCTATCTTCCTCCTCCTGTAAACAAAACTTCACTTTCAATTCTTATTTCCGCTATATCAGAATTTAACATTAAATATCCAGACTCCATTATCCTCGGAGACTTTAACATTCACTTTAATCTGCCTAACCATCACAACACTTCAGAATTTCTAACTCTGATCTCCGACCTTTCTTTAACTCCTCTTTTTTCTTCGCCATCCCACACAGCTGGCAATACAATAGATATGATCTTCTGCCCTATCATTTATTCCAATCTATTTCATAACTTTCAATTCCATCATGTACCCTGGTCTGATCACTTACTTATCAGTTGGCACTTAGATTCTCCCGTATCCTCTAGAATAGTTCAAAAATTAAACAAGAATGACACTTACATAACCCGTAATACTAATAAAATCACTCTTACTTCCATCCAGAACCATTTCAATCTAAACCTCACTGACTTTTCTTCTCTTCCTCTTGATGAACAAACCTCTCTTTGGGGTTCATGCACCAACTCCCTTCTAGATTCCCTAGCACCTCAACAGGAAAAAAAGAAAAATACTCCTAACCTGGCCTATAAAAAACAATCTTGATACAATGAAAACCTAACTATTTTACGTAGACAGCTTCGCTCCATAGAGCATAAATGGCGAAAAACCAAATTACACAATTACTTAATTCTTTACAGAGAAAAATCCTCTTGTTATAAAAAAGCCATACAACAAGCCAAAAAAGAATATTTTGCAAAACTTATTCTTTCTACTCGCAACTCTTCTATACTCTTCAATCTTGTTCAATCACTCTCAAAATATTCTACTAAAAAACTTCCTCAAACTTCCACTCCCTCTGCAACTGAACTACTAAAGTTCTTCGATAATAAAATCAAGAATATCAGAACACAGTTTGATATTCCCTCTTCTTCTTCTTCCCCACACAATCCCAACGATTCCATTACTCTATCTTTCAGTACTTTTTCTACCTTTAAAATGCCCTCTTTAGCCAATTTACTTCTCATATTACAATCCCTCAATACTCCTAACACTCCTTTGGAAAGTATTCCACCATTCATCCTAAAAAAATTATTTTCTTTCTTTGGCCCATATCTTTGGGACATGATATCTAAATCACTCTCCAACAGCTTTGTTCCCACGACATGGAAAACTGCACTTGTCTTCCCAAAAATTAAACATTACAATTTAGATCCTGCCATTCCAGCAAACTATCGACCTATCGCAAACCTTCCACTTATATCAAAACTAACGGAAAAAATCATTCACACACAATTATCTGAATTTATTGAAAAAACCTCTACTCTACACCCCTGTCAAACCGGCTTTCGTTCTTCTTACTCTACAGAATTATCTCTGTTAGGCTTAATTTCAACCATTCACTACTATCTTGATCATCAAAAATCTGTTCTTCTTATCTCACTTGATCTTTCTGCAGCCTTTGACACCATAGACCATTCTCTCCTCTTAAACAGACTTAAAGAATGCGGTATCACAGGTGCCGCATTATCCTGGTTCTCATCCTATTTCCAAGAACGCAGTTTCAAAGTTTCTGCCAACAACGAAATCTCTTCTTCCTTATCTTTAACGTATGGTGTCCCACAAGGTTCTATTCTTTCTCCATTATTATTTAATATATTTCTATCGCCTCTCTTAACCTTAGCACAATCTATTGGATTCACGATCTTTGCCTACGCCGATGACATTCAACTACTTCATCTATTATTACATCTAATAATTCTGATATCAAATCTATAAACAATAAATTGGATTCAATAAACGACTGGCTTCACCTCAATAAACTTGCACTCAACATAGAAAAATCTCGCGGTCTTGTATTTTCTTTTTTTTATTATTATTTATTTATACAGTTTTAAAATTTTAACAAGCATACCATCTTGTACAGAAAAGTACAATCAAGAAAACATATCTTTGATTATTCTCAAAATGAAAATAAACCAAAATTACATAAAAGGTAGTAATTCCAACTTAATCATACACTAGTCCTCAATAATGGATCCAAAATTCAGGAATTAGGAGTGAATTTAGTACAATAACAAAATTAACCAAAACACGTCATCTGTGCTGAAAGAGAGCTTAATATTTAAGACACCGATGTTACTCTTTTTCAAGGCGCTTCATGGAGAGGAAAGCAGTCAAATGAGACGGTTCAAAGAAAATATATTTAAGGGAATTATACCTTATTACACACTTACAAGGGTATCTAAGAAAAAATAATCCCCCCATCTGGGTCACACCTGGTTTTAACAATAAAAATTCCCTCCTTCTTTTCTGAGTTTCTCTCGAAACATCAGGAAAAACTTGAATATGGAAGCCAAGGAAATCTCTGGATCTATTTTTAAAAAAAAGTTTAAGAATCCAATCCCTGTCTGGAGCCAAAGCTACAGTCAGTAAGAGAGTGGCTGGACTAGCCACCTCTCTATCAGATTGTTCCAATAAAGCGGTAACATCCAAAAGATTTTCCTGTGGACTACCATCGTCATCTATTTTTTGAGAATCCTGATTTTTATTAGTAGGCAAATAATACACTCTTGACAATGGTGGCAATGAACTCTCAGGAATTTTTAAATTTTCCAGAAAGTACCGTTTTATCATTTCTCCTGGAGGAATTGAGGCAACCTTTGGAAAATTAATCAAACGTAAATTGTTAAACCGACTATTGTTTTCAAGTGCTTCTAATTTTCTTCTCAAATTAAGATTGTCTTTCACAATCAAGTCTTGGTTGCTCTTAAACATTTTTAAATCCTTCTTTTCTTCTTGTATCTCAGTTTTTATAACTACAATGTCCTGTTTCACATTTTTAATTTCTTCCTTCTGAAATTCTATTTCTTTTTCCAAATTCTTTATCTGAGGATTGAGGGAATTACCCAAACTAGAAACTAAGTCCCATAAAGATTCCAGTGTAACCTCTGGAGGTCGGATAGGGGTAAAGGAAAATATTTGTGCATTGCTAGTTAGTTCATCCGATTGCTTTACCTCCCCTGTGCCTTGTAAACCCTTAAGCACAGTTGTCCCGGTCGCTGGTTCTTTTACAAGGAGTAATTCCCCTTGTGCTGTTCCCTGTAGCGAGCCCTCCACTTCACTGGCCTCTCGAGATGAAAACTCTGCCTCTTCGGACAAGCTCTCATCCCTTGGAGAGCTGGCTCCCAGCGGCAGTGGCTGTAAGGGAGGCGTCCTGACGTCGGGGCTCAGCGTGACATCCAGCCCAGGGTTATCCGCCGAGACACTCCCATCAGCCGGCGCTCCCAACGGGCGATTCCCCAAACGGCTCGACTCACTTTGGAGACGCCGGAAAATGTCGTCAACTGTTAGAACTGCAGTACTCGAGCGCTGGGAGGCTCCACCAACGCTCCTGCCTCTTCTCTTCGGCATTTTCGGTAAGTTAGGAAAGACACTCTCTAGCGTCTTGTCAGCAGCAGATAGCGGCAGCCATCTTGGATCCCGCGGTCTTGTATTTTCAACCAAAAAGTTAGAAACTCTCCCAGAAAAAATTTCTATCAAATCCATCCCAATCCAAATGGAGACAAAAATAAAACTCTTAGGTATTACCATTGATAACAGCCTTTCATTCCATGACCATCTAAGTTCAGTAGTAAAAACTTGTTTCTATAAACTCCGCTTAATACGCTCATTGACTTCAATGTTAGAAACTGAATCTATCAAAATTCTTGTCCATTCACTGATTATTTCCCATTTAGACTACTGTAATTCCCTTTTCAATGGATTACCACAAAAAGAAATTCGACGTCTTCAATTAATCCAAAACTCGGCTATAAAACTTATTTACAACTTAGGCAAATATGACCATGTCACACCAGCTTTGAAAGATGCTCATTGGCTTCCTGTGACACATCGTATCACCTACAAAATTATCTTACTGACATTCAAAATAAAATCCTCACACTTGCCATTATTTCTTCACAAATTACTTATTCCTCAATATTCCTCTCGAACTCTGAGATCTACAAATCAAAATTTTCTTCTTATTCCATCTATAAAAGAATTTTATTACACACGGAAAATAAATTTTGCGGTATCTGCCCCGACATTATGGAATTCTCTTCCACAACCACTCCGAGAAGAACAAAATCTTGATAAATTTAAGAAGAGCTTAAAAACATTCCTATTTCTCGATGCATTTTCCTCCGTTTAAACTTTTCTTTATTACCATACTTTTACAAACTACTTTACATCATATACATTTTTTCCCCACCCTATTTGTTATAGCCCTTACCTTACTGTCTCCATTTTTCTCTCCTCAATGTAACTTTACCCACCCTTTCCCCGTCTGCCCTCACCATCCAGTTTGTTACGTTAAAGTCATTAATGTTCACTACCTATTTTAATTTAATTAAAATTTTATAATTATTTGTACCTCTTTTTAGAAAATTTTTTTTTAAATTTTATGTAAACCGGCTAGATATTTGCTTGATAGTCGGTATATTAAAACTCTAATAAACTTGAAACTTGAAACTTAGCACATCTTAACACAGACCTTTCCCGTATACTAAGCCCATTTCTAGCATGGTTGTTAAAAGGGACTTTTTATTTTTGGCAATGTACTAATGTTAGCATTAGTGTATGAGGAAACACAATAGAGGAGCAACCTCCACTGTCCTCAATGAGAAACTGAACACAGTAACCAAGAAAAAAAACCAGGACACCGAGGACAATTAAATCACTTTAATGTTGATTTTCCATCAGACTCGACATGGCCATGTTTCAACCACTAGACCTGCATCAAGAGTCTACATTAAACACATTATAAAACCATGTGATGAACATATAAAAATATGAAAATCAGACAAAATGTTGAACAAAACAATAAGGAAGGATTTTTCACTTTAAGATAAGAAACTTAAATCTTAACATAATTGCATAAAAGTAGATTTTCCCACAGAGATTAGGGGAAGATTAGGGGAAGAAAAAGAATACTTAGCAACTCTGGTGAATTTTTTACTTCACCTCCTTCAAGTCTAGTTAAGACACTTATGTGTGGCTCATCAAAAAGTTGTTTGGTGGAGATATGGCCAGTCAAACCATAAAAGGCAGACCTAGAGGAAAGAAAAGTGTTCAGTCATAAATGAGGGTTGGGCCAAAGAAAGCATAATTACAGACAGAAATCAGATCAAGACAACTTCAATTACCAGAGACTTCACCCTTCTACCAGAAGGAGAGGCAGAGGCAGGGGTCAGATCTACTGCTCTTGGTGGTAGATGAAGTACCCATCTTTAATCTCTCCTGTGATGCCTTATCCACAATCCAAATTCAAGTTCTACAAAAGGGTCTCATTCATAGCTGCCACCAAATACGATCCCCTCCAGATATGGATAGATTTATTTGGATTTAACAGAAAACTACAAATAATGCAATTTTTTTCCCTCTAGTGTTAACAATGTTATTTACCTATCTATAATGATACCAAATTCAAAATGGATTCCTCCAGGCTCACTGGATTTTATAATTGTGTGCTTAAGGATGTTGAAAAGTTAGAGCAGAATAACCGACATAAAGCTTTCACAATTTAAGCAGAGCACAAAGAGTTCATAGCACTATCATGGAATATAGATATTGTGATCAAACCAGCAGATAAGGGCAGAGGAATTGTGATACAGAATAGAGATTCATACATTCAGGGAACTGAAAGACAATTATTGGATTTACAATGTTATGTCACACTTGAATCTGACCCCACAGCCAACCACCACAGAAAAATAAAAGAATTGGTTCAATTTGCTGGCTATTAGGGTGACCAGAAAGATTTTTGGGGCTAGTCTTGGATTTCTGCCAACCTCATCCTGGTGCATTATGGGACCTGCAGCCCTGATTTCAATGGATAGAATCATGGACTACAAATACTGCTTTGGAATGTAATTTTAAAACAAGGACTTGACAAAAAGTCTCCCTTCTGGAATGGTAACCTGGTCAGCCTACTGGCTATATTACACCTAAAGAGAGAGATTTTCTAAAAGCTTACAACCCAGTAAGTCTAACCATCTCTCTGCTGCCGAAGATTCAAAAGTCTTTAACTAATTCTCCAGGTCAACCCATCATATCCGGAAATGGTTCCATTCTAGAACCTATGTTCAAATTTGTTGATTAGGCCTTACGGTACCACACATTGATTATTATATGATTAATCTTTTGGAAAGCTTTGATGGAGATCTTAAAAATGTTATTCTGGTTACCTCTGATATTGATGTATTATATACCAGCATCCCACAAATTGTTTTTAATATACTGTACATGTATACTGTACATGTATACTTTTAATATACTGTATCTGTATACTTTTTAAATGATTTTCTCATACAATTTTATTTTATATGGGTTTGATTTGTTAATAATGAAAATTTTATTTATTGTCATGATCAATATTTTGTCTGATTTGTATAATTGTATATGTTCATATGTTTATTCACCACATGGTTTTATGCTGATGCAGGCCTAGAGGTTGAAATGGACGTGTTGAGTTTGATGCAAAATTCACATTCCCAGAATTAGTGCCAAAAAATGCAAGGTCATGCACCTTGGCGGATTTTTGCCGCCAAGGTGCATGACCTTGCATTTTTTGGCATTGAAACTTAGTGCTTATTAGACTTGCAGAAGTTTGCTGACATTACATATCCACCTGAATTTGTATTTTACCTTGGCCATCTTTTGAGACACTTCTGTGGAATACATGTACATTGTTTAGATTTGGAATGATCTAGGTGGACTGCCCATGGTGGTTCTGCATAGGTCTTCTTCCACTTATGATTCTTTCTCTGGTATACTTTTCTGACTTTAGAGTTTTGAAATGGTTATTATATGACTATGAAAATATATATTTAATATAAAAACATATTTAATATGAATTGGATGAATGAATAAACTAAATTTTTATGAAATACAGATTAGATTGAGAGTGTGGTTGATTGAAATATTGTAAAGTATTTTTTTATGTTTAAGGGGTAAATATATTGATACAAGGTATATATTTCAGATAATTATATTTATGAGTACAATGAAACATTTATTTTTACATATGGTTATGGAAATAGTTTAAAGTATAATTCTATGAAAATAAGATGGAATACTAATTATTTTTTATCATTTATAGTGTTAAAAGAAAATGTATGGATGGATTAATCTCTATAATATTATCACCTGATGTAATAGGATGCTTGGGGGAGGGGTAGTTGGGCTAGTCTGAATTTATGTCTTCAAGTTTTTGCAAAACAAAAAGGGTAGGGTTATGGGAGGAAATAGGGAGGGGGTTTTGGGATTATAGAATTATAATAATTAAGAAAATAAAGGAAGTTTTACAAAGTAATTTAAGGGAGATGAAAGGTATAAAGAACAATTATATTAAGATAATATATTTGAGAAGGTTTATGTGTTCAATACATAAATTTCTTAATTGAGCTTAAATTTTATTCGCTAAATGTTAATGGCCTCAACCATTCCATAAAAAGGAAGAAAACACTTTTATTTTAAAAAAAACAGAATGTAGATATATGTTAAATTCATGAGACTCATTTATCAGCTTTACAGTCCAAGAAATTGGAAACAGATTGGATAAAATATTGTTTTTTTGCCCCAGCTATAGGGAAAAATGCAGGGGGTAGCAATTTTAATTAATAAAAGATGTAATGTTTTATTTAAGATGATTAAGGCTGATCCTTTAGGAAGATGGGTACATGTAGACATGATAATGGGAAATACTACCCTGGCACTTTTCAATGTATATGCACCTAATTCGAATCAAATTGAATTTTTTAGATCTCTACAACCATTGCTATTACCACTGGCTGCTTCTAATTTAGTTGTGGCAGAGGATTTTAATGCTGTTATAGATCCTTTATTGGATAAAAATCCTAGCAGAGTTATGAAATCATTAGGTTTAGATAATTTGATACAAAATTGTGATTTGCAAGATGGCGGATATTTCATTTTAATGATCAGGAATTTTCATTTTGCTCCCATGTCCACAAATCATTTTCAAGAATAGATTATATATTTATTTCAAATGCTTTAGTTCAACAAGTTACACAAGCATCCATAGATCCAATTATTTTGTCTGATCATGGTGGGGTGTGGATTAATATTAAAATAATTGATCAAGATGATAGAAGATCTGTATGGAGATTCGATAATACATTGCTTGTAGAACCAAATTTTATAGAGGAAATTCAATTAAAAATAAATGATTATTTTCTAATTAATATGGAAGATATCTCAACAGAAACATTGTGGGATGCTTTTAAGGCAACCATGAGGGTGTCAGGTCAAAACCGTGGAAGACAAAGGCGCGCGCCGACAACTGAGCGTAGCGCGGAGGCGCGTGCCAAAGAAAATAACTGTTTTTAGGGGCTCTGACGGGTGTGTGGTGGGGGACGGGGGTGTGGTGGGGGAACCCCCCACTTTACTTTATACAGATTGCGCCGCGTTGTGGGGGCGTTGTGGGGGGTTGTAACCCCCCACATTTTACTAAAAACTTCACTTTTTACCTAAAAACAGGGAAAAAGTTCAGTTTACAGTACAATGAGGGGGTTACAACCCCCCAAACCACCCACAACGCCGCCGCGATCTGTATTAAGTAAAGTGGGGGGCTCCCCAACAAAACCTCCCGTCGGAGCCCCTAAAATCTGTCATTTTCTTCAGCGCGTGCCTCCGTCTTGCGCTCAGTTGTCAGCGCGCGCCTTTGTCTTCCGCGGTTTTGTCTATGAACCACCATGAGAGGTCAAATTATTTCTTTTTCAGCATTTATTAAAAAAGAAATTAAAAATCAATTTTCCAAATTAGAACAAGATATAAAGATGCTGGAATCTAAATTAATTGATAAATGGGAATACTCTACATTACAGGATCTTTTGAAAGCTAAAGGGAAATATGAGATTTCTTCTAAATTGATAAGAAAAGATTTATTTTCTCAACAGGCTTTGTATTATGGGAATTCAAATAAGGCAGGAAGATTATTGGCAAATTATCTAAAAGCAAAAAAACGGAAAATGAAAATAGTGGCGATAAAAGATGAAAAAGGGAATACATATTCTCAAATTGGACCGATTTTAAAACAATTTTTGGATTTCTACAAAGATCTGTATTCTTCTGAGCCTTATTTAGATAAAATAAAGGATGGATTGGAATTTTTAATAAAGGGACCGAAATTTCCTGAGTATATAAAAGAAAGTTTAGAAAAGCCAATATCAATAAAAGAATTGCAAGCAGCATTGAAGTCCCTTAGAGTTGGATCCGCTCCAAGTGGGGATGGTTTTACAATAGAGTTCTATAAATCATTCCAAATTACCAAATTATTTGTTAAATTTATATCAGACTCAATTAACTAAAGGATGTATTACAGGTACCATGGCAGAATCGTTAACTATAGTTTTGCCAAAGCCAAATAAAGATCCCACACTGATTTCAAATTACAGGCCAATTTCTTTAATTAATGTTGATGGAAAACTTTTAGCTAAAACTTTGGCTATACGTTTGGCTAAAGCTCTCCCTTTTATTATTGGAATGCATCAAACAGGATTCGTTGCTCAAAGACATTCTTCTAACAACACTAGACTTGCATTACATATGTTGAATTTGCCAAAAGACTTACGGTAAATGATCCGGCTTTTTCTGTGTCCCTTGATGCAGAGAAGGCCTTTGATCATGTTGAATGGACCTTCATGTATCAAGCGTTGGAGTGGTTTGGTATTGGTTCAGGATTTATACAAATGATTCAAACATTGTATAGCTCCCCTGTTGCTAAATTATATATTAATAATAATTTTTCAGATGGCTTTAGGTTAGACAAGGATGTCCCTTATCTCCTCTACTTTTTGATATTGTATTGGAACCCTTGTTATTTGCTATTCAACAGGTAGAGGAGATTCAGGGTATTCCCTATAAGGATCGGGAATATAAGGTCCGCTTTTGCGGATGATATATTGCTCTATTTGAGAAATCCTGAGACAACTATTCCCTCTTTACTTGAACTGATTGAGGAATTTTGAAAATTTTCAGGATACAAAATAAACTGAAATTCTTTCACTTAATGTCCACTGTACAAAAGGTTTATTTGATTCATTTCCCTTTATTTGGAAAGAGGATGAATAAAGTATTTAGGATTAAAAATACGCTGGAAGAGACAATGAAAATTAATGAAAAATCTTTAATGCAGAAGGTAACAGAATTGTGTGAGCAATGGAATCCTCTACATATTTCATGGTGGGGGAGAGTTCAAACTATTAAAATGATGATTTTGCCTGTAATTTGTTATCAGATGGGTATGTTGCCGGATTATTTTCAAGGGTCCTTTTATAAAAAATTAAATAGTATTCTTATAAAATTTATTTGGTTGGGTAAAACTCCTAGAGTGGCTTTGGTATCTTTACAAAGACCAATTTCAGAGGGAGGGGTAAATTTTCCCAATTTTTTAGGTATCATCAAGCCTATATTTTGTGCCAGGGTATGTATTGGGTCCTCCCAGAGCTCATGGAAAAACTCCCAGATTGGTTGTGAATAGAATGGCAACTCATGTCTCCATTACGCCTTTGTCATGTGCTCAGTATCAAAATGCCTAGTTACAGTAAAAATAACCGAATTTTAGCTGATACATGGAAAACATTGCGGTATGTAAGTAATTTAACAACTATTCCAATTCACAAATCTACAAATCAATCTATTTGGGTGAACTTCAAGATTCAAATTGGCGGTTGAAAGGCTCGTCTGGAAGCATTGGATGATTGCAGGAATACGTATATTAGATGATGTTATTTCTAATGGTAATATGCTTGAATTTTCACAGTTGCAACATAAATATGGACTTAATAGATCTGAAAGTTTTAGATGGTTGCAGCTGAAGCAAGCCATTCAGGCGGGGTTCCCTGACTGGAAAAATCTTAACAATCATTATAGTATGGAGTTCCTATGTTTTCAGGCAGACTTCTTGGGTCACCAGGCCGCCCAGTGGTATAAATTATTAAATAGACTTATTAAAAAGAAATTAAACACTGGTCTTAGAGACATTTGGAGCATTGAGATTAAGCATCTCAATGGCCACGAATTTGGTTTTGGAGGATGAGATGTACAGTGTCAGCATCTATGAGACAAACTTGGTTTTTTCTGTTACATAGAGCGTTATGGACCCCTGTTCGGTTACAAAAATTGGATAGCTCTAAGTCTAATAGATGTTGGCACTGTCATCTCGAAGCAGGGACTTTAGATCATTTATTATTCTATTGTCCATTTATTATGAATTTCTGGAAATCAATTTGGGACCAAATTAATTGTTTATTAGATAACCCAGTAGCATTATCATACGATACTGTGCTATTTGGTATGGCAATGAGAGCAAAAAGTCAGATTTCTACAAACAATAACAAATTATTACTCATAATGACTGGTGTTGCCATTCAACAAATTACATATAATTGGAAAAACTGGAGTAAATTAAATTATAATTTTTGGTGGAATTCCTTGTCATATATATAAAATGGAGAGATTTCTGGCAATACAGCGGGGTAGTTTCAAGAAATTTCAAGATGTTTG
Source organism: Geotrypetes seraphini (assembly GCF_902459505.1). NCBI lineage: Eukaryota > Metazoa > Chordata > Amphibia > Gymnophiona > Dermophiidae > Geotrypetes > Geotrypetes seraphini. The sequence continues at coordinate 274,598,922 of NC_047085.1, read as the reverse complement.
GGAGCCATTAACAAAGTATTGTACTGAATAGATGAAATTTTCTTTTCCCTTAAATTTACAAGTTCAATTGTGAGGGAAGGGGGGGGAATTTTATAGTTATGTATTGTATAAGTATTGATTATTTGATAGGTAAGGGGGGAAGGGTGGGAGTTAAGTATTTATCACTGTTACCATTGATGATTATTAAGTGATATAGATATTGTTAATTTGGACATTTTATCACACTTATTGTAAGTTTGAAAATGAATAAAGAATTAAAAAAAACAAAAAACAATATGAGAGCAATAGTCCAAAAAGCGCCTTATAACAAAAGCGCTCAAACTTAAAAAATACCCTAGCCCCAAAAGGCAGCCAATGCAATTTGATATAGTAAGGACTCACATGATCGTATTTTTTAAGATCGAAAATCAGACGAACTGCAGCATTCTGTACTGAATGTAATCTTAATAAATGTATGGTAATGACCTCTTAGTTAACTGCAAAACAATACCTGACTATTCTCATCCCCCATCCCAAAATTATTTCCTTAACACAGAATTTAGTCCACACTAACAGCAGACATTATATAGATTGTGAGCCCACCCGGACAGACAGGAAAAATGCTTGAGTACCTGAATACTCATGTAAACCGTTCTGAGCTCTCCTGGGAGAACGGTATAGAACAATGGTTCCCAACCCTGTCCTGGACCACCAGGCCAATCGGGTTTTTTGGATAGCTCTAATGAATATGCATGGAGCAGATTTGCATGCCTGTCAACTCCATTATATGCAAATCTCTCTCATGCATATTCATCAGGGCTATCCCAAAAACCCGACTGGCCTAGTGGTCCTTCAGGACAGGGTTGGGAACCATTGGTATAGAAAATGGAAAAAAAAATACATTGTTACCATATACATCCTCCCATTAAACATCTTATACAGCTTTGTAACTAGGCCCTTAACTGTTTTCACTTCGATTTAGATCTTCATGTTATCTACTTTTATTTGTTCCATTTTATGTTTCACTATATTAATGAGATTTCTTGTTTGCCTTTATTATTTTGGAGGCAATAACCATTTTCCACAACATTTTGCAAACTTTGTGGATAATTTTAAGCCATGAGGTTTGCAGCAATAGTTTAATTTAATTTTGATACTTAATATTTGGGTTTATTTAGCCCTAAGATAATCAAGGTAAATAAAAGACAAAAGTACAATAACCATTTCTAAGGCAAGGCATGAAAAAATTATTTATTATTATTATGTTAGAATAACATCCAAAATGTACTGGCTTTGCTTTGTCTCAAATGGTTAGAATGTGAGCCTTTGGGACAGTCAGGGAACTCTAAGTACTTTCTCTTCATCTTAATTAATCTTACTTAATGCATTTCTTCTGTTTCTACTGTAAACCGCTTAGAACCTCACGGTACAGCGGTATATAAGAAATAAAATTATTATTATTATTATTATTAAAAATAGTGGGGTGCCAGTAGTTAACTGTCTCTCACAGATACTTCTGCACAAATATCTCAAGTATGCTGCTCATATGTTTTCAGTATTTTGTAATATAAAAATAATGAAGTAGCTTAAAAAAATAAAACATACATAAATTATTGCTGGAAACCTTGCCAAAGCCTTATGGCACAGTAAATATTGTGCTTACTGTCAGACCACCTTTCTGTGACTGGCACTTAATTGCCTCTATAAAGTAGAAGAATGGACTGAAAAATGACTTACCATCATACAAACAGTATGATACATATATTAGATCCTTCCCATGAGGGCAAGGAATATGTAAAATAGTTCTGATACTCAGTTCAAGAAGAGGAAACCACTCTGAAAAACCATAATTTGAGTTTTTTCATTTCTACAGACCTCAGCACATTTGGCAAACAGCAAAGGGAATAGTTTGCTCATATTAAAATTAATTGCAGTGATAGAAAATTGTACGCTCTGGAAAATTTCCTTTGATAATGTTTTATAAAAATAATACACTCTTCTTTTAAGTGCCAATTGCACTTAATTTATTAAGTTTCTAAATCATGTTAAAATTCCACCTACTGTTCTAATTAAGATGACAAGCTTGCTACCACTCAGCTCCATTAGATGAAAATAGTAAAGCACTGAAAATCACAGCATTAAGTTTAATGAGGTGGACGACTACTTCATTTCTTCCAGCAGGATTTAACCCCTAGCTTGTACAAGTATCATAATGCAATAAAATTATGATCACTTTTCAGTCACATAAAAGGTGAAAACAGAAAATCTATCCTCTGAGTGGCATGAACAGAGAAGACAATACCCCTGCTAAACAGGATTTGAGGATAGGCAGAAATAAGATACAGTGATGCCAGAATTGATGTGCTGGTGGTATGGTAGCACTCCTTTGCTTGAAGTTAATATAAACTTAATACTGTAATAGTATGTAAGAGAGGGTCGAAGTAGAAAACTGCCGGACAAACACAAAAAAAGCACCAAGGGCCATCAAGAATCTGGGGGAAAAAGCCTTTATTCATGAATCCAGCACGGTCTATATTTCAGCGTAAAAATGCCTGCCTCCGGGGTCCATTAAGTTTGAAAGACTACCGTATTTCCCCATGTATAGGCCGCAGGCAATGCCAATTTAGGTTTTAAAACTCTTAGATAAGCCGCCCCATGTTACTAGCTGCAGCTTATTTAAGAGTTTTAAACTTAAATTGGCCTATACATGGGGGCAGCCTATACATCCCTCCCCCCCCCCCAGTAAATACTTCCATTAGCTTCCAGCTGCCTCCTGCCTTTTGCAATGTCATGGCTGCGGTGCAGGGAAGGAGTGATCTTCTCAGCATCCAGCCAGCCCTGCGCTGCTTCCTCAGTGCCTATGTCAGTTCTCACGGGACTCGCAACACCCATGAGAACTGATGCAGGCATTCATTGAAGAAGCGCAGGGCTGACTGGATGTTGAGATTGCATCTGCCCTGCACCGCTGGCCCTGACATTGCAAGAGGCAACTGCCCAGGAGGGAGGTACAGTATGGGGGACTCGCAGCTGATCAACTAATGAGGTGGCTTATCTATGATGTCTTTAGATAGGCCGCCCCATATAAGGGAGACGCACCCACTACAGGAGATTGCAAAACCCATGTATAGGCCGGGGCCTATACATAGGGAAATACGGTAATCTGGAATACCTTGAAGTATCAAAAAACAACTAGGAAAAAATTAGACAAAAACCTTTGGGGAAACAGCTGTCTTGTCACTGGACAAGCTTAATGGACCCCTGAGGCAGGCATTTTTATGCCGAAACACATATTGTGTCAGGTCCATGAACAAAGATTTTTCCCAGATTCTAGACAGCCCTTAGTGCTTCTATTATGTCTAATAAACTTAATACTAGCCATCCCCAAAAAGCAAGCTAAGGTTACACTCTTCAGCTATGCAAAAAAAGTCCCACTTCACCTCTGATTAACTCTTCCCCCAATTTAGGGCTCCTTTTACAAAGTTGCGCTAGCGTTTTTAGCTCATGCATCGGATTAGTGTGCGCTATAGTGCACGCCTGCTGAAAAACTACCACCTGCTCAAGAGGAAGTAGTAGCAGCTAGTGTGCGCGGCATTTTAGCGCACACTATTCCGCATGTTAAGGCCCTAACGCACTATCTTAAAAGGAGCCCTTAGTATCTTTACAAAAATCACAATCGGCGGGGGGGGGATAAATTTTCTAAATATTTATAGATATCATCAAGCATTCATTCTGCGTCAGGGTATGTATTGTATCCTTCCTCAACTCATGGAACATTTTCCAGACTGGCTGATATTAGAAGCTCATCTATTAGCCCAATTGCGTTTGTGCCATACCTTGAGTATTAAGTTACCTAGAATATACAAAGACAACAGTATTCTTTGTGCCACCTGGAATACCCTAAAATTTATTAATAATTTAACATTTATTCCAATACAACAATCCATGTGTCAATCTCTATGGTTAAACTCCAAGATTCAAATTAGCGAGTCTAAGATCCTCTGGAAACATTGACTGCAGACAGGCATATGTACTTTAGATCAGTGGTTCCCAACCCTGTCTTTGGAGGACCAATCCTGGAGGACCAATCCTGTCCTGGAGGTCCACTAGGCCAATCGGGTTTTCAGGCTAGCCCTAATGAATATGCATGAGAGAAATTTGCATATAGTGCAAGTGACAGGCATGCAAATCTGCTCCATGCATATTCATTAGGACTAGCCTGAAAACCCGATTGGCCTAGTGGACCTCCAGGACAGGGTTGGGGACCACTGCTTTAGATGATGTAATCTCTAATGGGAAAATGCTAAATTTATTACAACTGCAACAATTATTCGGTATCTCAAAGTCTCAAGCTTTTAAATGGTTGCAATTGAAACATTACTACTCCAAAAATATATAGGCTGCTGCCAGAATCACAAGTCCAAAATCTCATTCATTGAATTAAATTCCTTGAACAATTTATAGTGGATTTCAAGTGTTCACAATTATACCACCACTAGAACAAGTCCCGGCGTATAACTATCTGTTGAACAGTGCAATACACAAGTATATAAACATATAATAAATCAAGAAAAGCACATTCATCTTACAGACATACATGAGCAACCATTGTATCCCACCCACCCACCCAATGACTAATCAATAAAAACACAAATACATAGATTTAAAATAGTAATGTAAACTCACCCTCCTCCCACCCACCCTATTCTATCTTTCTTTTCTTTCTAAAAGAGAAATAGTCATCTTTAAATCGCAGAGCTTTCAGCAGTCCTTTTCTGCTTTATAGAGCTAACATTTTCCTCTGGTTGTAATATGCAAATCCTGGGTGGGTCTTATTGCTTTTCTTTGTCAATGGGAGAATGAGCTCCAGTCTGCCTGGCTAAAAGGGAAAGAATTGATTTTTGCTGCAGCTGTCAGGAGATATGTTTGTTAGTTTGATTCAGCTATAATTTGTGTATAGATGGAATACATCAATTTGACAAGCCATATGCATGTTTTTTCTTTAATATCATGAGCTACGAGACATTACTTTGTTGATGAGTGATGGCATGAAACTGAAACATGACTCTGTGATCGGGACATTTATCATAATAAGCAAGATGATTCATATATTGCTGAAAACAATGTTGCTCTGGTATGTCACACTTATGGACTGTTTATGCAAAGAGATGTTCAATTTTATTATTTTAGTGATATCTTGATGTTTTTGTGATGTTGCCTGCTTTCTTTGATATGTAGTTCCTCTCCCTTTACTTATACAGTATAATTTCATTATAACGGACTTCAAGGGACCTAGAAAAAGGTACGTTATATACAGAGTTGCATTTTTAAAAAATTTTATTTAGGTCAAGTTGAAACAACGTTCAACCAATGAACAACAGTCACTACACAACCATATCAGCAACATCAAGAACAAAACTCAGCAAAACATAGGTATGGCACGAAATGATTGCAAAACCAGAACACTAAAAGATGTTCTAAAGCATTATGTTATACTGTACTGGAAAGAAAAAGACTGTCATTTTCTTCTGGGCTGCATTTTGATACTATATCACCGCCTTGTAGGTGGAGCCTGCATGTCCGTTATAGCCAAAGACAACTAAAGCTAAAAGCAGCTCTGGGGACCAAATTGGTTATCCGTTATATCCAAAAGTCTGTTATATGCAAGTCCGCTATATGCAATGATTTTCTGTATGTTTTTAATGGCGCAAGGCCGGGACCAGCGGACCTCATCCGCTATAGGCGAGGTTCCATTATAAGCGAGTCTGTTATAACGAGATTATACTGTACATCATCTCCCAACATAACCTCTCTCCATCTACACTTGCTCTGGCCTCTGAATCCTCTGGTTGATGGCGAAAGTTATAATGATCTTGTATTGCTCTATAGTACGGCTGCACCTTGAATACTGTGTGCAGTTCTGATTGCTGTATCTCTTTGTGACCCAGGTTAAGTCACTTAATCCCCTATTGCCCAGGTACATTAGATAGAATGTGAGCCCACCAGGACAGATAGGGACAAATGCTTGAGTACCTGTCTGTAAAGTGGCATATAAATACTGAAAAAAAAAAGGTACAGAGAAGGGTGTCAAAAGGGATGGGATGACTTCCCTATGAGGAAAAGCTAAAGTGGCCAGGGCTGTTCAACTTGGAGAAGAGACAGCTCAGGGTGATATGATAGAGGTATATAAAATACTGAGTGGAGTGGAAAGGGTAGCTGTGATTCACTTGTTCACTCTTTCCAAAAATACTAGGACTAGGGGGCATGCAATGAAGCTACTAAGTAGTAGATTTAAAACAAACTGGAGAAAATATTTATTCACATAACGTGTAATTAAACTCTGGAATTCATTGCCGGAGAATGTGGTGAAATCAGTTAGCTTAGCAGTGTTTGCAAAAGGTTTGAATAATTTCCTAAAAGAAAAGTCCATAAGCCAATATTGAGATGGCTTAGGGAAATACATTGCTTATTCCTGGGCTAAGCAATATAAAATCTGTTTTACTACTTGGAATCTAGCTAGGTACTTGGGACCTGGGTTGGCTACTATTGGAAACTGGATACTGGGCTTGATGGACTTTTGGTCTGTCCCACTATGATGGGGTGTATGTCTCATCACGTGAGAGAGTGTGACAAACCCAGCACCAGCTCTAGTTTTGCCCCTGGTAAGATCCGGTTCAGAAGAGCTGACCAGGTTGATTCTGGCGGTCAACTTGAGACTGACCCCTCTTGCCCCTACATTCAGAGTAATAGTGGTATGGGACAGAGGCAGGCAGACTGTCAACAGCAGCCGTCAGGCTATAGGGCAGCTAGAGAAGCTACAAGGAATTTAGCTGCACCCAGTAAACCCAGGCAGAGAAAGGCTGCTTTGGAATCAAAGCCCATCCCCCGCTACAGGCTGAAGGGGATTGGCTCTGAGCTGCTTAAGAGCAGACTGATGCAAGCAGCAGGAGGAGGAGCAGGAGGAGCGAGTGACAAGGGTGAGTCACTCCCACAGCCCAAGGCAGGGCAGGAGCCGTGGAGCCAAGCAGCAGAGCCAACAGTTTCAGATTGGCTTATGCAGGAGGTGGAAGAAATCTTCCCTACCTCAGATTTCCAGATCGCTGACTGTGTGGAAGGAATGGAGGTACAAGCTACTGGCCCTATGATAGAGAGTCAGACAGAATGCATGGACATTGAATGAAAGGAAGTGAGTAACTGTGAAGCAATTAGTGTTTTGTTTTGTTTTCTTTCTTGTGCTTTCTTTCTGTGTAAGAAAAGCCTGAAGAATTTGCTATGTGTTTGGGCTTTTATTATGATTTTTGGTGGAAGTACAATACTTACCTGAATACTGACTACTGGATTTACTTAAAGCCAAGTTTGAGCAAAAGAACCTAAAGGTTGAATATTTAAGTTTATTTTTGAACTGTGAAAATCCTGCTGTGGCTCCCGTTCCTGGGAAGCTAATTAGCTTATCTCCCTCAGCTGTTTGTTTTTGCCTTCCATGAGGTAGCTGAAGAAACACTGGGCTGTTTGCAAAGCTGTGCTGAGCAAGGCTGTGCTGTGGCTTACTGCCTAATGAGGTATCTAATATTGTTTGTAATAAGGGTTTGTTCTGAACGTTGCCTGACTGCTGAAAGACAGCTGTTTCATGCCTCTAACAAATATTGCTGGGAGAGAATTTAACTTGTGTTTAAACACCATTATAAAGTGCATTTCTGAATCAGAGTACAAGATCTCAGGCAAAACCACCTGTATGAGATTTCTGTTTTGGTATTTCTTTATTTTTTGCAATGGACTTTGTTTTTAATGAAATGCTACAGTGACTTTGTTTTATGTTGCACCTTTTTGACCACTGGGGTCAGAATAAACACCTTATTTTTTGCCTTGGAGCATTTTGTCTGAGTGGTGGTGTTTTATGAGGTCATACTTACCTTTCTCTCTCCAGCCTAGGCAGTCGCCAACCAAAAAGTCCTGAAGATACCCCTGGTTAAAGGGGACACGCCAGAATCCCAGTGTTTGTCACATGATAGCTCTGCGCTGAGGAGTGTTGGTGACAGTTTTGGTATCAGGAGTGCGGATCTGGTACCTCTTCAGGTGAAGTTTTGGGAGTGCAAAGGTGGAAATTTTTTTTTTTTTTTTTTTTTTAATTCTACTCCTGTTTTGGTTTCATGTTGTGAACTGCTTGAGTGGATTGCCATTGCATCTTACCTGTGCTGGTTGGAAACATTGATTGGTTTATCGGAACCGGGATTACATATTCAGCTGTATGGAAGCGGCTTAACACTGCAAGGATATCGGTTCCAGTGTCCTGAGTTTGGCGGCTGCAGGAGGTGCAAATAGTAGACCAGGAGACGAGGCCATCGTCCGGAGCTGGCAAGGAACCAGAGGGTAGTCGGAGGTCTCTGAAGAAGGGTGTTGCACCCTGTAATGAGCACGCAGGCGATGATGCATCAGTACCTCTGGTAAGCATATTTGACAGAGAGTCTGGTGAAAACAGTTCTGGGGGGAAAAACTGAGTGGTATCGCACTTGGATTTCATGTTTGTGATTTCCCTACAGAGCCAACATGGAGCCAGCAACGTTAGCAGTGGTGGCAGGAGAACGACAGCGGCAGAAGCTTATTTGGATGCCCAGGGGCTTCCTGAGAAACCAAGCCCAAGTTATAGACCCCAGACACAATTCCAGAGGGACACTACACTTCAGGCTCCTACTAGTACTAACATGCCACCTAGGAACCCTCAGAATTGTGCGAAGAAACCCTTTAACCCTACTCCCATCTATTGTTATAGGTGTGGGGGAAAAGGCCATGGACAGAAGGATTGTAGAGAAAGAAGGGATTTTACTGTAGCTGGTAGCTTGGAAAAGGATAAGGTTGCACCAGGGGGGAGATACCTGCTAGTGGTATCAGTAGGAGGCAAAGACATTGAAGCTTTACTTGATACAGGGGGCTGACCAGTCGATGTTAGCCCAACGTTGCTGGAGTAAGGTGTTTCCCAAAGAAAAGGGAGATGGTTTTGATGGTAAAGTAAAGATTAAATGTGTCCAGGGGATAGTAAACAATACCCTTTGAGACCTACCACCGTTAAATATAAGGATAGGGTATATCGTACCTTCTTTGCAGTGGTGCCAGAGGCACCATATGATGTTATATTGGGTAGAGGTTGGCAGGGGTTCCCTGAGGCAATGAAGGAAAGACAATGTTTAGTGAACACAAGATCACAGGGACCCTCTAAGCCTGAACCGGAAGGGGGGCTAGGGAGGATATTTCCCTTTACGGGAGAAGCCTTTCAGAGGTATAAACAAAGGCAGGAGCGTAGGACCCGGGCCCAGAAAAGGAGACAACAACAAGGGAAATAGAACAATTCCTCAAGGGTTCAGAAGATTGATACTTGTGATAGCCCATGATCACCCTTTATCTGGTCACAAGGGAGCAGAAGCCACATTTAAACAAATAGAGAGACAGTTTTTTTGGCCTGGATTAAAGCAGGCCGTTATAAATTTCTGTCAGTCCTGTTCCACTTGCCAAAAACTGTCATTGGCGAAACCGGCCAGGGCACCCCTTATCCCTGTACCGGTGGTAGAGGAGCCATTGAGGCGTTTGGCCATGGATATTGTGGGACCCTTAGAGAAAACACCTAGAGGAAATAATTTCATTTTGGTGGTTATGGACGTAGCCACACGGTTCCCTTGGGCTTTTCCTTTAAAGAAGGCCACATCTACTACCATTATGAAAGAACTGTTAGGATTGTTCTGCTTGGTGGGGTTTCCCCGAGAGATCCTCACGGATCAAGGTAGTAATTTTTTATCAAGTGAGATGAAGATGTTTTATGAGGGATTTGGCATCCGTCATATTAAAACGTCTGCCTACCACCCTCAAGCTAATGGTATGGTGGAACGTTTTAATCAGACAGTTAAGCAGATGCTGAAAAAGGGCATAGAAGGAGACTCTAAGAGCTGGGATATGTTTATTCCTTTTGTGCTCTTTGCAGCGTGTGAAAAGGTGCAGGATTCTTTGGGTCTTAGTCCTTATAAACTACTGTTTGGGAGACCACCTAGGGGTGTGCTGGACATGCTGAAAGAGAAGTGGGTTTTTCCTGAGGAATCGGGGAGTAATATAATCACATATTTAGCTCAGCTTAAGGATAGGTTGCGGAGATCCCTTGAATTCGGAAAAGAAAACTTGGAGTGGAGTCAGAAACAGCAAAAGACTTATTATGACAGAAGAGCAAGGGAACGTCAATTACAGATAGGAGACCAAGTCCTTATATTAGTGCCCACTGACCCCCACAAGTTCTTGGCACAATGGAAGGGTCCGGCCACCATTGTGGAAAGGGTAGGTGAGGTGGATTATCGGGTAAAGGATGATAAGGGGAGACTACAGACTTATCATATCAACCTATTGAAACCCTGGAAAGATCGGGAGGTATTGGCTTTGGTGGCACAGCAAGGGCAGGAAGATGACCCGGGGCCTCAGGTAACGGACTTTGAGGCTGAGGGGGAAGTAAATGTAGGAACAGCCCTCACACAGATACAAGTCCATCAAGTGAAGGAAGTAGTCCGACAGTTTGGGAATGTGTTCTCTTCTGTTCCAGGGAAAATGGGGGTAGTTTCCCATGATATTATTACAGTACCAGGGAAGGTGGTATGGGTACGCCCCTATAGACTGTCAGAGGAAAAGAAAGCTCTGGTGGAGGAGTTAGTACAAGAGATGCTAACTTTAGGGGTTATAAAAGCCTCACAAAGCCCATGGTGTAGCCCTATTGTTATTGTACCTAAAGCTGACGGGACACCACGTTTTTGTATTGACTTTCGCCAGGTAAACGAGGTGTCTCAGTTTGACGCATTTCCAATGCCAAGGGCAGATGAATTGCTGGATAGATTAGGATCAGCCCAGTTTTTGACTACCATTGACCTTACAAAAGGCTACTGGCAGATACCGCTTACCGAATCGGCTAGGCCTAAAACAGCATTCAGTACGCCACGGGGCCTATTCCAATTTAAGCACATGCCATTTGGCCTTCATGGGGAGGTGGCTACTTGCGAGCACCTAGTCCGCGAGGTGCTACGAGATCACCATGAGTATGCGGACGCTTACATTGACGACATAGTGATCCATTCGGGTACATGGGAACAGCATTTGCAACACCTTAAGGCTGTCCTGGGAGCCCTGAGGAGGGCCGGCCTCACAATAAATCCTAAAAAAGTGTTTTATAGGCCATCAAGAAGTGAAATACTTAGGATATATTGTTGGTAAGGGACAGATAAAGCCTATAGTAGATAAGGTGCAGTGTATTCGGGGGTACCCTTGTCCTAACAACAAAAAACAACTCAGGGCTTTATTAGGGCTGGTAGGGTACTACTGGAGGTTTATCCCTCACTTTTCATCAAGGGCAGGACCCCTGACTGACATGCTGAAGAAAGGGAGCCCAGAGACACTATGTTGGGATGATGTAAGTAGACAGGCTTTTCAAAGGTTAAGGGATAGCTTGTGTGAGCGGCCTGTGCTCAGAGCTATTGATTTTGAACAACCATTCATTTTACAAACTGATGCCTCAGGTACAGGATTAGGAGCAGTCCTAAGTCAGGAAAGCCAAGGTTTAGAACATCCCATTCTGTACCTTAGTCGTAAGCTCCATCCAAATAAGAACATAAGAAGTTGCCACCACTGGGTCAGACCATTGGTCCATCGCGCCCAGCGGTCCGCTCCCGCGGCGGCCCGTCAGGTCCATGACCTGTAATGTGGTTCCTGTCCATTTCTGTAACCTACCTCTTCTTTTATCTGTAACCCTCAATCCCCTTATCTTTTAGGAACTTATCTAAACCTTCCTTGAAACCCTGCAATGTGCTCTGGGCTATCACAACCTCCGGAAGTGCGTTCCATGTGTCCACCACCCTCTGGGTAAAAAAGAACCTCCTAGCATTTGTTCTAAACCTGTCCCCTCTCAATTTCTCCGAGTGACCCCTTGTGTTAGTGGTTCCCCACAGTCTGAAAAATCTGTCCCTGTCCACTTTCTCTATGCCCCTCAGGATTTTGAAGGTTTCTATCATGTCTCCTCTAAGTCTCCGCTTTCCAGGGAGAAGAGCCCCAGCATCTTCAACCTGTCAGCATACGAAAAGTTTTCCATACCTTTTATCATTTTAGTTGCTCTCCTCTGGACCCCCTCAAGTACTGCCATGTCCTTCTTGAGATACGGCGACTAGTACTGGACACAGTACTCCAGATGTGGGCGCACCATTGCACGATACAGCAGCATGATGACTTCCTTCGTCCTGGTCGTGATACCCTTTTTAATGATACCCAACATTCTGTTCGCTTTCTTTGAGGCCGTCGCGCACTGTGTTGATGCTTTCAATGTTGTGTCCACCATCACCCCCAGGTCTCTTTCAAGGTTGCTCACCCCTAGCAGTGATCCCGCCATTTTATAGCTGAACATCGGGTTCCTTTTCCCTACATGCATGACCTTACATTTCTCTATATTAAAACTCATTTGCCACTTTTTTGCCCACTCTTCCAGTCTTGTTAGGTCTCTTTGCAGGACCTCACAGTCTTCCGTGTTTCTAACCCTGCTGCAAAGCTTGGTGTCATCAGCAAATTTGATGACCTCACATGTTATCCCTGTCTCCAGGTCGTTGATAAATATATTGAACAGGAGCGGTCCCAGCACCGACCCCTGTGGAACTCCACTCGTGACCCATTGCCAGTCTGAGTAATGGCCCTTTACTCCAACTCTCTGCTTCCTGCCTGCCAGCCAGTGTTTGATCCATCGGTGGATATCCCCCTGCACCCCGTGGCTCCACAGCTTCTTAAGTAGTCTTTCGTGAGGTACCTTATCGAAGGCTTTTTGGAAGTCGAGGTAAATGATGTCTATGGATTCCCCTTTATCCACCTGGCTGTTTATTCCCTCAAAGAAATACAGTAAGTTTGTGAGACACGACCTTCCCTTGCAGAAGCCGTGCTGGCTCGCCTTCAGTTGTCCATTGCCTTCTATGTATTCGCAAATTGTGTCCTTGAGTAGTGCTTGCATCATCTTTCCCGGAACCGAGGTCAAGCTCACCGGCCTGTAGTTTCCCGGGTCACCCCTTGATCCCTTCTTAAAGATGGGCGTGACATTGGCTATTTTCCAGTCCTCTGGGATCTCCCCAGTTTTTAAGGCTAGGTTACATATTTGGTGTAGTGTATCCGCTATTTCGTTTCTCAGTTCTTTTAATAACTTTGGGTGGATGCCGTCCAGACCTGGTGATTTGTCACTCTTCAGTCTGTCTATCTGTCTGAGAACATCCTCTTTGCTTACCTCTAGTTGGACTAGCTTCTCATCAGGGTCTCCGTTTATGTGCTACTTGGGTTCTGGGATATTGGATGTGTCCTCTCTCGTGAAGACTGAGGAGAAGAACTTGTTTAACCTGTCAGCTATCTCTTTTTCCTCCTTTACCACTCCCTTCCTGTCTCCATCGTCTAATGGTCCCACTTCCTCCCTTGCTGGTTGTTTCCCCTTCACATACTTGAAGAATGGTTTGAAGTTTCTTGCTTCCCCCGCCAGCCTCTCCTCATATTCTCTTTTTGCTTTCCTAACCACTCGGTGACAGTCCTTTTGGTGCCTTTTGTGCTCCTTCTGGTTGTCCTTTGTTTGGTCCTTTTTCCATTTTCTAAATGATGTTTTCTTGTTTCTTATCGCCTTTCTCACTGCATTTGTTATCCACGCCGGGTTTTTGGTTCGATTTTTTTTGCACCCTTTCCTGAACCTGGGGACATACAGGTTTTGTGCTTCGTGCACCGTGCCCTTGAGTAGGGCCCAGGCTTCTTCTACGGTCTCCATCTTCCTTGAGCTGTTGTTGAGTTTCTATCCCACCATTTTCCTCATGGCTTCGTAATTTCCTTTTCTAAAATTGAATGCTGTCGTTGTAGTTCTTTTCACCTTTGCTGCAGAACTATGCGACGGTGGAGCAGGAGTGCCTAGCGGTGAACTGGGCTGTTCAAATTCTGGAACATTACTTACAGGATAGGGAGTTTACGCTGGTTACGGACCACGCGGCCTTGAAATGGTTAAATACCATGCGGAACAATAATGCTAGACTTACCCGATGGTATTTAGCTCTTCAAGCATTCAAATTTAAGGTGGTGCACCGGCCAGGTAAACTAAACACTAACGTGGATATTTTGTCACGTATTCCGGAGAACATGGGGACTCCTCATGGTACAAGTGAGGGTCAGTCTTTAAGGGTGGGGGAATGTGACAAACCCAGCACCAGCTCTAGTTTTGCCCCTGGTAAGATCCGGTGCAGAAGAGTTGACCAGGTTGATTCTGGCGGTCAACTTGAGACTGACCTCTCTTGCCTCTACATTCAGAGTAATAGTGGTATGGGACAGAGGCAGGCAGACTGTCAATAGCAGCCGTCAGGCTATAGGGCAGCTAGAGAAGCTACAAGGAATTTAGCTGCACCCAGTAAACCCAGGCAGAGAAAGGCTGCTTTGGAATCAAAGCCCATCCCCCGCTACAGGCTGAAGGGGATTGGCTCTGAGCTGCTTAAGAGCAGACTGATGCAAGCAGCAGCAGGAGGAGGAGATGGAGGAGGAGGAGCGAGTGACCAGGGTGAGTCACTCCCATAGCCCAAGGCAGGGCAGGAGCTGTGGAGCCAAGCAGCAGAGCCAACAGTTTCACATTGGCCTATGCAGGAGGTGGAAGAAATCTTCCCTACCTCAGATTTCCAGATCGCTGACTGTGTGGAAGGAATGCAGGTACAAGCTACTGGCCCTATGATAGAGAGTCAGACAGAATGCATGGACATTGAATGAAAGGAAGTGAGTAACTGTGAAGCAATTAGTGTTTTGTTTTGTTTTTTCTTTCTTCTTGTGCTTTCTTTCTGTACAAGAAAAGCCTGAAGAATTTGCTATGTGTTTGGGCTTTATTATGATATTTGGTTGAAGTACAATACTTACCTGAATACTGACTACTGGATTTACTTAAAGCTAAGTTTGAGCAAAAGAACCTAAAGGTTGAATATTTAAGTTTATTTTTGAACTGTGAAAATCCTGCTGTGGCTCCCGTTCCTGGGAAGCTAATTAGCTTATCTCCCTCAGCTGTTTGTTTTTGCCTTCCATGAGGTAGCTGAACAAACGCTGGGCTGTTTGCAAAGCTGTGCTGAGCAAGGCTGTGCTGTGGCTTACTGCCTAATGAGGTATCTAATATTGTTTGTAACAAGGGTTTGTTCTGAACATTGCCTGACTGCTGAAAGACAGCTGTTTCATGCCTCTAACAAATATTGCTGGGAGAGAATTTAACTTGTGTTTGAACACCATTATAAAGTGCATTTCTGAATCAGAGTACAAGATCTCAGGCAAAACCACCTGTATGAGATTTCTGTTTTGGTATTTCTTTATTTTTTTGCAATGGACTTTGTTTTGAATGAAATGCTACAGTGACTTTGTTTTATGTTGCACCTTTTTGACCACTGGGGTCAGAATAAACACCATGTCAGGGAACATGTCATGTCATGTCAGGTGTTTGGAGCATTTTGTCTGAGTGGTGGTGTTTTATGAGGTCATACTTACCTTTCTCTCCCCAGCCTAGGCAGTCGCCTAGTGCCAACCAAAAAGTCCTGAAGATACCCCTGGTTAAAGGGGACACGCCAGAATCCCAGTGTTTGTCACACGATAGCTCTGCGCTGAGGAGTGTTGGTGACAAGAGTGCTTCATTGAGGGAGGAATACACCAGAGCTTAACTCTCCCAACAGGTGACAGGTGGCCATAGTTAAACAGGGAAAAGCCGGGTCAACCTAAATCCTCTTGTGGTGGTACTAGTCATTGTGGAAGACTAGGTGGATGGTGTTAGGAAGAGGTTACATCTATTTCCCCATAGTGTTGCTTTCCTCAGTGGCAGAGAAGACTGCAGGACACTTATATTGGATGTGATGAACTGATTTGTATCCTAATTTGCATATGATTGAACTACAGAGAGGAGGGTCTATTTAAAAGGAGAAAATACTCTTAAAGACTTGAACTGGACTCTTGTCAGGGTGCAGAGGTTCATCTTGGACCCTTTTGGCTGTTAGAGGAGTGAGATCAAGAGGTCCTCACCCTGAGCTAAAAGGGGTAGCTGGTTAATGAACTAACAGAACAGGAAAGCATAGTTTTGGAGTTCTTGGGAACAAGGACTCCAAGTCCTCAGCAACCTTTTAGGGGGTGGAATGCTGGCTTCAGCCTAATCCTTGGTAAACTCATAACCTGATCTGAGTGACCAAAGTGTACAGATAGACCAGTGTGCTCAGGGTGACCAGTGCTGACTGGTATAGCCAAGGTAACTAATAACAGGAAGGTCTGCAGGATACTCAGCCTACACCACCTAGTAGACAATGCAGGTGACTCGGCCTATACCCGCAAGTAGAAGGGGCAGGAGCATGACCCCCAGTATGGCAATTCTTATGTTCTTTTGCTCTTAAAGTGCATGATGATTGACTGCAGGCAGTGGTTTGATAGCTTTTCAAGCTTATACATTTAAGTTGATCATGCACCTGCTGTAACAAGCTATGTATTAATGCCTTAGTCTGCAAGATAAGCTTACATTCCTGCATATAGGCTGGTATGTACTCAAATTAATGCAGACTAGACTATAAATGAGGGACTATCATATGGAAGTTAGGATTTTATGATGGCACAGAAACCACCTCCAGCTATTATCTACCATGGGCTAGCCATAAGATAAACATTAATGCACATCTCAGACCAGGTGTTAACTTTTTTGTGCGTGAAATGCATCTCAAAATTCTATGTCCCGAGTTCCATTCACTTTGTACTGGTTATTGGAGGAAAGGGATGGTGAAGGTAGGGAAGCCTCTTGATCTTATCTGTAGGGCAGATAAATGTTGTTGGCCTCCAGTGCCAGCTTAAGAGGTGAGTAAAGGAGGCACTGGCTCAAAGCTACCACGCTTAAGGGTGTTGGAAGCCTGTCTCAACCGACTGCCTATTTTCAGCACTGGAAGCATGTTCTTTCCCTCCTTCCACTGGGTTTCTTCTCATCCTATTCTGCCTTAGGCTGTGACAGATTTCAAACATAATATGGTACATTTCCTTTTTCTGTTAACAGGAAGTGCCTCATCTCACATTTCTAATCTGCCAGGCAGCTGAAGGAAGAAGAGGGGCTGGAACTAACATGCTCCTACTGCTGTATCTACAGTGCTAATGCTGGGGCAGATTGGAACTGGAGTTGAGGGTCATAGACTGATGTTGGACTAGATCTGGAGACTGATGCTGATGCAGGGGATGGGATCTGAGGCTGTGGACTGAGAATAGGGGACTGGAGGCTGATGCTGGATAGCATTGGGAGAAGGGAGCTAGAGGCAAATGCTGGGGTTGAGGATTTAAAGAAGAGGGCTAGAGGCTGATGCTGGGCTGGTATTTGCAGAAAGGAACCTGGTGTGTCGGGGGAGAGGGAGATGACATTCTGTAAGGGGGAAGCAAGGACATATGAAGGGGAAGATGTTAAAGGAGAAAAAAATATGTATGGTGAAAAAGCAGAAGCAATGAATACCAATGAAAGTGGGGGAAGTTGAGAGGAATGCTCTGAGGAGCTAGAGATGTGGAAGGACAGAAAGGCAGAGACTCTAGGAGTA
The DNA here is from genome assembly GCF_902459505.1 of Geotrypetes seraphini. NCBI lineage: Eukaryota > Metazoa > Chordata > Amphibia > Gymnophiona > Dermophiidae > Geotrypetes > Geotrypetes seraphini. The sequence goes on along the minus strand of NC_047085.1, from coordinate 274,581,364 downwards.
GTTGGGAGATCAGAGTAAATAGGGATTCAGGGCTTAGTTGGGTTTGTGTTTGAGGACTCAGGGAGTGAATGAAAGAGAGGGGGATTATGTGGAGAGATAATACTGAGCAAGGATTAGGGAGGGCAACGGGGACTAAGTGCTTGGATAAGGGTATGAAAAGGATTATGAAACTGAGTGAAGAAAATGAAAGGAGAGGGAAATGGTATAACAGGGTACCAGCTAGAGGGGCATGTATTTTGAAAGACCTGGAGGCAAATGAAGGGGATAATAGTTAAGGAAAGGGCGGGAGACATAGGAGATCTTTGAAGGAGGTGAGAGAGGGTAGAAATGTGGGTGGTAAAAACAGGGAATGTAAACTTGGATGCGGTAGGACATAAAAGGATTGGGGGTTGAGAGAAACTGAGTGACAGGAAAGGAACTAGGGCTGATAAGAGGTTTAGAGGCAGACAAAAGTACAAAAGGCTAGAGAGGGAAATAGTACAGAGGGTAGGTATAGGGGATAAGAAAGTGGGTAACTAATTTAAATCCTCCTACTCGTATCATATTAGATACTGAGACATCTTTAAACAACTTAACTCACCCCTCTCATAATTCTCTTAATATGGCTTTAATTAATGCACGTTCCTTACGTAGTAAACATCATGTAATCAAAGATTTGATAATTGAACATTCACTAGACATTCTCTGTATTACAGAGACATGGCTCTCAGAAGGAGATGAGGCTTATCTATCCTATGCTAGTCCTGAAGGTTATAATTTCACATATAATCACCGCGTCGGTAAAAAAGGTGGAGGTTTAGCAATAATATTTAAAAAAAGTTTATCTTTAGTAATAGAAATCTTTCAAAACAATAACAACACTATAGAATCTCTACAAGTTAAAGTTAATTCAAAACCAAAAATAGACCTACTATTATTATATGTTCCTCCTCCAATTAGTCAATCAATGGTAACTCAACTATTAACAATAATCTCTGACTTTTCAACCACCTCTCATATTCCTCTCATACTTGGTGATTTCAATATCCACTTCGATGATATTTCTAATCCTATTACCTCTGATCTTTTAACTCACATCAAGGATCTTAGTTTTGTAATATTGAATTCGGACCCCTCCCACAACCATGGCCATACTTTAGATGCAATTCTGGTTCCGAGTATATTAAGCTCTAACTTTTCTAAACCCATCTCACTTCAAGTCCCCTGGTCCGATCATTATCTGATTCAAACTAATTTATCACTTCCATCTGTCAAAGCCCCTCATTACGCCCCTAAAACAATTACAGTAAGAGATTTCCAACATATAGATCATTCTTTCGTCCCAACTGAATTTATTATAGATTTAGAAAAATTTAGATCAGAAACTCTAAGTGAACAAGTAAGCATGTGGAATAAGGCGTGCAAATCCTTACTTGACAAAATAGCCCCTCTCGTAACCCGAAAAATTTCTCCTAAAAAACAAAGGAACCCCTGGTTTAATGCTTCTTTAGGTCTTTTGAAAAAACACGTGAGATCAGCCGAGCGCAAATGGCGATCTAATCCTACCAATGAAAATTTAGACAATTACAATAAAAAATCACAATATTATCGGCAATCAATTAACAACACCAAAAAGCAATTTTACATGCGAAAAATTTCTGCAACCAAAAACTCATCGGCTCTATTTAAAATCCTTAAACAACTTACTACTTTCAAAAATAAAAAAATAATTTTAACTGAGGATACTCCTACAGCTCAAGCCCTAGCCAACTATTTTCAAGAAAAAATTACCTTGATCAGATCCAAAATTTCTAATAAAATATCCACTGTCACCAACTTATCTAGCCCTTCTAAAAACGACAATACGTTAACTAAGTCGCAAACATTTCACACCACATTATCTAAATTTCTTCCCCCAACTCTGAAAGCTTTAGAAAATATCTTACATGGCATCAACATTAAAGGCTCCAAAATAGAACCCATCCCTCCATTTTTTCTGAAACGTCATTTCAATGTCTTTGGGCCTTATATTCTACAAATTATTCAAACTAGTCTGTTTACAGCTAGAATCCCTCTTGATTGGAAACATTCTATCACATTTCCCATCATCAAAGACCCTAAAAATAATCTCGATAATTGTTCTAATTACAGACCAATAGCAAATTTCCCTTTTTTGTGTAAATTAACAGAAAAAATCGTATTTCAACAACTAACTGATTTCGTTGACAAAACTCACGTACTTCATCCGAATCAAACTGGTTTTCGCATAAACCATTCCACAGAGTACTCATTACTAGGTCTCACAACATCCATAAATTACTATCTTGATCACCACAAATCTGTTCTTCTTGTCTCATTAGATCTCGCTTCAGCATTTGACACTATTGACCACCATCTGTTACTTCATCGTCTTTCTTCTATAGGTATAGCTGATCAAGCCCTCGAATGGTTTCAATCCTATTTTTCTGATCGAGCTGTAACAGTTCAATTTAATAACTCAAAATCAAAACCCTATCATACAAAATTTGGTATTCCTCAAGGTTCCATTTTATCACCATTATTATTTAATATTTATCTGTCCCCGCTCCTGACTCTCTGCCAATCAATCGGGTTCACAGTATACGCTTACGCTGATGATCTCCAACTATTGCACCCAATTGAACCAACTAATCATTCTGAGATTCAGGTAATCAATAGTAAATTAAGTAAAGTTCACGATTGGTTAAATTCTAATAAGCTTTCTTTAAGCATCTCAAAAACTAACACTCTTCTATTCCCCGGTAAAGAGGGAGCTCACCTAATCTCTCCAATTATCATCGATAACATATCACTCATAACAACCTCAACTATAAAAATCTTAGGAGTCCTTATAGACAATAAACTTACTTTCCGTCCACAAATAAGTGCTCTGGTTAAAAACTGTTTTTACAAACTAAGAATGATTCGATCATTGGCCCCTTTTCTTGACACAAGTTCTCTTAACATTTTGATTCATTCACTCATAATTTCAAAAATAGATTATTGCAATTCGCTTTTAAAAGGCATTTATCATAAAGATTTGAAACGTCTGCAGCTAATTCAAAATACGGCCATCAAGATAATTTTCAGAGCAAATAAGTATGACCATGTTACCCCTCTGCTAAAAGACGCCCACTGGTTACCAATCTCACATAGGATAACTTATAAGATAGCCCTTTTGACTTTTAAAACTATGCAGACTAATTCCCCAGCTTTCATAGATAGAGTATTAATTCCTTATGACCCACCGAGATCTTTGAGATCTATATCCCAGTCTAATCTAGTCATTCCTTCCTTAAAAATAATTGGCACACGTCGAACCTCTATTTTCTTCATAACAGCTCCTACGATTTGGAACGCTCTTCCACTGTATCTAAAAACGGAAAATACTTTAAAAACATTCAAAAGCAACTTAAAATGTTTCCTTTTTAAAGATGCTTTTAACTAAAATTTTATCATTCCTTTTCATTTTTTTTAAAGCTGATTTTAACTAAAGTTATTTTAGTCTTCCTTTTTCAATTAATTCCTGCCCTTTTGTGCTTACCCTTAATGTTTCTCTCATTTACTATAGCGATTGTATTTCTTCCCTTTTTCCTTAGTGTGTCTTTTGTTCGTTCGTCCTTAATAACCTAGTATGTGTAATAGTTCGTCTTAAAGATTTTTTTTTAAAGTATGTTTTATTGTAATTTATGTTTGTTGAAATGTTATTTTATCTAATGCCTTGTACAACGCTTTGCAGAATCGATAAAGCGTTTAATCAAAAAACTAATTAAACAATAAACAATGAGGAGGATAGAGACTAGGGGCTAGATGCACTAAAGTCTCCAAACATCGCTCAACCAGTTTGACTGGTTTAGCGACTGATCGAATTGGCTGACCCAATGCATAAAATGGCTCACCACGTGGTTTTCCATGCGGTTATACATTTTCAGATTCTGGCATGCAAATGAGGTCATTAATAATAAATCCAACCATCCAATTGATGGCCTAACACTGCATGTCAGAATCGGATCTGTACTACCAACCCAAAAAATCCCGACAGGACCTTTAGGTAACTGTTACTAACAAGTCTACCTGTTTATTTTCTTTTTTTTTTAATGGGCATAGATGTTGTTTGTGTATAACACATACATATTATCTAGCCCATTTTTAAAAATGCCTTGCCACCCTCCCCGATGATCCCCCCTGGAACCAAAATAGAGGTGGGACGGATGCCCATTTCCTCCTGCTGCTGCAAACACCTCCACCCCACAAACCCCCACACAGTCAAACCACCCCCCATGCTTCAATAAAAATGAGCAGGAGGGATGCCCCCCTGCCGAACTGACCCCTCTCCTATGACCCCCTCAAACAGACCCTCACCTTCCCCACTCCCCTTCCTAAAAAAAAAATCAGCATGAGGGATGCCCACTCTCTCCTACCACCACCGGCCACCCTACACCCCCAAATCTCCCCCACACCTGTTCAAGAAGCAGGAGGGATGCCCTTATTGGCTCAGATGCCTAAGACTTCTCCCAAAGAAGGGAACTTAGGTGTCTGAGCCAGTCCAAAGCCCCTCCCAGGAGAGGCATCTTAGCCAATCAGGGCCTTAGACTCCTCCTTCTGTATGCACCGGGAAGGGGAAGGCAGGCCTGCGAGCAGGAGGGACTAGGCATCCTCAAGCTGTCTAATTTTTGAACAGGTACAGGGGAGGTTCGGGGTGTGTGTGTGGAGAGGTGGGGGACATCTGGTGGCAGGAGTAAGTGGGCATCCCTCCTATCAATTATTTGTAGGGAGTGGGGAAGGGGAGGGGTCAGTTCAGCGGGGGGGGGGGTCCTGGCAGGAGGGGTTTACAGCAGCAGGAGGGAGTGGGCATCACACCTACCTCTATTTTGGTTTCAGGGGAGTCATCGGGGGGTGCTCGTATTTTTTTTTAATAGGGGAAGATATCGTGCATGTGTAACACACATACATCTATGTCTGTTAAAATAAATAAATAAAGGTTTCCTTCCCGAACAGCACAGTGGTAGTAGGCTGCTTCGGGGTTTCCCCTGCAGGAGGCTCTTGAACAAATTTGAAGGGCTGAAGTTAGGACCCAAAGTGGATTAGAAACTGGCTGTCAGACAGACACCAGAGGGTGGTGGTTAATGGAAGTCACTCAGATGAGGGAAAGGTGAGTAGTGGAGTCCCTCAGAGTTCGGTGCTGGGGCCAATCCTGTTCAATATGTTTGTGAGTGACATTGCCGAAGGGTTAGAAGGAAAAGTTTGCCTTTTTGCAGATGATACCAAGATTTGTAATAGAGTAGACACTGAGGAGGGAGTGGAAAACATGAAAAAGGATCTACAAAAGTTAGAGGAATGGTCTAATATCTGGCAACTAAAATTCAATGCAAAGAAATGCAGAGTAATGCATTTGGAGATTAATAATCGGAAGGAGCTGTATATGCTGGGAGGGGAGAGGCTGATATGCATGGATGGGGTGATAGTGTCCAAAGATCTAAAGGCGAAAAAAACAGTGCAACAATGCCATGGCTGCTTCCAGAAGGATGCTGGGCTGTATAAAGAGAGGCGTAGCCATTAGAAGGAAGAAGGTGTTGATGCCCCTGTACAGGTCATTGGTAAGGCCCCACTTGGAGTATTGTGTTCAGTTTTGGAGACCGTTTCTGGCGAAGGACACAAAAAGGCTTGAAGCGGTCCAGAGGAGGGTGACGAAAATGATAGGTTTGCGACAAAAGATGTATGAGGAGAGACTGGAAGCCCTGAATATGTATACCTTAAAGAAAAGGAGGGACAGGGGGGTATGATTCAGGCGTTCAAATACTTGAAAAGTATTAACGTAGAACAAAATCTTTTCCAGAGAAAGGAAAACAGTAAAACCAGAGGACATAATTTAAGGTTGAGGGGTGGGAGACTCAAGAGCAATGTAAGGAAATTCTGCTTTACGGAGAGGGTGGTGGATGCCTGGAATGCACTCCCAAGAGAGGTGGTGGAGAGGAAAACGGTGACGGAGTTCAAAAAAGCATGGGATGAACACAGAGGATCTAGAATCAGAAAATAGTAAATATTGAAGAACTAAAGCCAGTACTGGGCAAACTTGCACGGTCTGTGTTTGTATATGGCCGTTTGATGGAGGATGGGCTGGGAAGGGCTTCAATGGCTGGGAGGGTGTAGATGGACTGGAGTGAGCTTTGGAACCTAAGTTTTGGAACCTAAGAACAGTACCGGGCAGAGCTTTATATTCTTGCCCAGAAATAGCTAAGAAGAAGAAGGAAAAAAACCCCAACAAATTTTTAGTTTGAATCAGGTTGGGCAGACTAGATGGACCATTCGGGTATTTAACTGCTGTCATCTACTATATTACTATGTTACTATGCAGCTCAGCTGTTCAGGATTCTCTGTGCATGTGTTGAGTCAGTTTTCCAACAATTGGTGGGGTGAGATTAGGGCAGACATCCAACTCAACTCATTCACATGGGTAGCCTTTTGCGCATGGCTCAATGTTTGGAGATCGGCCCACAACAACCCACACGGTCTTAACAACCATGTTTTGTGCATCTAGCCCCCCGGAAAATGAGAGAAAGAGGTAGAAAATGGGAAAACTAGCTGAAAAGATGAAGTCTGAAAACTGATGGAAAGACATGGAGGAATGAACCCTACCTATAGGTAAATAAAAAGACAAATGCAAGAAATGAAACTAAGGATGAAACAAAAGAATCAATGTCGGAGAAGATGAAGGGAAGGAAGAGAACAAGACAAGGAGAATAAAGAAAAGGAAGATTGAAATGCGATCCTGGCAAAGGACTTAAGAAAGGAGCCCAAATGGCCTTGACGACGGGGAGAGCAATATAAAAGTTGTGAGGCAAAGATGTCAAACACACAACTGGGGATGATCCAAAGCAAACTGCATTACAATACTGCATATACACCCACATCTTCTGAACTGGAGACTCTTGACAAAGGCAGAATTCCCAAAACACTGTCAGTGTCAAGTCTGTACACCTAATATCTTAGTCAATAAAGTTTGCTTTGGATCATCCCCAACTGTGTGTTTAACATCTTTTCCTCATGATTCCTATATTTGTAAATAGTAATTAGAGACCAAGATCAATCAAGCTGGAAAAATAAGCTGAACAGATAGCACACATACTTCTGGTGTATGGTTATGAGCCTGAAATCTATGCATTTCATACTACAAGATGGGCTCCAAGATGGGTTTGCAAAAGTTGGATCAGGGTGTCACATATTTTGAACCAGCCTTATTGACTACTGTTCTCCATGACTTGTTTCTGAGGAGTAGGGACATAGGCAGGAGAATGCTTTTATGTTTCGGGGGACCCAAAAGCTCCACCCTGACCCCACCTCCATAATAATAATAGAACTAATTGTAATATCAATTTTTCCATTCATTTTTCATATATATATATATATATATATATATATATACACATACACACAATATAATCTTATTAACAACACATAATTGGTTAACCACAAAATTAAACTACACAAAGCAAGCTGTATGCTTCTCAACATTCATTCCTACCAGAACACCTGGCCTTGGTCACTCATGCAAAACACAGATAACCCCTATGCAAATACAGGACCACCAACTAAAAGTTCTAATATACACAAACAAAAGCCTAAGATGCCAGATTCAACATGCAGTAAAACACCAGAGAAATAGAAAGAAATTAATTTCTTCCTGAACAGTGCAAAATATAGACAGCAGACAGAGGGGCATAATCGAAAGGGATGTCTTAAGTCCGTTTACGTCCATCTCGCAAGTCGTCCAAAGTTAAAAAGAGCCTAAGACACATTTTCGAAAAATGCGTCCAACTTTTTTTTACTTTCGAAAATCGTCTAATTATATGTCCTGCCGTTGTAATCATCCAAGCCGCTAAATCGTCCATCTTTATACCACATTTCCATCCAACTTTCCATCCAGGTCCAAAACGCCTAGAACAAGCCCTGTTGGACGTGGGAGGGGTCTGCAAAGTGATGGACTGCACACCCAGACATGCCACCTAAATAGTGGGGTACCTTACAGGGCACTGCTGTGAACTTCACAAAAAAGGTGCTATGGCTTCTCCTCACTACAGCTCCCTTATAGGTGATGATGAGCCCCCCAAACCACCTCCAGAATCCCCTAGACCCACTTATCTACCACCCCAATAGCCCTTATGGCTGCAGGAGCCACTTATATGCCAGTAAAAAAGGGTTTGTGGGGTGTATAGGGAGTGCACATGTTTAAGCATCAATGCAGTGATTACAGGGGCTTATGGGCATGGATCCTCCTCTCCATGGATCCCTAACCCACCCCCAAGATGACTTAAGCCGCCTCTGGGCTGGACGACTAGGCTTTCCTTGAGTCATCTTATTTACCTCCCAGTGTATAATTTCTCCCTCCTTTCAACTCTCTGCCACCTCCCAATCCAACATTTCTTCTTTTCTCATCCTCTGGCTTCTAATCTGTACAGCATCTTTTGTCCCTCCTCACCAACCCCATGCCCAACATTTCTTCTTCAGTGAACCCTCTCCAACACCATGTTGCATGTCTTTCTCCCTTCTCTCCACTACCATGTTCAACATTCCTCCTTCTTGCATCCCTTTCCATCTATCCCACTCTTCCCTCTCCACCATTACATCCAATATATCTCCCTTCCTCCTCTCCACCACTATCATATCTAACAATTCTCCCTTTTTCTTCCTTTTCCCATGTATTCCATCTCTCTTTCCCTCCAACTCCTTGCACCTGTGTCCAACAATTCTCCTTTTCTCTTCCCTTCCCCACAGCAGCATCTCTCTTTTCCTCTCTTCCCACACTCCACCCAAGCAGCATCTTTTTTCCTCCCTTCCTAACCCCCCAGTCTGTGAAGCATCTGTCCATCCCAACTCACTCCCAGCCTGTGCAACATCTGTCCTTCCCTACCCCCAGCTGTGCAACTTATGTTCTTTCCCTCCCCCCAGCACAATCTTGTGGCACGACCTCTCTCTCCAGCTCCCGATGCCTCCACCTATCTTCTCCCTGGCCGGCTTAATTTTAAATCTTTGGGCACCAGCAGTGGCAACAAGGTGAGCCTACTGCCATCAGCCTGCTCCAGAAGTCTTCATTTTGCAGCAACTTCCTGTTCTTGCAAAGGCAGAACACTGCAGAATGAAGGGTTCTGGGGCAGGCCAACAGCAGCAGACTCACATTGTTGCCGTTGCCAACTGCCCGAAGATGTAAAATTACAGTGGCATTGAAGGAGATAGGTAGGGGAGTCGGGAGAGCCATAATTGAGTCCTCTGATCACCAGATTTGAAGAGGCCATGGCCCCTTTGGCCCTGCCCTCATTCCGGCGCCTGTGAGTAGGGGAATGGGGAACATATAAATGGTGGGGGTGGGGGTGGAGGGAGATCAGATCACAGGGAACCTTAACTTGTGCCTGGATCTGTGGGAAAATATTTTGTAGGTGCATGCCAAAATTCAGTGCATCATTATGGTTTTAGATCATGCATGTAAAAATTAATACATTTTTTAATGGATATGCTCCTTTGTGTTCTTTCCTGCTTTTGTCAAGCTTTATTTTCTACTAATTTCTTAGTAATTTGGATAATTTTTTAATTAAATGAAGGTAATGAAAAATTGTATTTATGGTGAATATATTTTACTGGTGCTTCTCCTCCATGTACTTCCTGACTACTGCAACATTTTAGAAAGAACATAAAAATCAGTATTGAAATGTCCAAGTCCAGACATCTAAAGTTTCACTAGTATAGAACAGAATCTGCTAAAATATAAGGTGAAATGGATGTTTCTGTGCTGGTTATGTGCAGCAAGAGTATCCATTTTAGAATCATAAAAATCTTAAAAATATGAATGGATCACCATGGACACATAAATGCTTATGTTGTGAAATAGCAACATAAATGTTTAGGAGCTAGCACCTAAATGTTTATGCCAGCCATTCTAAGAACAAAAAAATGATTTTCTCTGAGGCTGTCATTGGACTTGGTATCCCTTGCCAGTTTCACTTATGATGGGGGAGGGGAAACATCAACCACTGAGGGATTAAGGGGGAGATCACTGCTAATCCCTCAATAGGAGCATTTTTCTGAAAATTAGATATCTGGATAGCAGGTGTAAACCTGGCAGTGATCTTTTCAGTCACAAAGACTTCTAAAATGGGAAATGCATATATGAAGGAGTCTAAAGTATGCTGCTATTTCCCCCCTTAAGGATACTCTGTCACAGTGTCAGAACCACCTTATGACACAGTAGACGTTCCTTCACTGGGAATAAAAGAAGCAGAGAGTAAGTCTCTTTGGAAGAATCAGTATAAAAAGACAGCCTGGGTTTAGGTCCAACTATGGGCTCCAGGGTGGAACTGAGACTTTTTTGCATTTTGATTTGCCTACAGTGAAAGTGACTACAGTCGACCCCCGAAATTCATGGAGTTATGTTCCTAGAGCACCCACGAATTATGAAAAACCGTGAATATTGGATGTGGTAAAAAAAAAAAAAAAGCCTATTTTATAGTTTAAACCCTAAATATGTCCCAAAACATTTTAAAATACAGTAAAATGTATAGGTACTCACCAATAATGAATTATATTAATTGAAGATGATGATGATGATGATGATGATGATGATGATGATGAATTAGCTGTGAAGTACGATGAAGGTATGTAATGAAGATAATGACTTAAACTTCTGGCACTTAGGTTCATTGCCAGAAGCCTTAGAAGGTGCAGGGCGTTTAGGTGGCATCTTAGGGCTTTAAGAAGAACAAAACAAAAAACATGAGAACACTCAGCGAAACACTCGATATAATGCTACACGTGGTAAACTGTTATAATGCGGGAATGCATCTCGGATTGGCTACTTTCAAACTCCCCCCAAACCCTTTCAAACCTTTCAACCTCCCGATTGGCTATTTCCAAACCTTTGTATGGAAATTCAGCAGAATATTTATGTTATAAAATTAGTAAATTATATTATTCTACATAAATTAGCGTTATAGGTCCACTATTATTAGGAAATAAAAAAGTGTCAAAACAGATTTTAAGAGAAATTGATGAAGGAAATCTCCTTTGATGAAATGTGGTCAGCAGATCTGAACGTAAATCTTGGGGAAATTGACTGGAAGTCATTTTAGGCATTTTCAGCAAGACCCACAATGTCGGCATCCATTTGTCAATCTACTTATTTTACTTTACATAGAGCTTATTGGACCCCTACTAAAATTGCAAGGGGTATTACATCCATCTTCTGATTTGTGCTGGTCTTGCTGTCAGCAACCTGGGACTTTCTTGTACCTCCTTTATACATGTCCTAACCTACAATTTTATTGGTCGGGCATCTGGTCCAGAATTCTTTCTATAATTCATTTGACTAATAAGATACCAGTCTTATAAATCTATCATACTGCATTCCTCAAACCCAGATATCTCATTACCATCATCACTCCAAAAAAATTTTGATTTTATGATTGTGTTAGCCATTCACCATATTATCTGTAATTGGAAGAATAATTCTAAGCTTAACTTTCATGAATGATGGAATCACCTTTGTGTCATTAGGAAATATGAAGAAATAATATCGTTCAAACAAAATAATATTACCAGTTTCACTAGGGTTTGGGCTCCTCTCGATAAGTTTTGTAAGGATTTAAATGTTAATTGCATATGACTCCATTATACAGTATATGACTTGAGAGTATGCAGCTTACTGTATTATATTATTATTATTATTGTATTGTTTTCTTTGTACATTTGTATTTGAAAATTTTTCAATAAAATTTTGTAAACAAAAAAAATTATATATTGCCAAGAAAAAAGTAATTAAAAAATTGCAGAGGATATTTGCAAAAAATTATTAGTTAAGGTTCTAAGGAAAAATCCACAAATGACTGAAGCCGCAAACTCTGAACCGTGATTTTGCAGGGGTACACTGAATTCTGAAAAGAAATCAGAACTTTAAAAGATCTAAAAGACAGATCGTCCAAGTGCCGATAATCAAAACAGCTTTTTAGACGTGTCCAGGGACATTTTAAGCCTCTGAATACCACTGTGCGTCCAGAGCTGAAAGGGGCGTATTTGATGGAGTAGTGAGGGTGGGATTTGGACGGAACATGGACCGACCTAGACTTAGTCGTACTGCAGGGATAATCAAAAGTTATACAAAGCTGCCTGGATGGAACTTATGGGGCTCATAAAAAAAAAATAAAAAACGTCTAAAAAGTAGCCTAAATGGGTACTTGGATGATCAAAAAGCCTGATCGTCCAAGTACCCATAATCAAAGCTGGTTTCAGATATATCTAAAACCAGCTTAGGCCTTTCCCCTGCCTCTAAATGCATAGAGCAAAAAGAGGCATTTTTAGAGGAGGGGAAAGGGCGGGAGGTGGGCCGAGTCAAAACAGGTATAAGTGCCGAAAAAGGGACTGCTGAGCTGATCGCTGCAGCTCAGTGGCTTCAGCAACCTGCCCCCCCTACTGCAACATTTGCTGAAGGAGAGATGGCTCATCTTTCCTGCTGTGATGGTGATCACCCACCCCCCTCCGAACCACAGCACTTCGGGGTTAGCATCACAGCAGGGCATCTCCCCTGCCGGCGATCAGCCCTCCCCCGATGATTAAAATCAGGCAGGAGGGAGCCCTAGCCCTTCTGCCTGGCGATGCCCCGAACCCCCAACAGCATTGGGGCAAGAGGGAGCCCAAGCCCTCTGGCCCGGTGATACCCCTACCCCCCACCCCCACTAAAATACGGGCAGGAGGGATCCCAGGATCTCCTGCCCTCGACACGCCCCCCCCCCCTCACCAACCCCTTGATCCCCCCACCCCCATTCCCCCCACTACCTTTAAATTGTTGGCCGGATGGACGGGTGTCAAGCCATCAGTTGATTGGCTGGCCTTAGGGCCAGATTGGCCCAGTTGACTCAAATCCTGCCCATATGTGGGGCTTGAGGTGCCTGGGCCAACCGGAATCGGCCCACTAGCCTTAGGCCCAACCCACCCCATGTGCCTAAGGCCCCGGTCAAAGACCAGCGCCATAACTGAGACTAGCCCTACCTGCAGGTTCAGCAGGAACTTGTCTAACTTTGTCTTGCATCCCTGGAGGGTGTTTTCCACTATGAGAGACTCTGAAAGAGCGTTCCAGTTTTCTACCACTCTCTGAGTGAAGAAGAACTTCCTTACGTTCGATCGGAATCTATCCCTTTCAATTTTAGAGAGTGCCCTCTTGTTCTCCCTACCTTGGAGAAGGTGAACAACCTGTCCTTATCTATTAAGTCTATTCCCTTCAGTACCTTGAATGTTTCGATCATGTCCCCTCTCAATCTCCTCTGTTTGAGGGAGAAAAGGCCCAGTTTCTCTAATCTTTCACTTGCACCATTCTCGACCCCTGCCCATCTAATCTCCTGTCCAGAAGACGCCATGGCAGAATCTATCCTCTATCCTCCCCATCATTAACTCCTCCCTCTCCACAGGAACAGTACCTTTCAGGTGGAAGTCAGCTATTATCAAACCTACTCTCAAAAAACCCACCCTTGACCCTAACAAACCCGGCAACTACCGCCCAGTCTCCAACCTCTCATTTGTCTCCAAACTCCTAGAGCGAATAGTGCTCTGCCGATTACACACTTTCATTGAAGAACAAGCTGCCATGTCCCCTGCACAATCTGGCTTCCGAACAGACCACAGCACAGAGTCAGTAATCTTGGATTTCATTGATGACAGCTGGTCGATACTCGACAAAGACACCCTACTAGTCCTACTTAACCTCAGCTCTGCCTTTGACACTGTCGACCTCCACCTCCTCTTATCCAGATTCTATGATCTTGGACTCAAGGACTCTGCCCTCCAGTGGTTCACCTCCTTCTTTCACCAAAGAACCCAAACAGTCCTACTAGAGATGCGCAAATCTAACCCCAAGTCTATCAAATATGGCGTTCCCCAAGGCGCCCTTCTACCCCCCTCCTATTTAACCTCTATATTAGACCTGTCATTGATATAGCCCAAAAGTACATTAAAATCCATTCCTACGCTGATGATATCCAGATGCTCCTCCCACTAGGCGAAAACTGATCATCCCAAATCGCCAACCTTCAGCACTGCCTCTCTGATATGAAAACCTGGATGACAAACAACAAACTACAGCTGAACGCCTCCAAGACCGAACTTTTATGGATCAGGAAAAAAAGTACCAAATACACATGCCCAACACTATCATGGGACTTCACCTTACTAACAGCAGCAGATCAAGTAAGCAGTCTAGTAGTAACATTAGACGGCCACCTGTACCTGTCCACCCACATATCTCAAGTAGTCTCTACCTCCTTCTACTACCTCCACCAATTGAGAAGGATCAAACCCTACATCTCCACACCCAACCTAGCCCAACTCCTCTACGCCTATGTCCTCTCAAGGATAGATTACTGCAACTCCCTATTTAATGGAGTAGCCAAAAAAGATCTCAAGGGCCTCCTACACAACCTCAACAACCACAATCCCATCTCCCCAGCCCTCTGCGCAAAGCACTGGTTCCCAATTAACCAACACTGTGCATTCAAGGCCCTGGTAATAGCACATAAAATAATTTACACCACCACCCCTGCTTACATAGAATCCAAGCTAACCCTGTATACTCCCACCCACCCCCTCCGCTCGGAAATGGAGAAATGCCTTTGCATCCCCCCAGGAAGTCCCTCCTGTCAGAAACTGCCTGCAAACACTCCTCAAGCAACTTCATCCCCCAACTCTGGAACCAACTCCCCCACAAATCAGATTACAGAACTCATTGATGACTTTATGGAAAGCGGTAAAGACCCTCCTCTTCAACTAAAATTACAACCACAATCTACCCCTCACCCCCCTAAACTCCCCCTCCCTTCTACCCTCTCTTCTTCATTCTGATCCCCTACTTAAATTGCTGTATAGTCCATTCTTAACCTGTGCTTAAATCGCCGTATAGTTCTTGTACTTGTATAGTCTTTGTATTGTCCAAATGTACTCCACTTAAATTGCCGTATAGTCCTTGTGCTTAAACTATTCTATAGTGTTTGTATTGTCCAAATGTACACCACTGTGAATGTTTCCTTGTAGGCCATTCTGAGCTACTGGGAGGACGGGATAAAAATCTAAATAAATAAATATTTAGGTAGTTGGATACAGAAAACATTGGAAGAAACGATGAAAATAAATGAAAAATTTTTATTGCTGAAGGTCACAGAAATGTGTGAGCAATGGAACCCATTACACTTGTCTTGGTGGGGGAGAGTTCAAATGGTTAAGATGATGTGGTTTGTTACCAAATGGGCATGTTACCAGTGTTTTTCCAGGGGTCCTTTTACAAGAAATTAAATAGTATTCTTACTAAATTTGTTTGGCTGGGAAAAACTGCGAGAGTTGCTTTAGTATCTATACAAAAACTAATTGCGATGGGAGAGGTAAATTTTCCCAATTTTTATAGGTACCATCAAGCCTATATAATGTGTCAGGGTATGTATTGGATCCTCCCCGAGCTCATGGAAAATCTTCCAGACTGGTTATGGTTGGAATGGCAACTCCTATCGCCATTGAGATTGGGTCACATCTTAAGTATCAAGTTACATAGGCTGTATAAGGACAATAGAATTTTATTAGACACATGGCAGACATTAAATTTTATTAATAATTTAACACCTATTCCGATTCATAAATCAACTCATCAGACCCTATGGCTGAACTCCAAGATTCAAATTGGCGGATTTAAGGATCTGGAATCATTGGATGAAGGTGGGCATACGTACTCTGAATGATGTAGTATCAGAGGGAAAGCTGCTTGACTTTTCATGACTGCAACAAACATTTGGTATTGCTAAGTCTCAAAATTATAGGTGCTTGCAGTTGAAGCAAGCCATTCAGAAAGGGTTCCCTGATTGTCAAAATCTTAAAATTCTGTATAGTTTGTCAGTCCTATGCTTCCAAGACAGATTTCCTAGGACATCAGGCTGCTCAGTGGTACAAATTAATATCTGAATTTTTAAATAAGAAACCAAAGACGGGTCTTCATGACATTTGGAGCACTGAGATAAAGCAGCAAATTTCTGCATCTCAATGGCTACGAATTTGTACTTGGAGGATGAAATGTACGGCGTCTGCATCTACGAGACAAACATTGTTTTTCTTGTTACATAGATCTTTTTCATTTACAGAAATTGGATAGTTCTCAGTCTAATAGATGCTGGCACTGTCACCTTGATGTAGGAACATTGGATCATCTACTGTTCTATTGTCCCTTGATACTTAGATTTTGAAGATCCATTTGGGGTCAAGTGAATGAAGTATTGTAAAATCCTGTGGCATTGACGTACGATACCGTGCTATTTGGCACGTTAAAGAGGGCTAAAAGTCAAATATCTTCCCATAATAATAAACTTCTCTATTATGACAGGGGTTGCCATACAACTTATTTTGAGGAACTGGAAAAAATGGGATCGGTTAAATTATAGTTTTTGGTGGGAATCTCTATGCCACACTTTTAAAATGGAATGCATGTTGGCCATGTAACGGACATTATAGGATATGTAGGATGTTTGGGAGCCATTGACAAAATTCTGTAAGGAGTGATTGTTGATTTTGCCCTATGATCATACACATCCAGTGTGGTTGGTTGATTGGGGGGTGGGGAGATACTTTTAATTTAAGTGCAATTGTTGGATATGTAGAAAGGGGGGATGATATATGTATTTGTCATAAAATATAATTTGATAGAATTTAACTGCTGTTAAAGTGAAAAATGTCTGTATATTATGTTGCAATTATTTTTGCCTTTAAAATGAGTAAAGATATTAAAAAAAGAAAAGAAAAGAAAAATGAACTAAAAAAGTGAAAGAGAAGGATAATGAAATAACCTACTGAAGCCAAAGTTTTACCTTTTCCCAAGTTTGAATGCCTGCAGGTAAATTATTCCAATGGAGTTTTTCTTCCCCTTAGCAGATCGTCACTCAGCACCTCATCAGGACAAGAACAGTTGAGTTCTGGGTTACCTTTTCGTTAGATGTGCTTCTAAAGTGAAAGTGATATTAGCTACCCCTTATGGATGAGTTACCCTGCTCTGATCATGGCCTTTTGATTTTGTCCCTTTAATCAGGAACTATTGTTTAACTGAAATGCAACTAAACAAAAGAGCAGTTTTTAACTGCCTAACTGAAAAGACTTTTACAATAAAATATGCTCTACAGCAGGGGTGTCCAAATGGTCAATCGCGATTGACCAGTAGATCACAAAGGCAACGCGAGTCGATCACGTTGCCTTTGCGATCTTCTTCTTCCTGTCTCCCCAAGCCAGGCCAGGTGCATACAAGCGCCAGAACCACAAGACTTCACCTCCGACGTCAATTCTGACGTCGGAGAGGAAGTTCTGAGCCAGCCAATTGCATGGGGGCTGGGGCAGGTTGTGGCTGCAGGGAGAGAGAAAAAATTAGGGAAGTGGAAATTGATGCGATGTCTTGGGGGCAGGGGGAGAGAGAAAGAAAGAAAGAAAGACAAGCAGGCAGGGGGAGAGAGAAAGAAAGATAGAAATAAAGAGGGGGGCAGGAGAGAGAGAGAGAGAGAGAGAGAGAAAGAAGGGCAGAAAGAAATATTGGATTTACAGAAGAAGGAAGTGCAACCAGAATCTCATAAAATCACCAGACAAAAAGGTAGGAAAAACAATTTTATTTTCAATTTAGTGATCAAAATGTGTCCGTTTTGAGAATTTATATCTGCTGTCTATATTTTGCACTATGGCCCCCTTTTACTAAACCGTGATAGTGGTTTTTAGCCTCGGGAGCTGTGAGGGGCATTCAGCACAGCTCCCTATGCTAAAAAAACGCTCTCGCAGTTTAGTAAAATAATAATAATAATAACTTAATTTTTCTATACCGCCATAGTCAAGCGACTTCTAGGCGGTTCACATTGAAAGAAGGCTGGACAGTCAGCAAATAACAATAAGCCTAAATAGGGGAAAGGGTATATTTCTCTATTTTTGTATATCTGTTACTGAGGTGACATTGCATATTTTAGTGTCATCTGCCTTGACCTCTGAAAAAAACCCCGAATACAAATGATAATTAACATTTTCTCTGCGTACAGTGTGCTTTGTGTTTTTTTTAAATTTTATTGTTGGTAGATAATTTTGACTTGGTCATTTTAAAAGTAGCTCGCAAGCCAAAAAAGTGTGGGCACTAGTGCTGCCCGATTCGCGATTCAAATCGATTCACCGATTCACTGCGGGTGAATCAATTTGAATCGATTTGTTTTTGTAAAAAATCGAACTTACCGATTCGTCAGCCCCCTTGCTAGAGACCCATTCGGGCTGTCCCTCTGCCACCGGAATCCTTCCATCCCATGTAACTTCCGGTTTTGCGAAACCGGAAGTTACATCAGAAGCAAGAATTCCAGTGGCAGAACAGCAGCAACAAGGTGATTTTTAATTGGTTGGCTGGCAGCAGATGCCCACGCCTCATCTTCCCGCATGCACACTCATGCTTCCCCCGGAGCCCAGCAAACGCCCCCGATCCGCCACCTACATGCACCACTCTTGCTGCTGCTGCTCAGTGGCGTGCGCCTGCTCTCCCGGGTCCTGCCAGCGGCTGACCTTTCATCGGCTACATGCGCACCTGCGAGCGCCGGGTGACATAGTGGTGCACAGGGGGACTCTCAAAGAGCGGTGTGAGCTAATTGGAAGTGCTGGAGACATTTCTCACTCAGCTTATGCAAGACCGCGTCTTCTGCGGCTCATGGGAAAAGTGTTTGTCCGCTGTGCGAAGAGCTCGGAGCTCTTGGTAGGAGCCACAATGCACGAGTGTTGCCCTCTGCCAGCCAAATACTGGGCTTCTATGTTGGGAGTCAGAGCTGGGGCAGAGGGGAGATGGGAGATGGACTTGGAGTTGGTAGACTGGAGAAGGATAGATGGGGAGAAGATGGTGGAGGGGGGAGATGGGAGAGATCATGGAGAAGGGGGATGGACTTGGGAGAGAGAGAGATGAACTTGGGGGAGAAGGGAGATGGGTGAGGGAGAGTGGAAATGGGGGGAGGGTTAGAAGAAATGGATCTAAAAACAGGAGAGGGAGAGAGATGATGGACAATGGGATTTAGGGAGGGAAGGAACAGAAAGGGAGAGAAGTTGTACACAAGGTGTGATGCAGGGAGGGGGGTAGAGATACTGGATAGGAGGGTAGTTGGGAAGAGAAAGGGAGAGCTGGTGGAGTGGTGGGGAAGGAGGGAGAGATGCTGGATGAAAGGGTAGTTGAGAAAAGGTGGCTCTGGGGGGATGGAGATGAAAAGATGCCAGACCTCTGGGGCAGGGAAGGGAACAAAAAGGGAGAACAGAGATAGAAGATGGATGGTAAGTTCGAAGAAAAAAGGAGATCCTTTGCAAGCGAGTTATCAGAAGACAACCAGAGACTGGGACTAACAAGATCTGAATAATGACCAGACAACAAAATATAGAAAAATAATTTTATTTTCTATTTTGTGATTACAATATATCAGATTTGAAATGTGTAACCTGCCAGGGGTGGTGTTAGACCACGAACGTGAGCTAGGATTTAACAGAGAGAGGAAAAGTCTTTTTTGTTTATTTTGTTTACACCACAGTGCCAGTGTGGGCAGGATAGGGCAAAGGGGGTGAAGAGGCTATAAAATAAACCCACCAGGATGTTTGAAAAAAAATACCCATTTGAGCAGGAAACTCAAATCGAATCGAAATATTTTTTCCTGAATCGGGCAGCACTAGTGGGCACCCCTGCTCTACAGGGCTACTTTTTTTCTGTATTTTAAACCAATGTTAAACATTAAACAAAGACTTTCCTCAACTGTTATCTGTATCCTAATTTGACAATTCAGTTACCCTTATTTAGGAGTTTCTTCTGTCCACCTCCATCCCCACCCCCATAACTGGTGCTTCTGTCTACAACACCCCTCAATTAGAATTGCCCTTATCATTTTGGTGTTCAAAGAATCTAACACCAGTATTCTGCCCTGCGCCAGTACGGGACCTCTTAAGCCTCTGTACATGCTCAAGGCCTGCCGGCTTCCGCCCTCTCTAGCCAATGTTCGACTAGGGGGGCCTGGATGATCCTGTTGACAATTCTCGATTTATGCTCAGTGAGCCTGACCTTTATCATTCTGCTTGTCCTGCCTACGTACAACAACCCGCATGGACACACTATTACATAGACCACATCAGTCGAGTTGCAGTCGGTGTCCATGTTTGATTTCAAAGTAATATCCCTCCCTGGGACTTTCCAAGACCCTCCCTCTATGGTGAAGGTGCACCATTGGCACCTACCACACTTCTTATGTTGTCCTCCAACTATCTTTTTGTATCGTGCATATTTTTGAAAATTACACCTCTGGCCTAACGTGGTATCTCTGGAGTATGCTATCCTGGGGAAATCCTGTAAGGATTCATGAACTTGAACTATATACCAGTGGCGCTGCATAATCTTAACCACCATAGTTGCCACCCTTGAAAACGGGAGAACACATGTGAGGAGATCTGTCTCCTCTGCCCCGTGATCTTTTTCTTGTAATAGTAGCTCTCGTTGGCAAATCTCGCTCGTTTATATGCCAGCTTTAGCGCCCTCTCCGGGTATCCTCTATCTCTAAGCCTCCCCCATAACAGTTTTGCCTGTATTTTAAACTCTCCTACAGACGAGCATACTCACCAGACCCGTAGAAATTGTCCTATTGGCAGATTAAACCTTAATTTATAGGGGTGAAAGCTCTCAAAATGAAGCACCGTGTTACGTGCAACCGATTTTCTATGAAGGGAGGTTTGGATATGACCCATATGTACCCTTAAGGCAATATCTAAAAATTCCACCTGGGTCTGATGACAAGTCATTGTAAATTTAATGTTAGGATCTACCGAATTTAAATATTCAAAAAATTCTTGTAGTTGTTGTCTAGAACCCTGCCATATTAAAAAAATGTCATCCAAAAAACGGACCCAGAGTGGAACCTGTGAGTACCATGTGGTGCCATATACTAGTGTGTCCTCGAAAAGAGCCATGTACAGCGAGGCTACCGATGAAGCCAAAGTGGCTCCCATCGCCACTCCCTTAATCTGTTGGAAGAATTCATGACAATATTGGAAGTAGTTGTTCTGAATGACCCATCCGGCCATTTTCATGAGGCATTCTGTCGGGATACGTTGGGGGGAGTGACGTCTTTCAAGTGTCTCTTGTATCACCTGTAAGGCCTCCGTCTGGGGAGTCTGCGTGTACAGTGACACTACATCCAGGGTTACCATCCATTTATTGTGCATCACTATATCAAGTTGGTTTAGTCTCCTCAAAAAATGTGAGGAGTCTCTAATAAAGGAGGCGGTCTTAGGTACTTCCTCCCGCAGAAAGTAATCAATAAATTTGGAAAGGGGCTCCAGAATGGAATGGCGTGTGTTTACTATGGGTCAGCCAGGAGGGCTACTCAAGGTCTTATGAATCTTTGGGACGAAAGAGATCTTAGGAATCATTAGATTGCTCTCACTCAAAAAAGCCAATTCCCTTTTGGTAAGAATACCATTCTTATAGTTAATGTCCAGATATTCCACAATATCCCATGCTAAACCATCTGTAGGATCGCAATCCAATTTAAGGTATGCTTGAATGTCACTGAGCTGGCGTTTTGCCTCCTTGTCATAATCACTCCTATTCAGCAGCACTGTGGCACCCCCTTTATCAGCCTTAATTATAACAATATTGTCGTTTTCAAGCAGTTCTTGAAATCCACAGTGCTGCTGTCTAGTGATGTTAAAGGGGCCCCTATGCTCCCATTTTTGCTGAAGTTCTTTCAAATCTCTCTCCACCAATTCTCTAAATGCATAAATCATGGGGTCCATAGGGCCGGGGGGGGGAGTCCATCTTGATTTGATCTTACAAATATCAACTGACCTGTTCTTCTTGATCTCCGTCTTCTAACTGGATATCCCCAGTGTCCTCCCCCTGATGGAAAAAGACTTTCAACTGCATTTTCCTTATGAACGCATGTAGCGCTATGTGGAATTTGAAAAAGTCAAGTGGGTGGGTCATAATAAACCCTAACCCCCGACTAAGATGGTAGATTGAGAAACAGTCAATAGGGTAGAAGATAGATTTATCACTTTCGGTTGGTCGCCGTCCGGGTCCGGGGTATTGATTGTTGTATCTGTCCTCTTCCTCTTTGTTGGCGGATGCGTCCCCTTCCTCTTGCTATTTGGTTTGCTGAATCCCCCGACCTTTCAGTTGTACCCTCCGTCGATCCTTCACTAGTGACATCCGACTCTCCAGACGTGCTGCCAAATGCCACAGTCTTACGTGTGGTGATGGGGGTGTTCTTCCATTGGTGCCAGGAATAAACCCAGTCCATCTGATAGTCCCTCTCGTCTCTTTTCCATTTTTTTATCTTGGTTTGTCTAATCTCCTCCCTGAATTATTTCATTGAAGCCTTAAGATCTTGAAGTTTTTTTTCAAACTCATCCTTTTCTTGATGTTGTTGTAGTTTGATCTCCAGCTCCCCTGCCTTCATACAAAGTTCTTTCTCAGTGACTTCAGTCGTTTCAACCAAAAGAATCATAAGGTCCCTGGAGCATCTATTGAGGATTGCCATCCATTTCTGAACAAATGTCTTATCTGAAGAAACCATTTTAGGCTCCTTTAGGATGCGTAATCCTCTGGGAATCATTGTCTTTTTAAGATATTGCACCAGAGTGCTATTATGTAGCTCCGCTCGTACTGCCCTCTCATTATGTTTTCCAGGTCAAGCCAAGTGGATTGCATCGGGAGGCAGTCTCATCATCAAGGAGAGCAGGTCTTAGTATTATTTTTCTAAGATGCTCCTCAAATTCTGTCCGTTCACACACCATATTTAATTTCCACTTAAAGCACTTGAATAATGGCTATGCTAGTTATGTTATTCCAGCCTTAATATCCATCCATATAATACAGTAATTTAATGGTAAGAAATAGGACTAGATACAAAATCTTCTCTTAAAGTAGTAATTGATTAAATGCAAAAGCCTCAGTCCCACCACTCCACCGCTGTTGTCATTTTGAACTGCGGGAAGAAATTACGTGGTGAAAGGCGTTGTAAACTTGGGTATTAATATGGCAGTAGACGGTCAACAAAAGGCAGCGCTGCCACTCCTGCTTTAGAAGACCTGAAGGCACGGGGAAGAAGGTTAGTCACCGAATTGGGAGGCCAATTTTTTTTTTTTTAAAGGAATCAATTCGAATCGATTCACCCGAAGTGAATCGGTGATTTGAATTGGAAATCGAGCAGCACTACTGTGCACTAACTAGTTAGTGCATGAATAACGCAGGAGCCCTTACCACCTACGAAATAGAATGTGATAAGAGTTCCTTTGGTAATTTTTAGAAATGGCCCTGCTACTGGCAACATTAGCACAAGGCCACTAATAGAAAAAATGGAAAATCAGAGTTTTAATGGTCATGGTAAAAAATGGCCTTACTGGGTGGCAAAAACCTGCGTTAGGACACAATATGGCCTATTTTTACCACAGATTACTAAAAGGACTCCTTTAACAAGAGGAAAGACTGAGCCTGAATAAATATCAGACTCTTTATTGTTTTATTTACTTTCTCTATAAAGTAAAAATGTTATTTGGAATAGGATTTTAAATGAGTATTACTCTTTTGGCCTTGCATTGTGATTCTGGTACTGTTCAATATCTATTTGAGTTTAGCAGGTCAACAAAGTTAACATCTGCCAGGAACAAGAAAAGATCATTGTCACAGGATTTGAAATGTTGCCACATGCAATTAAAATTGACTGACACACTATTTAAAAAATAAAAAAGGTGTCTATGATTAGATAAGGGAACTTTATTGCCTTGTGGGTAGCGATGTGTTACTAATTTATTATCAGGGGTCTCTGACCAATTCTCTTTCCTTGGTAAGATGCTATCTTTGTTTTTCTTTAGAAAGTGTAATATGTAAAAGGTAATTTTATAACGGTTTTCTATGTAGAAAAGTTGTTTTACACATGGAAATGCAAAAAAGTTAACCCCTGGTATATGTGCATATAAGTATGAAAGATGACAAGGCAGCCAATGTATTATCAAGTTCTCCACCTTCTAAAAAAACACTGCTGCACCTCAAGCGGATGATAGAAAAAGCCTCACAGTGAGTCTGTTTATACTGTGACTCTACTCAAAAAACCATCATAGGCATGTAAAACTTTCATCTTTTTGTGCTGCGGGGGAAAAATATTAAATTCTATGTGTACTCTAATGGGGTTTAAATTAGTCAAGTCAACAATCGTTTCATGGTGTAAGCAGCACCACTTCTTCAGGGCCATATGAACCTGCCACATTGAACATAGAAATGTACTCTGTGTTCAATGTGGCAGATTCATATGACCCTGAAGAAGTGGTGCTACACCATGAAACAATCTTTGGCCTGACTAATTTAAACCCCCATTAGCGTACGCATAGAATTTAATATTTTCCCCCGCAGCACAAAGGGACAAAAGATTTTTATGCCTATGATGGTTTCTTGAGTAGAGTCGCAGTATAAACAAACTCACTGTAAGTCTTTTTCTTTCATCCGCTTGAGGCACGGTGGCATTTTTTCAAGGCGAAGAGCTTGATAATACATTAAGGGGCTCATAATTAAAAAAAAAAAAAACGTACAAAAAGGGGCCTAAATCAGTACTTGGACGATCAAAAAGCCAGTTCGTCCAAGTACCGATAATCAAAGCTGGTTTTAAATGTGTCTAAAATCAGCTTAGGCCTTTCCCCTGCCTTTAAACGCCTAGAGCGAAAAGAGGCATTTTTAGAGTAGGGGAAAGGGCGGGAGGTGGGCCAACCTAGACTTATTCATACAGCAAGTATAACCAAAAACTTGAGCAGGTTGCCCGTTGGAACTTATACGTTTTGACTTAAATCAAGTCAAAACAGGTATTAATTACAAAAAGGGGCCGCTGAGCTGAGCACGGCTGCCGCGATCAGCTCAGCGGTCCCAGCAACCTTCCCATCCCACACCACAACGATCGCGGCAGGAGAGATGCCTCATCTCCACTGCCACGATTGCCCCACACCCGAACTGCTATGACCCGCGGCAGAAAAGATGTCGTGGCAGTTCGGGGAGAGGGGTGATAGTGATCACAGCAGGAGAAATGCCCAATCTTTCCTGCCATGATCCACCCTCCACCCCCGAACTAATACCGGAAGGAGGGAGTCCAACCCCCCCCTGCCGAGGTGGAGCCCCATGACTCCCCCACCCCCCCTAAAATATAAGCAGAAAGGAGCCCAACCCCTCCTGTCCACAGTGACCCCCCACCCCCCTAAAATACAGGCAGGAGGGAGCCCAACCTCTCCAGCCCAATGCGACCCCCCTACCCCCCTTAAAATACGGGCAGCAGGGATCCCAGGCCCTCCTGCCCATGATGCACCCCCCTATAACCGCCTCCCCCCGGACCCTGATTGGCCCCCCAAACCCCGATTGCCCCCTGAACCATGTGACTCCCTGACCACCCTCTCCAACCCCCGACAACCCCCTTCACTTAAATTTGTTAGACAGACTTACGGGCCTTACGGCCTGACTGGACCAGGTGCCTCAGTCCCTGCCCACAGGAGAGGCCTTAGGTGCCTGGGCTAAACGGAATTTGTCGGGGTTCGGGGGGCGATCAGGGGTTTGGGGGGCCGGTCATGGGGGGTGCGTCTTGGGCAGGAGGGCCTGGGATCCCTCCTGCCCGTATTTTAAGGGGGGGTGGAAGGTCGTTGTGAGCAGGAGGGCTTGGGATCTCTCCTGCCCATATTTTAAGGGTGGGGGTCTGGGACTCACGCCTCTGCAGGAGGGGTTGGGCTCCCTCCTACCGGTATTGGTTCAAGAGTGGATCATGGCAGGAGAGATTGGGCATCTCTCCTTTTGCTTTAACCATCACCCTTTCCCCCTCCCCTCCCCCCGAACTGCCACAAACTGCAGCAGGAGAGATTAGGCATCTCTCCTGCTGCAGGTTGCAGCATTTCGGGGGTGGGGCGATCACGATCGTTAGGGGGAGTGGATTCTGTAACCAGTGGTGTTTTTGACAGGCGCCGGTTATAGAATCCAGCTTTTAGGTGAAGGACTGGCCCCTCCTTCGCCTAACAAGTCTTGTTTTGGGCGTTTGGGACTTAGGCTATTTTTTGGTTGATAATGTGTTGTAAGTTTAGACATAGTGGTGGTCTGGGCGTTTAAACTGCTGAACATAGAGGTAGGCCATTCTCAAAAAAAAACTAATTTTGGACGTTTTTTTTGAGAATGGACATTTTCCCTGCTGCTACCGTCAGCGTTCAAGGCCTTAGGCCAAAAGGGGACTTAGACGTTTTTTTTAAATTATGCCCCTCTAAATGTTTTTCCTCCATCCCTCACAATGTTTCTAGATGACAAGGCAGCACATATATGAGGGTCATAATTTCTGATATAGCATATATTTTATAAAATACATGTGCATGTGCATAGAAGCAGGTGTAAATGTGTGTGTTGGCATTTACTCACTAGAGGTGATGATTCTAGAAGCCTATTTTTAAAAACCCGTAGACAGGCCTTTTAGAAATGATATCTAAGTGAAAAAAAGTCCAATACAAAACATCCCCCCCCCCTAAAAAAATAAAATCGCCCAATAACAGATAAGCCTGACATTTTAATGTGTTCCAAAATTACCCTCAAAAAACTGCCCCATAATTACCACCCAAAAATTGTGTGCCTCATTGTATACCCAGAGGTCCTGCCTGGCGTTGGATGGGAATGGGGAATGGGGATTGTGGATTGTTTGACCCTCTTGTTAGTGACATCTGTACTTTGGTAAGGAGGTAGTAATGCACAGTCTTCCACTGTATGCAGGACTTAGAGCTGTAGGATCTGCACTAGAGCTCCCCGATTTGAATCAAATCAAATCAATTTTTTTTTAAACTGGACTCACCACACAGGCCTGCTCTTGGGCTTTCCCTCGGCCAGAGTCCTTCTGATGGAAGGACTCTGGCAGAGGGCAAGCCTAAGAACAGGCCTGTGCAGATCGGCGGCCAATGCTAAGATTTCTTTGAGAAGTGAACTTGAAGGTATGGGTAATGGGATGGAGTCTGCTGTGCTGTGCTGTGCTACTTTCGCTGTTGGATCCATGGGGGGGAGGCACTGCTGCCACTGCTGCTGTCGGACCTACGTGGGTGGGCACTGCCGCCGGTGGCGGTGATGATGGACCGAGGGTAGTGTAGGTGGAAGCAAGGGAGAGAGAATACTGGGTACATCACTAATAATATTGCAAAATATAAACAGTACTTAACTTCAAAATTGCCGACTCCAGTGTGTTTCAAGAAACTGCTCTACATTAGAGAAATCTTCACTATAAAACCCATAAATCTTCATTATAAAAACAATTAAAAAAAAAAAAAAAAAAAGCTTCATGGTTCAAAATCTACTGCAGTGCTTCACCAAGTATAATAAACATTCCACTTTGCTATTCAAAAAGTATATTCCAGTCAAAAATTGTTCCTTCAAAGTAGCCTCAACCAATCAGGATCCTCCTCTCTGAATTATAGAGTACTATATCCAATCAAACTCATCAAAGCAGTGTTTTCATTCAAACCATGTGGATGCAGACATTTCAGCATTTATATCCAATATTGTTCATGATCTCCTCTCAAAATGTATAATGGCAGTTCCTCAAAGGTCTGGATGCCATGTTGCTGTTCTGAGTAATGAAGAGAATTTTTTGTTTTTTTCTGACACAGTGAAGCATTGAAGGAGATTTTGGACCATGAAGAATTACATAAGAACATAAGAATTTGCCTCCGCTGAGGCAGACCAGAGGTTCATCTCGCCCAGCAGTCCGCTCCCGCAGCGGCCCATCAGGCCCATTGCCTGAGCAGTGGTCCCTGACTATTTCTATAACCTACCTCTACTCCTATCCCTGTAGCCCACGTCTATTCTTATCTGTACCCCTCAATACCTTTGTCCTCTAGGAACCTATCCAAACCTTCTTTGAAGCCCTGTAACATGCTCCTGCCTATCACAGCCTCCGGGAGCGCGTTCCATGTTTCCACCACCCTCTGGGTGAAAAAGAACTTCCTAGCGTTTGCTCTAAACCTGTCCCCTTTCAATTTCTCCGAGTGCCCCCTTGTACTTGTGGTTCCCCATAATTTGAAAAATCTGTCCCTGTCTACTTTTTCTATGCCCTTCAGGATCTTGAAGGTTTCTATCATGTCTCCTCTAAGTCTCCGCTTCTCTAGGGAGAACAGCCCCAGTTTTTTCAGTCTGTCAGTGTATGAGAGGTTTTCCATACCCTTTATCAGCTTAGTTGCTCTTCTCTGGACTCCCTCAAGTACCGCCATGTCCTTCTTGAGGTACGGTGACCAGTTCTGGACACAGTACTCCAGATGGGGGCGCACCATTGCGCGATACAGTGGCAGAATGACTTCCTTCGTCCTGGCCGTGATACCCTTTTTGATGATACCCAACATTTTGTTTGCTTTCCTTGAGGCTGTGGCGCACTGTGCCGATGCCTTTAATGTTGTATCTACCATTACTCCCAGGTCTCTTTCAAGGTTACTTATCCCTAGCAGTGATCCCCCATTTTGTAAGTGTACATCGGGTTCTTTTTCCCTACATGCATGACCTTGCATTTCCCTATGTTGAAGCTCATTTGCCACTTTTTGGCCCACTCTTCCAGTGTCGTCAGATCCTTTTGGAGGTCTTCGCAGTCGTCCGTGGTTTTAACCCTGCTGTATAGTTTAGTGTCATCTGCAAATTTAATGACCTCACATTTTGTTCCCGCCTCCAGGTCATTAATAAATATATTGAACAGGAGCGGTCCCAGCACCGACCCCTGCGGAACTCCGCTCTTGACCCCTTGCCAGTCTGAGTAATGTCCCTTTACTCCAACCCTCTGTTTCCTGTCTGCCAGCCAGTTTTTGATCCATCGGTTTGATCCATTGTTTTCCAATATGATTCTGATTTTTTTTTAAGTTTTTATAGTAAAGATTTTCCTTATGCAGAGAAGTTGCTCAAAACATGATCATGTCAGCAGTTTTGAAGCATTATTTATATTTTTGCTATATTATTAGTATCTCTTGTGCTATACTATTATGGTTTCTGTACACACTTTTTTGATGTATGGTCTGATGATTATAATGTTGGCCAGTATTGGATGACTGAATACTTGCTTCAACAACGATGGTCCATAAATCCAAGAAATTTAGGGATAATAAATATGAGAAATATATCTTAGTGGATATGAGATGTATATTAATGATATTTTACAAAAGCAATATAGGCGCTTGAGTCCTAGTAGTGCACATATTCACTGCTGGCCACATGAGATGGAGGAGAGTTGGAGAGAATGGAGAGAGACTCTGGACTGAAGCTCGAGGGAAAGAGAAGGGAGAGAGGGTGCTGGACCCTTGGGGACAGGGTACTGGATCTGCAGGGATGAGGAGAGAGAAGGGAAGGTACAGAGATAGAACATGGATGGTAAGCATGGAGGAAGAAAATGTCAAATGGGCAGGAGACCCTGGTGAGCGAGTTAACAGAAAACAAACAGAAATCAGAGCCTGGGACCACCATGATTTTAATTATAAAATGACCAGACAACAAAAGGTGGAAAAAAATAATTTTATTTTTTGTTTTGTGATTACAATATGTCAGAATTTAAATGTGTATCCCACCAAAGCTAGTGTTAGCGAGTGTGAGTTAGGACCTAATAGTATTTGTTTGAGGGGCTTAATCAAAAGCTATGTCTAAGTCCATTTTGGGCCTAAGTCGCTAGTCGCCCACAGTCGGACATGGAAAAAGTCCATTTTTGAAAAATATGTCCAAAAATCGTCTAACTTTACGTCCAGCTGTCAGATCATTCAGACTGCTAAGTCATCTATCTTTATACCACATTTTCATCAAAAAATTCACCCAAGTCAAAAATGCCTAGAAAAAGACCTTTTGGATGTGCGGGGTCAGCAAAGTGATGGACTAGACACCCAAACATTGCATCAGAGTAGTGGGGTACCTTACAGGGTACTGCTGTGAACTTCCCAAAAAGTTGCCACATACATAAGTGACCATACGTCCCGTTTTCAACAGGACCATCCCGTTATTGGACCTACCGTCCCATTGTCCTGACCCACGGCTTTCGGGACACCGAAATATCCCGTTTTCAGGGACAGCTTCCTGAAGCTGTGTGCAGGGACAATGGACCAGTGATCTTTTTCCCTCCCTGCCGCGCTAAAGACTGCCTCCCTCCCTCCAGCGTCGGAAAGGAAGTTCCAGGCGATTGGCGTCAGCCTCCATTTCCAACAAAATGGGGAAGGGGGAGTTGATTGACAATTCTCCATTTGATCCACGCAACTGTTGCTAACGATCAATCCGGAAAAGAGCCTGCTCCAGCCAGCGGCCAAACTTACACAGTGCCTCCCACTGAGAAGGTGTGTCAGAAGCTAGTCGACCAATCAGAAGCGCGGGGGAGGAAAACACCGATGGCTCCCTTCCATCCTCTTTTGATTTATGCCGCGAAATCACAGCGTAGCTCCCGTTCTTCCTAAGTGCATTTAGTTGTCATTTTCTTCCTCCTCGACTGCGGTGAGTGTCCAGCTATGTCCGGTTTCGATGATCCCGGTGTTTTCTATAGCAACAGCTTTGGTGGGGAGCTGGCAGTAGACGATGGGCAGCAGGTCAAGAAGTCGCAGTTGAAAAAGCGCTTCCGCGAGTTCCTGCATCAGTATCGGGAGGGCACCGACCGTACCGACTTCACTTTTAAATACAGGTACGGTTGTGACTGAGGCGTTAAAGTGCTGATCGGAGCAGATGCGATTGTATTCGAATCAGTAAATGCAATGGGTGGAGTGAAGAGGATGTGAAGGTAGGCAGGCAGGCTTTGGCACGGCAGGCAGGTAGGCTTAGGGGGATGGGTGGGTCAAAGGCTGGAAGGCAGTGAGGGGGACATAGGAAGGAGGCACTGAGGGCACTAAGGACATGGGAAGAAGGCACTGGGGGGCACTAAGGACATGGGAAGGGGCACTAAGGACATAGGAAGGAGGCACTGGGGGCACTAAAGACATAGGAAGGGGCACTAAGGACATTGGAAGGAGGCACTGGGGGCACTAAGGACATTGGAAGAAGGCACGGGGGGCACTAAGGACATGGGAAGGGGCACTAAGGACACAGGAAAGAGGCACTGGGGGCACTAAAGACAAAGGAAGGGGCACTAAGGACATGGGAAGGAGGCACTGGGGGCACTAAGGACATAGGAAGGAGGCACTGGGGGCACTAAGGAAATGGGAAGGAGGCACTGGGGACACTAAGGACAAGGGAAGGAGGCACTGGGGGCACTAAGGACATAGGGCTTAAAGGTCTCCCGTACAAAGAAAGACTAAACAAATTGCAGCTCTACACTCTAGAGGAACGCAGGGAAAGGGACATGATTGAGACATTTAAATACATCACAGGACGTGTCGAGGTGGAAGATGACATCTTCTTTCCCAAAGGACCCTCTGTCACAAGGGGGCATCCGCTCAAACTCAGAGGAGGGAAATTTAATGGTGACACCAGGAAGTATTTCTTCACAGAAAGGGTAGTAGATCACTGGAACAAGCTTCCAATGCAGGTGATCAAGGCCACCAGCATGCTTGACTTTAAGAATAAATGGGACATACACGTGGGATCCCTACGAGGGTAGAGTTAAGGAACTAGGTCATTAGCACTCAGACTCAATGGGATGGGTCAGAAGAGTGGGCAGACTTGATGGGCTATAGCCCTTTTCTGCCGTCATATTTCTATGTTTCTATGTTTCTAGGAAGGAGGCACTGAGGGCACTAAGGATATAGGAAAGAGGCACTGGGGGCACTAAGGAAATGGGAAGGAGGTACTGGGGGCACTAAGGACATGGGAAGAAGGCACTAGGGGCACTAAGGACAAGGGAAGGGGCACTAAGGACATAGGAAGGAGGCACTGGGGAACTAAGGACATAGGAAGGAGACACTGGGAGCACTAAGGATATAGGAAGGGGCACTAAGGACATGGGAAGGAGGCACTGGGGTCACTAAGGACATGGGAAGGAGGCACTGGGGGCACTAAGGACATAGGAAGGAAGGAGGGAGGGAATAGAAAGGGACAATTGTTGGGCCTGAGTGCAGAAAGAAATGAAAGAACGGATGCACAGTCAGAAGGAAACACAACCAGAGACTCATGAAATCACCAGGCACCAAAGGTAGGAAAAATGATTTTATTTTCAATTTAGTGATCAAAATGTATCAGTTTAGATAATTTATATCTGCTGTCTATATTTTGCACCATATTGTCTATTTTTCTATAGTTACTGAGATCACATTGCATATTTTAAAGTAATCTGCCTTGACATCTTTGAAACCCCCCAAATATAAATGATAATTAACATTTTCTCTGCCTATAGTGTGCTTTGTAGTTTTTTTAAATTTTATGGATATCATTATGAATTAATAAGATATTATGTGTACATGAAAAATGAATGGAAGAAATTGGGGCGGGATCAGGGGTGGGGCTAGGGCAGGATTGGGGCGGGACTGACAATTAATAGATGTCCCCTTTTGATGAAAAAAATAAATAGTCACGTTACACATACACATCTCACAACAACCTTAAAGGTCATGATGAGCCCCTCAAAACATCCGCAGAACCTACTAGACCAGGGATAGGCAATTCCGGTCCTCGAGAGCTGGAGCCAGGTCAGGTTTTCAGGATATCCACAATAAATATGCATGAGATAGATTTGCATCTCAAGGATTCAGTGCATGCAAATCCATCTCATACATATTCATTGTGGATATCCTGAAAACCTGACCTGACTCCGGCTCTCGAGGACCAGAATTGCTTACCCCTGTACTAGATCCACCTGTCTACCACCTCAATAGCCCTTATGGCTGCAGATGCCACTTATATGGCAGTACATAAGGGTTTTAGGGGGTGCACATGTTTCACCATATATGCAGTGGTTAGGGTGGCTTATGGGCCTGGGTCCTCCTCTCCATGGTTCACTAGCCCACTCCTCAGACCACTTAAGCTACCTCTGTGCAGCTCTACTAGGCCTTCCTATACCAGGCTGCCAGGTGCTAATGTTCTGGAGGCAGATATATGATGTTTTAATTACAAATTTTATGGCGGGGGGGGGGGTTAGTGATCACTTGGGGAGTGTGTAGGGGTCTGTACTTTGTCCGTGCAGTGGTTATCTGGTCACTTTGGATACCTTCTTGTGACTTAGATCTGGTTTTAGATGGCCTAAATCACAATGTCCAAGTTCTGTCTAGGCAGTTTTATTAAACTTTTGGTTATACATGCAGTACGACTAAGTCTAGGACAGCCCATGTCCCGTCCAAATCCTGCCCTCACCACTCCTCTTAAAACACCCCTTTTAGCTCTGGGCATACTGTAGCACTGTGAAGACCTAAGTCATTTTTAGATATGTCTAAAACCCAGTTCAGTTATCGGCACTTGGACAATTTGTCTCACTGATTGTCTAAGTGCTGATTTTGGCCGGTTTTTAGACATATTTCCGTTTCGATTATGAGCCCCTTTGTTTACACTTGACAGTGCAAGCATGGGATTGAAGAGGGCAAAGAGGGGTAGGGTGGGTGAAGAGGCTGCAAAATAAACCCGTCAGCTAATTTTAAAGCTATGTCATAGAAAGCGAATCAAATTGTATCGAATCGAAAAATTGATTCAATTGGTAAAATCAAATCAAAATTTCTTTCTTGAATCGGACAACTTAGCCTACATTTGTAAACTGCTATCACTATGCATATGTCTATGTAGGCTGTAGTTTATTGGGGGGGTCTTAGAGATGTGCAGCCCCTCATTTCAGCCTTGAATACCAGTGGGACCATATGCCTATGGGGACATGTTCTGGCCTTTCCTGCAAATGTGAACCATAGGGACAGGGAGGGGGCTCAATGGCCTTCCCGGCAACTCACAATCTACAAGCCTCACAATCTTATATATATAATTTTGGCAATCTATGGTGTTTGCACATAGCTGATGCTGGACTCATAGCAGTACTGCATGATAATTACCTTTCAAAGGTCCTCCTTATGTATTTTCAGACCCTCAATGGCCAAATTGTGTGGGGGGCGTCCTGTGGGGGAAGTTAGGTTCTCTCTTAGCCGATATTTTTTCAGTCTGGTAGATACTCTTCCATGTGCACCAAACATGCACATTTTGCATGTGAAAATGGATGCCCCTCTCATCAAGGCACACACCGTCATTCCATTACAGAACTATTTACACGTTTAGTTGATTTCACTAGGTTATTTTATAATAAGGGTAAATGACTATCTGAAAACATCTGTTGGTCAAGCCTCTGAACTGGCTGCTGTTACAGGCCACCATGCTCCCTCTGTAGCCAACCTCTATGTAGCTAAGTTTGAGAAATTATTTTTAACTTTAAGTGCTCACAAATTTCAAAATATCAGTGTTTTATAGAAATGCTACATAGATAATATCCTCATGATACAGAAAGGTTGGAGACAGAACAAAAAAAGATATGGTTGAAAACTTCAGATAATAATTTATTTTTTTTAATGGAGTACAGGATATAACTAATGATAAAAAAAATCATTCTTGAACTATAAAAACTCACATTAAATCATTAAGGGACTTATTTTCAAAAAGGAAAAAAACATCTAAAAACCCTTCTAATTTGTTATTTTTGAAACCCATTTTCTAGATGGACTTCTATGGTGGTTGTCTGAAGTATGTCTAAATCTGAAGAAAGTGTATTGGAGGTGTGGTTTGGACTGGACTAGGGTGGGCTTATGATTTGGACATTTTTCTGCAATAATTGAACATTTAAAAAACATCCAGGGCACAGTTTGGATGTTTGGGGTAGACCTGTTTGGACAACGAATAAGTGCCAAAAGCTGCCTACACTGACCTTATGACTCCTGGAGAAATAAAAGAAATAAAGGCAGGACCCCCCTTACTCCCCTAGTGGTCATTGACTCCTCCCCCCCCCCCCCCCCCCCCCCCACACACATACACACAGATGTGAAAGATACAGTATATACCAGTCTGTATAACAGCTTCATATGTTATGGCTAATCCTAGTACAGCAGCAAGCAGGTTCCTGGAGTAGCCTAGTGGGTAATGCAATGAACTATAGAGGTTCATTTCAGGCCCACATCTCACTTTAACTACTACACTTATGGTGGATTATGTGAGCCTTCCAAAACCCACTCAAATCCCACTGTACCTACATAGTTTCATAGTTTATTAAAATTTGATAAAATGTTTCTCCAGGAATACAAAGCATTGTACATTAAAAATTTAAATATGAATAGGGAACAAACAACAAATAATAAACATAGATCTTCCAAGACTGACATACTAGGTTCGGGTTGCGATATGAAAACAATAGGAAAAAAGGGAAGAACTAAAATTTTGTTAAGAAAGAACACATAAAAGGGAGGAACAGTAGGAAGGATATGATAAGTGATAATAATAAAAAAAATACACATGACACCTGCAAACATAAGAGCTATTGGTGCGGTGTACAGTTGGGTACAGTAGGTTTTGAAGAGCTCACTATACACTATAAGGGGGTTATGGTGAGATGTGTACCTGGGCCTTTTTATATGAAGCTCACTGCAGTGTTACCTAGGGTACCACTGTTCTTTTGGGATGTCTTTGTGACCAGTCTACCAAAAAAACTGGCCCCTCCTACATCCCAATGGTTTCTTTGTGGGTTTTTCTTCTGAATGAAAGTATCGAACAAGGATACTGAACCAAAAATTTGTAAAAGAGGGCTCGGGACTGAGAGGGAACTTTTGGGAAAAGGACACAAGGACGCAATGCAGGGAGCCAATGCACAAACGAACCTAGCAAACAGGATTAAGAGAGAACAACAGGAGCCAGAGGGTCATCCAAACATGGGGAAGCAGGCTGAGGACGACACAAAAACACCGCAGGAAGGGGACGAACACAACAATGCTCGGGGGCGGGCAACCCATGAGGAGGTTGGCAGGGGCGCCAAACCACGAGGAGAACCAGCGAAAAAGGCAAACAACCGGGACTTAAATTGCCTATACACTAATGCTAGGAGCCTAAGAGCCAAAATGGGAGAACTAGAAGTCTTAGCCAGTACAAAGGACCTGGACATAATTGGAGTCACAGAAACGTGGTAGACTGATGACAACAAATGGGATGTGGCCATACCAGGGTACAAACTCTACAGGAGGGACAGGACACACAAGAAAGGTGGAGGAATAGCGCTTTATATAAAGGACTCCATATCTTCAACCAGGATGGAAACAACAGTAAGGGCGGACGACTTGGAATCACTATGGATTAAGCTACATGGAGTTTCAAGTTTCAAGTTTATTTGGTTATTTGATTAAACGCCTATCAAAATACTAAGCGTTGTACAATAATAATTAAAACATTGACAAAAGTACACAAAGACTAAC
Organism: Geotrypetes seraphini; assembly: GCF_902459505.1. Taxonomy (NCBI): domain Eukaryota; kingdom Metazoa; phylum Chordata; class Amphibia; order Gymnophiona; family Dermophiidae; genus Geotrypetes; species Geotrypetes seraphini. The sequence continues at coordinate 274,544,989 of NC_047085.1, read as the reverse complement.
ATCTTAACATACTTCTTAGGGTTTTTTTTTTTTTTGTTTGTTTTTTTTTTGTTAATCTATAAGGATACAATAGGAAAAGAGGGGGAGAACTACAATATTAATTAAGAAAAGATACAGTAAAGGTAAGAACAATGGGAGGGGAAATCAAGAGTTGCTGGACTTGAAATGAATAGTCAATTGTATAGTCAATTGTAGGCATCTTTAAAAAAGAAGCATTTTAAACTGGAGGAACTGGAACAGACATAAAATTGGGTCTGTACTATCACTCACCTGGACAACCGGAAGCACTCGACCAGGACCTGGAGACTGAGCTGAGGCAGGTATGCAAAAGCGGAAGTGTGATGGTGATGGGGGATTTCAACTACCCTGGGATAGACTGGAGTATTGGACACTCAAACTGCATGAGGGAGGCCAAATTCCTGGAAACTTCGAGGGACTGTTTCATGGAACAGCTGGTCACAGAACCAACACGGGGGGATGCCACTCTTGACCTAATCCTCAACGGGCTAGGGGGACCTGCAAAGGAGGTGGCGGTGCTAGGACCCCTAGGAAACAACGATCACAACATGATCCAGTGCAAGCTGGAAATTGGATCATCAAAGGTGAAAAGAACCACAGCGACAGCACTCAACTTCAAAAAAGGGAATTATGATGGCATGAGGAAAATGGTGGGAAAGAAACTCAATGGCAGCGCAAGGAAGATGGAGTCTGTAGAAAAAGCCTGGTCCCTACTCAAGGGCACGGTGCAAGAGGCACAAAACCTGTACATCCCCAGATTCAGGAAGGGGTGCAAAAAAAATCGAACCAAAAAACCAGCATGGATAACAACTGCAGTGAAAAAGGCGATAAGTGACAAGAAAGCATCGTTCAAAAAATGGAAAAAGGACCAAACAAAGGACAACCAAAAGGAGTACAAAGAACACCAAAGGGAGTGTCACCGTGTGGTTAGGAAAGCTAAAAGAGAATATGAGGAGAGACTGGCGGGGGAAGCAACAAACTTTAGATCGTTCTTCAGATGTGAAGGGGAAGCAACCGGCAAGGGAAGAAGTGGGGCCATTGGATGATGGAGACAAAAAAGGAGTGGTAAAGGAGGAAAAAGAGATAGCTGACAGGTTAAATAAGTTCTTCACGTCAGTCTTCACGAGGGAGGACACATCCAATATTCCGGAACCGGAGGACATCGTAAATGGGGATCGGGATGAAAAGCTGGTCCAACTAGAGGTAAGCCAAGAGGATGTCCTCAGGCAGATAGACAGACTAAAGAGCGACAAATCACCAGGTCCGGACGGCATTCACCCACGGGTACTCAAGGAACTAAGGAACGAAATAGCAGAGCCACTTCGCCAAATATGTAACCTATCCTTAAAAACTGGAGAGATCCCGGAGGATTGGAAAATTGCAAATGTCACGCCCATCTTCAAGAAGGGTTCAAGGGGGGACCCGGGAAACTACAGGCCGGTGAGCTTGACCTCGGTCCCGGGAAAGATGATGGAAGCACTGATTAAGGACAGTATCTGTGAACACATAGAAAACAATGGACAGCTAAAGTCGAGCCAGCACGGCTTCTGCAAGGGTAGGTCATGCCTCACAAACTTATTGTACTTCTTTGAGGGGGTAAACAGCCAGGTGGATAAAGGGGAATCCATTGACATCATTTACCTTGACTTTCAAAAAGCCTTCGAAAAGGTACCGCACGAAAGACTGCTTAAAAAGCTGTGGAAACACGGGGTGCAAGGGGAGGTCCACCGATGGATCAAAAACTGGCTGGCAGACAGGAAACAGAGGGATGGAGTAAAGGGCCATTACTCAGACTGGCATTGGGTCACGATCGGAGTTCCGCAGGGGTCACTGCTGGGACCGCTCCTGTTCAATATATTTATTAATGACCTGGAGGCGGGAACAAATTGCGAAGTTATTAAATTTGCGGATGACACCAAACTCTACCGCAGGGTTGAAACCATGGAAGACTGCGAAGATCTGCAAAGGGACTTAACGACGCTAGAAGAATGGACCAAGAAATGGCAAATGAACTTTAACATAGGGAAATGCAAGGTCATGCATGTAGGGAAAAAGAACCCGATGTTCAGCTACAAAATGGGGGGATCACTGCTAGGGGTAAGTAACCTTGAAAGAGACCTGGGAGTGATGGTAAACACATCTTTGAAGGCGTCGGCACAGTGCGCCACAGCCTCAAGAAAAGCAAACAAAATGCTGGGTATCATTAAGAAGGGTATCACGACCAGGACAAAGGAGGTCATCCTGCCACTGTATCGTGCAATGGTGCGACCGGATCTGGAGTACTGTGTCCAGTACTGGTCGCCGTACCTCAAGAAGGACATGGCGGTACTTGAGGGAGTCCAGAGAAGAGCGACTAAACTGATAAGGGGTATGGAAAACCTCTCATATACTGACAGACTGAAAAAGCTGGGGCTGTTCTCCCTGGAAAAGCGGAGACTTAGAGGAGACATGATAGAAACCTTCAAGATCCTGAAGGGTATAGAAAAGGTAGACAGGGACAGATTTTTCAGATTATGGGGAACCACAAGTACAAGGGGACACTCGGAGAAATTAAAAGGGGACAGATTTAGAACAAATGCCAGAAAGTTCTTTTTCACCCAGAGGGTGGTGGATACATGGAACGCGCTTCCGGAGGCTGTGATAGGCCGGAGCACGTTACAAGACTTCAAAGAAAGTTTGGATAGGTTCCTAGAGGATAAAGGAATTGAGGGGTACAGATAGGAGTAGCGGTAGGTTATAGGGATAGTCTGGGACCATTGCTCAGGCAATGGGCCTGATGGGCCACCACGGGAGCGGACCGCTGGGCGAGATGGACCTCTGGTCTGCCTCAGCGGAGGCAACTTCTTATGTTCTTATGTGTTTTTTTCAAAAATGGTTCAAAACGTTAAACGCACTGAGGACAAGCACATCTAAGAAATAGCCATTTTCGAAACAAAAAGAGAGACATTTTTTCCAAGTTCTGCAACTGGCAGCAATATTGCAGAGCTGTTGTTGCTGCCTTCCCTCCTCCCTGCCCCCGCTTGATTTTCATGCATGCATGAAAGCAGTGTTCAACAACCTTATAAGGCACTGTTTAAAGTCTTATTCCTGGAATTGTCACCATATAGCATAAATCCAATATCAAATTCTAAGCTTCCAACCTTTAGAGTATTCTTTCTATGTTACTCCTTTAAATCCTTAACTGATGTTGCTACTTCTGTTTTAGGCATAGACCTCAGAAACACCCCTCCTCTGTCCCATAAAGGTTATGATCTCATAACGGGAAGATTCATGTCTAACCTCCTCATCGGTCAAGGCTTAAATTTTTAATGGATGATGCTCAATAATTTTATATTTATTTTGAACACTTTTTATACTTTAAAACGAATGAAGTTTATGTACTTATCTTCAAAAGTGTTGCTGTACTTAGGCTGGTGGACCCTACATGTTTTGCTGCCGCTTCGTCAGGGATCCACTCTAAAGCAAAAATTACAGAATCATGTTACTAAGCCGCTCACGCAACTCCCTTATTCCCATACTATAAACTACCACAACCAAAACTTTTGCTGTCTCTTACCTTGCCGTTAACCACCATCCCGCATAGACTCTTAAGATACAAGATGCCGGCGGCATGCTTAAGGTCTATTTTTATAGTGCAAACACTGAAAGACCCGCCCCCCTCTCTCCAGTCTGAAACCTATTAGAGGGCTGCTCGGTGCTGACATCAGCACTCGAAAAAAACTAACTAAACAGGTGACCCTTCATTCATAAAAAACAAATGACCATTCATTCATAAATTAACCCCCAAATCTACCGGCTAGGGTTAGAATAATGTGGCCCACTCTATTTCAGTGTTTAAACCAGCCGGCTCCACAGAATTGAGCCGGTGGATCCAACGCTGTTCCTTCACATGTAGAACTTCTTCAATGTTCCCTCCCACCCTCCCTTCTTGTATGCTATCAATGACACGCCACCTTAAATCTGATACTGTATGTTTAAACACCCTCATATGCTGTACTATTGGTGCTTGCACAATCTCATTAATTATATGGGATTTGTGTTCAGTTAACCGGATCTTTACCGGGCGACTGGTTCTCCCTACATAAATCAGTTTACAAGGACATACTATTGCGTATATCACATTACTACTATTATAGTCAGTGATATGCCTTGAAACTACTGTCATGTTTTTGCCCGGTGCCTCCCACCCACCACCCTCTATGGTGGTGCTTCACCACTGGCATCTCCCACATCTACCATGGTGACCCTGCGCATTACTAGTGAAGGAGTGAAATTTTTTGAAATTTAATTTCTGGCCGATGGTCCTGCCTTTTTGAAATGCTATCAGAGGGAATTCAGTAAAGACGTTATGCAATTCTAATATGTGCCAATATGTTTTCATCGATTGAATCACAGCTTTAGAAGCTTCTGAGAATGGAAGAACACATATCAGTTTGTCCTCATCTTCCTTCTGCTCTTTCTCTTTCAATAATAATTCCCTTTGAGCATATCGAGCTTTCAAATAAGCTTGTTTGAGAGCTCGCTTGGGGTACCCCTGTTGAGAAAATCTGTGTTCCATAAGGCTGGCTTGATGTTTAAATTCTTCCAACTCCGAACAATTCCTCCTCAGTCTTAAATATTGGCTGATCGGTAAGCCAAATTTCAATTTAAACGTATGGTAACTGGAAAAATGTAGGAGGGTATTATGAGACATAGGCTTTCTGTATATAGTAGTGCAGAACCCCTGTGGCGTTTTAATCACTGTAAGATCCAAAAACTCAATATGTTGTTGGTGGCATGCACTAGTGAACTTAATCTGGACATCTACTGAGTTTAAATAAGATATGAAAGTTGATAATTCCTCCTTGGAACCTCTCCAAAGAAAAAAGTTATCATCCAGGAACCGGGTCCACAACATTATTTTTCCTCCAAAATCTGCAGTGGGATACACAAATAGTTCTTCAAATCTACCCATGTATAAAGTCGCCACCAAAGATGCTAATGTGGCCCCCATGGCTATGCCTTGAATTTGGTTAAAAAATTCCCCTCCAAATTCAAAATAATTATGATTAATCACCCATCGTGCGAGCTGTAACAAAAATTCAGTCGAAATTCTATGTGGGGTTCCTCGTGTCCACAATATTTCCTCAATAATGTCCAGAGCCTGGGCCTGAGGGATCTGTGTATACAAAGATGCTACGTCTAGAGTGACCATCCATATTCAATCTGCAGTACTTTGTACCTCAGTCAGCTTTCTCAAAAAATGGGAAGTGTCCTTTAAAAAGGATTTGACTTTAGAAGCCTCCTTGCACAAGAAAAATTCTACAAACTGGGATAAAGGATCCAGTACCGACCCTCGTGTATTTACTATGGGGCGTCCAGGTGGGGGGTTCACCCCTTTGTGAATTTTAGGCACAAAATAAATCTCCGGCCGCCGTGGATACTTTTGTATCAAAAAATAATATTATTTTTTAGTAATCATTTTATTTTTATGGTGTCTTGATACCCACTCATAAATATTTTTGATCAGCTCTTCGGTCGGGTCCTGATGCATCTTCCTGTATGCTACAGTGTCATGCAATTGGCGAATCGCCTCTTGTTCATAGTCCTTTTTGTTCAACACCACCGTAGCCCCTCCCTTGTCAGCCTTCAAAATGGGTCCACCAGCCTAAGTATAGCAACACTTTTGAAGATAAGTACATAAACTTCATTAGTCGTTTTAAAGTATAAAAAGTGTTCAAAATAAATATAAAATTATTGAGCATCAGCCATTAAAAATTTAAGCCTTGACCGATGAGGAGGTTACATATGAATCTTCCCGTTATGAGATCATAACCTTTATGGGACGGAGGAGGGGTGTTTCTGAGGTCTATGGCTAAAACAGAAGTAGCAACATCAGTTAAGGATTTAAAGGAGTAACATAGAAAGAATATTCTAAAGGTTGGAAGCTTGGAATTTGATATTTGATTTATGCATGAAAACAGTGGCAGCTTGAGGATATTGCTATTAGCTGAAAAGCATGGAGCTAGAGGAAGATGTTTTCAGTTGGCAGGGTTTAGGAATTCCCACTAGTTCAAGTCTTTATATATTGCACTCAAGCCAGGAAAAACTTTGGTGCCCTTCCACTAATTTTGGGCTCCAGTCCCTCCCCCAAATCAGCTGTATGACTATGCCACTGAACACAATACAAAAATAATTGTGATGCACATATCCCAAAGCTAACTTATTCCATCCAATAAATTCAAAATAAAACAATTTGTTCTACCTTGGTCCCAGTTTCTCATTCTGCTTTTTGTCTATCTTCTACTAATTCTCTGTCCAGTGTCTGCAATCCATTTTTTCTCCTCTTCTCTCTTATTCCATTCCCTCCTTATGCCTGTCTCCAACATATTGATTTTTCCTTTCAGTTTTCCTTTTATTTTCTGCTTCTGTCTACTCAAATCTTGCCCTCTTTCTCACCCTTCTTTTAAAATTTTGAGCTACCTCTAAATTTTCCATCTCCTCTCAGTCCCTAGCTCTCCCATTTCTCATCTCACTCCTTTCCCAGCCTCCTATTTCCTTCTGTCTACTCCCCATTACCACATTTCTACCACTGTACTCACTATTCTCTCACTCATCTTATCATCTCCCTTTTGACCTTATCCAAATGGCTCACCACTTTCAGAATATCCCTACCACTCTCCACTGGTCAGGCTATATCTTCCTGTCCTTTTCTCTCCATCCCCTAGCATCTTTTTATCCCAGCTCTTTTCCCTCCTGGCTTACCATGGATCCATCTCTCCTCTCTCCCACCATGGTCTAACATTTGCTCCCTCTGTTTTTTGCTGTTCTTCCCTCCCCCCTTGATGCTGAACAATGAGATGGAGGGAAAAAAAGATGCTGCATCTCTCTCTCCTTTCTACCCCCAGGCCTAACATTTCTCCCTCCCTTCCATTCCCAGGTCCGTCTCTCCCCAACAGTCCTACCATCAAGTATCTCTTTCCCCAGGTCCAACTTCTCTCCCTTCAGACCTTTGCTCACCATATCTCTCTCTCCTCTGTTTCCAGCCCCATAAGCTCCCCTCCCTTCTTCCCTCACCCAGGCTGGCACTTCTTTTAATACTATCCCCTTTCGTGCTTACAAAAAAAAGTTAGTCCAGGGGGCTTCCTCGGCTCAGGATGTTCTCTGCGCCGGTCTGATGTTGCCTTCACCTTCTGTCTCACTGAAAAATCTGCCAGCCTCGGTAATGATTCAGAAACATTGCCCGCAGCTCTTCTCCCTGCTTTCCATCTGCTGCAGTCTGTTCCCCAAAGACATAACTTCCTGTTTCCGCCTGGGTGGACTGTGGCAGATGGAAAGAAGGGAGGATATCTGTGGGCAACGTGTCTGAATCACTGTCAAGGTCAGCAGATTTTTCAGCGAGACAGAAGTTGAGGGTGACATCGGACCAGTGTAGAGAGAAGGGGGAAGACATACTGGCCCACGGGGGCCTCACAGAGCTTCGGGGCCCAGAGCAGCTATCCTGTTTGCCCGCCCCTAACACCGGCCCTGTTAGAAGTCTCTCTTTTCTTTGCCTAAAATCTATTACAATATTCAGTCTTTAGGAATTGGCCCGGCCCTGTCACTCCTGTTTTTCTTATTCTGATGTGATACCAAGCCTCTCCATCTCTTAAGCCCCAGGAAGCACTGTGGACCAGACTGGCAGCAAGTGGGCTTTCTCCTTCTGCCATTAGCTCCTTGAGCAGGGACTGAGAAGCGCAACCTGAGCAGTTTTTACATCTTCCTTACTGGACCACATTAGAGAGGGAAAAGCTTCTCTTAACAGCAGTGGCGTACCTAGGGTATGTGGCACCCGGGGCCCATCATTTTTTGACACCCCCCCATCTATATGAAAAATATGATTTTTAGTACCAATCTACATATCGCACCACAAGAGTGTACCTAGGAAAAGGCTGCATCTTAAACATTGCAGTGAGCACTAGAACACCAACACATACATTGTAAAACTAAACAAGCCAGATCCCGCACAGTCAATTGGTCCTGTAGTCAATGCCAACTGAAAACTATGTCTTTTTCAGAACACACAGAACAGAGATACACCCTCGCCCAAAATGGAATAATCACAAACTAAAAATAGAAATATGTAGACAAAAGTTAAACTGATCCGCCAAGAAACCAGACCCTGGATACAATGCAACACCACAAAAAACAGTAACACATGTCCTCTAATACAGTGCAAAATATAAAGACAGTAGATGTAAATTTGAAAAACCTGATACATAACAATCACCACTTTATAAATTAACAAATAAAAATAAAACAAATAATGAGAAATAAAAAAATACCATTTTATTGGACTAATCCCCGTAAGCTCGGTCCCCATCCCCGCAAACCACCTGATTCCATCCACACAAGCCTTGAATTGTTTATATTAAAGTATAAAAAGAAACAATATTCTGTACAATTGTCAATTTATAAATCAGCGTCTTCTCCCCACTCTCTTCCCCATTTCCCTTCAGCATCCTCAGCCCACTCTCTCTCCACTTTCCTTCAGCGCACGCACATAAAAACAAGCAAGTAATTTTATATCATTTTCATTCTATTCATTCATAGAAATTAAAGTCTAGATAATGCCAGTCACATAACAAAACATGATTTTACAAAAATAATTCCCTGCAGTCAAGCCTGCAAGGATTACTAGATGTCTTTCAGCAGTTCCCCTCCCTCCCTCCCCCTTACCTTTGTGGCCAAGTCAAAATGATCTACCAACAATAAAATTTTAAAAACACAAAGCACGCTGTACGCAGAGAAAATGTTAATTATCATTTATATTCCGCGGGTTTTCAAAGAGGTCAAGGCAGATGACTTTATGCAATGTCACCTCAGTAACAACTATACAAAAATAGACAAATATTCCCCCTCCCTTTTTACTAAACTGCGATAGCGGTTTTTAGCGTAGGGAGCTGCGCTGAATGCCCCACGCTGCTCTCGACGCTCATAGGCTCCCTGCGCTAAAAAACTCTATTGCGGTTTAGTAAAAGGGGGCCATAGTGCAAAATATAGACAGCAGATATAAATTTTCAAAACGGACACATTTTGATCACTAAGTTGAAAATAAAATCATTTTTCCTACTTTTTTGTCTGGTGATTTCATGAGTCTCTGGTCCTTCTTCTGGTCCTTCTTCTTTCTCTCTCCCCCTGGCTCCCCTCTTTATTTCTGCCTTTCTTTCTCTCTCCTCCTGGCCCCCCTCTTTATTTCTGCCTTTCTTTCTCTCCCCTTGGTCCCCCTCTTTCTTTCTGCCTTTCTTTCTCTCTCCCCCTGGCCCTCCTCTTTCTTTCTGCCTTTCTTTCTCTCCCCCTTGACCCCCTCTTTATTTCTGCCTTTCTTTCTCTCCCCTTGGTCCCCCTCTTTCTTTCTGCCTTTCTTTCTCTCTCCCCCTGGCCCCCCCTCTTTATTTTTTCCTTTCTTTCTCTCTCCCCCTAGCCCGCACAAAGCCATCGTGCCGATTTCTCCACTTCCACGATTCTTTCCCTACCCTCACCCCCAAGCCAGCAGCCGATTTCTTCCTGCTCCTTCCCCGATGTCCTGATGTCCTGAACTTCATCGGGCAGCAGCAGCATTCACAATTCACTGCTGTTGCCCGCTTCAGGCCTTCCTCTCTGTCGGGTCCTGTCTTCATGAAAACTGGAAGTAGGCAGGACCAGGCAGAGAACAAGGCCTGAAGCCGGCAACAGCAGCGAATTGTAAACGCTGCTGCTGCCCGAAGAAGGTAATGGAGCACCGAGGCAGTCCGCTTCTCCCCCCTCCCAGCCGAACCCCCGCTGACCCTCCTATCTCCCCCCCCCCCCGTGAACCTTTCCGACCTTCCCAGCGAGAGCAGCAAACCTCCTTCGCGGCTTTCTCCTCCCTCTGCCGCGTTACTGATGACGTCATCAGTGATGCGGCAGAGGGAGGATAAAGCCGACGCTACTGGAGGGAGGTTTGCTGCTTTCGCTGGGAGGGTCGGAAAGGTTCACTTGGGGGAGGAGAGATAGGATGGTCAGCGGGGTTTCGGCTGGGAGGGGGGAGAAGCGGTCTGCCTTGGTGCTCCAAGGCCTGGCGCCATTACCTTTTTCGATAATGGCGCCGATGCTGCTTTTGCTGGGAGGGTAGGAGCGCGATAGGGACCGGGCCAGCTGTGCACCCCCCCCCCCTAAGGCGGCACCCTGGATGGACCTCCCCCTCGCCCCCCTTGGTACGCTACTGCCCTGGGGAAACAGCCTGCAACAAGATCGCGCGATGCCAGAGATCTTTGCCTGCTTCGGCTGTTTCCTCCGCCGCGGTCCCGCCCCTCCTCTGACATCAGAGGAGGGGCAGGACCGTGGCGGAGGAAACAGTCGAAGCAGGCAAAGATCTCTGGCATCGCGATCTTGCTGCAGGCTGTTTCCAGACGCGACACCCGGCGCAGGGGGGGGAACTGGACCGGACCGGGAGCACCCCCTCAGGGCTTGGTACCCGGGGCGGACCGCCCCTCCCGCCCCCCCCCCTTGGTACGCCACTGCTTAACAGTGGGATTTATACTTCTCTCCAAAAGCTAAGGCTTCCATTCTATTGCGATTCTTCCCCAAAATAGACCACCCCTTCATCTTCACTAACTGGTTCTTCTCTGGAGCAGAGATCCAGAATGTTTTTCCTGCAATTGTAGAGGAAGGTGCATTGACCCCCCTCATTCTATAACAGGTCACCTACATTTAAATATCTGTTCTGCAGTTCAATGGACACAGATTCAGAGGAAGAAATTTTTGAATTATTGCAAAGCAATTATTTCATTGAGAGCAGTATATCAATTAAGGTTTCCTTGTATATGTTTTGAAACCTATCAGGGTAATACATATATTTTTTATGAACCTGACCAATTGCAATTTTTATTAGAGGGTAAGGGAGTTTCCAAGGCAACCCTTCATAAACCATAGTAATTTGGGACTAAAATCAATCTGTATCAAATTTCTGCTCTTTTTTCCTAGGTTAATTTGTTTTTGGATATTTTCATTTCCCATGGATTTTCCTTTTTCTTGTCTCCCTCATTCTTCTGGACTATAATAACAGATATTTATTCTCAATTTCTTGTTTCTTGCTAATGATGTAATTAGCTTTAATGATTTTTGTAATTTAATTTTCAAAGTTGTACTTTGTACTATTATTTAAAAGCATAATAAAAAGAAATATCTGTTGTGCACTTAAATATATAGAACTAATGTTTAAGCCCGTTACATTAACGGGTGCTAGTAAAGCCTCCTTCCCTCACATGTCCCCTATTTTCAGCCCCAGCTCCAACTCCAACCCCATTTTTACCCCCCCCACCCCCTTCTCCCATCTTTTCCCTTTCAGCCCCAGCCCCTTTTTCTCACCAGCAGCATTTCCCTCCACCAACCCACTTCCCTGTGCAGCAGCACCTCTTCCGTGCTCCCCCTGACCCTCTTCCCTGCTCCCCCTGTCCAGCAGCACCTCTTCCATACTCCCCCTGTCCCTCTTCCCTGCTCCCCCTGTTCCTCTTCCTTGCTCCCCTGGTCCAGAAGCACCTCTTCCCTGCTCCCCTGGCCCAGCAGCACCTCTTCCCTGCTCCCCTGGTCCAGCAGCACCTCTTCCCTGCTCCCCCTCACTGCCTTCCAGACTTTGCATCACCCCCACCCTTCGAAGCCAGCTTGCCTGCCTGCCTGCCATCCCTCTGTGCAGTAGAACTCTCTTCCCCCCCCCCAGCAACACCTCTTCCCTGCTCCCCGGTCCCTTTTCCCTGCTCCCCTGGTCCAGCAGCACCTCTTCCCTGCTCCTCCGGTCCAACAGCACTTGTTCTCTGCTCCCCCTGTCCAGCAGCACCTGTTATCTGCTCCCCCTGTCCAGCAGCACCCCTTCCCTGCTCCCCCTGTCCCTCTTCCCTGCTCCCCTGGTCCAGCAGTACCTCTTCCCTGCTCCCCTGGTCTCTCTTCCCTGCTTCCCAGTCCAGCAGCACCTCTTCCTTGCTCCCCCTCACTGCCTTCCATACTTTGTCCCTCCCACACCCTCCGAAGCCAACCTGCCTGCCAGCCATCCCCCTGTGCAGTAGAACCCTCTCCCCCCCATGCACCCTTTTCTTGCATACACGAACCCCATTGACCATCCCACCGCGAGACACGCAAACCTAATGGCTCCAGCTGCGGCTGCATCACACTAAAGATGCTGCTTTGTGGCTTTCCCATGCTCTAATTTCCTCTGCCGCGTCTCTGATGACATCATCAGAGATGCCAGCAGAGGAAATCAGCATGCAAAGGCCACGAAGCAGCGTTTTTAGTGTGATGTGGCCGCTGCTGGAGCCGGGAGGTTTGTGCGTCTCAGGGTGGGATGGTCAATGGGGGTTCGTGTGTGCCGGGAAAGGGTGCATGGGAGGAGGGGGCGACGACAGTGGCAAACTTACAGTGAGGGAGGGAGGGAGGGAGTCGAAGTGTGCATACGCAATCTTGCCTGCTGGGGACCTACAGATCATGGAAAATGGAAAACGGATCCACACAGGTAAGAATGCGCATGCGCGCTTAGCGTTTTATTATACTACATACTAGCATTTTAGAGGATGCCATAGAGGACACAGGAAAAGAAAGCCAAGCCTAGCACTGCCTATATCATAGTAGGATTGAAGCCTTCAGATTAGTTGGATTTCAGTACTAGGTCCTGGTGTAAAAATGGAAAAACTGGACGCAAAAATTTATTTTATTTATAGACTTGACAGTGGCTGTTTTACTACCTTGTGGGAGAAAGCAAAGCAAGGCAATCAGTGCAACACTGAGACAAGACCTGCAAACTCTAAAACAGCTTCTGGAAACATTTGATAACCATTGCAATCCATAACAAAATGACACCGCAGAGAGATATCAGTTTTTAATCATTGGCAAGAGGAAGGGAAAGGCACTAAAATTTCTAGCATTCACATGCAATTTGGGAAATTTTAAGGACTACGTAATTCAGGATAGAATTATAAATGGCACATTGGTCTCCACCTTGTGGGAGCAACTGCTGAGAGCTGTAGATCTCACCCTAAAGAAGTGGCAATAAATCGTAAGGGAAACAGAAAAGCCTAGATGACAGATCAAAGTTATTTCAACAGATGCAGGTACAAAACAACTCCATAAAGTTACTGTGAAAAATGCCAGTAAACAGGCAACAGATTAAGTCATCAGCAAAGACAACCAGTACAATTTAGTGCAGGTAATGTGAGCAGTAACACAAAAACATGGTGTGTTAGAATTTTGACAAGATGAATCATTTGAGAAGTCAGTGCTACAGCAACCACCTAATATGAGCAAAGAGTACAAGATGAAAGGAGCGATTTAGATGCTGAAGAAGATGGTGAAATTAATCTTGTGCCTCTCAGCACCTTCTTCATGTCCCATCCTTAAAAATTGTTAGTAAACGTAGGGCAACTTCATTCACCACAATAGCCCCTACAATATGGAATTCGTTACCATCACATTTAAGGTCTGAGAAAAATTTAGATAAATTTAAGGGCGGTCTTAAAAGCTTCTTATTTAAAGATGCTTATGGTTGCTAAATGATCTCTGGGTCTTTCCATGCCAAATTCTGCTTTACTTATATTCAACACTGATATGATCCCTCTTATTTCCCTCTTGTTTTTAACCTTAATTGTTCTCTTTTCTTTTAAAATTGTATTTCTCCCTACCATCCTGTTGTTTCCATGTAAGTACTGTCGTGTCACTAATAAGTTTATAAATTGTTCCCCATTTTTTAATTGTTAAACGCTTAGAATGTATGAATAGCGTTTTATCAAATTTTAATAAAACTTGAAACTTCAACTAGGAAATACACACAGTTTAAAACAATGGAAAGGACAATTCAGCCATGTCTACAACAAATGATGTTAGAGTGCGGACTAACAAAATTCCAGCTAGATTATGGCGCCACCTGCAATTATCCTTCCAATGAACCAAATGAGTGACAACATCACCCTCCAAAAGTGTCATAAGGTTCTGCTAAAAGTACAGCAAGACAACTGTAAGGCCATGTGAGAGTTTCTCTGTAAGGAACTCATGGAATGGGAAACAGCACTGACCAGAATTCATAGAATTTGACAAGAGAAACATCCACCACTGCTAGACAGCTGGGTTGCATAGACCATGGAATTAATCAGATTACAATATTTCAACATTCTCCTGGACTAGCCAGTAAAATCCTTGCTACCCATTTGTTCTGCCACGTGTTTATCTAACAAGGGTATGTAGAAGTCACCTCCAACAAAGCTTCAGAGTAATATGATTCTTTATTGCATAAACATCAGATAATATACAAGATAATGCAGATAGACATCAGATAATATACAAGATATAAGCAGAGAATATCTATATACATCAAATAGAATACTTTACCATGTCTGCCATGCCTCTTTCCTAATACTGATCGGGAATCTAAACGATCAATAGAAAAGGTACAGTACATGGCCCTCCCATGGCTGCAGCAAGATTCAAAGTCCAGTCTGTGACTCTCAGTCTTTTATAGCACAGAAAGTGCTGAATTTCTCACACACAGACACTGCTGTTTCTGCAGTAACAACAAGTGTCCCCCTTATCTCCTAACTCTCACAGATGGAATGTGCTCAGGCCCTTCCTAATTGCAATACCATGAGAAACCTTCCTCGGCCTTCCTGGTAAGATATGAAACAGTATAAGAGATATGATACAAGTTGATAAACAACTTGCTCTAACGAAAGTAAGTTGTAAGGCTGCCTAAATGTTTGGCACAGATGTAAGACAAAGTTTTCAGCTAAAAATCAAGCAGACATGAAGATTCACACCTAATAGCCAAAGTGACTACTTGCCATGCCCTGGCCAACCATGGCATAACACCATTATAGAGATGGCTTTCAGAACACTGGATGTTTTGAAGTCTGACTGACGTTGGAATTCGATCCACAGGTGCAACCAGTGTAACGATCTAAAGGCAGATTTCCACGATCCCTAATGGACCCACTAAAGGGGGAACTAACAACTCTGCAATAAATGGCATCAGTACAAACACTGATTAGATCAGTAACCAAGTGGTGGTCAAGATGCCATCCAGCAAATCCAGAATCTGTATAGATCTAAAACCTCTCAATAGAGGCACTAAAATTTCCATGTACATTATCCCCCCAATTCTATAACTTTAGTACCTAAATGTAAGTACCATTTGTGTGTTAAGATTATAGAATACTAGTACATGTGCACATGAATGCCACATTCACACATATGTTATGTGCACACACAGTTGTATTCTGTAATGTAAGTGCACAAGTTGAATAGCATGTAACTGCAAGATGGTGTTCGCAGGTGGACATGCATGGGCATGTCAGACAATTATGCACTTAGGTTATAGAACACTGAAGAGATATATATAGGCATGCACATTTATACTTGCCATAGATATGATGTAAGTGGGCACACTTAAATGTTGGCAGAAAATGCTGATATGCTAGTATTCTATAATGGAATCTGGACTCCTATAGGCAGTTATAGAATCTACCTCAGAGCAGGGCTGGATTCATAGATTCTGGTATTTATCCAAGTTTGAAACAAATCTTTCTGGCAGATGTGAAGAATTGTTTTATCTGTGAGACTATTGGGTGTTATAAATAGTCTGTGAGATTTCTGTGTAATGTCGTGAGGGAATATTAGTGAAGAAAAATTGATAAACCATTTTGGAATTTATTTTCTGGTAATATATCCTGTAAAGTTTATTGAGAATTGGGTTTTATTTGTGTTTTGAGATATAGAAAATTCTGGGGAGGGAAAAAGTATAGGGAACATCAATTATCTATTTTTTTCTAGCTTAGAAAATATATTTAGGCAATTTGGGAGTTATTAGATTAGAATAGAGTTTTCCCTTATTAGTTTGTTTAAGTCAGAGTAGTAGGTTGGTTCTAGCAAGAGAGAGTCTGCTAGCAAGAGATTCTGCTAGCAACAGCGCACCTACGTGGTACCCCTACATAGAAAGGACAGAAAGCCTCAAATACCCAAATCTGGGGGGGAAACAGAACTGTACAGAGGGGAAGTAGAATTTCATTGTCTAGATTTGATATACAGCATTTGTTTATTAAATTTTATTTCTATTTCCAATTTAGAGTCCTTAATGTTTCTTTATATATATTTTATTATATGTTTAATAAATATTTTTATTTCCAGGTTACATTACATTTTATTATTACATTCATTATTATTTTTTTATGTAAATCGGTTTAACCCTCGGTGAGCACGACTACAAAACAAATCTTGTTTCAAGAGGGATACCTTTTACCTCAGTCTGAGAAGGAGGGGGTTACATTAAAATGGCGTAGTCGGCCGCAGGATAGATTTTTGATTGTGACATCTAACAAGAATTTTGGGGTTCATATTCCTAAAAATCTTGAGATCTATAAAAGGACCTGTGAGCAAATATGAAATTAATGTATTGTTTTATGATGAAATGCATTGTGGTGAATTGCATTGTTACATAAAAATGGTGATGAATTGCATTGTGGTTGACTAAAATTTTTCCTGGGTAACATTAAATCTTCCTAAGAGACAGAGTTTTTTTATATTGTAAATGGCAAAATACAGAGATGAAGAGAGCTGGATCTATAGACGGAGACAAGATCAAGAGGAAGAAGAGTTAGAATGGCCAAGATATAGGCAGAAGTTCCGTAATAGCAGGAGGAAAAGAGGAGATTATTATGATACTTTGTCTGAGCGGCAAGAGTGGAATCGTGAAAAATATTGGCAGCAGAATAGGAGTCAACAATACTCCCCAGAAAGATATGAAAATGAGAGAAGATATTCCTTCCAACAGAACCGGAGTGAGAGAAAGTCAGTCTATTGTTACTATTGTGGTCAACCAGGACACCTTATCCGGTTTTGTCATGCTAGGTTAGAATACCTCAATGTTCAAAAGTCTGCCAGACATGAAATAGTATAGGAAGTTGTATTCAAGACCTGAGAATCCATGGGAACAGAGCCCAAGTCCAGACAGTCGTGCAGGGAGCCCACATCCTGAGAAGTGGTATACTGTTTATGAGGACGGTGTCTGGGACTCGTAAGAATGCCTGCATATTTAGAAGAAAATACTAAAATCTGGAATAAGATATGGCAGGAAAAAATGTTTGGCTTGTATAAAAGGAAACTTGATGGGCTGAAAGAACAGCTAGAGTTGGTGGCGCAGAAGTTAAGTGGTGTTGATGCTTCAACGAAAGATGTTGCAAAAGAAAGTAAATTGGAAAGTCATGATACAAGTGAACAAGATGAAAATGCAGACCATAAAGATGTTGGTGAAACTGAAGAAAATGGAAGTTCTGCTTCAACATTGCTTTCCGTTGAAGAAAAAATTGATACAGTGGAATGTGCAGAGAATATGGAAACTGACCTGGAAGAAAAAGCAGTTGAAGAATCAAAAAATGAGACAAGTAATGATAGGGACTTTCCAACAGCTGACGGAGTAGAGGATGGCAATAATGGTGATGCTACATAAGAAGTTTCTGAACCACTTTCCTCAGAAATATTTACAAATGAAACTGTGCAAACAAATCCTGAAGAAGGGATTGATAGCACATTTGTGAAAGAATCAAAGGATGAGACAAATGATGCTAAAGAGTTTCTAAGCTGATGAAGTAGAGAATAATGATAAAAACTTTCTAACAGCAGATGAAACTGGAGAAGATAATAATGGTGATACAACTCTAGAATTATCTAAACCACTTTCTTCAGAAAACTGTGCAGCTGAAACTGAGCAAACAGCTCCTGAAGAAGAGGTTGCTAGCACATCTGTAGAAGAAGCAAAGGATGGCAATAAAATAATTACAATCCAGGCTTAAGATGTCATTATATTGGACTTGATGATGATGACCTCCTTAAATCAAGTGAAAGTGTAAAAGATACACATCCTGAGTTGATTATGGCAAAAAAAATGAGCAAGATGCTTTGATACAGGAGAGTCTGGAGGAAACCAAGGATCCTGAGAGGTTGGAGAATCATAACGATTGCAAACAGGAGGTGACAGAAGGTTCCATTGAAATAACTCCCTTGATTTTGCAAAGTGAAGTTGAAATGTTGCCAATCTCTACCTTTGAAGAGTGTGAGAAACACAGTTTGTGAGCACGAAACAGAGCTGGATGAATACTCTGAGGGAGAAGAGAAATAATGTTTTGGGATGGAGAAGGAGGAAAACCCAAAATAACCTAAGGAGTATAAATAGAAGGAAGTTGGACTGAATGGAAGCCCAAGAAGGAGAAAGTCTTCTCTGATTGAAAATAAACAACAGAGAGAAGATGTGTTAGATAAACCCAAACCAGTCAAGTCATATTTGCAGATGATTCCTGTTCAAAGGGGCAAGAAGGAGGTAGTTTCACTTCAAGGAACAATTAAGAGTAAACATTACCAGATAAACTTATTGCTGCTACTATGGCAATTATTACTTGTTTCTGGAGTAATTAAGAGTGAACAGTACCAGATGAAATTATTGCTGTTACTATTGGGATTATTACTTGTTTCTGGAGTATTATCAGGCATCTGGAATGCTGTACACAGTTTTTATAGAGACAGTCCTCGTTCAAATGTTTTCCCACAACTAGTATGGGATCAAGACAACACAAGTATAAAATGGAGAAAGCTAGAAAAGACAAATGGAATAGGTGTCTGTCGAGAAGATCCAGCAAAGTACTCAAAGAGAATGGTTGTAGAAAAACAAATGAGATTATATTACAATTATAAGAAGAAAAGGAAGAGTGTGTCATTGATTGAAAGTAACTTGTCTGAACTGTGCATGGATAATGAGACACCAGTGCACTCATAAAGCTGCAGCTGCCAATTAAGCTGCTAGCTTTCACTCAAGGTGTACAAAATAACAAAAACATGGAAATGACGCATAACGCATGGTTTGCCAAAATAATATTGCTTTTATTTTTCCATCATGGAACTCAAAAGGCTAATTGCGTTAGCGGAAGGTCGTTATAGTTGCCAAAATGCTGGCCTTCTGATAACGAACTCAACCCAATACTTCGAAGCTCCCCATCTTTAGTCCAGTGTGACATCATTGGCCGTGGGCCAATCAAACTAACAGAGGCGGTCTTTAAATTTAGACAAAGAAATTCCATTACATGTTTAAAAGTTTCAGAATTCATATTGGTTTGTTTACATTCATCCTTGAATAAACCTTAACATTTTATTACATATCCAATATTCCTTTTGTCTTTTTCAAAAAGGTATATTAAGAGAACCTGCATTTGTTAAAGAGTGCTGGGAAATTCTCAGCTTTCTCTGTCAGCCTCAGAGAAAAAGGAGAAGGAGGGGCTGTTTCCCCTTCTCCCTGAAACCTAACAGCTTCAAATTTCATTGGCATACAAATTCAGAAGCCTTCCTATGCTGGAGACTGCTACAGCAGTGTCTGACTAATTATTTCCAGATGTTGCTTTAGGATTTTTCCTTAGTGTTCCTTATATAAAACATTTCATTTTAAGTACAAATTCTTTCATCCATCCATTCATTCATTCTTTCGGGGCCCCTTCATTCATCCACATTTGCATACATTATATTTCATTCATATGTACTGCATGTTATATCTCAATTTAGAATATGGAATCTAATATACTTTTCTTAACCAGCCTAAGACACATCTGGTATCAATTAGAACCACGAGGCTAAAAGCGGGAAAAACCTGAACAAAGACTAGGGATATAGGCTGAACACAAAATGGAGTAAAGCCAAACAGAAAACACAGAAAAACAGAGAACCCAAAATGGAGTCATTAGTATCTCTATATATGCATTATGCATATCTATACCTGATTTCTTCTATGATCTGGCTTAATAGCAAAATACATAAAATATTATTATGCTTTTCCTTAATATTAATCTGTAGGGTGTTTTTCTGGCCTTGGCTACATCCATATTCAGATTTTTATTCACCAATTTTTCATACGCTTCTATTGGGCGTGGCCTTAACTAACACATATGCTTGTATCTAACTAGAGTTACCCAGATCATACGAAAAGCAGGCGCTTTTGTAGAAAAACTTCACAAAATACTACACTATCATGTCCTGACGTCCATTCCATTACCGTCCCATAGACATCACCCCCTACAGGCCATGAGCCACTACTGCTCAGAGCACAGACTTGTAGGCAAGACAAAAGCAGTGAAAGGAAGACTGCGAAAGAGAAAAAAATAGTCCAAACCCAATAACAAAAGAGATGCATCCAGAAGAAGGAGAGATTTCAATGCGGAAATCCTGAAAAGACTCTTATCTCAAAGGACAGATTGGGTGTTATTTAGAGGAAATTTTTGTTGAAAATGATCTTCGGATATGTTAAATTCATGAGATGGAAAAAAATATATATATGTAACTATGGGTTGGCAATCCAAATGTTTATTTGTTGCATGTGTTGAAGAAAGTAATGTGTATATTGAAGAGTGTCTACTGTATATGTATTTCTGCTGTTCCTATTTTGTATCCTTGAAATAATTTAGAAAAGTTTGCTCGGGGGGGGTAGTTATATAAAAATTTTCTTAGTCTTTGACAAAATATTTCTCTTTTGTGGTGGCAAATGTAACCAGAATTAAAAGTTTAAAAGTTACCCGAGTGAGGAAACCAGGGTTTAAAGAAGATTTTAAAGGGGTTTTTAAAGCAAAGAAAATCTGAGATGTAAGACCTGTGGGGTTTTTTCCTATTTTGAGAAGTTTGGTTTGTGTTTCTTATGTATTGGTGCAGTTTTGGTATTATTCTGCTGATTTCCTGAACGGGATTGCTGTCCTAGTGCAGACTCAGAGATCAACATCAGCTGCTTCAACATTCTGTCAGATTTGACAGTTGGGAGGGTGACCTGGTTCTGTATGGAGGTGTTTTGGCTTGGGAGGCTTTTGAGAAGGTAATTATAGCTAATTTAATTGAATTTTGAATAGGAATTAGAGGTTTTGGTTGAAGTTGAGGTTGGATTTATAGATTCTGGTATTTATCCAAGGGTGAAAATATTTCTTTCTGGCTGATGTGAAGTATTGTTTTATCAGTGAAACTGTTTGATGCTGGAAATTTGTCTGTGAGATTACTGTGAAAGGTTGTGAGAGAAATATTGGTGAGGCAGGGCTAAGGAACTGCTTTTAAAACCTGATTTCTGTAGAAATTTTCAGTCTCTGTGTAATAAGTCTGTGGTGCTGATTTCTGAATAAGTTAAGGAGATATCCTGTGACAGATTTCTGTGGAAAGTTGTGAGAGACTTTTGGTAAAGGAAAGTTTGTAAACTGCTTTGGAAACCTTTTTCTGAGAATATCTGCTGTAAAGTTTATTGAGAATTTGATTTTTGTGTGTGTGATTTGAGATATAGGAAATTCTGGGGAGGGAAAAAGTATAGGGAATGTCAATTATCTGACTTTTTTTCTAGTTTAGGAAGTATTTTAGGCAACTTTGGGATTATTAGATTAGGATAGGGTTTTTCCTTATTGATTTTTTTTTAGTCAGAGTAGTAGGTTGGTTCCAGGAAAAGAAAGTCTGCTAGCAACAGCGCGCCAACGTGGTACCCCTACATAGAAAAGACATAAAGCCTCAAATACCCTAACCTGAAAAACCTCGAAGAAGAACTATACAGAGGGGAAGTAGAATTTTTTGTCTAGAATTTGTTTATTAAATATCATTTCTAATTTAAATTCTGAATCCTTAATGCTTCTTTATATCTATTTTGTTTATGGTTTAATTAACATTTTTATTTACAGGTTATATTACAATTTAACCCTAGGTGTTCACGACTACAAAATAAATCTTATTTCAAGAGGGATACCTTTTACTTCAGTCTGAGGATGGGTTACATTAAGGCAGAGGCAAACTAGGTATGTGCCTCAGGCCCAAAAGTTTAAGATGTGCTGACGACTCAGGAGCCTTGGCTTGCCAACTGTCTGGATTTGGTTAGGATTCTACAAATTTGTAAATTACCAGGCTCAAAGTCACAATGATGGCTAAAGTGTCTGGATATTTTTCACAGTTTAGATGTACGCAGCGCTGTACATTAAACATGTAAGAGACAATCCTTGCTCAATAGAGCTTACATATTCTAATCCAGTACCTCAAAAACTTTGTGAAGCCATGGCACACTAAACAAGGAGGCCGCAGCTCGAGGGCATCCGGAAATGTGTGTATGTCGATGCAATGATGTGACGTGCATGCATGATGTGAACAGTGGCTCGTGGACTGTAGGGGGCGATAGCTATGGAAAGGATAATGTGTAGGACATGATGGTGCAGTATTTTGTGGAGTTTTTTCTACAAAAATGCCTGCTTTTCATGTTTCTGGGTAAACTAGTTGAAATTACATATGAAAGTGAAGGCCACACCCAATAGAAACGTACGGAAAAGTGGGCGCTTGAAAATCTGAATAAGGATGTAGTCAAGGCCAGAAAAATACACTACAAATTAATATTAAGGAAAAGCATAATAATATTCTTGTTATATATTTTGCTATTAGGTCAGATCATAAGGGAAATCAGGATATACATGACACATATCTAGAGGTATTAATCTGCCTCAATGTTTCTTTCTCTCTTCCTTTCTGTCTCGTTCTGTGTCTTTTTTCAGTTTCCCGCTTTGAGCCTCATGGTCTAATTGATAACAGATGTGCTTGAGCATATTAGACTCCATATCCCAAAATGGGGTATAACAAGGAAAGTTTTCTTGTATTAAATATGAATGAAATAAGTTGTGTGGATCTATGGATGAAAGGGACCCCGAACGAATGTGTGTGATATGTGGTATGAATGATATAATTTCAAATGTTTTATATATATATAAGATGTAAGAAACTCTAAGAAGACATTCTGAGGCAACATCTGGAAATGGTTAAGTTAGAGCCAAAGACACTGTACCAGTCTTTGCAAAGCTCAGAGCAGGTAAAGGTCAGCTAGTTTGACCTCCAGCATAGGAGGGAGGTGGAGGGGGTCTTTTTCTTCCTTTTTTTTCTGTACTGACAGGGACATGAACTTTTCAGCAGCAGATGCTGAAAAACAAATGCAGGCTGACTTGAAACAGATAAACGGTTTGATTTAAGTTTTGAGAATGACAAAAAGGGTATTGGATATGTTATATGTTTATGCATATTCAGAAATTAATGTAAACTTTTTTCTATGTCCAAAGGAATTTTCTTTGTTCAAATTTAAGGACAGCCTCTATTAGAGGATTGGCTAACAACCAATGATGTCAGACTGGACTGAAGATATATATTGATGAATAACGGTTATAGAATTAGGATTCTTTGTGAGACATGCCAGCGTTTGGCATCTGTAAAGATCTCCCAGATGACGCAATAATCTTTTGATATTAATTATGAAAATAAATAAACCAAATAACTTTTTAATACAATTTGCGTCATGTGCCATTTTTCATGTACACTTTGCATACCTATGAGCAACCCTGGCTGCTCAGATGTTATCGTGTCAACATCCGTGTATGCTCAAAGGCCCTCCAGAAGGGGCCATGAGCTACCAGTGGTGGATGCTGGAAGGGAAGAGGTGCAGAGAGAAGGAGAGATGCTGGCTGCCTACAGGATGTGCCTCTCGCCGCAAGAGCCACATCCTGTCAGCAGTTAGCTGGTGTCGGCACCTCTCCTTCTCTCTGCACCTCTTCAGAGGTTCAGAGGAGAGCGACGCATTTGATAAAAGGTATGGAAAACCTTTCATACACGGAGAGACTGGAGAAACTGGGGCTTTTTCCCTGGAGAAGAGGAGGATTAGAGGGGATATGATAGAGACTTACAAGATCATGAAGGGCATAGAGAAAGTGGAGAGGGACAGATTCTTCAAACTTTCAAAAACTACAAGAACAAGAGGGCATTCAGAAAATCTGAAAGGGGACAGATTCAAAACCAATGCTAGGAAGTTTTTCTTCACCCAGCAGGAATGAGCTTCCAGAGGGCGTGATAGGACAGAGTACGGTAATAGGGTTCAAGAAGGGATTGGACAATTTTCTGAAGGATAAGGGGATGGAGGGGTATAGATAGAGGAGTACTACACAGGTCCTGGACCAGTTGGGCCACCACGTGAACAGACTGCTGGGCACGATGGGCCTCTGTTCTGACCCAGCAAAGGCACTTCTTATGTTCTTCTCCTCCCCAGCCTCTCGTAGCACACCTGGAATCTCGGGTGGCACACTAGTGTGCTGCAGCACACAGTTTGCGATACACTGATCTAATCAATACAGACAAACGGAACAAATGGAGTTAGGGAATTTCTCACAGAGGGAATGATAAAACAGACATTGGTAAGACTTAGGAATTAAAAGCAACCCTGAAAAAGTGGGCTTTTAGCCTAGATTTGAACACTGTCAGAGATGGATTTTGACATACTGACTCAGGCAGTCTGTTCCAGGCATATGGTGTAGCAAGACAGAAGGGAGGGAGTCTGGAATTGGCAGGATAGAAAAAGGGTACAGATAAGAGATACCTGATGAACAGAGTTCCTGGGGAGGAATATAAGGAGAGAGAAGAGATTTTGAGTAGAGAATGACACGGTGGTTATTACCTGTGGCTAGCTGCGAGTAGCCATGGGTAACCCGCCGAAACGGGGAGAGAAACAATAGTGGTCGCTGCAGGGATGGGAACAAGGCCATTCACTGCACCATGGAGCGGTGAATGGTCTTGTCTCTGCAGTGAGGCAATCACGGATTGCGCAGTCCAGCAGCCCCCACCCGCCTGATTGCAGTGTTCCGCCATCTCCCTCCCGCCACCTCACCTTAGATGCCAAGTTTGCCAACTTTCTTTTTCGCCCAGCTGCACGCTTTTAAAAAGCCGCGCATGCATGGCTGCTCGAGTTGTTCAATCTTCTCTCCTGCAACTTCCTGTTTCCGGTTGCATCAGAGGAGAAGATTGAACAACTGGAGCAGCCGCGCATGCGCTGCTTTTTGAAAGCGTGCAGCTGGACGAAAAAGAAAGTCGGCAAACTCAGCATATAAGGTGAGGTAGAGGGAGGGAGATGGCGGAATGCTGCGATCGGGCGGAAGGGGGCTGCTGGACTGCGTGATCACTGGTGTTCCCGGCTCACACTAGGAAGGAGGGAGTGAAAGGGAAAGAGATTCTGGGCCAAGGGGATGAAGAGGGAGAGAAAGAAACCCACAGCAGGAAAGAAAGGGGATGGCAGGCAGATAAGCCAGATGCTGGAAGCAGGGGGGGAGGGGAAAGAGGGAAAGAAGCTAGATGGAGTTGAAGAGAAAAGACACATTGGTGTGTAAGAGGAATAGAGGGGAAATCTGGACACAGGAAGGCAACAGAAACAGAGGGGAAATTATGTGCATGGAGGCATAGGGACAGAGACATAAAGGGGACAAACATGGGGGAAAAATTATGTACATGGGGGCATAGGGACAGAGACATAAAGGGAATATACATGCCATGAGGATGGTATATGGACACAGGGGGGGGCAATGCCAGATACATAGGGGAGATATTAGAAATGGGGAAAATAGGAACACAGAAGCGAGATGGTTTGTGGGGATGGGACGGGGACTGAGCTCGCAGGCTCCAGCGGCTTGCATAAATTACACTGTAACGCACCACGAAGGTAAGAGGGAGGGAGATAGATAGTTAAGTCAGTCCGTGCAAGGGGAGCTGAAGGGTGGAAAGGAATAGAACAGATGTTGAAGGAGGGTGGAGAGGAACAGAACCTGAAGGGAAATATGGAAGACAGAGTGGGGAGAAGATGCTGGAAGGGAAGAAGTCAGATGCCAGACTATAGGGGAGTGGAGGGAAGAGGATGGATGCCAGACCAATTAGGGGGGGTGAAGGGAGAGGCATAGTAACAGAGCAAATGGAAGACACAGAGAGAAGACACATAGTGGATGGAAGGAATTGAATGAGAAGATGAGGAAAGCAGAAACCAGACAACAAAGGTAGAAAAAAAAATTCTATTTCTTTTCTTTTTTTGCTTTAGGATAAAGTAGTATATTAGTTGTGTTGATAAAAATTTATAAACAAATCCCTGCCAGCTGAACATCTCTTTCTCTAGTTCAGCAGCCAGGACTTTGATTTATAAGGAAATAATAAGCTAAATATTGCAGTACTGAGGCTTGTATGGATGCTGCGGGGACGGGGCGGTGAATGGGATGGCAGTGACAGTGACGGGGCAATGAAGGGGATGATAGTGACGGGGAAGTGAAGGGAATGGCGGTGATGGGGCGGTGAAGGGGACGGTGGGCAGGGGACGGGGCAGTGAGGGGGACATTTTTTTCCCGTGTCATTCTCTAATTCTGAGGAGCTGCAGAGACAATGCGCTTATATGTAAGAGGAGTTTGAACTGTATGTGGAAATGGATAGGGAGCCAATGAAATGACTTGAGGAGAGGGGTAATATGAGCAAAGCAACATTGGCAGAAGTCATGCTGCAGAATTTTGAATGTTTTGAAGGGGAGACAGATGGTCAATGCCTACTTCACTGACCACAAGGACTGCTTCCTTCCCTTTCTGCTCTATTAAGAATTGCCATAATACCTGATGTTATCAGAACCTGGTATTCACTGTCACTTTCACTGCTTAGGGGGATGGGAGGGGGTCAGGAACCACTGAGAGATTAAGGAAGTGCCATGCTTCATCTGTCATGCTTCATCTTTCCAGTGGTCAGCTGCTTAATCAGGCCACCTTTTTGCACCCTGGATGTGATTGAAACTGGTCAAGTTAAAAACATCCTTTTGTGCCTTGGGTGTATTTTTCCATTTCATTATCAAAGAAAGATGTCCTAATTTTGGGCCCACTCCAGTTCATAGACAGCAGAAAGTTTTTTTGTTGAGGGGAGAGCATTAACTTTTAACATTCAGCTTTCTTACATTTTTCTGCTTTCTTCTCAAAATCTACTTTTTCATGCCTTACCTGAAGGGGCACATATATTCTTTGTAAATTTTTCTATTCCTGCTTGTGTAAAAGGAACTGCTTAAACAGTTATCATTTTGCCAAGAAAAAAACACAAGGTCTTTTCTTTTTGTGTTCTGAGCTCTGTGTTCCCATTTTGTTCTGTAGTTGACGTGCTTTGATAAGAAACATTTGTTAAAAAAGAAACATTGCTAGACCTTAGACAAGACAGTATTATATGCTAGAATGGAAACTTCCCACTATTCCCCCCCTTATGCTTGCTACCTTTTTCTAGTTGCTTTTATGTATCCTGTTACCAAATATGGTCTTTCCTACAGTCATATGCTGAGAAAACTGGCCCATGTGAAATCTAATCTAAACTAATCTAATCCTTAGGTTTGTATACAGCATCATCTCCACGTTCGTAGAGCTCGACGCGGTTTACAGTAGGAGAAATAGGAAGGAACTACAACAGAGAGTTAGAGGTAGAAGTGTGAAGAAAATATAGAGGACTTGGGATGCCAATATATAAGAGTTTCCTTGATTCCTAAGTTGCTATATATATGTTACAGTACTCTGAATAAAAGAGATATATCCCTTGGCATATTGGTTTGTGTATGTGACAGCAGGACAGCAGAATGAAGTAATACAAATTGGGACCTGATCGTTTCATTACCTTACCTTCCCATCTATCCATGTATACCATCTTCTCTCTCGTTCTTCTCCCCTATTCCCTTCTATTCCATAAGAAGCATTTCTTCTATCTCTCTTCCCTGCCACACCCATTGGTGTGCACCATCTCCTCCCTCTCTCTCCCCTTCCCCTCCATCCCTGTGCACCATTTCCTCCCTCTCTCCTATGGTCTGACATCTCTGTCTTCCCCCTTACCCCCTCATATGGTCTGGCATCTCTTGCTCCTTCCCTCCCTTTTCCCATGGTCTAACACAGGGCTGCCCAAGTCCGGTCCTCAAGATCTACTGGCAGGCCAGGTTTTCAGGATATCCACAATGCATATGCATGAGAGAGAGATTTGCATATCAAGAAGCAAGTGCAGGTAAATCTCTCTCATGCATATGCATTGTGGATATCCTGAAAACCTGGCCTGCTAGTAGATCTCGAGGACCGGACTTGGGCAGCCCTGGTCTAACATCTTTCTCCTCTCCTTCCTGCAGTTTGGTATCTCTTTCTCCTCTCCTTCCTTTCTCTGGTCTGGTATCTCTCTTTCCTCTTCCCTGTCTCCCCCCTAGCCCATGCAACATCTGTCCTTCCCTGCCTTCCCACCCAGCCCGTGCAGCATATGTCCTCCCTGTCTTCCACACCCCCTACCCCCAGCCCATGGCATGTAGCCTATATTTTTCTTTCCTTCCTTCCCCCCAGCGGGACCCTGTGGCACGAGCCCTGCGGCATGACCTCTTCAGCTCCGAACTCCCCCATACCTGGAGAGAACATCGTGGAGATCTCAGACAGAAAGGTACCAAGGAGGAAAGGGGAAGCTATAGCAGGAGCCTCCATAATTCCAGACCTGACCCTGCCAGTGCTATTGCTGTCCACTATAGCAGAGGGCCATTGAGGTCAATTTTATTGCCTTTAGGCTCTCTTAACCATGGATTTGACCTAGTGTGGCAGGTCTTACGTTCTTTTTATTACATATATGAAGCCCACCGATTATCCACACAAATGAACTAAATTTTCTCAGTAACATTGTTTTGCCTAATTTGGGGGGAAGAGTTAGGAAAAAGAGTAGAAAAAATGTAAAATAAAAAAGTAGCTCTTTATTTCTTCATGCTTGCCCTGTATTGGTAGCATGGTTTTGGCAAGGTACTAGTGACCTGGATTGGCCACCGTGAGAACGGGCTACTGGGCTTGATGGACCATTGGTCTGACCCAGTAAGGCTATTCTTATTTTAATAATTGTTACTCGGTACTTTAACTAGATTGTGAGCCTTCGGGACAGATGGGAAAGTTTTAAGAACCTAATTTTATTTTATTGTAACCCATTCTGGGTTCCTGGGGAGGACAGGCTATAAAAATGAACAAATAATTAAATAACAAATGCTATCATGACCATGTGCCAATATTTTGTATCAAAAAAGGGAAAAAAGCACAATAAAATATTCATACCTCACTTAATTGTTCTTTTTTACTTTTGTGCAGGTTTGGGCATATAAAAAGGTACCTTAGTTACCTGTAATAGAAACTTCAGTTTTTGGAAGATTGTGTAGTCAACTGTGTCATCTTTAATTCATGATATGTCAGGAACCATTTGTCTCACAAACAATTTATATCACTTCCAAGCTGAGATATATAGTTTGCCCATGACATAAGGCACATGTTTCTGGAACAAATGAACCCTGAGAAATTGTTCTGTAAGAGTCCATGACAGGATCAGAAATCATAAACATATGTCACGCTTAGATAGTTCAGCATAATTTTTCTGTGATGCTGCACTCCTCTGACAATACTATAGCAACTTATCTCATGAACAGTGCTTGCAAACCTGTTTGAATTACAGTCTTCAGAATTAAGACACAATTGTCTCTTGAAGTTTGCATTTCAAGTCAAAATGTTGTAACTTGAAATTGAATGCTCTAAGAAAACAATTGATAACATATACATATTTAGTATTTAATTTTTTTTATTTTTATTCACGATTTTATAAAGCAGAACAGAACTCAATAAAACAACAATATTCAGAAAATAATACTCTCGATCCCAGATAACGCTGAACTAATACAAAAAAGGTGCTCCTCACTATCCCAGAAGACAATTCTATAACAGTCTCCAAGTCCAATAAACCTTCCTATTCTACCCCAAGCCCCTTACCCTCTCCTGAAAAGAACCCCCAATCCCTTCCGCCCCCAGCTTTCAAACTAAAGGGGGAAC
The DNA here is from genome assembly GCF_902459505.1 of Geotrypetes seraphini. Lineage (NCBI taxonomy): Eukaryota > Metazoa > Chordata > Amphibia > Gymnophiona > Dermophiidae > Geotrypetes > Geotrypetes seraphini. The sequence goes on along the minus strand of NC_047085.1, from coordinate 274,515,299 downwards.
ACGCAGTTTGTCCTTCAGCATGCCCCCCATAACTCCACAGTCCCCCCCTTCACCCATCCCCCCTATCACACAACCAAAATGAATAAAGGATCAAAGAAGAGCAAAGATTTTCTCCCAGGACCACTCTTGTTTCTCATAATAACCATAATGTTGAGCATCAAGGCGTTCCATTTGCGCCAACTTACATAACTTAAGATTCCAGGCCTCCCCCGTTGGAGTTGCTCTGCTCTTTCACTGACATGCTATGAGACATCTAACAGCCGCTAAGCCCAATCTAACCAACTTGGTCTTCTAAGGAACACGGCGAAGAAAACTCTGGGGCAGAAATTGAACCCGATCCTTGATATATTAGGGGTTCGGTTGGAGCAGAGTTTTCTTCCACATTGTAATTTGAAGTATTGACTATGGGCATCCTATACTGAATCCAAACAGTTATATGATGTGCATAACCCCTTTTTGTGTCATCTTAAATGCTTATGGAGCAGGGTTCAGAAGTAGGACTGTACTGGGGGGGGACATTTCATCTTTGGCATTTATTCGGGGGAAACCTCAATTTTTGGTGGGGAAAGAGATAGAGGTACATTTTTACAATGGGCTGGTAGGGGCTTAGTTACTTTTTGAGATCTTTTCCTGGGTGGAAGGTTCCCTACTTTTGATGAGCCAATGGAGAAGGTAGAGGGTCTTCAGGGAGTTTTTTTTGCCTTTATGCAACTTCATCATTTTTTGATCTCCGTGGGTTGGGGGAGGGAATCACCACAGGCTTCAGAACATTTGGAAAACTTGTGGGTGCTGTTGGGGAGGGTACCGAGGCCAATTTCCATTCTATATCGCTACCTTCGGAGGCTTAAATGGAAAGAGGATTTGGATATTACATTCCAACCGAAGGAGTGGGGCCAGATTTGTTTAAAGGTTCGGAAAGCCTCTTAGTGTATCCTCGTGCAGAGAATGCGTTTAAAGTGCTGACCCACTGGTACCTTACTCCTGACTGTTTGCATAGCATGTATCCACAAACTAGCGCTCGTTGTTGGAGATGTGGTGGGGTCAGGGGCTCTTATTTTCAAATTTGGTGGGATTGTCCAGATATTCGGGTATTTTGGTTGCATAATATACTTTTTATTCCCATAAGTTATCAGACATTTGCATGGGAATTTAAGCCAAGAAACAGCCAAGAAACAACAACGAAGAAGACCAGGTGGTGCTCAATCCTACTTAATTGTAACAGACTTGACACGATCATGTTTTGGCCATAAAAGGCCTGCTTCAGGAATCTTGCTGTTCAAACGTAATAGGTAAAATGTACTGATTCACTTGCTCAAATAACGCATTGAGATGTCAAAAGAAACACCATCTATGAAAATGATAGCGTGGGTAGCTGTAACAACTGCATTTGGTCGTTGTTGTTTCTTGCTTCTCACCGTAGTGAAGGCAGTTTCTCCTGTTTGTTCTCTGAGCTCCCACAGCCAAGACACAAGTCTTAAGCTGTAGGAACTGTCTTCTCCTATATTGTGTCTGGAAACATCTGGAAAAACATTTACGGCCTCTTTTACAAAGCTGTGTCAGCTTCGTCTAACTTACTATAATCACGATAAATGTAAGTTTTTCCTTGGTGACCATTGGCAATAAATTTATGTTCATAATAAAAAGTAATTAGACTATGGTCCGACCATGGGACAGGCTCTATTTTTGGAGAAGAGAGATCCTGATTAAGATGCTTGGGGACTAAAACCATATCTGCAGTATGTTGGGAGACTTTAACAATTAAGTCTAGGTCAGATACAAAATTATATAGCTCTGATGTAAAGAGATTCTCTGGGTTATCAAAATGAATATTAAAATCTCCCAGTATTAGTATGATTTGCAATATTATACTGAAATCCATAAGTAATGATTGTAAGTGTGTGAATAGGTCTCTAGTAATAGGGGGTGGAACATATAAAAGAAATATGTCAAGATCTGGTTTTACATTGATTTTAAATTGTAAGTACTCTATTGGAGCCCTAGGTGGAGATTTTTCGAATTCATTGGCCATCTTCTGCTTATATATAACTGCAATGCCTCCTCCCTTTTTGCCTGAACGATGATTAAATTGATAGGTGAAATCAGGTGGACAAGCATAGTTAATATATGCCTCATCGCCGTCTAACAGCCATGTTTCTGTAATACACATTATATCTATTGACTTTTGGATAATTAAGTCTTTGATGATATGACTCTTACTTTTTATGGATCTTGCCTTTATGAGACCTATTTTAATGTGTTTAATTGTATGGTCCTTAGTATGGGTCAGCATGGAAGTTTGTAGGCTATTATGGGATCTAGGGTAGGCTGATACATACCTGTGCAAGTTGGTAGGCGGTGTCCCCAATAAACTGGAATATTTTCCCCTCTAGTCTGTCCTTCCTCCTTTTGTATTATTGCCAAATTCCATATATATTAATGAGTGTAAAAGCATTACCCTGAATCTTCCCCTTCATTGCCAAACATCGACCCTCTGCATCGTTATACACTCTGTCCACCTGAAACCCCACCCCCTTGCAGACCAAAATAGCCAGCCCTCCCATCCTTTGAGGACCAACAGCTTGATGTGCCCACACCTGTTCAAACAGAGCTGAGCAAAGGAATCACTCATCCCGAGGACTTAAATGAGTTTCTTGGAGCAAACAGAAATCCCAATTCAGTTTGCATAACTCCTGGAAAACAATGCTTCTCTTCCCTGGATTATTCAATCCATTTACTTTCCATGATCCAATCTACACAGAACAATCTCCCTCACTCCCCTCCCCCCAACGTAATCCCACCACCACGCCTCTAATTCCCCCTTCTCCTCCCCCACTGAATATTGTGACTGGCCAAACCTACAGTCAGTCAAAGTGAAGAAGTAATATCCCCCCAAGAAGGCAGCTGACCCCCCCCCCCCAACACTGTCAATCACACATTCCCCCTCACTCACAACCTACACACACATCCCAGCCCAACAAAAATAACACTCCAAGTAACCACACTCAGCAAAAGGTGAAACCTCTACCACTAAAGGTAGTAATATGGCCACCATCAAACCGGTGCCACCAGATAGTGGCAGGCCTTTACAAAAAGGTAAGAGACCCACCCTATTCAATCCAGTACCCAATTCAGTCCAGAAGGACCCAGATATAATCCTCAACCAGATATACAGAAAGCTATGTCCAAATACAGTCAATTAATTGCCTTGGTCTGCTTCTTGCTGGATCGGGTCACTGTCTTCCACAATCCAGACTGCCTCCTCTCCGTAGGTTGTGAGGAAGAGTCCGGCACCTCTGGAACATTATTATATCCCAGTTCTCACATGGTGGCCCAGGCTTCGTTCATCCCATGGACCCCACCCCATGGACCTTTTTGGATTTACAGTTCATAGTGCGCCACATCCCAAAAGGAAAGAGCCAGCTGTAGCAGTGCCCCTCAAAGCGCAGCACCCGTGTCACCTCCTGGAAATTGCGGCATTTATGCAGCATGGCCCAGGCCAAATCTTGATAGATGCCAATCCCCACATTATGCCACTGAAAATCCTGCTTGCGACACGCCAGCTGTAACACCCGCTCCTTAACAGTAAAATCACTGAAGCAGGCAATTATGTATAGAGCAACACTTTTTCTCACATCAGGCAGCACTATGGAGTAAAGATCTAGAACAATTGCTTATGCTGTATTTCATATAAAACGCCTCGGCCCCAACAGAGCTACCAAGTCAAGCAGCCATTCCGTGGCATGAGATCACTTCCTCCCTTTTAGTATTTAATTTTGATAGTATTTACATTTGTTATATTTATAGTTCCCTGTCCTGAAGAAGCAGTCGTTAGCGAAGCTCAAGTCGGGAGGGAGACTTGTTTATTGCAGCTTCAGGACTGTGTATATCTGTTTCACGAATACATTTAATGAGAATGTTCTGGTTTGGACCAATGACATTTTCCCGCCAAACACATTCAGCTAAGTGGTTTTTGATATTTGTGTTGTATTGTGTTGGCGTCAGGACTAACAGATGCTATGATGGTCCTACTGAACAACCTTATCTATTCACATTATTCGGACACTTTATTGGTTGTGAGTCTGAGTACTGTTACACATTATATTATTATTTAAAAGTTCATAGTCAACTGTGATTTGGTTAGTATTTATATAACAACTCAGGCCAGGCCAAATACTTGTTAAGAACCAAAATAATTGATTAATTGATTTTGTTTTCTATCCCATCCTCCCCATGGAGCCTAGAACAGTTTACAAGCTAACATACGAGTACATAATATACAGTTTACAGGTTGCAGTTTGCAATAGTTACAGTTTTTCAACATAAGTTTTTGTCATCCATGTGCTCTCATGACAAGTCCTGAACCACAACTCTGATGATTGCTCTTTTGATTTTGTTATAATTGTAATCTGTCTGGTTACAGGGTTTGCTGACTGATATCTATTCTCTGAATTTTTAATTACTTAGTTAAACTGTGCTGTCTCTAGATCTGTATTGTGGTGTACTGCTCTATTTTCAAACCTAGACCTCTTTCTTCCTATAAAATAAAAAAAAGCTCACTCTTCTTTTCTGGCTAACTCTGATAGAAGAGGAAATAAATAGCCTTTTAAAACTGGTTTGATTTAACAGCTAAAGTCCTAGATTTCAAACGTACAGACTTTAATCAAATGGGAGAGTACCTGAAGAAAGAGCTGTTAGGATGGGAGGACAAGAGAAGTGGAAAAACAGTGTCTAAGTTGAAAAGAGCAATAAAAATGGCTACTGACCTTTATGTGAAGAAAATAAATAAAACCAAGAGAAAAAGGAAACTGATATGGTTCTCCAAACTAGTGTTGGAGAAAATAAAGGGAAAAGAGTTGGCATTCCTGAAATATAAAAAACCCCAAGAAGAGGACTACCAGGTGAAACTGAAAGAAGCCAAGAGAGAGATACGTCTGGTGAAAGCGCAAGTGGAAGAGCAAATGGCTAAAAATGTAAAAAAGGGAGACAAAAATTTTTTCAGATATATTAGTGAAAGGAGGAAGATGAAAAATGAAATAGTGAAACTAAAAGATGCTAAGAACCAATATGTGGAGAGTGATGACGGAAAAGCAAACATGCTAAACAAATACTTCTGTTCTGTGTCCACGGAAAAAAAAAATCCTGGAAAAGGATCGGGAATGTTTGGCAAAGTTACACATGAAAATGGAGTAGGTTCAACACCTTGAAAATCCAAACTGCTCTATACATAACAAAATACATAGACTGAGTTAGAGCTGCTGACCTGGATGATTTGAATATGGATAACCTAGTGTGTTCCCATAATTTGTAAACGGTACCTAAATTGGCAGCTGCCCACAAAAATGGTGCCGGCCATGTGTCAATCACGCTTAGGCACCATTTAAAGAATCATAGCTAATAGCGCCTACCACAAAACTTGGGTTTTACTAGCCTACATTGCAGACATCTAAGTTCTTTTGTGAATTATGTCTAACGGCGCTTAAAGTTATCTGCACCCCAAACCAGACCTTAGGTGCCATTAGTCAGCTTTGTGTAGATGCAATTATGATGTCTACTTTTTAAACAAGTTTTTAATTGGTTTTAAAGTACAATTACTACGCCAATTAAAACAATGGACAGTGGTAAATTGTCTACCATTGCCTAATCTTTGGCGTCGTTTACAGAATCAGGCCCTTAGAAGGGCATAATCATAAGTCTAAGTCTATTTGGGCCTAAGATGCTAGTTGCCCAAAGAAGGCAGCGTCATAAAGACGATTCTCAAAAAATACATCCAAAAAAATGTTTTTTGTTTTTTTTTTTGAGAATTGTCTACTTCTATGTCCAGGCATTTGATCGTCCAGACCGCCAAGTCGTCCATCTTAATACTGCATTCTCGTCCAAAAAATCATCCAAGTCCCTAATGCCCAACAAAACCTTTTGGATATTGGAGGGATCAATCCCTCATGCTGGAACCCCCGAATGTCTGCAGCAGGAGGAGTGCCCAATTCCTCCTGCTGCCATTCCGCCGACACATCTACCGGCAGGAGGGTTGCCCAGTTCCTCCTGCCAGCCCTCCCCGCAAAGATCGTCAGCAGGAGGGATACTCAGTCCCTCCTGCCAGAACCCCCCCCCAAAGGGTAGGCTGCTGGAACCCCCCCAAGCCCACCCGGACCCCCTACCTTTTTTCGTTGGCCGATCAGAGAGATCCATCCTAAGGCCCTGATTGGCCCAGGTGCCTGGGCCAACCAGAATCTTAGGCTCTTTCCCATTGCATTCTGGGATGCACTGGGAATGGTCTAAGATTCCGATTGGCCAGATCCCTTAGGCCTAAGATTCTGGTTGGCCCAGGCACCTATAGGAGGGGCCTTAGGTGCCTGCGCCAATCAGGGCCTTAGGACCCTCCCCGGTGCATCCAAGAATGCACCAGGAAGGGGAAGGCCCATCATTCGGGGAAGGTGGGCCTTCTAGCCAGAGGCAGAAAGGATCTATCTGGCTGGCCAATGAAAAAAGTTAGGGGGGTCCGGGTGGGCTTGGAGGGGAGATCCGGCAGCCTACATTTCAGCAGGGGGAGTCTGGCAGGAGGGACTGGCATCCCTCCTGCAGATGATCTTTGCAGAGAATGGGGGGTCCAGAAGGAAGGACTGTCATCCCTCCTTCCGGTGGATGTGTCGGCGGGATGGCAGCAGGAAGAATTGGGCACTCCTGCCGTGGACATTCGGGGGCAGGGGGGCGGCTTCGGGGGTTCTGGCAGGAGGGACTGGGCATCCTACATAGAAACATAGAAGATGACGGCAGAAAAGGGCCACAGCCCATCAAGTCTGCCCACTCCAACAACCCTACCCCCTTGAATTTACCCCCCTAGAGATACCACGTGTATCCCATTTACACATTTTTTACTGCCAGTAGTCGAGCGGAGGTTCGGGTTCCCTGCCATGGCCACTAAACTGATCACGGCAGTGAAATTCCCTTGCCATGATCAGCTCAGCGGCATCCCGACCTGAATCTGGCCCTTAGACCAGTTTTTAGATAACAGAAGTCACAATGGATAAGTATAAATTCTGTTCAGGCAGCCTCGTAAAACTTTTGATTAACCCTGCAGTACGACTAAGTCTAGGTCAGCCCACATCCTGCCCTCATCACTTCTTCAAAAATGCCCCTTTCAGCTCTGGGCACACAGCGGCATTCAGAAGCCTAAAATGTCTCTAGATACATTTAAAAACCCGTTTTGATTATCAGCACTTGGATGATCTGACTTTTAGATCATCCAAGTACGAATTTGGGCGGGTTATTAGATGTATTTTTGTTTTGATTATGAGTCCCATAGTGTCTTGATCATGCAAATTAATATACTGAATTAAGACTATATAAGGATTTGGGTATGTAACAACTTTATAATTAAAACGTTTTGGTTCGTTATTATATTTCAAGGAAGTATGATCAGTAATATGATAAGTAGTCATTTTCATTTATTATATTTTTGTTTTCATATATTTAGTTTTATGAGTCTATGATATTTGATTATTTTATGTCCTTTTAATGATTACAATATCTTTATAAATGTTTATGTAATTGTTATATTTATTGCTTTTAAAATAATTTTTATAGTTATGTTTTAGTCTGTATTTTACCCCTGAAGCAGCCTATGGTTGAAACATGGTACCATGTCAGGTATTTTTCTTGGATGTCAATACATATAAGTTTTAATCCACTGATACAGCTTGCTGGTCAAGCGAGTTGCATAAAAATCAGGTATACCTTGGAATTTGGGTATTTCAATTTATATGTCGCCATTGATAGCATCCCTCAATATACTGTATGTATATTTGAAGCTAAGTTAGACTTTTCAAATTATACATTTGTGCTGCTGAATTTTTACCTCTGCTGTATTTGTCTTGAAGCACCACAGAAATTGTGAGCAGAATTAATAGCAATATAACTAGGAACAATTCATATTTCAAAGTTAATCCAGTCAAGCAAAATGATGAGACTAGCAATATTCCAGCTAATCCAGAAGAAATTACTTATGCTCCAGCCATACCTGTGTCAAGTAATCAATATCTAATGTCGCTTTCTACACAATTAAATGAACAGATACAAGATTCACAGTTATTTCTGTTCATCTGAAGAAATGGTTAGCTTGACAAATCCACCCATTAAAGAACAATTATTTTGTGAACTTTTGAAACAAGTTTAAGTCAGAATTGACTGCTTATTGAATGATTAAAAGAAGAGTGGGAGGAAAATGCAGCATTTACAAAATTCAAGCAGATAATTCACAGTAGCTCTAAGCCCATAGGTGAATCAGTTGTTAACAAAGAGCTGTTAGAAAAAGAATAGCAAGACCAGGCAGTAGCACATGAGCAGGTTAAATACTGGAGCTTATTGGCAGAGAGACCATGCCTTCAGCCTGGATACCATCCTCAAGCCTCAATCACAAAGCCAAAACACAGGCAGAAAACAAAGAAACTACCACATTCCACTTCCTCTTATCTTCTTTCCTGCAAGCCTTCACACAGCTAGCCTTCTGTCAAATTCTTTTCTTCAAAGTTGATGGGAGGGAAATAGCCTAATGCATGCTATTCTGAATTACTTTCTTTCTCATTACTCTCTCTATCTCATTCTCTCTGTCTCTCATGTTTGGAGTGGTTTTACTGCTCACTGTGTAATAACAGTAGGTCTTAACTTCCCAGCAGAAATCAAAAATGTACATTACCCTCCTTTCTTGCAAAATACTGCAATCTGAAAGGTACTGGGTATTTCAGTCTCCTATTTATAACTGGTGTTTGAGAGTCAGCAGTAGGGCAGTCTTGCTGTTTTGTTGAAAAGTGTGCATGGGGACACTGGTTGGTCTTCCAACTTCATCTTCATACTCACACACTCACCTGGGGAATTGACAGAAGAAGCTATCTCTAAGGAGTGCATTTGTGGCAATGGGTAGGATTCTAGGAGGCATATACAGGGCCGCCATCAGGGCAGTACTACCAGTCCTGCATTCAGGGGCCCGGGCTCCCCTAGGGTCCTAGGCAGTGTTCTAAGGCAGGGGCGCCAGTAGCTCGCCAAGGCAAAGTGAGTCGATCACCCAGGACTCACTTTGTATTGGCGATCTAATCTATCGGGCCGATCAATCTTCCTCTCCCCAACGTCAATTCTGCAGTCGGAGAGGAAGTTAGGGCCAGCCAATCGCTGCCTGGCTGGGCGGAACTTCCTCTCCGACGGCAGAATTGACGTCGAGGAGAGGAAGACTGATCGGCACAAAGCAGGGAGAGCATGCGTCGGCGTCGGCGTCAGCTTTGGGGCCTGTTATCCATTGGTGGGTCCTGTTCTCCGATGGCAGCAGCAGTGGCAGTGGCTTGGGGAATGGCAGGGAGAAAGAAAGAAAAGGGGCAGGCAGGGAAACAGAAGGAAAGAAGAGAAACAGAAAAAAAGAAAGTGGGCATGAAGAGAGGAAGAAAAAGTTGGGGGAGGGAATGAGGTGTGGAGGAGAGGAAGCATACAGGCTGAAAGAAGGGAAGAAAGATTGGATGCAGTCAGAAGAAGAAAGTGCAACCAGAGACTCATGAAATCACCAAACAAGGTAGGAAAAATGATTTTATTTTAAATATAGCAAAGTGGAGGCAGTATTACCACAGTTTGCAAAGGAATTTGCCCAAATAACTTAATAGTTAACTGGTTAAATTCCCAGAGATGAAAACTTCCCTTCACTTACTATGCACAGTTCTGAATTTATATCTGCTGTCTATATTTTACAATATGGTCCCCTATTACTAAACCGCAATAGTGGTTTTTAGCGCAGGGAGCCTATGAGCGTCATGAGCAGCGCTGGGCATTCAGCGCAGCTCCCTGCGCTAAAAACTGCTATTGTGGTTTAATAAAAAAGATGGAGGGTATATTTGTCTATTTTTGTATGGTTGTTACTGAGGTGACAATGCATAGAGTCATCTGCCTTGACCTCTTTGAAAAAAACCCAGAATAGGAATGATAGTTAACATTTTCTCAGCGTATAGTGTGCTTTGTGTTTTTTAATTTTATTGTTGGTAGATCATTTTGACTTGGTCATTTTAAAGTAGCTCACAAGCTCAAAAAGTTTGGGCACCTCTGAGCTAGAGCATTGAAACTGTGTATTTCTATTTTATCCCCCCTTTTACAAAACTGTGGAGCGTTTTTTAGCGCCAGCCATGGTGGTAGCAGCTCTGATGCTCAGAATTCTATGAGCGTCAGAGCTGTTACCACTGTGGCTAAAATCCACACTACAGTTTTGTAAAAGAGTGAGGGGTTAGTTTGTGATGACATATTCCATACTAGGCGAAGGTGTTTTCTGTGTTCTGTGTTTTCGAAAGACATGGTTTTCTGTTAGGATTGACGGTGTAGGATTGATCTGTGCTGGTCTGGCTTGTTTAGTTTTACAATGGGTGTATTGATGTACTGCTCACTGCAATATGCAAGATGCTGCCTTTTCCTAGGTACTCATGTGTGACATGTGGTTTGTTACTAAAAATCATGTTTTTCTTACAGATGGGGGGGTGCCAAAAAATGATGGGCCCCGGGTGTTACATATGCTACGTACGCCACTGTATGTAAAGATACCAGAAAGCTGGCGTAGCAAAAACTTTAAGTAAATTGTTATTCTTCTAAGTTTTGAGTATTTAACCCTCCCACAATCTCACAGGCACTCGTTTCAAGTTTCAAGTTTATTGAGATTTTGATTTAAACGCAATATCAAATATTTTCAATGCGTATAACAAAAATAAATTTGGGGAAATAAATAAAACCATTTGAACAATAAACATACAAACATATCCATAGATGATTAAAATTACATAAGGAGTACAAGGATAAACTACATTTGTTTAAAAATGCGTTCTCCGTGCCTGCTCATAAATTTGTTGACTGGAAAGATCCAGTAATGTGGCCAGATGCCATTCAGGACAAAGACAGAGAAAGAATTGTGCAATTTGGATTAATGATGGAAGATGATTTAAAGCAAATGACACAGTCTATGAGTAAAGATCTTGACGGACATTCTTTTTATGAATATCTCCTCTATGCCAAATCACCCAATGGACGTGAGAAGATTTTAAGGGACTGGCTTAGGTGGAGCATTAGCAGAAAAGTATGTGTGTATTCGGCCCATGGAAGAAGGGGGGGCATCGGGGGGGGGAAAGGGGTGCGTGTGGGGCCCAATAGGATTGCTCAGTAAGGGGCCCAGAAATTTCTGATGGCGGCCCTGGGCATATACGAGGGCTGTTCAAAAAGTATCAGACTTTAATTTTTCTTGCTTAAACAAATAAAGCTAGGGAGGCGTGGTTTGGTGCATGTATGTAGGCACGTATGTAGGTGCACATATGTAGGCTTAAATTTTTTCCTGCCTACAGAAGTTGTCAGTCACCGCCAGACCGCCTCTGAGTGAGGAAGTGTAAGTGAGCGTTGTCCGATTTTCATTTTTGACAAAAATGATAGAAAAAGTTGAACACTACTGCATTAAATTTTGTGTAAAGTTTGGCGATTCCCAAGTGGAAACGATCCGCAAGATTCAACAGGCCTTCGGAGATGAAGCAATGGGCACCAAACAGATAAAGGGCTGGTACAACTTCAGAGATGGCCACACATCAATGGAGAGTGAAGCACGTTCTGGTAGGCCCTCAACATCCAGAAATGAGATCGTCATTGACCAAGTGAGGACCCTGGTGATACAGGATCGTCAAATCACCAAAGGATACTACCAAGAAGTTCTGCGTCACCTTCGTAATGCTGTGAGATGCAAACAGCCAGACCTGTGGGCAGCGGGCAATTGCCAGTTCCATCACGATAACGCACCTGCCCATTCTTCACATTTGATATGGAGTTTCCTGGCCAAACACAACACACCTATGATTCCTCAGGCTCCCTACTCTCCTGATATGGCTCCACGTGACTTCTGGCTTTTCCCCAAGTTGAATATGCCCCTGAAAGGGACCAGATTTCAGTCAAGAGAAGACATCATGCAGAATGTGACAGACCTTTTGCGAGCAATCTCAAAAGAAGCATTCCAGCGCTGCTTCAGACAGTGGCAGAACTGTTGGAAGAAGTGTGTGGCAGCCCAAGGGGACTACTTTGAAGGAGATTAGTATAAGATTGTTGTATCTGAATACGAGTAGTTTTTATGAATAAAGGTCCGATACTTTTTGAACAACCCTCGTATTATATATGAGGGGAAGCCATTTCACAGCTCTCTTTTTCTTAACATTTTAGGGCAGAGGAGAAACCAACTTACATGTATTCTGATTCATGGCAGGATTGTGGCTCTTGAAATAGTTTTAAGAATACTTAAAAAGGCAAGAGATTTTACAAACTTGTTTAACTCTGGTTTGGGAAATTCAATATATGTTAGGGGAAGGATCATATGTATGGGAGCGCTAAGAGATGTTAAATTGGAAAGATGTGTTGGATTGTTTACTGGAGTAAAAATTTACATGTAGATTAATGTTTACCAAACTGTACAGTATTTTATTTTTATAATGTAAACATTTAGAGGGAAATAATCAAAGCACTTTTCACAGGTAAAATAACATTTTATGAGCAGAAATCAGAGTTTTTATGATTGTCAGCTTTGTCCATGGTCATTTGCGGTATTTTCTAACCGCAAATGACCGGGCAGGAGAGGGCAGCCGGAGCACTGGCGAGTGAAGGAAATCACTCGTGGTATGCTCCGACCGCCTCTTCCTGCACTAGTCGGGCCTCACCAATCAGGAGCCGGTTCCTAACTGAGCGCATAAGGCGTGTGCCTATTTTCCTAAGTTGAGAATGAAGCAGAATTCATTTATTTCTCTCCAATGTTCATTTTAAGCATTTTATACCATGACAGTGTGAAAAATATTTTAATGGTTGGCTCTGGGTAGGTTTTTAATGCATTTTTGATAGAGCCAACTCATTTCGCCACTAAACAGGCATGCACTTGAGTCTCCGGTGCTAGCGGGAGCACCACAGCTTTCATGGAGTTTATTTTGCAGCTGACTTAGGTCACTATCCCGTGGCTTCCTTGTTTTCGGGGTTCTACGTGTCAGGAGTGTTTGAACAGCTTTTGCCACTGTTGCGGTGATATACCTTGTGTGTGTGTTTCCCCACTCTCTCTCTGCTTGAAAAGACTTAACTGCTTTAATTGCGACTGTACTGTTATGCCTCACGGTGCTTATGAAAGAAATTCTGCCCTGTTCTCAGCCACCCAATCTTGGTTTTTTGCCGTTGTGGGTCGGCAGAAGGCAAATAGCTGCACAGTGATGTCAGCAGCATGAGAGTACCCTGTGTTTCATACGGGTATCTTCTTGTCTCTCTCAGTGTCCTCTGTGCAGCGCTGTGTGTGTCTGGTAGCACTATAGAATTGATTCCTGAACTGTCTTTTCTATTTCTAGTGTGGCTCCTTCTAACCAGGGAAAAGTTACCTATTCTCCCAAACCCACAGAGTAGCAAATGCTATGTGGCTGTCGGAATCATCCCTGAAGCTCTCTTTAGGGATGTGAGCTTTGTCTGATAACAATTTGGATGCAGATTGTTTCCCATGGGGCAGTCAATGCAGCTTCTAGATTACGTCTAGTACGTCTTCACTTTAAAGGCAGTAAGTTTTTGGCTAACATTACATGGAATTAGTACTGTTTTCAGAATTCCAACATACTCCATCTTACGTCGCAAACCTGGATTTTTGTGGGAAAGTTCCTTTCTTCTTCCAGAATTTACAGCTCTCGTCCAGCCATTCCCCGACTGTCTGCTCTTCATTCTGAAAGGGTTTTCACTTCCTCTGGTAACTCTTTATGCTTTCTTGTGAGGAGGGAGACACTATGATGTCAGGTCAGGGGGCTTTGGGCATTTTTCATGATGCTTGCAACTTTGAATCCTCCTCCCATTTCAGATTCTTTCTTGGAGTCACCATGTATTGAGCCTCCAAAGGTTACGTTCATGCGAGACCCCTTTTAAGTGTTACTGGTACTTGGGGCAGTAGTTTTAGTTCTTCCAGAACTAAAGGAAGTTATTCCATTTAATTCATAGTGCCTAAGATGGGGGAATTGGTCTGATGGGGGCTGGATCTCATTCTGGATCTCATTAGCTTCTCGGAATTGGGCATTTCAAGAGAAAAACTGTGAGAATATTTACAGTTTCCCTATGGACACTGAATTTGCACTATCTTCGCTTGGCTCTCATCGAGCAGCGCTATCAGTTTTGGCATCTGCCATTTGGCCTAGCCACAGCTCCATGAACATTTTAGAAAATGAGGGCAGTAGTGGTGTTTTGGCACAAACAGGAGATTCAGGTACTTTCTTTCTTAGACGACTGCTTGATTCAGATGTCTTCCAGCCAGGTCAATTTGTCAGACACAAACGGGTGATTTATTTTATTTGAACTTCTTTTCTTCAATTCTTTGGATTTGAATCTTCAAATTTCCAAAGAGCTGGACAGAGGTGACCCCATAGACATCATATACCTTGATTTCCAAAAAGCCTTTGACAAGGTGCCTCATGAACGATTACTCCGGAAACTGAAGAACCATGGGGTGGACGGAGATGTACATAGATGGATCAGAAACTGGTTGGCAGGTAGGAAACAAAGGGTAGGGTTGAAGGGACACTACTCTGACTGGAAGAGGGTCACGACTTTCTTGAGTACTCTCATTCAATAACATCTCTCCCATCGTATAGTTGTACCTCGGGTTTCTGCTTCCCACATGCAATATTTTACACTTCTCAACGTTGAACTTCATCTGCCATCTCGTTGCCCATTTCCCTAGTTTATTGAAGTCCCTTTGCAATTCTTTGCAGTCCTCTTTAGTCTGAGCTCCACTAAATAGTTTGGTGTCATCCGCAAATTTTATTATCTCACACTTCGTCCCTGTTTCTAGATCATTTATGAATATATTAAATAACAGCGGCCCGAGCACCGGGCGAGTGGTGTTCCGCAGGGCTCAGTGCTCGGGCCGCTGTTATTTAATATATTCATAAATGATCTAGAAACAGGGACGAAGTGTGAGATAATAAAATTTGCGGATGACACCAAACTATTTAGTGGAGCTCAGACTAAAGAGGACTGCAAAGAATTGCAAAGGGACTTCAATAAACTAGGGAAATGGGCAACGAGATGGCAGATGAAGTTCAACGTTGAGAAGTGTAAAATATTGCATGTGGGAAGCAGAAACCCGAGGTACAACTATACGATGGGAGAGATGTTATTGAATGAGAGTACTCAAGAAAGGGACTTGGGGGTAATGGTGGACATGACAATGAAGCCGACGGCACAGTGTGCAGCGGCCGCTAAGAGAGCGAATAGAATGCTAGGTATAATCAAGAAGGGTATTACAACCAGAACGAAAGAAGTTATCCTGCCATTGTATCGGGCGATGGTGCGTCCTCATCTGGAGTACTGCGTCCAACATTGGTCGCCGTACCTTAAGAAGGATATGGCGTTACTCGAGAGGGTACAGAGGAGAGCGACACGTCTGATAAAGGGGATGGAAAACCTTTCATACGCTGAGAGATTGGAGAAACTGGGTCTCTTTTCCCTGGAGAAGAGGAGACTTAGAGGGGATATGATAGAGACATAAGATCATGAGGGGCATAGAGAGAGTAGAGAGGGACAGATTCTTCAAACTTTCAAAAAATAAAAGAACAAGAGGCCATTCGGAAAAGTTGAAAGGGGACAGATTTAATACAAATGCCATGAAGTTCTTCTTTACCCAACATGTGGTGGACACTTGGAATGCGCTTCCAGAGGACGTTATAGGGCAGAATACAGTACTGGGATTTAAGAGAGGATTGGACATTTTCCTGCTGGAAAAGGGAATAGAAGGGTATAAATAGAGGATTACTGCTCAGGTCCTGGACCTGTTGGGCCGCCGCGTGAGCGGACTGCTGGGCAAGATGGACCTCAGGTCTGACCCAGCAGAGGCATTGCTTATGTTCTTATGTTCTTAGCTCTTTTTCTCCTGTACTAATTATTGGAATATCAGGGGATGTTGTTCACATAGGAGAGGAATGTGTTTCTTCCCAGAGACTGGGGCGACAGATTAGTCTCAGGTTTGCCTTCTTCAGTCACCAAGAACAAGAGTATGGGATTCTGTACAGGTTCTAGGATCTATGGTGGTGACTCCACTAGCAACTTCGGCTCGCTTTCACATGAGAATGCTACAGCAGTCGCTTTTGTTCCAGTGGTTCCCGGTGTCTCAAGGCTCCAATTGTAGTATCTAGTAGGCTCTTCAAGCATCGCTCAATATAATTTGGTGGCTCAGTCTTTGCTGGACTGGCTCAAAGTTGCCAAACATCCCAGGCTGTCGGGTTAGGGGCTCAGTGCCTTCAATCCTCAGTACAAGGAGTCAGTACTCGTTCATTCTTTTGGACTGAAGCACGGTCAAGCTACCGTTTCAGGAGTTTCAGACCATTCTTCCAGAATGACAATAAAGGTCTTTTAGGACAGTGTTATGATGGTGGTATTTCTCTACAGCCAGGAGAGTACGTGATGTACTCAGTTGGCGAGTAAAGTAATGGTTCTACTTCAATGGGTGAAATCTCATCTTCCTCTTCTATCAGAGCATCATTTTACAGGACAGGAAAAGGGTTTAGATAGACTTTCTCAACACAAAATCTGAGCAGGGACCGTCTATTGTATGTTAAAATGTACAGCGCTGTGCACGCCTTTCAGCGCTTTAGAAATAATAAATAGTAGTAGTAATAAAATCTTCTACATCCTGGAAATTGGGGAACTATTTGCTCAGGCATTCCAGCTCTTCGTATATAGGTGAGATCTCCTAGAACTAGACCTCATGGTCTCGTCTTGAAATTCAAAGCTTCCTAGCTTCTTCAACAGACGCAGGGAGTGGCAGTCAGAGGGGGTAGCAGCGTTGCTTCTTTCTCACCTCTGGTTTCTCTTTTTAAGTGTTTCCCCCAGCTGATGGTTGGATGGATCTGCTATCTCAAGCTCGCTTTCAGGGCACAGTAATTAGAGAATCTCCGGATTGGCTGCACCATCCTTGCTATTTGGATCTGATGAGTCTTTCGACGGTCGAACTGTTGAGATTCCTGGTATCTCCGGATTTACTCACCTAGGGTCCAATCAACATGGATATTCGTCCTACTCTGATATTATGACCTAGCTTTTGAAAAGTCATGGCTGACGTGTAAGTTATGTGAAGCAGGTTATTTCTTCTCTTCTCCAGGTGATACAGATGTCTTCACCTGTGGCTTATGCTTCCTTTTGGAGGCTTTTCCTTTCTTGTGTACTTCTCAACATTGGCACCCTTCCAGAGTTCTATGTTTTATATTCTTTCTTTTTTGGCACAAGTGTATTGCCAAGGGCTTAGCGTTCAATTCCCTTCAGCTTCAAGTAGCAATCTTAGCTTGTTACAAGGGCTAGGTATCTCGCTCTTCGCTTACTTTTCAGCTTCATGTAGTTCAGTTCCTAAAAGGGGTACAATATATTCGTACACCTCTTAAGAAGCCCTGTCCAGAGTACAATCTTAAGGTACTTCTTCGCAGTTTACAGAAGGCTTCATTTCAACCTTATCTTTTGAGACTCTAAAAGGCTGTGACATTGAACACAGTGTTTCTTGTGGCCATGGCTTCAGCTTGGCAGTTTTCTGAGTTGCAGGCCTTGTACGGCGGGGATTCTTATTTCTGATTTACAAATTCTGGGGTGTCAGTTCGGACAGTACCACAATATCTTTCTAAGGTGGTGTCATCCTTTCTTTTATATCGCTCTCACTTTTCCTTCCTTCTTCCTGGGAGGAGGAATAGGGAGGTGAGTTTTTCTTCACTGCGTTTTGTTTTTTTTTTTAAGTGCGTAGCATTCTCTGCAATCTGTAGGCTTCTAACGACTTTTAGTCGTTTAGATCACCTCTTTGTATTCTTCAAGGGAGCGACAAACATATGGCAGCGTCCAAAGCCTCCATCGCTCGAAGGGTCCAGAAGGACATTCTTTACGCTTACTTGATGGCAGGGAAGCGGTTGGCGGAAGAACTTCATGACCATTCAGCCAGAGCAATGGCGGCTACTTGGACTCAGTCCAGAGGTTTTTTTCCTTGGAGGAGTTTCGTCACACATCAACTTGATCTTCCAAGAATACTTTATCTCAGCATTACTGGTGGGGGCACATGCGGAGGCTGCGTTTAGTGTTTTGGTTGTTGCGGAGGCGGCGTTTGCTTCCCACCCAGATTGAGGATTGTTTTGCTACATCCCATTGGTCTCTGGATTCATCTGCTGCTGTTGCTAAGGAAGGAGAAATTATGTTCTTACCTGTTAATTTTCTTTCCCTTAGATACAGCAGATGAATCCAGAGCCCCACCCTTTCTGGATATTGACTGTCGGTTTTTTCTTTTGCAACTTTTGAAGTCTGTTATTATTGATAGTTGTATTCTGTATTATTACCTTTTGAGATTTGTTAAGGGAAAGAAGTTTTTTACATGCTAAGCATATTGATAGTTACGGATGCTTGGGCAAGGAGCAATACTGAAGATGCAAGAGGCGTGCCAGCCAATAGGACCACTTGTTAATCAGTTTCTCTATCTCCGCCTGCTGGCAGATGTGTGCTATCCCATTGGTCTCTGCTGCATCTAAAGGAAAGAAAATTAATAGATAAGAACATAATTTTTCCATCTGTCCCCACCACCTCTTCCGGGAGACTGCTCCACGTATCTACTACCCTTTCTGTACTTCCTTAGATTACTCCTGAGCCTATCACCTTTTAACTTCATCCTATGCCTTCCACTTCCAGAGCTTCCTTTCAAATGAAAGAGATTTAATTCATGCTCATTTACATCACGTAGGTATTTAAATGTCTCTATCATATCTCCCCTCTCCTGCCTTTCCTCCAAAGTATACAGATTGAGATCTTTAAGTCTGTCTCCCTATGCCTTATGATGAAGACCACACACCATTTTAGTAGCCTTCCTCTTGAGCGACTCCATCCTTTTTATATCTTTTAAGGTGTAGCCTCCAGAATTGTACACAATATTCTAAATGAGGTCTCACCAACAGGGTAGTATTAATTTGTCAAGGGCCCCTAGGCACACAAGTACACTGGTCCTCCTGTCCCACCTCTCCCCCATCCCTTAGAGTTTGAAACATAGAAACATAGAGTTTGACGGCAGAAAAGGGCCGGCGGCCCAACAAGTCTGCTCACACAATAACCCTCCCCTCCACAAGTCTGCTCAAGACAAACCCCCCCCACCTAAAGTATCCATCTTTTAAGCAAAACTCTGTGGTACCCCCACCTGTTGGTCCCATCGACGCTTGAAGTCAAGCACGCTACTGGCCTCGACCACCTGGCGAGGAAGACTATTCCATCAATCGATCACCCGTTCAGTGAAGTATTTCCTGGAATCTTCCCTCCCTTAAGTTTTAACGGATGCCCTCGTGTCGATGTGGGACCCTTCAGAAAAAAGATTTCTTCCTCCACTTCAATGCGACCTGTGATGTATTTGAATGTTTCTATTATGTCCCCCTTTCTCTGTGCTCCTCGAGAGAATATAAATGCAGTCTGGTTAGGCATTCTTCATATGGGGTCTTTAAATCCTGAAACCATCCTAGTGGCCATTCTTTGGATCGACTCCATTCTCTTCACATCCTTTTGGTAATGAGGCCTCCAAAACTGGACACAGTACTCCAGGTGAGGTCTCACCAGGGATCTGTATAATGGTAGTATGACTTCAGGCTTTCAGCTGATGAAGCTCCTTCTGATGCAACCCAGCATTTGTCTAGCCTTTGCTGAAGCTCTCTCCATCTGATTGGCAGCTTTCATGTCTTCTCGGATGAGAACTCCCAAGTCCTTTCTGCAGTAGTTCTTGTTAAGTTTTCACCGTTCAGGGTGTATGTTCTGCATCATGCCCCGCCCCCCTGCCCCACCCCCATGTTCTTATTTACTTCTTTATTTCCACTTTATTTCTTTTTTTATTTTATTTTAAAATTCAAAACAAACAACAAAGATTACCATACCAGTGCCAGTGTACAGTTTTTCTTCTATGCAACCTCCAAACATCTCTGAACAAATCTCCCTTCCTAGAGGAAAAGATCTTCAGCAGGTAGGGCTTTGGGAAGCCCACCAATTTATATTTTGCATATGGATAGGAAGCATGGGGCATAGGGGGAAGAAAATGTAGTGCCCGTCATTTTATTGGACTAATACATTTCTCACTTAGCTTTCAGAGGTTAAAATCTCTTTCTTCAGATCAGTAAACTATACTGCTGTACAGTATCACTGTCCTGATCTGAGAAAAGAGGTTATGGTCTCTGAATTAGTAAAAAATGTATTAAAATTAGTCCAATAAACAGGATCACCTTATTTCCATTTTCTATTAATAAACAATTATCGAGGGAGAGTCAAGATGGCGTCATTGCGGACGGACGGACGTAGCAGAGCTCCTGCCTGTGAAAAATTTTGACCTTGTTTCCATGTTTGGAAGCATTTCTTTTTTGCTATGCCAAAGAGAAGGGGCAGGGTGGCGGTTTCAGCCCAACCGGAACCTGTCCTTATGCGAAAAGGAGTTCTTAGGGCCTTCCTCTCCTCCTTGCCTCAGGGCACTTCCGCTGAGCCGGACGTGAAGGAGGCATTGGCTTTGGGAAGCGAGATCTCAATTAGCCCCGCGGGACCAGCACCTCCCTTGCAGCCGAGAGAGAGGGTAGTGCTAGCAGCAACAGCGGCAGCAGTTTTTACGCTGCCTATGGAGTTTTCGGGCTGGCTGGCCCCCCAGGAAACTCTGGACGGAGGATCTTCACCAAGGGAGAAAACAATAACCTTGGCACAGAGAGGTGTAATGCTATCTATTCAACCCCTCATTAGACCTACCAAGATTACACTGGATTCGATTTGGACTGCACTGGACTTCCTGTACCAGGTATGCCTAGGAACCTTCCTCCTTGTTCAGGAATAATCTTTAAAGGTGAAAATGTGTAAAGAGGAATTGAAGGCCCAAGGGGAGAAATTCAGTGGTTTAGAGACACTAGTGCAAGGTCTTCAAACAACTTGTGGAACTGTTGTACAGGACAAGTTAGTTTTATTGAGGAAGATGGAAAATTTTGAAAACTATACCCTTCCAACTCCTCTTAAGTTCAAAACTTAATCTATCTTCATTAAAGTTACTAGGAATCACGTTTGATAGTAAACTATCATACTATCTATATTATCAGCATGGTAGTCCAACGTTGTTTCTATCTATTGCCTATGATAAGATCTCTATCTAAACTATTAGAACCTGCTTCTCTGAACATATTGATTCACTCTATTGGGGTTTTTTTTAAATTCTTTATTCATTTTTATAACTGACATCAAGTGCATCAAAAAGTAACCACATTTGAACTCAAATACATCACTTGAAATTCTACAATTCTTCATATTAAATGAATTTTATCCCTTGCCCCCTCCCTTCAATATTTTATATCCCACCCTATTCTTTCATTTGTACTAATTAGGGAAAATAATACCTATTCATTGCAATAATTTGTTAATGGCCCCCACACATCTTGAAATTTATTAACATTCCCTTTTTGAATAGCTAATGTTCTTTCCATTTTATAAATATGACACACTGAATTCCACCAAAAACTGTAGTTCAATCTATTCCAATTTTTCCAATTACAAGTTATTTGTTGTATAGCGACTCCTGTTAAAATAAGTAAAAGTTTATTATTTTTGGAAGATATTTGGCTCTTAGCCCTCATAGACATGCCAAATAATATTGTATCATACGATAATGCCACATGATTTTCTAACAAACAATTTATTTGGCCCCATATTGATTTCCAAAAAACCAAAATAAATGGACAATAGAATAATAGGTGATCTAATGTCCCTGCTTCAAGATGACAATGCCAACATCTATCAGACAGAGCTATTTAATTTTTGTAAACGAACAGGTGTCTAGAATGCTCTATGTAACAGGAAAAACCATGTTTGTCTCATAAATGCAGACATTGCACATCTCATCCTCCAAGACCAAATTCGTGGCCATTGAGATGCAGTAATTTGATGCTTAATCTCAATACTCCAAATGTCCCGAATACCAGTTTTTTGTTTTTTATTCATAAATCCAGATATTAATTTGTACCACTGAACGGCCTGGTGTCCTAGGAAGTCCACCTGAAAACATAAGAACTCTAAACTATATTGATTATTAAGGGGAGGGTTCTTTGAGTGGGCAGACTTGTTGGGCCGTCGGCCCTTTTCTGCTGTCATACTCTATGTAATCTATGTAAGATTCTTCCATTCAGGGAACCCCACCTGAATGGCCTGCTTCAGTTGCAACCACTTATAACTTTGTGATTTATCAAGACCAAATTTATGTTGCCACTGTGAAAAATCAAGCAGTTTACCATTAGAAATAACATCTTCTAATACACGTATTCCTGCAATCATCCAATGCTTCCAGATGACCTTAAATCCGCCAATTTGAATCTTGAAGTTCAGCCATATAGTTTGATTTGTTGATTTGTGAATTGGAATAGGTGTTAAATCACTCACATATCGTATTGTTTTCCATGTGTCTACAAATAATCTATTTTATTTATATAATCTAGGCATTTTGATACTAAGAACATGGCAT
Organism: Geotrypetes seraphini; assembly: GCF_902459505.1. Classification (NCBI taxonomy): domain Eukaryota; kingdom Metazoa; phylum Chordata; class Amphibia; order Gymnophiona; family Dermophiidae; genus Geotrypetes; species Geotrypetes seraphini. The sequence goes on along the minus strand of NC_047085.1, from coordinate 274,492,777 downwards.
AATTGCAGAGGAAACATAAGGCGCCATTCCAGCCATAACCAATCCGGGATATTATCAACGGGCTCTGGGAGGATCCAATACATACCCTGGCACAAAATATAGGATTGATGATATCTATAAAAGTTGGGAAAATTTATCCCTCCCTCTGTAATCGGTTTTTGTAGAGATACTAAAGCAACTCTAGCCTTTTTGCCCAGCCAAATAAATTTTGTAAGAATGCAGTTTAACTTTTTATAAAAGGACCCCTGAAAAAAACTGGTAACATACCCATTTGATAACAAACCACAGGCAAAATCATCATTTTAATAGTTTGAACTCTCCCCCACCAAGAAAGATGTAAAGGATTCCATTGCTCACACATTTCTGTAATAAAAAATTTTTATTCACTTGCATTGTTTTTTCTGTGTTTTTTATCCAAATGCCTACATATTTTATTCCGTCCTCTTTCCATAGAAAGGGGAATGTTTCAAATAAATCTTTTGTACAATGGACATTAAGTGGAAGAACTTCTGATTTACTCCAATTTATCTTGTACCCTGAAAATTTTCCAAATTTTTCTTTCAGTTCTAGTAAGCTTGGAATGGTTGTTTCTGGATTTCTCAAATGAAGCAAAATATCATCTGCATAAGCAGAAACTTTATATTCCCAATCTGAATAAGAATACCCTGTATCTCCTTCGCTTGCTTAATAGCTAATAACAAGGGTTCTAATACAATATCAAAAAGTAAAGGAGACAAAGGACAGCCTTGTCTAACCCCCCTCTGCAAACTAAAACACTCTGAAAAATTATTATTAATATATAATCTAGCAGCAGGGAAGCTATACAATGTTTGGATCATTTGTATAAATCCTGAACCTATATCAAACCATTCCATTGCTTGATACATGAAGGCCCATTCTACCCAATCAAAGGCCTTCTCTGCATCTAAGGATACAGAAAAGACCGGATCATTCATGGCTTTTGATAAATTTAAAATATGTAATGCCAACCTGGTGTTATCAGAAGAATGTCTCTGAGCAACAAACCCTGTCTGGTGCCTACCAATAATAAAGGGGAGAGTCTTAGCCAAACGCAAAGCCAAAGTCTTAGCTAAAAGTTTTCCATCTACATTGATTAAAGAAATGGGCCTGTAGTTTGAAACCAATGTGGGATCTCTATTTGGCTTTGGTTTTTTTTAACTGTCATAGAACCATGATGACAGTTTTTTGTGTTTTGGGGAAAAAAGCCTTCTAATGAGAGAATATTTGATTTCTACTAAAGATGTTCCAACCCACTATGTCATTTGAAAGACAGGTGACTACTTTTTTGTCAAAGAGAAGTTAGTGACGATGGAAGAGGTGGGAGGAGCTGGAAATGTGGCCTACAGCAAGCAGTGAGTGCCTTTTGAATGTTTGAAGAACGGATCAAAGTTTAAAGAACATTAAGGATCAAGCCTTATGCTACGCATGTGTCCACCGCCCTCTTACTGACCATCACCTTCATTCCGTGTGGTTCTGGGGTGAGTGCTGTGAGTCATAATATCCGCTTTTCTGGCGCACTGTCTTGTTTGAGGTGGAGAGTGGCTTGTTGGTACTGTGGCCGATATCTGAAAAGAGGCGCGATCAGAAGTGGCTTGGGCTATAAATAAGACACCGGAGGGTGAAAGGGAGAGAAGAGTTCCGGAGAAACTGAGAGAAAAGAGGAATTCTGTCTCCGCCAAGTCAAGTTATACAGACTTGTTTTGCTGCCATGAGTTTCGGAATCCATTTTTGTAGTCGCTTATGTTGACTTCTCACGAGGCCCTCCTCTGCCACCTTGTGCGGGGTTGCCTCTGATGGCGGCGGTGCCTGTGGGGCAGCGAATGATTACTGAGGGCTCTTGGGAGATTCAGAGTTCTGTGGGGCTTGCTGCCCGATTCAGCTCCTTTCCTCACTGCCACGGACTCAACGATTACCGGATGAGGGCAGATGAAGGCAGAAGTTTAGTGTGATTTTTAAGTTTGCACAGACTGGCGGGGAGTGGTACGTGGTGTTGAATAAAAGGGGAAAGCAAAGAGAATATGCAGCCCCCGAGTGAAACCTCAGCGCGTTTCCATTCATTTCCTTCCAGGGTTCCAACAGCCCAAACAACCAGAGCTCTCCTTCACTGTCACAGTGCCTAAAAACAGAAAACCTTCAGCTGCACTTCCAAAGTCAAAGGTGAACACATCGGAAAAAAAACCCACCAAAAAACACTCATCCTGTCAGATACAAACTAAAGGTTTGCTTCGGATGGCTGAGCAGATTGATCTACTTGATGGTCTTTGGCTGCTGCTGATGGTACATTTGTAGACATGGTCCTGGCTGATGGTGGACGGAGATTTGCGCTGCAATTGACTGCATCGGAGGGTCATGTCATCGGTTTCGGTTTGACCTTATGCAGCTGGATTTCTTGATAGTTGGGAGCATGGATTGAATACAAGCTGAATTTCTCTCCTTACTCAGGAGTTGCTTCAAATAGATTCCACTTTCTTCTTTTCAAAGGGTTGAATGTTATGAATTATAAGTAGAGTTGGGACAAAATGTTTAATTATTAATTTACGAAGTAATAAAGTGATGGTTATATTAATGAAATACGTTTATGTAATTTCATTACTTTAATGAATTTAAGCATATGTAGAGAATGTACTTTATTTAGTTACTATATTCCAGTATTTATTTATTCATTCTTTTTAAATATTTATTTATGTATTCAGACATTAATGAAATATTTTAGTCTTTAGGGGTTGATTAATTTTAATTTCATGTGGGGGAAAAAAGGGGTTTTAGATTATTGAAGTATTCAGTTTATGGATTTTAAAAGTTTATTGATTTATAGATTAATTACTTTGGCACTCTGGGACCTTATATTTATTCCCTGATATATGTTTTTAAAATTTCTGGTGTCAGGTCTCATTGTTGTAAGTTTGTTTAGTAGCTTAATAGAGGAATTTTGGTATGATTTTAGGGAAGTTAAAGGGTAGTTAATGGTCATATTATTAAAATATATTTGTTTGAGGAATTTCATTAATGAATTTCCAAATAGGTAGGGAATGAACTTTATTTTGTGGTTATAATCTATGCTTATTTGCCCACTTCTTAGAAAATATTTATATATTTATTTCGGTATTCATGAAAATTTTTAGTTTATAGGAGTTAATTAATTATAGTTATATAAGGGGAAGTAATGAATTAGGTTGCCTGGGGGAGGGATATGGCTGCTAGTCTAAATATGTCTTCAAGCAATTATATGATAAGGGGAGTAGGGAATTGGGGAAAAAGAGGGGAGTTTTAAGGGGTTTAGGGCGTGTATTGAATAAAGGGTGTATTTCTGTGGTGTATTTGGTATACTATTGTGGGTTTTCTTTAAAATTTTGCAATGAATTTTAAATTGTTTTCTTTAAATGTTAATGGTCTCAATCATCCTGTTAAAAGGAAGAAAACACTCAATTTTTTAAAGCAGCAAGGTGCGAATATATGTATGGTACAAGAAACTCATTTGACTGGGGGAATCTATGAAATTAGAAGGAGGGTGGATCAAGCAGTGTTTCTTTGTGCTGGCTGTGGGAAAGAAAGCGGGGGTGGCTATTTTAGTCCATAAGAAATGCTCAGCTATATTTAATTTTATTTCTACAAATCCTTCAGGAAGGTGGGTTCAAGTAAAGATGACCTTGGGGAAACATGCTGCGACGTTGCTTTGTATCTATGCCCCTAATTCAAATCAAGCAGAATTTTTTAAGACTCTTCAACAGGTACTTCTGCCACTGGCTGCCTCTAATCTAGTGGTAGCTAGGGACTTCAATGCTGTTATGGATCCATTGCTGGATAAACAACCTAGTAGGATTTTGAAATCACTGGGATTGGATAATTTAGTTCAATCCTGTGGATTAAAAGATATTTGGCAAATTCTCCATTTTAATGCTCAGGAATTTTCCTTTTGCTCCCAGGTTCATAAATCAATTTCAAGAATAGATTATGTATTTGTATCAGATCAATTAATTCAACAGGTAACCAAAGCTAGCATAGATTCAATTGTTTCTTTCCATCCACTGTCTGCCATCTCTCTGCCTCTATATGGCATCTTCTCTCCTATGCCCCTTCGAGAAACTGTATGCCTCCCCCTTCCATCTCTCCTTTCACCCCCATTGGTCTGGCATCTCTCTCCTCTCCTTACCTCTCCCACACCTCTCTTCTGCAATCCCTTTCTTTCCTCATTTTCCTTTTCAATTTATTTTCTGCATCCATCTAGATTATGTTCTTACTACCCTCTCATCAATTTCCTTTTTTACTGTCTACCTTCAGCTCGCCACCTCTTTCCCTCAACTCTTCCAGTATTTAACCCTATCCTCTTCCCTCAATTCAGCATATGCCCTTTTTTCTTTCTCCTCCCCACTTTCTTCCAGCGTCTGCTCCCCCTCTCTCTCCACTTCCATTCAGTCTGCTCCCTCTTCCCCACACTTTCATTCAGTGTCTGTCTCTCCTCTCCCCCCACTTCCATTCAGTGTTTGTCCCTCCTCTCCTCCACACTTCCATTAAGGGTCTGTCCCTCCTATCCCCCACACTTCCATTCAGAGTCTGTTCCTCCTCTCCCCTACACTTCCATTCAGTGTCTGTTCCCCTCTCTCTACCTCTTCCATCTACTGTTCACCCTCTGTCTCGCCCCTTCCATTCTCTGCCCTTTCTGCCCTTTCCATCCAGTGTCCCTGCCCACTCTCTCTTCCATATGGTAAGAAACATAGAAATAGATGGCAGATAAGGGCCTCGGCCCATCTAGTCTGCCCACCCCAATGACTCTCCCCTACCTGTCTCTGAGAATAGATCCCACATGTCTATCCCATTTGGCCTTAAAATCAGGCACGCTGCTGGCCTCAATGACCTAAAGTGGAAGGCTATTCCAGCGATCAACCACCCTTTCAGTGAAAAATAATTTCCTGGTGTCACTGTGCAGTTTCCCGCCCCTGATTTTCCACGGATGCCCTCTTGTTGCCGTGGGACCCTTGAAAAAGAAGATATCTTCTTCGACCTCGATGCGGCCCGTGAGATACTTGAACGTCTCGATCATGTCTCCCCTCTCTCTGCGTTCCTCAAGTGAGTAGAGCTGTAACTTCTCTAGCCACTCCTCGTACGGGAGGTCCTTGAGTCCTGAGACCATCCAGGTGGCCATTCTCTGAACTGACTCTAGCTTACGGTAATGCGGCCTCCAGAATTGCACACAGTACTCTAGGTGAGGTCTCACCATGGATCTATACAATGGCATAATGACTTCAGCTGAAAAAACTCCTGCGTATGCAACCTATGATTTGCCTTGCTTTGGAGGAAGCTTGCTCCACTTGATTGGCAGTCTTCATGTCTTCACTGACTATCATCCCTAAATCTCGTTCTGCTTCAGTTCTTGTTTGGATCTCGCCATTAAGGGTATAAGTCCTGCATGAATTTTGACTGCCCAGGTGCATGACTTTGCATTTTTTGGAATTGAAGCTGAGTTGCCAGGACCTAGACCAGTGCTCCAGTAGAAGTAGGTCGTGCATCATGTTGTCGGGCATTGAATATCTGTCTGATGTGCTTTTGCCCACTACATTGCTTAGCTTGGCGTCATCGGCGAATAATGTTATTTTACCTCGGAGCCCTCCGCCAAGTCTCTTATATAGATGTTGAACAGGATCGGGCCCAGGACGGAGCCCTGAGGCACTCCACTGATCACCTCTGTCATTTCGGATGGGGTGCCGTTTACCACTACCCTCTGAAGCCTACCTCCAAGCCAGTTCCCAATCCATTTCGTCAATGTGTTGCCCAATCCCATAGAACTCATTTTGCTCAGCAACCTACGGTGTGGTACGCTATCGAATGCTTTGCTGAAGTCCAGGTAAACAATGTCCAGGGACTCCCCAACATCCAGCTTCCTTGTCACCCAGTCAAAGAAGCTGATCAGGTTGGATTGGCAGGATCTCCCCTTAGTAAATCCATGTTGTCGGGGATCCCGTAGATTCTCCTCGTTCATGATTGTATCCAATTGACGTTTGATTAGAGATCCCATTAGTTTGCTCACTATTGATGTGAGACTCACTGGTCTGTAGTTTGCTGTCTCCATCTTGGAGCCTTTCTTGTGGAGTGGAATGATGTTAGCTGTCTTCCAGTCCATCAGTACGTTACCTGTACAAAGGGAGAGATTGAAGAGCGCGGATAGCGGTTCCGCCAAGACATTATACAACTCCCTGAGCATCCTGGGGTGTAGGTTGTCAGGCCCCATTACCTTGTTAACCTTGACCTTTGACAGTTCGCAGTAGACACTACTGTGTGTAAACTTGAAATTACTAAACGGGTCAACTGATTCAACCATTGTTTGTAGCTGAGGGCCGAGTCCCGGCGTCTCGCGGGTGAAGACTGAGCAGAAATATTCATTTAACAGTTAGGCTTTTTCCGCGTCCGTTTCTACATAGTCACCGTCTGGTTTTCTGAGACGTACTATCCCGCCTGAGTTCTTATTTCTATCACTGATATACCTGAAGAAGGATTTATCTCCTTTCTGGATATTCTTTGCTAGAGACTCCTCCATGCGGAATTTGGCCTCCCTAACTGCTGTTTTGACAGCTTTTGACTTGGCCAGATAGTCTACTCTAGAGTCCTGTTTCCCTGATTGTTTGTAAGAGATGAATGCTTTTTTCTTCTCCTTGATGAGGTCCGAGATTTCCGCAGAGAACCACTGTGGCTTATTGTTCCTACTCCGTTTACTTACTGATTTAGCATAGCGGTTTGTTGCTTCCTGAATGGTGGCTTTCAAAGTCGACCACATTTCTTCCACGTTATCGGTTTCTGCTTGGCTTTGTAGCGCCTGGTGAACGAAGTCTCCCATGTCTTGGAAGTTTGTGTCCTTGAATTTGAGGACCTTGGTCAGTGTGGTAGATTTAGTGAAACCTTTCCTGAGATTGAACCATACCATGTTGTGGTCACTGGAGGCCAATGTGTCACCCACCGAGACCTCTGTGACACTTTCTCCACTGGTAAGTATCAGGTCCAGTATTGCCTGATCCCTTGTTGGTTCCAACACTAGTTACCTGAGTCTAGCTCCCTTCATAGTGTTTAATAGCCTCCTGCTGCTGCCGGAAGCAGAGGAAAGTGTGACCCAATCCACATCAGGCATGTTGAAGTCACCTAACAATACTGTGTCCCCACGCAAGGTGATATTTTCTATATCTCCGATTAATTTCATATCTAGGTCATCCTGTTGTCTTGGGGGTCTGTATACTACACCAAGATACAGGCATTTGTCCTTCCCTCTGGTCAAATTTACCGAAAGGGATTCCCCAGTGTACTGTACATCTGTGACCTTAATGTCATCTTTAGTATATAACTAGTCTTTAAGCCCGTTACATTAACGGGTGCTAGAATATATGTTTGTCGGTCTTTCTTTATTTCGGTCTCTCTCTGCCGCTGTCTTTCTTTCTTTCTGTCTCTCTCCCTGCCCCTGTCTCTTTTTTGTTTCCTTTCTGTCTCCCTCCCTCCCACTATCTGTCTTTCTTTCTCTCCCAACTTCTTTCCAACGTCTGCTCCCCCTGTCCCTCAGACTTCCATTCAGTGGCTGTCCCTCCTCTCCCCCACACTTCCATTCATGGTCTGTCTCCCTCTCTCACCCCTTTTATCTCCTGTTCACTCTCTTGTTTTTCACCTTCCATTCACTGCCCTCTCTTCTCTTTCCATCCAGTGTCCGCCTTCTCTCTCTCTGTGTTCCATATGGCATCTCCTCCTTCCTTTCCTCCTTCCCTGCATGCCCTGCCGTGTCTTCTTCCCTCTAAGCTAGGGGTGCCCAATAGGTCGATCGCGATCGACCGGTAGCTCGCCAAGGCAAAGTGAGTCGATCATCCAGGACTCACTTTGCCTTGGCAATCTATCGGGCCAATCAATCTTCCTCTCCCCAACGTCAATTCTGCCGTCGGAGAGGAAATTCGGGCCAGCCAATCACTGCCTGGCTGGGCGGAACTTCCTCTCCAACGGCAGAATTGACGTCGGGGAGAGGAAGATTGATCGGCCCGAAGCAGAGAGAGCATGGGGTGGCGTCGGCGTCGGCTTTGGGGCCTGTTATCCATTGGTGGCGTTTGGGTCCTGTTCCCCGATGGCAGCGGTAGTGGCAGTGGCTTGGGGAAGGGCAGGGAGAAATAAAGAAAGGGGGCAGGCAGGGAAACAGAAGAAAGAAGAGAAACAGAAAAAAAGAAAGGGGGCATGAAGAGAGAAAGAAAGAAAGGGCAGGGAGAGAGGAAGAAAAAGTTGGGGGCGGGAATGAGGTGTGGAGAAGAGGAAGCTCCTGACTGTGTGGAGGAGAGGAAGCTTCTGACTGTGCATCCAAGAAAGATTGGATGCACAGTCAGAAAGAAGAAAGTGAAACCAGAGACTCATGAAATCACCAGACAAGGTAGGAAAAATGATTTTATTTTAAATTTAGTGGTCAAAATGTGTCTGAATTTATATCTGCTGTCTATATTTTACAATATGGTCCCCTTTTACTAAACCGCAATGATGGCTTTTTGCGCAGGGAGCCTATGAGCGTCGAAAGCAGCGCTGGGCATTCAGCGCAGCTCCCTGCGCTAAAAATGCTATTGTGGTTTAGTAAAAAGGGAGGGGGTGGGTATTTGTCTATTTTTGTATGGTTGTTACTGAGGTGACAGTGCATAGAGTCATCTGCTTTGACCTCTTTGAAAAAACCCCGGAATAGGAATGATAATTAACAATTCTATGCGTACAGTGTGCATTGTGTTTTTTTAAAATTTTATTGTAGGTAGATCATTTTGACTTGGTCATTTTAAAAGTAGCTTACGAGTCAAAAAAGTGTGGGCACCCCTGATTTAAAAGATTCTTGAAAACGTAATTGTTTGTTACAGCATTTCTGTGAAATGTCTAAGGTTCTCAGTGACACAGTGGGTTATTTTAAGAGTAGTTGTTTTTAGGATTTTGCTAAGTTTTTTTATGTTTGTATTTTGTAAACCATCTAGTTATAGAATATATATAAATTTTTAAAATAAATAAATAATAATAAATTGTGCACCCAACTTCGGGCGACCTATATAAAATCCGGAAGCTCATAAACACTAAAAGCCACACAGTGCTGGAAGGAAACAGAACAGGTGCTCCAGAGGCAGGCCTGCAGCAAGATTCTGGGGGAAATGAGGGGACATTAACAGACTTGGGGGGGATCTGGCTTGCAGGGGTTGGGGACAGGATGATGGTGACTGACTAGTGGGAGAAGCTAGTGTGGACTGAAACTTGCCTTGGATAGGGCTGGGATAACATGAATACTGGTGCGGAGATTGGCCAAGGGAGAACAAGAGAAGGAGTGAATCTAGGAAATCAAATGTCACTTTAGCGTCATATATCCTTCTGAGTAAGTTCAAGCAATCAAACTGACAACATCACTTGAAATAGTTCTCAATGCCCTAAGATGGGTAATAGCTACTTTGTCCAGCAGTGGTCCTTGCTCTCACACACTGGCCACATTGATATGGCCAGATTTAATGACATTTATTGGTAACCTATGAAGAATTTGAAGTTCTAGCCATTTTTTAATTGAATTTTCTGAAAATAATGACCTCTGACCACCTGAACTAAATAAAATCAGTTGTGGAATCAATGCAACAGCTCTCAGTAGAAGGACTTGTGGCATTTTACTGCCACTCAGTGGAGGAACACAGGTAAGTTAAAATATGTTTTTTTGCAGTGCTGGATAGTTTATTATAGCTTATGTTTTTAGAAAGCAGGATGCTAGTGAATATTAAACTATGCTTTTCTATATAGATTTGATGGCTGCAGTGAGTGGGCTGTTTTAACTCTGACTGTGTGCTTGTCTGTTATAGTTTTAATCAAACTGGTGAAGCTGCCTTTAACACTGCTTGAATGAGTTTTAGTATTCATGTATGCTGTGTCCTTAATATCTTGCCAGTTATCAGATATTTTTAATCTGTTTGTCTTATAGGGCTCATAATTAAAAAAAATAAAAATAAAAAGTTTAAAAAGTGGCCTAAATCGGTACTTGGACAATCAGAAAGCCAGATCGTCCAAGTACCGATAATCAAAGCTGGTTTTAGCCATATCTAAAACCAGCTTAGGCCTTTTCCCTGCCTCTAAATGCCTAGAGCAAAAAGAGGCGTTTTTAAGAGGAGGGGAAAGGGTGGGAGGTGGGCGGGAGGTAGGCCAACCTAGACTTAGTCGTACAGCAGGTATAACCAAAAGTTTTAACAGGTTGCCTAGTTGGCACCAGTGGCATATCAAGGGGGGGCGGTCCACCCCGGTTGCATGACCCAAGGGGGTGCACAGCCAGCCACCCTCCCTATTCTGCCACTGCTGCTTTCCTTTAACCAGCAACAGTGGCAGTAAACTGTAAACAGGGGTGTCCGGTGGTTGTTCAGCTTCTGACCGGCTCCCCTGCTCAAAGCCACGGGAGTCAGCTCCTCATGCGATCCGCGGCTGCGTCAGAAGCGTTCCCTCTGACGTCACGACATCAGAGAGGTTTCCAACGCAGCCGCGGCTTTGAGCAGGGGAACCAGCCAGAAATGCTGGGCAGGGAAGGGGGGATGTAGAAATGTTGCTGCTGCACAGGCAAGGGGGGGAGAAATGCTGCACAGGCAAGGGGGGGAGAGAAATGCTGCTGCTGCTGCTGCACCCAATTGGGGAGAGAGAGGGAAGGAGGGAGAAGGAAGACAAGGAAGAGGAACCAGAGATGCCAAGTCCATGGGAGGGAGGGAGGAAAAGGAAAAAAGGAAAGGAGATACCAGACCATGGAGGGGGAGAAAGAAATGACATGGCATGGGGGAGGGAAGGGAAGGAGATAGAGATACCAGACCATGGTGTGGAGTGGGAAGGAAAGAAAGGAGAAGAGAAAGAGAGAGATGCCAAAGCATAGGGGAGAGGGTGGAGACAGAAAAATGGAGAGGGGGGTGAAGCTGAAATGAATCATGTGCAAAGGAGAGAAGGGACACAGGATATACAGTTTATTGAAGGGTCATAGAAAGAGGAAAGATGCCATATGGAAGAGAGAGAGGGTGGACAGTAGATGGAAGGGGCAGAGAGAGTGTGGGCAATAGATGGAAGGGGCAGAGAGAGAGGGCAGAAGCTAGGTGGAAGGGGCAAAGAGAGGGCAGATGTTGCATGGAAGGGAAAGAGGACAAACGCTGTATAGAAAGAAGAGAGCAAAGAGAAGATGATTAAAGCAGAAACGACAAAAGGCAGAAAGATTTTTTTGTTGCTTTACTTAGAGAATCAGGTAGTATTGTAACTGTATTGATAAAAGTTTATAAATAGGAAATGGAAATAAGGCAATTTTTTGGACTAAACCCCTTTCCTCAGGTCAGGACAGGATACCATAACAGCAGTATACTGTACTGTTCTAAAGAAAGATTTGGCCTCTGAAAGCTAATTGAAAAATGGATCCAATAAAATGGTATTTTCTTATTTCTCATTATTTGTTTTATTTTTATTTGTTAATTTTGGAAAGTAGTGATTGATATGTATCAGTTTTTTCAAATTTACATCTACTGTCTTTATATTTTTTACAGTATTAGGGAACATGTGCCACGGTTTTTGTGGTGGTGTGGTGTTGCATTGTATGCAAAGTCTGGTTTCTTGGTGGTTCAGTTTAACTTTTGTCTACATATTTCTATTTTTAGTTTGTGATTATTCCATATTGGGCGAGAGTGTTTCTCTGCTCTGTGTGTATGAAAAGGACATAGTTTTCAGTTGGCATTGACTGTGCGAGATCTGGCTTGTTTAGTTTTACAATATGTGTTGGTGTTCTAGTGCTCACTGCAGTGTTTAAGATGCTGCCTTTTCCTAGGTACACTTGTGCAATATGTGGATTGTTACTAAAAATCATATTTTTAATATAGATGAAGGGAGTGTCAAAAAATAATGGGCCCCGGGTGTCACTTATGCTAGGTACGCCACTGGTCGGCACTTATACGTTTTGACTTAGACGAAGTCAAAACAGGTATAAGTGCTGAAAAGGGACCGGTGAGCTGATCATGGCTGCCGCGATCAGCTCAGCAGCCCCGGCAACCTGCCCACCAGCCACCGCAACAATCGCGGCAGAAGAGATGCCTCATCTCCCCTGCCACGATCCTCCCCCGAAGTGCTGCAGTTCGGGGGGGAATCGCCATCGCAGCAGGACAGATAGCCAATCTCTCCTGCCGAGATGCGACCCCCCCACTCCCTCCTGATCCGATACAGGCAGGAGGGAGCTCAGCACCTCCTGCCCCGGTGACCCCCCCGCCCCCTGATCCGATTCGGGCAAGATGGAGTACAAACCCTCCTGCCCCTGCAACCCCTCCACCCCCTGATCCAAAACGGACAGGAGGGAGCCCAACCCCTACTGCCCACGACGCACCCCATGACCACCCTCCGAATGGCCCCCAACCAGTGACCCTGCGACACCCCCCTTACCTATAATCAGTTGGACGGACAGGTCCCAAGCCTGTTCACCCGACAGGCCCGCCATCTACCGAATGGCGGGCTGTAGGGCCTGATTGGGCCAGGCACCTAAGGCCCTGCCTACAGGAGGGGCCTAAGGCAACTGGGCCAATACCAGTTGGCCCAGGTGCCTAAGGCCCCTCCTGTGGGCAGGGCCTTAGCGCCTGGCCTAATCAGGCCTTAAGGCCCACCATTCGGCACATGGTGGGCCTACCGGGTGGACAGGCATGGGACCTGTCCATCCAGCCAACTGATTTTAGGTAAGGGGGGTGTTGTGGGTGGGGAGGTGTCGCAGGGTCACAGGTTGGGGGGCCATTCAGGAGGGCCAATCGGAGATTTGGGGGGGCAATCATGGGGGGGTGCATCTCTCCTGCAGCGATCGCGATCACCCCTCTACTCGAACTGCCACGAACTGCGACAGGAGAAACACCAGTTATAGAATCCAGCTTTTAGGTGAAGGACTGGCTCCTCCTTCGCCTAAAAGGTGTGGTTTTGGGCATTTGGGGCTTAGGCTGTTTTGGGGTTGATATTGTGTTGTAAGTGTAGACATAGTGGTGGTATGGTCGTTTAAACTGCTGAATGTAGAGGTAGGCCATTCTCAAAAAAAACCCTCATTTTGGATGTTTTTTTATATAATGGACATTTTCCCTGCTTCTACTTTCAGCATTTAGGGCCTAGGCCAAAAGGGAATTAGACTTTTTTTTTTATTATGCCCCTCCACGTTTATACTTTGATTCTTCATGTTTAAATATTTTTATTAGTTTAAAATACAATATACTCCTCCCCTTATAACACCCCCCAAAAAACAATACAATTAGAACTCCAGTGAAATAAAGATGCAAAAACTAAACTAAAATTTGGTTAACAAACAGTAAGGGCTCTTTTTATCAAGGCGCAGTAGCGGTTTAATGCGCGGAATACCACGCGTTAAACCACCTGCCACACTAGTACCTAACTCCTCCATTGAAGAGGCGTTAGGATTTTAGGCTCCCGCAGGGGTTAGTGCGTGATGAAATGTCCAACGCGCTAACCCCCATAGTGCACCTTGATAAAAGGAGCCCTAAGAGCGGCATAATAATAAAAAAAAAATCTAAATCCATTTTGGGCCTAGAATGCTAGTCATCCAAAGTCAGAAACATCCAAAGTCCATTCTCAAAATATGTCCAAAATATTTTTTTTCCGAGAATTGTCTACTTGTATGTCCAGCCGTTTGATCGTCCAAACCGCCAAGTCGTCTGTCTTTATACTGCATTCTCATCCAAAAATTTGTCCCAAGTTAAAAATGCCTAGAACAAGACCTTTTGAGCATAGGAGGGGTCAGCAAAGTGATGGACTGGCCACAAAGACATGGCAACAGAGTAGTGGGGCACCTTACATGGCACTGCTGTGAACTTCACAAAAAGGGTGCCACAAACATTTTACCACAACTCCCTTATAGGTCATGATGAGACCCCCCCAAAACCTACTATACCCACTACCATCCCAATAGCCCTTATGGTTGCAGGTGCCACCTGTATGGTAGTACAGTAAGATTTGGGGGGGGTGCACATTTTGTACCATGAATGCAGTGGTTAGAGTGACTTATGGTTTTGGGTCCTCCTCTCTATGGTTCATTAGCACCACCCCTCCCTCCCCCCTCTCCCCCCCCCCCCCCCAGACTACTTAAGCCACCTCTACGCAGCTCTACTAGGCTGATGTTCTGGAGACAGGTATGTACTTTTTTATTCAGATTTTTATGGCGAGGGGGGAGGGTCAATGATCACTGGGGGAGTGTATGGGGGTCTGTACTTTGTCCCTGCAGTGGTTATTTGGTCACTTTGGATACCTTCTGGACACTTATACCTGGTTTTAGATCGCCTAAGTCAAAACGTATAAGTTCCATCTAGGCAGTCTCGTTAAACTTTTGATTATCACTGCAGAACAACTAAGTCTAGGTCGGCCCACATCCTACCCACCTTCTGCCGTAACCACTCCTCAAAAAATGCCCCTTTTCACTGGGCATACAGCGGCAGTGAAAAGGCCTAAGCTGTTTTTAAATACGTCTAAAACCCATTTCGATTATCGGCACTTGGGCAACCTTACCTTTTTGATCATCCAAGTGCTGATTTAGGCAGGTTTTTTAGATGTATTTCTGTTTCGATTATGAACTTCTAAGTATCTAAAGGAGCTCAGACTTTCCTAAACTGAGTATTCACACATTTTTTATAGCAATGACTTCCTCAGATTTTTGTGTAAGGCAAACACCAGCCCACCAAGCAGTTACTGACAAAGCAGCATATCTTCCTGAAAAGTACAAAATATAAATACAATAGATGTAAATTTTTAAAAATTGACATATTTCGGTGGGGGTGGGGGGGAGCTACTGAGCCCGCAGGAATTGGCAGCCTGATAACAGAGCTCCTGCACCTATCTGCAAATTTATAAACCACTGTATGCAAATCAAGGTTTGAAATCGATAAAATTATCAAACTAAAACACGTAAAGCAATACATTACTGCTCTGCAATCAAATTGGATGTGATTGCTGATAAAAAGGTAAATAAACGGCACAACCGGACCCGGCCTCTCCATCAAAAGTGTCATTACCGAATACAGATGGAGAAAGTACTCCGGAAATATTGGTGGAACTCCAGGGTCCTACCCCTCTTCTAACACAGCCACCCTTCCTGTCAAATTCTTAAGGGACTGCTCTAATTCTAACAGGTTTTCTTCTAAAGTTTTCACTTTTCCCTGGAGGATGCCCACATCCTCTTGTACTTTTCCTAAACAACAATGAATGTCCTGTAATTGAGCCATCTGCTGACCCAAAGTTTCTTGTCCTTGTGCCTGTTTGCGCACTTTCTCCATTTCTAAACCCTTTTGTTAAGATCCCTTTTGAAGTGAGCTAACTTTCTGGGACAACTGTTCTGCTTTGTTACATGTTCCTAGACCTGCCTCTATTTGGTGCTTTAGTGCCTGTATTTGGTCTTTTACCCCCTGGGAAACCTCCCTTAGCTAGGCGTACTCCTTTTTGCACTGTTCAGCCCCCCCTCTTTAAGGGTCCAAAGGAGTTGTTGCAAAGCCTCATCCTCTAAAGCACAGTTCTTCAACCGCCGGTCCGCGGACCGGTACCGGTCCGCAGGAAATTTTTGCCGGTCCGCGCAGGACCGGCAAGATTGACTCATTTGAACTTCCTGCCGGTCCGCGCAGGACCGGCAAGATCAGCATCGGAAGCGTGCGCTGGGCCGGAGAGATCTTGGGGAGCCTCCGACAGTGGCTTTCTCCCCTCTCTGCAGCTCTCCTTTACTTCCCAGCGCAGCGATTCACGAAGGCAGCCTCGGGGCTTTTGCTGAGTCGCGGCTGCCTCTGATGATGCAACTTCCTCTTTCCTCAGAGGCGGCGCGACCCAACAAAGGACCCGAGGCTGCCTTCGTGAATCGCTGCGCTGGGAAGTAAGAAGAGCTGCTGGGAGGGGAGAAAACCACTATCAGAGTCTGGGAAGCTGCTGGGCAGGGGAAAAAAGGGACAGCTGCTACTGGAAAGGGAGAAGGAGAGATGCTTCTGGGAGGGGAGGAGGGAAAGGAATCTGGGAAGCTGCTGGGCCAGGAAAAAAAAGGGACAGCTGCTACTGGAGAGGGAGAAGGAGAAGGAGAGATGCATCTGGGAGGGGAGGAGGGAAAGGAATCTGGGAAGCTGCTGGGCCAGGAAAAAAAAGGGACTGCTGCTACTGGAGAGGGAGAAGGAGAAGGAGAGATGCATCTGGGAGGGGAGGAGGGAAAGGAATCTGGGAAGCTGCTGGGCCAGGAAAAAAAAGGGACAGCTGCTACTGGAGAGGGAGAAGGAGAAGGAGAGATGCATCTGGGAGGGGAGGAGGGAAAGGAATCTGGGAAGCTGCTGGGCCAGGAAAAAAAAGGGACTGCTGCTACTGGAGAGGGAGAAGGAGAAGGAGAGATGCATCTGGGAGGGGAGGAGGGAAAGGAATCTGGGAAGCTGCTGGGCCAGGAAAAAAAAGGACAGCTGCTACTGGAGAGGGAGAAGAAGGAGAGATGCTTCTGGGAGGGGAGGAGGGAAAGGAATCTGGGAAGCTGCTGGGCTAGGAAAAAAAGGGACAGCTGCTACTGGAGAGGGAGAAGGAGACGGAGAGATGCTTCTGGGAGGGGAGGAGGGAAAGGAATCTGGGAAGCTGCTGGGCAAGATAAAAAAAGGGACAGCTGCTACTGGAGAGGGAGACGGAGAGATGCTGCTGGGAGGGGAGGAAGGGAAGAGAGTTGGACAGGAGGAGGAGGGAAGGGAGAATGAAAAAAGGAAGGAAACAGCTGGCAGAGAGATTAGAGGAGGGGAAGGGGAGACACAGGCATGAGAAAGTAGAGAGACTGATGATAGGAAGGGGTCAGCAGAAAAATAAGCAGAGGGACAACGATGATAGATCTGGTGTAGGAGAGATAAAAATGAAGAGAGCAGTGAAGCTGGAATGAATCATGTAAATAGGAGAGAGGGGCACAAGCTGGATGGAAAGGGGAGAGGGACATAGAAAGAAGACAGATACCATATGGAAGGGGGAGAGGACAGATAGTGGATGGAAGGGGCAGATGCTGGATTGAAGAGACAGAGAGGGCATACGCTGGAAGGAAGAGAGTGAAAAAAAGATTGAAAGCAGAAACCAGAGACGACAAAAGGTAGAAAAAAATAATTTTATTTCTATTTTGTGATTAGAATATATCAGATTTGAAATATATATCCTGCTAGAGCTGGTGTTAGACATAACTGGGGACTGCAAAACCCAGGCAGTGCTTCTTTAGCTTTCAACTGGCTTAGGGCGCTCTCTGACCAGGGGGCAGTTGCCCTAGTTGCACTCCCCTAAAACTATTCCTGTCATGTGTTACTTCAGTATTCTGTTAGCATGATATTTCTGTGTAGCATTCTGTAATAATTTGGCTTGTTCAGTTTTCTTGATAGTAGAGGGGATATATGTGAAGGGGAGGGGAGACAGGGGTTTTGTTGATCCTTGCTCTGAATTATTTGTATTTATAAAATGACAATTCTACAGAATATTGTTTCTTTTTATACTTTAATAAAATACATTCAATATAAAATCATAACTGAGGCTTGTGTGGATGGGATCAGATGATTTGTGGGGACCGAGCTCGCGGAGATGGGGCGGAAACGGGATTTTTAAATTTTAGTCCTAGTAGTTTGCCGGTCCACAAAATAATTATTTTTTTTCTGCCGGTCCACGGGTGTAAAAAGGTTGAAGAACACTGCTCTAAAGGGCTAGGGAAGGACGTAATCTCTGTTCCCTTCGGTAAGGCCAGACCACTGGATTCCAGGTGGTCTTGCAGGGCCAGGTCTTTCTTCCATTGAGCTAACTGCTTCATTTCTTCCCATACAGCATGAACTTCCCCTTTTAAGTCTTGTAACAAATCTTGATTCCTTAGTACACTCCTGGGTTCTCTACTTTCCTCCGTCTTCACCCACTCCCCCGTGGTCTCTAGCTGCATGCTTGTTCTGCATTCCCCTCCTACCTGGGCCCCCCTGAAGTCCGAGGATCCAAATCCCCAGGCACCCCATCATGTTGGAGATAAATAAGCCCATTCTTCTAACCAGGGTCTACTCATACGCTCGCAAATTAATTGAGCTATTTTATCCCCTGGATGAATGTGGAAGGGAGCACTCCCTAGATTGAAGAATAGGACAGCCAAGTTACCCCAATAATCAGCTTCCACTTGGATAAAATGTTGGGAACCAGGCCTGAACGGGGTGCTATCCGCAAATAGCATCCGGGTAGTGAAGAAACTTGGAGATCAGTGAGGATTACACCCTTTCACTGAGGCGGAATTTCTTGCCTCGTGGTGGCATACAAATCAAATCCTACCACCCCCATATACACTTGGGTAGGGGCTTTAGCCCGGGAGGACATTCGTACAAATCGTAAGGTGGGTTTGATTGCCTGGAACGGCGATTTTGCCCTCCCTTCCAGGATTCCCGGACCCCTCTCAGCACCTCCCTGCCTCTGGGTCCTTTATCACTAGGTAAATTGCCCCCTTTCTTCCCCAAGAATTCCTTTCTTCAATCCTGGCCAATCCTGACCTAGGAGTAAGGAAAAGGGGGCCTCCCTTATGACAGCTACCCATAGGGCACACCTCTGACCCTCGTATTCTATAGTTATCCAATATTGGGGACATAACTGGGTGACTCCATGAATACATGTAATTGGTACTTGAGCCTCCCTTAGGAGTGGTCTCTTATCCCTCCCTAATTCTTGCCAACACTCCCAGGACATTACGGTCTGGTCCGCCCTGGAGTCTAACATGGCCTGGATAGGGTGTCCCTCTACCTGGACCTGGACCTAATACTTGGGATCATACCCACGCTTGGTTCTTGTCAATGCCACAAAATCCTACCTTGACCGGCACTGCTTCTGATAGTGACCCTTTTGACCACACTTAAAGCATCGAGGGCCTGTTGTAAATGGCCCCTCTTTTCCTACGGGTGTCTTAGAGCCTATTTTCTGGGCAGGAAAACCCCTGTACTCTTTCTCAGAGACAGGCTTATTCTCAGTCTGCCTCATAGGGTTTCTAATCCCTCAGCCGTCTCCCAGGCTAGAGGTACGGGCATCGATATAATTTTCTGTAACCTCTACCACCAGAGTGAGTGCCTGACTTCTTGCTTCCACACCCATTCATGGATGTTTTTAGGCAGGGACTCCAAGAACTGCTCCTTCAGGATTTCTGCCAACAGTTCCCCAGGATTGTTTAAACAGGGCTGGAGCCAACCCTCCACTAACCTGCACAAGTGCTTTAGGGTGCTCTCCTTCTAGCATCTGAGCCCCATGGAACTGTTGTCTATAATATTCTCGGGTCAAGCTTAAGGTCTCTAGAATATGGGACTTCACCCTAGAATAATCAGTGATATGGTCAGGGCTTAAGGTTTGATAAGCAGAGAGAGCTTTCCCTGCCAAGCATGGTGCGAGTCTCACAGCCCACTGGTTTTCAGGCCATTCTGCGGCTGTGGCAACCCTTTCAAATGTGTTCAAAAAGTCATCTGCAGCATCTTGAGGTCCCATCTTACATAAAGATAGATATTGTAAAGTATTAGATCCTATCGGATTAAAGGCGCCTGCTGGCAGTACATTTACTCCTGCAGCTGTGGATAATTGCGCAGTCTGACTTTGTCCAAAAGTCTGCAGCTGTTCTGTAACAAGCTTCACTAACTCCTCATGGTGATGTTGAGATACCTCTTGGCTTGCACGCCAGATGTCTTGGTTAACTCTTATCTCTGCTTGCAGATCCTCCATTAGCTGCTGGCGTCCAGCGTCCATAACTGTGGCAAGTCGAGCCAGATCCATTGAACCACCTAGAAAGCAAACAGAAAGAAACTTCTCCAAGTTTGGCACTTCACTTAGCAGCTTCCTCACCCCTAATTACTGGGAGCCTCTCATAACGTCCCCTCAGTACCCTTACCGGATGAACATGATGAGTCTCAGCATTTTATCTCCACCCCACCACAGGGTCCACTGGATCTCAGGTCACTGCTACTGCACCACTCTCTGTTTGGGTTCGCTGACTTCTTCCTGGTTAGGCCGCTCCACCCAGCTCCACTGCTCTTGGACTCAGGATACAAACAGCAGTCAGCAAACAGGGGAAAAAATCCCAGACAAAAATAGTCCACCGGTCTTTACTTTTTCTTTTAAAGACCACTAGGAGGCAGTAAATCCCATGATGACACCAATCATTATGTGACAGGGACCTGCAGCTGGCTGAGCAGAGACCTGTGCTTGGTCCCACAATCACAAAAGTCAGGATGGCTATGTGGTCTTATTCCCAATTACCCTTCCCCTGGTATCTCCCCAGGCATACCAGAACACTTGGGAAGGAAAATAAGACTGGTTTATTAGCATTCAAAAAAACCCCACTAACAATTTCTTTGTTAGGATATCAGGTTTTCAGGATTTTCACACATAAGCCAACAGGAAAACAAAGTCCAGCAAAATACTTTGCAAAAGAAATTCACATAGTCCCACTCTGTTTTAGCAAAGCTACAGTTCTCAGCAACCTGAGCAGAGCTCACACTTCTCAGTTCAATTGCCTCTGTTATGGCAGACAGGTTTAAACCAAAGAAAAAAATGTTTCATAAAAAAATGCTTCTCTTTCTTCCCCAGCTCTGACCTTAGCAAGGCAGGCTTTTAGGCTATGTCAGCTTCCAACCTTACAAAGTCCTTACTGGTAGCTTTTAAACAGAGCAAAGTTTTCTTCAGAGAAAAAAAAAAGTTTAGCAAAATTCACAGGGAGCACAAATGTTCCTTCCCTGGGCTTTATCCTTATCAGTTAATTAGCTTTAAACAATTCTTTCTTACAGTAAAGCAACAAGGAAAATCATATCAGCTTCAGTCCTTTCACAAAAAAAGTTACTCACAGTCCTCCATCTTGTGACACTCTTCAAAAGTCCATGTTTCCTCAGCATTATCCGGCAGTTCAAAAGTTGGCTGCCTGTCCATACCTTCCCCTTGTGGGTCACAGACAGCTTTTTCTGAATCTAAGTCCTGCATTTCAATATCAGAAACTTCTACTGGCTCCTGCTTTCTCATGTAATTTTCTTAGCAATTCCACGTTTGGCTTCCTGGGCTGGTTCCTTCCTCTTTGGCTAGGTGCTGCTCCCCCCTTCTAGCAAGCAGGGTTGCTCTCTAAAGTTCTGTGTTCCTGGCCCCTCCCCCTCCCTCTGGCTGGGACAGGAGAAGATTTAAAGGGACCTGCACACTTAAACGGGGACTCAGCTTTTGTAGCCTTTAAAGTGGCAATTTTACAAATGGGACTTCTAAATTGTTCCTGTTTTCCTCTCACGGGTTCTAAACCTTCCCTTCTTAAGCAGCTAGTAGGACAAGGCTCATATTCCTGAGGTTCAGGCTCAGGGTTGGCAGGGTCCTTGTTACAATGCACAGCATGGACATACAGATTTTGAAGTGTGCATGCGTGCTAAGGGTTTTATTATATATAACAAAAAGCTGACTCCAATAAAGAACTCCCTATGGAGAGTGGTCAATTAGGTATGTAACTCGCTCAGATGTGAAACTCTGGGAGAAAAGTTGTTAGACCTTCCTAAAAACAGTTCGCCTTCCAATCATTGCAGGTTGATAAACCTATGATCACGCTCTAAGGCAATATATTTGTATCAATTTTTCTTAAAAAATCTCTCAAAGTCCTTCAAATATGGAAAAATAATATCTTCTCATCTGTTTATCACAAAGACGCCATCACTGCATTAATAAGGTATGTTAAAGTTCACTTAACTTTCAAGTTAAATTCAGGGCAAATATATTGCCTTGGAGCATGATCATAGGTTTATCAACCTGCAATGACTGGAAGGCGAACTCTTTTTAGGGAGGTCTAACAACCTTCCTTTCAGAGTTTCACATCTCTAAGCGAGTTACATACTTTATTGACCACTCTCCGTAGGCAGTTCTTTATTGGAGTCAGCTTTTTGTTATATTCAATTTCTCTCTGACTTTCTTGTTTTGAAAATTTTTATCCCTGAAGCTCACATTAGGAAAAGGGTTTTATTATAGCAGATGATTAATATCTCCATTTTCATTGATATGGTTTCTATAGCATTCTTATATTCACCTCTAATAGATCAGCTCCCCTTTGTTATATGTTTATAAGCTTTTATTGTGTTTTTAATTATGCCAGCTTCTATTCATGTTTTAAATGTGATATTTTTATCTATGGTAAGAAAACATATTTATATATGTTTTTATGCTTTTGTTTGGTTTTATACATACTGTCTTTGAACATGCTCCAAATCAGTTTTTATTCACAATATGTTTTCATTCACGTGATGTTCTGATTATTTGATGCTTTATATCACAAGTGTGAAACTCAAGGACTGAGGGCTGAATCTGGCCCACCTGGCCGTTTTATGCGGCCCACGGAGTGATGCGGCATTTTCATTACCACCCCTGGTGTTATCTTCTGGTTGGCTCCCTGCTCCTCACTGCTGCAGTGCACAAAGCCACGGGCGGCGGTTCCTACATGCATCCTGCACCTGAACCGGAAGCCTTCTCTCTGACGTCATGTCAGAGGGAAGGCTTATAAGAACATAAGAAGATAAAGAATTGCCATTTCCAGATCAGACCATCAGTTCATCAAGTCCGGCAATCCGCACACGTGGAGACCCAGCCAGGTGTACACCTGGTGTAATTCTAGTCACAATACAATATTCTTCCAGAGAGAATCAGAAAAAAAACTTCTGTATACAATGAAATATTTAATACATCATGCCAAATAACATTCAACCATATGCCTCTCGTAAGGAGATGTGCCTCATACTTTAAGCACTCCTCCCCCTATATCAATAAACAATACAAATAGCAGTTCAAATAGCAGCAAAAAAGAGCAGCATTCGATAATAGAAGTAGAGGGGTACTTATCTTCGTTGAAAAGTTTTTTGTAAAGTCTTGAACTCAGCTGCAATTCTAAAGTGCTTAGTGCTCTTCACATGTAACATTCACACAGACACCGACAAAAAAATCCATAGTTCATTAATGCAAGAAGCAATTCATAAATGCAAAAATCAGTTCACAGTCCACCACTCCAATATGTTAAAATCCAGAAACTTCCTCGACACAGTATGTAGTCTCCGGACTCAATACGTGTTTCTCTTCAGCTTTGTCAAGAGGAAGATATTTATAACACTATCTCTAAAACAGCGAGTAGCCTCTCATTGGAACGAATAGTCCTTGCACAGGACTCCATGGCGGCACACCCACAAACAGGAACGCTTTCACCCATATTCCTCTATGCCTCGTAAGGAGATGTGCGTCTAGTTTGCTTTTAAATCTGGGAATGGTGGATTCCACAATAACCTCCTCTGGGAGAGCATTCCAGGTGACCACCACTCGTTGCGTGAAGTAGAACTTCCTGATATTTGTCCTGGACTTGTCCCCCCTTAGCTTCAGTCCATGTCCTCTTGTCCGTGTCCTGCTCTATTTTGTCGATTCCTTTCAGTATTTTGAAAGTCTCGATCATATCCCCTCGCAGTCTCCTCTTTTCAAGGGAGAACAATCCCAGTCCAAGTCCACTTCTACTGTAGTGAGGCTGTCCTCTATTACTCCTTTGAACACTTTCACTGCTTCTGGTATTGTTGCAGTGTCCTCCTTTGTAAAGACAGATGCAAAGAAGGAATTTAGTCTGTCTGCAATTTGTTTGTCTTCCTTGATGTACCCTTTTCTTCCCTGGTCATCCAGCGGTCCCACTGCCTCTTTTTGTGGATGAGATGCAGGACACACAAGGAGCCACTGCCCGTGGCTTTGTGCACACTGCGGCAGAGAGGTGGAGGGAGCTGGCCAGAAGATAACACCGAGGGCGGCAATGAAAACACACATCGTACCACAGGCTGCATAAAACAGCCAGGCGGGAGCCATTCATAAGGTAATACACCCACTGGAGGGAGGCATCTAGGTGAGGCACAGCATGGACGGAGGAACATAAAGCTAAAGGGAATAATTTTATTTTGAATGTAGTGATTGAATTGTGTCAATTTTGAGATTTTTCATCTGCTGACTATATTTTGCACTGTTCAGGAAGAAATGCATTTGTTTCTTTTTCTCTGGGGTTGTACTGCATGCAGAGTCTTGAATCTTAGGGTTTCGTTTGTATATATTAGTACTTTTAGTTTTTGGTCCTGTATTTGCATAGGTAGGAATGAATGTTGAGAAGCATACAGTGTGCTTTGTGTAGTTTAATTTTGTGGTTAAACATTATGGGGCTCATAATAAAAAAAGTCCAAAAAGGGGCCTAAATCGGTACTTAAATGATCAAAAAGCCAGATCGTCCAAGTATCGATAATCAAAGCTGGTTTTAGATGTATCTAAAACCAGCTTAGGCCTTTCACCTGAGGTGTTTTTAGAGGTGAAAGTGCGGGAGGTGGGCCGACTTAGACTACTCGTACAGCAGGTATAACCAAAAGTTGAGCAGGTTGCCTAGTCGGAACTTACATGTTTTAACTTAGATCAAGTCAAAGCAGATATAAGTACCGAAAAAGGGCTGCTGAGTTGATCGCGGCTGCTGTGATCAGCTCAGCAGCCCCGGCAACCTGCCCACACCCCACTGCAACAATCGTGGCAGGAGATATGCCTCATCTTCCGCAAGCATGATAGCCCAACCCCTGAACTGCTGCAACCCACGGCAGGAGAGATGCCCAATCTCTTCTGCCGTAGTTCATGCCAGTTTGGGAGGGAGAGGTGATTGCGATTGCTGCTGTAGAGATGTCCAATCTCTCCTGCCATGATCCACTCCCACACCAAACCAATACAGATAGGAGGGAGAGCAAATCCCTCCTGTCCACAGTAACCCCCATCCCCGAAACAATAAGGGCAGGAGGAAACCCATCCCCTTTTGCCCACGGTGACCCCCCCATCCTTGAAACAATATGGGCAGGAGGGATCCAAGCCCTCCTGCCCATGACATACCCCCTCATGACTAAACCCCAGATTGGCCCCCCATACCTTTGATTGCCCTCCAAACACCATGACTCTGGACCCCTTCCCTCCCCCCTAGTCAAACAGTAGCCCTTCTCCCGTCCGTCAGTGGTGTGGTAGTTCGGAACAGAAGATCAGCTGAGGCAGGCACAGGTGTTCAGCAGGCGAATTATTGTACTGCACATGCGCAGCACGGATACACAGATTTTGAAGTGTGCATGCATGCTAAGGATTTTATTATAGCGGATGATTAATATCTCCATTTTCATTGATATGGTTTCTTTATCACTCTTGTATTAGCCTCTAATAGCCAAGCTCCCCTTTGTTATATGTTTAAGCTTTTATTGTGTTTTTATTTATGCCATGCTTCTATTCATGTTATGTTATAAATGTCAGATTTTATCTATGCTAAAAACATATTCATACATGTGTTTTTATGCTTTTGTTTGGTTTTATAAATACTGTCTTTGAACATGCTTCAAATCACACTGTTTTTATTTACGATATAAAGTCAGGTCTTTCCCAGGTTTTGGTAAAACTAAGAAAGGATTGGATAATTTCCTGCTGAAAAAGGAGATAGAAGGGTATAGATAGAGGATTACTACACATGTCCTGGACCTGTTGGGCTGCCGTGTGAGCAGGCTGCTGGGCACGATGGACCCCAGGTCTGACCCAGCGGAGGCATTGCTTATGTTCTTGCTTCCAGCATAGATTGTGGGATTTCACCCTTTTTTAAAGATGCCATTAAATATTTCTTGTAGTATTGGAGATAATATACCTATAAATTGTTTATAAACTCTTGCTGTGGGGCCATCAAGGCCTGGTGCGTTTCCTGTTGGTAAAGATTTACTCCTTGTACTTCTTCCTATGATATCTCTTCCATCTGATCACATTGATCTACCTCTAACTTCTTTTAGAGCAGCCTTTTCTAGTTATTGCAATACTAGTTGATGATCATGTTTTACTTCAGATATATATAACTTTTAATAAAGCATTGAAAAGTTATCTTAACTCTCCTGTCTCAGATATTACCTGACCCTTTATATTTTTCAAGTGTGTAATATGTTTGACTTCTTTTGCTTTTAATTGATGTGCTACTAATCGGCCTGCCATATTTCCCTCCTCAAAAAAGGACATTTAGCAAATTGCAGTTCATATTGTACTTCTATCTGCCCATAACTGTTTTAAACATGTTCGTATTAATTCTAACTTAGATTTCAAAGAATCTGTTGGGTGTTTTTAATAAATTGTTCTTCAAATTCCCTAAGGTGTGTCGGTAACTGAATGTTTTGAGTTTTATGTTTTTTCAGTCTAGCAGCCCATTTTAATATATGGCCTCAAGTAAAAGCTTTAAAACCATCCCACACCGATTTCAAAGCCACTTCAGATGTATTATTCAAAATAAAATATTCCAGAATAAGTTGGTTTAAGTCTGCTAAAACTGCCTCATTATTTAATACACTTTCATTTAATCTCCCAAATTGGAGAGATCTATCCAATTCCTTTAATTTCAGTTACACAACCACTGGTACATGATCTGACCACAACTGTGCCTCAATTTCTACTTTCTTCATAGCTGAGATGCTTATCCAAAAAGATAAAATTAATTCTTGAATACAAATTATGTACATGAGAGTAATACATAAATTGAGTTTTCCTCGGATGGCCTTGCCTCCATGCATCAAACAATCCCAGGTTTTGCATCATCCCTTGTAACTTTCCAATCTTTTCTACAATAATTAACCTTCCTGGTATTATCTAATGGAGAGAATAAAGTAACATTAAAATCTCCCCTTACAATCCATATTCCAATTGGCATACTCATCATCTTATCTTGTAATAACTGATTAAAAAATTTTCTGGTTTTCATTTGGTGCATACACTGATACTATATTATAAAATTTTCAATATAAAGATACATGAAGTATCAAAAATCTACCTTCCACATCAACATAGTGTTCTATAATTGAGACCTGAATTTTCCCTGAGATCATAATAGCCATCCCAAAGATTTTCTTAAGTGGGTGTGATGCTACTGATGTTTTTTCTTCAAATGTGTTTCTTGAATCAAACATATTGATGCTTTTAATCACAACGCCTCCTTTACTAGGCATTTTCTTTTAAAAGGAGAATTCAGGCCTCTAGCATTGATAGTTACCACAGTCAACTCATACATCTCAGATTTACTTTTACCCCTTCTAACCTTTATAACATCAGATATCCCAATCATACCCACATTTATCACTCTTACAAAACCCATGCATAAACTCACACAACTACAAATCAAATAATACCCAACTACCCATCCCCCTATCCCCTGTCTTGAAGACATCTCTCCACAGGAATGACCCCCTTTACTATTTACCCCCTTTTTCTCTAGAGATTATAAGACATAAAATGTATCATACTTATAAATTTTACCCCAAACTCCTCTTTTAGTATTCATGTCATAAATTCTTATAGCAAATTATTAAGTCTCATTTTAATTATTGACGATCTTAATCATCTTATTTCTTAACAGCAGAGTGAAGTCTGCCCCTATCAGCTCCAACTTGTTGCCATTTCGATATTTGAGTTGTTTGTTGTATTTCTCCTGTCCTAAAACAGAATTTTCTTCTCCCCATCCTAAAAACGGAAAGGTTTGAAGGGCTGCAGCTTTAGTTGAAAAGCGGTACAATGCTCCCTTCACATTAAATTGTAATCCAAATGGAAATGTCCCTCTATAACAAATCTGTTCTTCTCTGAGTTTTACTCTAAATTTATAATGAACTACAAAGTGAATGCTTCAGTTACACATTGAGCAAGAACATAGTTTCAGAAGTGTCCCTGAAGAGATCCAGAAATGACAAGAGATGAGAGTTGGATTTGTGTCAGTTTAGGGGAATTGTACAATGAGCTAAAAAGCAGCTAATTTTACATGTGTACATTTAGCTTTCTTTATGATTCATTTGTACATTGAGCTGCTTTGTGGTTGCTGTGTACATTCAGCTTGCTTTGTGGTTCATGTGTACATTGAGCTTACTTTGTGATTCATGTGTACATTTAACTCTTATTTCTCTCTCTACCTCCTCCCTCTCTTGTCTTCCTACACTTCTGTCTTTAAGCACACCCCATTAACAATTCTCCTGCACTGGCATAAAACCTGCACTGATTTGTTGCCACTTTGTAGTTCATTTGTACATTTAGCTGCTTTATAGTTCATGTGTACATTTAGCCTGCTTTGTGGTTGATGTGTACATTTAGCTTGCTTTGTGGTTCATGTGTACATTGAACTCTTATTTCTCTCTCTACCTCCTCCCTCTCATCTTCCTACACTCCTACCTTTAAGCACACGCCATTAACAATTCTCCTGCACTGGTATGAAACCTGCTGATTTGTTGCCACTTTCTAGTTCAATTGTACATTTAGCTGCTTTGTGGTTCATGGGTACATTTAGCTTTCTTTGGTTGAGGTGTACATTGAGCGGTTTGTGGTTCATGGGTACATTGAGCGGCTTTGTGGTTCATGGGTACATTGAGCGGCTTTGTGGTTCATGGGTACATTGAACTCTTATTTCTCTCTCTACCTTCTCCCTCTCTTGTCTTCTCACACTCCTGTCTAAGCATACCCCATTAACAATTATCCTGCATTGGCATAAAACCTGCACTGATTTTTTGATACTTTGTAGTTCATTGTAAAATTAGTTGCTTTGTAGTTCATGCTAAAAGAGCCGGAGGTATGGGTGTGGCTATAAGGGGAGATGAGGAGGCCACAACAGCTAAATTTATAATGTACTACTGATGAGGCTCTTTTGAACCTGGGCGTGGCAGCCTATTAAAAATGGACAGCTACGGGGTGGAATGGGCAAGCATAATAAATAAAATCACCATTATATTTTCCTTCCATTGCTCTGGATTTACTAGTCAGCATTTGATTTATAAGATAAGGACCTATCCAAGGGCAAAGGAGGAGGGGTTATAATTGGCTATATAAAATTTCAATTGGAGAAGCCAGAACACAAACCAGATAAGACAAATATGGGATAATATATTGACCTAAATCTTTGTTTTGTGCTGGTCACTGAAAACAGGAGTAGGCCTTCTCTCAGGTCACTAGAATTAATATATAAGCTCTGAAGACCAGAGAAGATACACACAGGCTGTAGCTTAGTTTTATGAAGTTCCATTGTTTCAATGTGTGCCCAGTCTGGTCTCCAGAGACCTGTGTGGCAGATAAGGTTTGGCTTTTGATCTGGTTGCTATAGAGATGGACTTTTCTTCTTACTACAGAGATTACATTCCAGGGGAGGGGGTTCCCTCTCCTTTTTGCAGGGTAAAGTTAGACATTCTAATCGAATATACAAAAAGCATATGATGAATTAAATTTTAATAAACTAATAATGTAGGAACTTTCATATTTAAGGGTTCAGATTGAAATATAATTACCTCTAAAAATTGTACTGGAAGATGCATATAGGAAAATGTAGGGTTTGTGGGAATGGATTGGCCACTCCCCTTTTTCTTTCACTGAGACACAGGAATTTCAGTTCATGCTTTTAAATGACTCAGTAACATGGGAGCAGTAGTTTGACTCTTAAAGAGAAATGATTTAAAGTTGTGTGTATGGATAAGTTTTCCTCTGTAAGTATATTATATTGTAATACTTTTTCCTGGTTTCTTCTGTACCTTTTCTTTATTAGATAAGCTAGTATTAAAATGTAATTTTTAGGAATGCTTATGTGAGGGGGACAGACACTCCCCCAATATGCATACAAGCGCCTTATATGGTATCAAGAATTCATGACCAATTATATGCAGGCAGTAAAATGTCATCATGTATTAGGTATATTTAAGTGAACCTAGCAGAACAGAATTTTGGGGGCGTTATTTCAGGGAAGTTGCATTTACACTCTGACTTGTAATGTTCCTCCATTGTACAAATGAATGCCTTATGAAACAGGACTGTCTGTAAACTTAGAATAAAAAATATTTGTTGGGAAATATTTGCACAATTATCATCCCGTCAGTGCACCTATGGGCAGGGTAGAAACAAACCTCTGCACACTACCAAGTCAATGCCTGTTTTCCTTATTTCTCTCTCTACCTCCTCCCTCTCTTGTCTTCCTATAATCCTTCTGTTCCGCCACTTATTTCTGTCAAGTGGGATGATCAGTGACACTCAGAAAAGCACACAGACAATATAAAGCATAAACAATAACACTTTATTATACATATATAAGAATTAAATATAAAATAGCATCACCTTGACCCCATATAACAACCATCTTCACCATTGGGAATCCCTGCAATAGATAGATGGGTGGACCAAAGGACTGTCCCTTGAGACGTGGATTCTCCCTCCAAACGTCATGGATTCTAAGGTTAAAATAGCATCACCTTGACCCCTTATAACGACCATCTTCACCATTGGGAATCCCTGCAATAGATAGATGGGTGGACCAAAGGACTGTCCCTTGAGACGTGGATTCTCCCTCCAAACGTCATGGATTCTAAGGTTAAAATAGCATCACCTTGACCCCATATAACGACCATCTTCACCATTGGGAATCCCTGCAATAGATAGATGGGTGGACCAAAGGACTGTCCCTTGAGATGTGGATTCTCCCTCCAAACGTCATGGATTCTGTATTTCGGGAGACGTCTTGGGTTCCAAGGTTAGAGGCAAGTCCCGTCTTTTATATTGGGTGAAAATCTGGGAAAACTGCTTGCCTCTTAGTAAGACAGCTGGTACTGGTCCTTTGTTATTTGTTTTGGCAACTCCTAGGTCAAAAAGGTCAAGATAGCAGATACTTGTCACTGTCCCTTTCTTTTTGATGTAGTTTCCCATCTGTCTTTACTGATGATCATCTGGTTTTACTGTCCTTTGAAGATCAATGAGGTCAGGATGTTAGCTCAGCTGTCCTTTTGAGATCAAGGAGGTCAGATCTTAGATAAGCAAGGTTATTGTAGAGACCATCTGGTCTTACTGTCCTGTGGAGATCAAAGAGGTCAGGATCTCAAATAAGCAAGGAGGTGTTGCAGTTTATTGTCTCTTTGATGCTATCCAGTTGTCACTCAAATAAAGAAAGTCAGGATAGGTGTTGCACTGTCTCTTTGATACTATCAAGAAGGTGTTACAGAGGCCATCTGTCTTTACTATCCTTTTGGTGTTGTCAAGGTAACACTCAGGACAAAGAGGTCAGATAGGCAGACTTGAGGAGACATGTCACGTATTATGCTGAGTCCATTTACCCCCTGGGCATAACATTCCACCCTTGGATCCTTAAGTCTGCTCCCATAAAAAGTCCTCCTAATAAAGGGAGAGGGTGTCCGTTTGTATACACAATCGTTTGTATAAACAATAGGTAAACCCACCATTAAGAAATGTTAACATAAGGATAGCTAAACAAAATTATAGAGTAAGAAATGAAGAAACACCTTTTGTGCCATAGCACTGCCTCTAGTCAATATGATCTGCCACAGAATGCAAGTTAGTATTTCCGTAGCAAAGTAAGGTTACATTGCTGTTTTGCTTTATTTAGAATTGCTCATGGCTTTAATCAGAGTAATTACCTTGGCAAAAGACATTTGATATAAACATACTGAAAAGGGAGCTTGAATAGCAGGAATTAACCGTAATGCTAGCAACACATACATTTTTATGTAATATTTAACCTTGAGGTTGAATGGTAACAAGTATGTTTTGTTCTGTTCATCTGTCTGTTGTCCATAGTAGCAAAGGCATCACAGTGAAAGGACACATTATTGTAGAGTTCCTTACATCAAATAACGTAAGCAACCCTTCACATGAAAAATCAGAACATTGTTTTATATCAAAAATTCCACCATGTTCTATCTAAGGGCGTGGATTTATTAAATAATACAAAAATCAATGAGGTATTTCGTAATTGTAACTGCTGGATAAAGTTAATTCTTTGTTGTATAAAAGACAAAACACGAATCTCACAAATAGTCCACGGTAAGGCTGAAGAAACATTACTATCTAAAGTATATTGCTGTATGATTAACAACATGTCATATCTTAGGGTTAGTTCATGATTATGTACAGTATTTGGCACCCATTCACCTTTCCATCTAAATACCTCTGCTTCTCTGGAGCCAAAATATGCTTGTTTGCCAGCCAGTATTTACTATACCTCAGGTTAAATTATTTCCTTATGTTCTCAACTGGTATGTTTGCAGTCTCTAATATTTCTTGCTAATTAGGCCTTTCACTTGAAAGTATCACGTATCGGGAATCATGAAAATTAATAATCTTATTAATATTATATTTGTGCTCTTACTCATGGCATACATTTAGGGTAGCTTCATATTCACCATCGATCACCGCAGTTATATGGTATCCCATTTTTCTTAGTAGCTTTGGTTAGGGTCTGGCTATGCTCCAGTTTCAATAGGCTTGCTATGCCACTCACATGCCTTCACTCACATAAGATTCCAGTGCACCACCCCCAGAGACCAGCCCTAATGTGAAGCGGCAGGATATAGGCTCACTTCTATTCTCAAGTCGGTGCCACATAATAGCGTCCTTGCACGGCACTGTATGTCTGGTTGCATCATCATCTTCTTGATCTGGTGAAATTTTCTCTTAACCCAGCATGTTAGCCAAATCATAAGAATAAGAGAGCAGAGCTGACCAATTCTATCACAAAGGGATGAAAGTCTATATGGAATAACATTTCCCAGTACGTGATTTTCCAAGGAAAATATTTCATCATGACTGTTTAGCTTCAATGCTTTAGTTACAATAAGCACCCCTAGTGGTATACGAGGAAAAAAAAAAAAACACTTTATGTACAGAATGTGATAACATGTGACACAATACTTGTGTGTAAGGTAGTATTTGTGTGAGATGAGAGAAACAACACTAATGCACTTAAAGGTATTCTGTAGGACATTCAGAAAATACACCTTTTTATGTTCTGGACATAATTATTATGTCATTTAGAAGAGACCATACACACGTACAGAATGTGATAACATTTGACACAATACTTGTGTGTAAGGTAGTATTTGTGTGAGATAAGAGAAACAACACTAATGCACTTAAAGGTATTCTGTAGGACATTCAGAAAATACACCTTTTTATGTGCTGGACCTAATTATTATGTCATTTAAGAGAGACCATACACACGTACAGAATGTGATACCAAAATAACTTATGTCAGAGATGTGCACTGCACTGTTTATACCTGGTAAGTTAAATAAAGATAGACCATTTTTTATTTTATTTAGCAACTATCAAATACCAATGAACACCATTTTACCAGGTATAAAGCTTTCTAATTTTTTCTCTTCAGATATCCTTTTATAATATAACCCCTAACTAAATTATCATTGGGCTGTATAGAAACATAGAAAGATGACGGCAGAAAAGGGCCAAGGCCCATCAAGTCTGCCCACTCTATAGACCCTCCCCTTAAGATTAGCCAATGTTTTGCCCTGACCCACGTAGGGATCCCACATGGGCGTCCCATTTATTCTTAAAATCTGGCACGCTGCTGGCCTCGATTACCTGTGAGCCATAGCATAAAATCATTGTGAGCATGGTTTTCATAAGATACTTTCTTGTAAGTGGGGGAATCTTTTTTGGAAAGGGAAATGGTACCATTTGGACTAATAGAAGGGGTGGAATAAACTCTGGAAATGGCCAATGTGCAATGTTGGGGTACCCCATAAGCTAAAACAGACAACACATAACAGAAACAGACAAACACAGAGCTTTGGCATGCTTTCTTCCATCGGTAATGATTCAGGGTTGAATTTAATCTGTAAATAAGCACACTATTAATCAAAAGAGTTACAAACAAATGTGGTATCCATTGGATTCCCACTATCAGGTCACAGTGCTGGACGTATTTTAAAGATGGCACAGTGAGATTGGTTCTCCTGACCATATCTGGATACTAAGCTTCTAAAAGAAAGAGAGATAGAAACTTAAGTTAATTGCTCCATATAGTTTTACTGGTCTTCTTTTCTATTTTTCTTCCATTTCAAAGCTCTGTCACACAATCGTAAGAGAATGCAAGCAGGGAAGTATTAATCTATAAAATATACAAGAGAGGTTTACGTGCAGGTACAGTGGTTCACAATGTTAGTGTTTGAGGTAAAAGACACATTTGCAAAATTACTTGGAGTGCAACTTCCTTATACTATCTAACAAAACTCTATACATTATATTTTGGTGGTAGTCTGGGAGATGTATATTGCCTCCCTTGCCAAGTGAATGCAAATTGTTCTGGACATTGCTCCACTATAGGAATAATAAAAAATGCATTGGTTCATGTTTATAATTTTAGTGGAGACACTACTGATCTCATAAGAATGTCTGGCAATTTACCAAAACTATAGATTCCATTGGAAAGCTGTAATGTTACCCCTTTTTAGGATATCTAGCCCTATTATATGTTAAGGAATCTCATTGATCAATACAGTATATTCCCAAATTGGTAATTGTCCAATTTTTAAAATTTGCAAATTTTTTTTTCTTCCTGCTTGTATAATTTTCCCCCCAATCCTGATATTTATATTCCTACACCCCAGTGTCCACTACAGCTTGTACCTTTTGCTCCCCAGATTTCCACTAAATATTTATCTCTACAGGCAGACACTGAGGTTTGGCATTCACATCATTGATCCTCCCACCACTTCCACCCTTTTAGATCAGGATAAAGAGTGGAAGCAGTTTCCTCAGAAGGAGCAGTTGGCACCGGCATAACCTCACTCTTGCTTACTTGGGCTTGAGACATAGATTTCTTTCCTAATCCTCTACTTTTGTACATTTTCCATAAAGTCTCTGTATCTTTCCCATCTATGTCTTCCCTCTTTACCCCATCTTTTATTAATGCCAAAAACATATCCCTTCGGGATACTCGATTAGCCCTGTTTGAATTGGCTTGTCCTTCCCTCTTTTTATCGAAAGTAGTTTGAGGTCCCCAGTCTCCCAGATCTCCTAACTGTCGGACCGCTTCCAAGACTTCCAAAATAGACCTGTCTGTTTGATTGATCAACAGAGTCATAATTACCTGTTTGTATACCGGTGCAGCATATCTGATAATTTTATTTCTCATGGATACAGTAAAAGGTAATGACATATATGTGTCAGCATGACCTATTACTAAAGCTACCTTCATAGCCTCTTCCTTAATTCTCATTTGTGCATCTTTCAATGTATACCAAACTTTATCATTGGAAGGCCAGTCAGATTCAAGGGGATATCACCTCGTGACACCCTTACCAATTACCTCTAATAAAGACCATTGGTTATAATTTGTCGGATTGGGATCCTCCCGTAGCGCATCTTGTACTGCTGCTTCTTGACTAATTCGAACGAATTTAGGGGCGTCTGTGGCATCTAACATAATCCCAGCTGCACCCAGCTCCTGCACCCGAATTACCCATTGTATTAGTGGCTCCCCGGTCCACTGTGTAAAGCGTGCCATAATATCCATGACTTCTTGCTGAGTAAAGTCTTCCATAACATCATTTCTAGTTAGATTTTCTCCTGTTTGTAGACTTCCCTGTAACCTTTGTTTCCTCACAGGCTTTGCTTCTAAACTTTCTGCCTGTTCTCCTTCAACACCTATATCCTCCTCACTGTTATTAGAATTTGAATCCCAAATATTCCCATCCCGTTTGTTTGGATTCCAATCATTCGGCAGATGATAAATTAAGATTTTAACTTTTCTGTAACTCACTTTCCACCTCCGTTTCTTGTATTTATATCGTGCATATCGCATAGCTGACTTTTCTGTTACATTTTGATAGGTTTCTACCTTATCCATTAACAACTTATTCTGACATTGTAGCATTGTAATGGCATGCTGTTGATTATACCTTTTCTTTTCCAGCTCTTCTAATTTCAATTGTAATTCCTGCTTAGCTTCATGCAAATTCCTCCAGTCTGACAAAATCATCCTTCCTTGTGTAGAAATTCCTTCTTGCTCTTCTCCTTTTGAGATTTTCACCTTTTGTAAGGAGGCACATAATTCATGTGGATCCCCACTTCCAAAAGTACAGGATTCACTTAATCCTGCTTCTACAGACCATTCAGTGGCCATTAATTTACCTATACTGTCATTCCCATTCGGTATGGAGGGATTGGGAGCCTGCTCCTCCACCCCTTGTTTTCTAGTTAGCTTTTCTGACGACCACATCGATCAACCCCACTTCTGGTACCAATTTGTTCCGCCACTTATTTCTGTCACGTGGGATGATCAGTGACACTCAGAAAAGCACACAGACAATATAAAGCATAAACAATAACACTTTATTATACATACCGTGTTTCCCCGATGGTAAGACACTGTCTTATTTTTTTTGGAAGGCCAAAATATGCTCTAGGGCTTATTTTCGGGGGGATGCCTTATTTACCCTTTCATGTCCCCTCTGTATCTCTATCCTTATTCAGTAGGTCCTGCTTACCCTTTCTCTTCTTTGTGTCACTATCTCCATTTTCAGCTTTCCCCCCCTTTTCCTTTGTTACTGCACCCTGTAGCTAGAATCTTTCCACCCTCCCTCCACTCCGGCCCAGCCCAGTATGAAATATTTCCTTTTGCTTCCCTCCCCTCTCTCTTTCACTCTCTCTTCTGCTCCCTCACCCACGAGTCCTGCATCTGGCCCTCTCCCTTCTACCTGCACCTGGCAAAACCCCCCTGCTCCGCGGCTCTCTTCAGCAACTTGTCAGCAGCGGTGATCAAGACAAGCTACCGACATCGAGGCCTTCCCTCTACGAGTCCCGCCTTTGTGGAAAAAGGAAGTTGAAACAAGCGGGACTCGCAGAGGGTAGGCCCCGACGTCAGAAGCTTGTGTCGATCGCTGCTGCTGAGTTGCCGAAGAGAGCCACAGAGCAGGGGATGTGGCCGGAAGCAGGTAGAAGGGAGAGGGAGATAGGAAGGCTATAGCATGACACCAACCCCGGCCCAGGATGATTTCTTTTTCAGGCGTGCATCTTACAAGTCCAGCGTTGCGGCGGGAAATAGCCATGCTGAGCAGTGAGCTCAGCACTACACAGATGAAAGCCTTGCTTGCTGATTGGTCCGGCGGCACAGCCGCCGGACCAATCAGCAAGCAAGGCTTTCATCTGTGTACGTGCTGAGCACACTGCTCAGCATGGCTATTTCCCGCCGCAACGCCAGACTTGTAAGTTGCATGCCTGCGTGACACACTAACGGAGCCACGGCAAAGGTGGAAAAGAGCCGCATGCGGCTCTGGAGCCGCGGGTTGCCGACCCCCGCGGTAGACGGAGGGACCACACGGAGTCAGCCACCGTACCACCCGATTCGGGTAAGCGCAGGTATCGGTGGGTGGCTTATTTGCGGGGGGGGGGGTGCCTTATTTTACAATTTTTTCTAAAAAGGGGGGGCTGTCTTATTTGATGGCCCTGCCTTATCATCGGGGAAACATGGTATATAAGAATTAAATATAAAATAGCATCACCTTGACCCCATATAACGACCATCTTCACCATTGGGAATCCCTGCAATAGATAGATGGGTGGACCAAAGGACTGTCCATTGAGACATGGATTCTCCCTCCAAACGTCATGGATTCTAAGGTTAAAATAGCATCACCTTGACCCCATATAATGACCATCTTCACCATTGGGAATCCCTGCAATAGATAGATGGGTGGACCAAAGGACTGTCCCTTGAGACGTGGATTCTCCCTCCAAACGTCATGGATTCTGTATTTCGGGAGACGTCTTGGGTTCCAAGGTTAGAGGCAAGTCCCGTCTTTTATATTGGGTGAAAATCTGGGAAAACTGCTTGCCTCTTAGTAAGACAGCTGGTACTGGTCCTTTGTTATTTGTTTTGGCAACTCCTAGGTCAAAAAGGTCAAGATAGCAGATACTTGTCACTGTCCCTTTCTTTTTGATGTAGTTTCCCATCTGTCTTTACTGATGATCATCTGGTTTTACTGTCCTTTGAAGATCAATGAGGTCAGGATGTTAGCTCAGCTGTCCTTTTGAGATCAAGGAGGTCAGATCTCAGATAAGCAAGGTTATTGTAGAGACCATCTGGTCTTACTGTCCTGTGGAGATCAAAGAGGTCAGGATCTCAAATAAGCAAGGAGGTGTTGCAGTTTATTGTCTCTTTGATGCTATCCAGTTGTCACTCAAATAAAGGAAGTCAGGATAGGTGTTGCACTGTCTCTTTGATGCTATCAAGAAGGTGTTACAGAGGCCATCTGTCTTTACTATCCTTTTGG
Organism: Geotrypetes seraphini; assembly: GCF_902459505.1. Classification (NCBI taxonomy): domain Eukaryota; kingdom Metazoa; phylum Chordata; class Amphibia; order Gymnophiona; family Dermophiidae; genus Geotrypetes; species Geotrypetes seraphini. Next base: position 274,454,675 of record NC_047085.1, on the reverse strand, counting down.
TGTTGTCAAGGTAACACTCAGGACAAAGAGGTCAGATAGGCAGACTTGAGGAGACATGTCACGTATTATGCTGAGTCCATTTACCCCCTGGGCATAACACCTTTCTTTAAGCACACCCCATTAACAATTATCCTGTACTGGCATAAAACCTGCACTGTCTTTTTGCCACTTTGTAGTTCATTGTAAATTTAGTTCCTTTGTAGTTCATTCTAAAAGGGCCGGAGGTATGGATGTGGCTATAAGGGGAGATGAGGAGGCCACAACAGTTAAATTTATACTGTACTACTAAGTCAATGATTGTTTTCCTTATTTTTCTCTCTACCTCCTCCCTCTCTTGTCTTCCTACAATCCTTCAAGCACACCCCATTAACAATTCTCCTGCACTGGCATAATAACTGCACTTGGTAGTTCATTATAAATTTAGTTGCTTTGTAGTTCATTCTAAAAGATGTGGAGGTATGGGTGTGGCTATAAGGGGAGATGAGGAGGCCACAACAGCTAAATTTATAATGTACTACCAAATCAATGCTTCTTTTCCTTATTTCTCTCTCTACATCCTCCATCTCTTGCCTTCTTACACTTCTGCCTTTAAGCACACCCCATTTACAATTCTGCACTGGCATAATATCTGCACTTGGTAGTTCATCGTAAATTTAGTTGCTTTGTAATTCATTCTAAAAGTGATCGGAAGTATGGGTGTGGCTATAAGGGGAGATGAGGAGGCCACAACAGCTAAATTTGTAATGTACGACAAAGTCAATGCGTCTTTTCCTTATTTCTCTCTCTACTTCCTCCCTCTCTTGTCTTTCTACACTCCTGCCTTTAAGCACACCCCATTAACAATTCTCCTGCAATGGTATAAAACCTGCTCTGATTTGTTCCCACTTTGTAGTTCATTTATACACTTAGCTGCTTTGTGGTTCATGTTTACATTTAGGTGCTTTGTGGTTCTTGGGTACATTGAGGTGCTTTGTGGTTGATGGGTACATTGAACTCTTATTTCTCTCTACCTCCTCCCTCTCATCTTCCTACACTCCTGCCTTTAAGCACACCCCATTAACAATTCTCCTGCATTGGCATAAAAATGCACTTTTTCCCAACTTTGTTCTTTATTCTAAATTTAGTTGCTTTGTAGTTCATTCTAAAAGATGCGGCGGTATGGGTGTGGCTATAAGGGGAGATAAGGCTATAAGGCCACAACAGCTAAATTTATAATGTACTACCAAGTCAATGCTTGTTTTCATTATTTCTCTCTCTACATTTTCCCTCTCTTGCCTTATTACATGTACTTCTGCCTTTAAGCACACCCCATTAACAATTCTCCTGCATTGGCAAATACCTGCACTTGGTAGTTCATAGTAAATTTAATTGCTTTGTAGTTCATTCTAAAAGTGATTGGAGATATGGGTGGGGGTATAAGGGGAGATGAGGAGGCCACAACAGCTAAATTTATAATGTACGACAAAGTCAATGCATATTTTCCTTATTTCTCTTTCTACCTCCTCCCTCTCTTGCCTTCCTACACTCCTGCCTTTAAGCACACCCCATGAACAATTATCCTGCACTGGCATAATACCTGCACTTGGTAGTTCATAGTAAATTTAGTTGCTTTGTAGTTCATTCTAAAAGTGATCGGAGCTATGGGTGTGGCTATAAGGGTAGATGAGGCCACATCAGCTAAATTTCAATGCTGGTTTTCCTTATTTCTCTCTCTATCTCCTCCCTCTCTTGTCTTCCTACACTCCTGCCTTTAAGCACACCCCATTAACAATTATCCTGCACTGGCATAAAACCTGCACTGATTTTTTACCACTTTGTACTTAATTGTAAATTTAGTTGCTTTGTAGTTCATTCTAAAAAGGCCGGAGGTATGGGTGATGTTATAAGGTGAGATGAGGAGGCCACAACAGCTGAATTTATAATGCACTACCAAGTCAAAGCTTGTTTTCCTTATTTCTCTCTCTATCTAATCCCTCTCTTGTCTTCCTACACTCCTGCCTTTAAGCACATCCCATTAACAATTATCCTGCACTGGCATAAAACCTGCACTGATTTTGTGCGACTTTGTAGTTCATAGTAAATTTAGTTGCTTTGTAGTTCATTCTAAAAGTGCCAGAGGTATGGGTGTGGGTATAAGGGGAGATGAAGAGGCCACAACAGCTAAATTTATAATGTACTACCAAGTCAATGTTTGTTTTCCTTATTTCTCTCTCTACCTCCTCCCTCTCTTGTCTTCCTACACTTCTGCCTTTAAGCACACCCAATTCTCCTGCACTGGCATAAAACCTGCACTCTTTTTTGCCACTTTGTAATTCATTGTAAATTTTGTTGCTTTGTAGTTCATTCTAAAAGCGCTGGAGGTATGGGTGAGGCTATAAGGGGAGATGAGGCCACAACAGATAAATTTATAATGTATTGAACAACCATTAGAAAGCAAAGCATGTCCTCCTTAGAATGCAGGATAATTGAATTATGCCATTGCATTTACACTTTGAAGGAACAGTTAAAGTAAAGTTCTGAATAAGTTAGAGGGTGACTAAAACTAGGGCTTTCAGTTCAGGCAAAACCAAATCTGCACCTGAAATTTGCTTCTTGTTTTTGACTAGAGTAGAATCTGAAACAGTAACCCTGTCCCCTCCCACTGATGCCACCATAAGCCCATTCCCCTGGGCCAACTCCCTTGACAAAAAACTATTCTGGCTGCCCACCAACTCCGCCCATCCCCCTACCCATAGGCCATCCATGGGCCTAACTTCTAAAACCCTGGTAGTGGCCTCCTTGGAACAGAAATGATTCTATGTCACTCTTGCCCATTGCATAATGAAAATGGTGGCTGCAACTTCCTGGGTGGGAAGTTGCAGCCACCATTTTGGGGATTGGAACTGATGTAGGCAGGAGCAATTGCTCCTTCTCATGCTCATGCCATTTCCATGTGGGGCTATCATTTTTCAGATCTGTTAGAAGAAATTGCAGATTTTACAATTGATCATTCTATAAGGGAAATGCATTAATTTTAAAATGTCAGTGTAATATGACACAGTTGCTGTTAGCAAGTTATACTTATATGAAAGCTGGAAAGCTAGGTACAAACCCCCAACAAATTTGAGGGCTCAGAAATTAGAAACTAAAATATGCCATCAAAAACTGGAAACCCTAAGAAGCAGACTTTGCCTGCAGAACAACACTAGAAAATCCCCCAAATGCATTCCCTCTTCTATTGAACAAGCCATTGGAGAATCCTTTTTCATGAAGCAGACATGCTCCAATTTAGTAAACTAAACATTTATTTGTTCAGCCTTGGTCAAGTCATTTTATTCTTCTAATTTCTTTGGTCCCAGTCTCTCCTGCTTTTACTCTGTGCATCTTCATTTGACTATTTCTAGGTTGTTCAAGATGTGTATAATCCTACTTTAATGATGGACCATTAGGATTACCATAACTTGAAGGCCCTTGTGGTTTTCTTGTGGCTCTCTGGGCTTTATTTGTGTTCCTTTGTGGTTTATACTTTGAATCCCTCTTCTTTTCTATGGTTTATTTCCAGGTTGTGCCATGCATTTCTTCGGTCTTTTTCTAATCCTCCTCTCCATCTGTCTCTGACATTGAGCTTTCACTCTTAGTTCTTTTCTGTCTCATGGATCAGTGCTGGGCCAATTTTATTCAATATATTGTATTTGTCAATTACATTGCTGGAGGGTTAGAAGGAAAAAATTGAATTTTTGCAGCTATCAAGATTTGCAACAGACTGGACACCCTGGAAGGAGTGCTGAACATGAAAAATGGTCTGTAAAAGAAGAATGGTCTAATATTTGGGAATTAAAAGCTTAATGTCAGGAAGTGCAGATTGATGCACTTGGGGAGTAGAAATCCAAGGGAGCTTAGAAGGGGACAGGCTGATCTGCACAGACAGGGAGAGGGACCTTGGGATGATAATGCCTGAGGATCTCAAGGAGACAAAACATGTGATGCAATGCTTGCTATAGCCAGAAGGAAGCCATTCCGTGTAGCCGGCAGATGAAAGGAGGTGTTGCCACTGTACAAAGTCATTGTTGAGGCTCCACTGGAAGTATGTTCAGATTTTAGGCCATATCTCACTAAGGCTATAAAGAGTTGAAGTAGTTAAGAGGAAGATTAAAAATTGAAAGTATAAATTTTAGAACACATGAGAAAAAATCTCATTCAAGAGTTTAAATGATGTACAAAGAGGAACAATGCCAAATTATACAATTTAAAATAATGTTTTAAAATAATACATTTGATATAAAATAGTAAGCGTGGAAATTTCACAATGTGCAGAGGTAAAAACCAATCTTTGTAGTAGACATCTTCAAAGATAAATTTTGCAGATAAAAAATAAAAAGCAAATGTCACCTGATGAATAGTTTATGTACATTTAATAGCAGGAAAGTAATACTTTATTATTGCCTGCCAAATATTTGGGTCTCATCTCTCCAATGGTTATCTGGTCAGTTTGGGCACCTTTTAGGCACTTATTCGTTGTTAAAACAAGTCTAACCCAAAATGTCCAAATTGTGTCCTGGATGTATTATAAAATGTTCAATTATGGCAGAAAAACATCTAGGTCATAAGTCCACCCTAGTCTTGCCCACACCTGTAAAACAGCCTCTTTTTTCATCTTTATTAATTTTCAATTCAAGTAAAGTGCATTAAATTTTACATACAATTATCAGAAACAGCACTTATATTCGATTAATAACAATACAAAATATATTCCCCCTTCCTTCCACTACATCCAATCAAGGAATAATACCAGATATATTTCCCCCCTCCCACCCTTCCTGGATGCATGTGCAAATCAAATAGGAAATAAAAGCAATATACAACTAGAGTTATAGTTTATTTAAAATTTTGAATAAACGCTTCTCCAAAAGTACAAAGCGTTGTACATAGTAATTTTAAATAGTTGGAAGACAAACAAGTTAAATAATTTAGACATTCATCAACTAATGTAGACAGAAACAATTATTCAAACATACTTATAATGGGAGTACGATGGGGAAAAAAGGGGAAGAACTACAATTTCTTAAAAAGTATACATAAAAGGAAAAAAGGAAAGGGAAAATAATTAAGCGGTATAAAAGTATATAGTTATGTTAACAAAATTTGGTAATGGACCCCATTTTTTAAATAATTTATTATGACCCAATATTTCTGAATGCATTTTTTCATATCTATAACAAACATAAACTTTCTCACCAAAAGGAAAAATTAAGCCTGTCCCAGTTTTTCCAATTCTTAGTGACCACTTGCATGGCAATCTCAGTCATAATAATAGCCTCCTTTTATACCTGTCTAATGGAGGTTTAGCATTCAACAATGTCCCACAAATGACCACATCATAGGACAATGGAATCGATGTTTCCAATATCATCTTGATTTTACCCCATATAGACTTCCAAAAATTGAGTATCAAGGGACAATAGAACAACAAATGATCCAGTGTCCCTATTTCAAGATGACAGTGCCAGCATCTATTTGACTTTGAACTATCCACTTCTGCAAACAAACTGGGGTCCAAAAAACTCTATGTAACACAAAGAACCATGTTTGTCTCATAGATGCTGACGCTGTACAGCTCATCCTCCAAGTCCAAATCCATGACTGTTGAGTAGCAGAAATCTGCTGCTTTATCTCAATGCTCCAAATGTCTTTTAGACTAGTTTTAGGCTTTTTATTCAAATATTCAGATATTAATTTATACCACTTGGCGGCCTGATGCCCTAGCAAATCAGTCTGGAAAGGACTTCTGGATCTCATCCTCACCGAGATTCTCATGAGACTCGAGATCTCATGAGAATCTCAGAGAGGGTGAGATCCAGAAGGCCTGAGCATGCGCAGATGCACAAGGCTCAGCAGCAGACCGGTGGCAGGCATTTTCTATCACTGGCGGTGCAGGGGTAAGGACAGGGCCAGTCGGGGAGGGGGGAAGAGGTGATAGCAGCACCGGTGGCCTCGGGTGGAGCATGGAAGTCGGGATGCGTCCGGCAGGAGTGAGCCAGCACTTGCGAGTCCCAGCAGAGGGGGTAGTGGCATCTGGAGGGGGGATAGCGTCCGGGAGCGGCAGATCCAACAATGTCCAGTCGGGCTCTGCGGTGGCGGCGTTTGCTTAGCCAGCACCACCCAAGTGAGAGGCAGCGAACAGCAGTAGAGGAGGAGAATTGGAGGAGCCGCGTGGATGGGTCTGTGGCAGAGGCAGCGGTGGAGGCGTCCCTAATGGTAATTAAGTTTTTGGGGATGTGGAACGAATTGTTCAAGTTTACACTAACTCTTATGGGAAAAGTTGCTTTGATATATGAGTGTTTTGATTTAAGAGCATGCTTGTGGAACAAATTATGCTCGTAAATCAAGGTACCACTGTACAAGTTAATTATAGTAAATAAGACGAGTAAGGGAAAAAACAATAGAAGGGGGAAAGCAGCAAGCTTCAAAGAAATTAAGAACTAAGATTCAGTTGATGCACCTAATCTGATTTTCTGGTTGATATGCCTAATCTAATTTGCTAGTTGTCAAATGCATCTTTATAAAGAAAGCATTTTAACTTGCTCTTGAATCTATCTAAGTTATGTTCTTCCCGTACATGAATTGGGAGAGAATTCCATATTTGGGGTGCTGTGACAGAGAAAATAAATTGCCGCTGCGTATTTATGGTTTTAAGTGAGGGAACTATTAAAAGATGTTGATCAGTAGACCTGAGTAACCCTTCTACACACATCCAGGAATCTCCCAAACCCTCCCCATCCCCATCCAACCACGCAATGTAAATCATGGGTAGCTTGAACACATATTGGAAGACCCATAGCCCCAGCTCCTCCCACCCTGCCAAACCATAATAAAAATCAAACTCATAATCATCTATGTATTTCAATTTTTAGAAATATAAATTGATATAACAAATTAATCTTGTAAAATAAACCATTGTAGTAAATATTTTTCGTTTAATGATACTAAAGTAAAGAATTATATCTACTATAATAAAATGCTAAGTGCGCATGTGCACTCTTACCTGCGTGTTCCCTGATCCCTGATCTGTATGTCTGTGGCAGGTAAGAGTACATATGCACACTTAGGGTTCCATTCTAGGAAATACGACTGCCGGCAGGGCTATAAGACTAGTAATCATATAATAAAATACTCTAACTCTCTTATAGAATCTATATAATCAACTAATAATTTAATTAATTTAAAAGCTGATAGCTAATATAAACCCCATAGTAAATATAACTCTAAAAATAATATTTAAAACCTTTCAATATGAGTTTCATAACTATATTCAACAATATTACCAGTCTCTTTTACAAAGCCGCGAGGAAACAGCCCCGAAGTCCTTTAATTTTCTATGGACTTCGGGGCCGTTAGTGCAAAGCAACCACTAGTGTGGCTTTGTAAAAGAGGCTGTATATCTTTCGAACAAAATTTAAAATTAAGAGATCAAATGATGCATTAAAGATAAGAATAAATCCCATTATATTAATTCAAAATTAAACATATATATGCTAAGATTGAACAATGAAATTACTATAACATTCCTCACTCCTCACCCTGTATGGTTTATAAATTTAGAATTAATTATAATCGCACAAGCGAGGAATATTTAACATTAAAAAACCATACATTCCCCATATCTTTACCAATCATTTATTATAAAAATAAACTAAAATATTAAAATCTCATCTATTTTACAATAGTACTGAGAAATAAAACTAAAATACTAACATATTACAATTTCATCCAGCTCCCTCTAATATCGCACAATATCTCCATGTCATTCAGATTGATATGTTATAGCCTTAGTCTCCAATACATAAGACACTATATTCTACCAAATATCTTCATTCGAAAAAGAAAAGTTGATGAGAGTAAGGATAATAAAACAATTCACCACCCTATTATGCTCTACATTAATGAGGGATTCATTGTTCTCACAACACTGACATTCACAGAAAGATCCTTAAGAAAGAGATTCAGCATGTATATATAGGGCTCCTTTTACTAAGCTGCGCTACTGGTTTTAGCGTGCATGCTAGACGCTAACGCCTCCCTTGAGCTGGCATTAGTTTCCCTGCGTAGAATGGAGGTTAGCACGAGCTAATCTGCAGCATGCGCTAAAAGTGCTACCACAGCTTAGTAAGCGGAGCCCATAGTCATACGGCTGAAGAAATCTTCATCCTAATGCTGACACTGGTACACCTCTCCAGATCTCATAAAAGAGCAATCGTGCACAGCTGATTCCAGTAGTTAGCTATCTTCCAAGTTTGATACGTCTTATCACACAGATTCTCACATGGCAGTATATTACTGATTGCTCTTTAAAATGCCATTTAATCTTTCACAGTCGTGATCCAGTGCCTTTCCCTCATTAAACGCAGTGTATGATTTTACTGAATCTTTTCAATTGAGAGTAGAAGAGAAAGATAAATCTCTTTGAAATGGCTTAATGCTTCCCGTTTCCTCCCACTTTCCCCAATTCACGCAGCACTTTCATTTGTCAAGCACCATCCTACTATTCAGCAACACACTACAAACAAAAAGTCCCTTTTAATTCAAGGCAGATTTTTCTTGTCACAGTTAAGAAGTCTTAACTCCATATCTTATGAACAAAAGTTTGTTCTGCTCTTAAGTGCTCTGCCTGAATAGCAATACGAACATCCACTGCCACTGCACAACTTGTAGATTACGATGTTTATCCCATCAAACTTGAATAATGAATAAACTTTACTAGAAAATATTTAAAAGATCCTATTTTCAGGGATCTTTTCTAAAAAACCCTTTCTTACACAGCTAATTGAATTTAAAAATTAATGAAATGAAGATGATCAGTCTTGTATAACACAAATACTCCCAACTGTCAGATTCCAACTGTCATTCACTAATCGTAATCATTGCATTGAATTCTGTTGTTCATTAATAAATTCCTGCAGTATTTTTGGATCATGGAAATGAAATGTTTTATTATTATTGGTGATTTTCATTGCGGATTGTCACAAGCCCGATCCCATTACGGCCTTGTGCCAAGGAAAAACCATAGAAACCACCCGGTGAAATTAGTCAGGGCTGATCACTATGTCCCTGCAAGCCAGGAACAAGATTAGGAAGCGCAGGCTGTGTTTGAGCAGGGTTTAGCCCATAGACGGGTGAAAATAGGTCTTGCCCCTTTAAATCCATCATCTTGGAAAGGGCTGGCCAAACAGGGTAGAAAGCAGCCTCAGCAAAAGAAAACCCTTCCCCCGAGTAGGGCTGGGTGTGGCACAACAGCTCTGGAACATTTAGAAAGCTGGCTGTCCCAGAGAAAGGAGGAGAGCAGGGAAGTTTCCAGGTGGAAGGAACCTACACCAGCCCAGGAAACCACAGATGTGGAAATGATAAACCCGGAGGCAAAGGAACAAACAGAAGAGAACCAGGCATTGGAAGACATGGAATGGAGTGTTCTACCAGAACCTGCTTTACCAGAAGCCATGGAAGTGAGCTGAACTGATTGTCTTTGAATTACAAAGTTGTTTTTTCTTAATTTTTCTTGTGTTGGCTGTCTTGCTATGGGGACAATGTTTAAGGACAATTATCAACATTGATGATATATTTTTGAGTGCGGTGAAAACCCTGAAGGTTGGATGCCGGTTTGCCAGACATCCAGGTAATGTGTTTCATGGGGTATATTTTTGTGTTCCTTGTCTTGCCAAGGAGCTGTACCGGCCACACCCGTAACCTTCTGCTCCGTAATGCTTGGAGAGAAGGGGGAGGCCCTGCAGCAGTATACAGCTCTGAGTTTTGTGTTTGGATTAAAGGCTACCTGGGACTAATTTGTACTTTGTGTTGTTATTACTACTTCAAAGTAGGTCTTGCCTGGGACATAAGTTAAACACTGGAGCATGAACCAGACCACGCTGGTGAGAACCATATTTTGGGCACATTATAATTGCTGTTATGTTTACACTTTTCTTTTCTTGCATTTTTGGTTTTGCCCTATCTGGATGATCAATGAATGATATTTCTTTCTTTTGATACTTATCTGAATTGTGTCATTCTGACTTTTTGTACACTGGGTAAGGTACCCACAATAGGGACTTCCTCCTACTTGGGGAAGCATGCCAGGGCGGTAATGTAGGCGTGTGCCGGTCACTGCTAGGGCCAAGAGCCGGCCACGCTACAGGATGTAATTGTAAGAACTGTTTTCTCAGTGCAGCAGTTTGCTTAGCAAAGTCTGGTAAAAACAGAATTCTTCCCTCTTGCTAATTTACCACTTTTGCTTTTGTCGCTGCCTCCAAAATTTCCAGTACTTGTTGAAATCTCAGTATGTTCAGTATAATTGGTCTTGGACCTTGCTTCTTACTGAGAACTCATGAAGGGACCCGATGAGCTCTCTCGATTTCAAAAGGGAACTTGAACTTGAGTGAAAGGATTTCAGGAACAAACCTCTGAAAAAATTCAAGTGTTTTTCCCCTCGACTCCCTCAGGTAACCCCACCGGAGAAACATTATTCCGTCCAGTACGGATACTAGCCTCCTCCAGCTCCCTTGAAAGCCAAGTAACTGTGTTATGATCTGCTTTACATTCTACCAGAGTCTCTTCAGGCATAGAAATCCAGTTCTCAATTTGCTCAGCATGGGCATTACAGATGGCTATCGATTTTACTCCACTGAGATTAATGGTATTTTCTTTCAAAATATTCTTGATAGTTTGCAGATCCTGTATTACTTGATCTAACATCTCTGTGTAGTCCTTAGGAAGTGGTATTTTTGACGGGATAGGAGGGTCTGGTTTAGACCTCTTCGCAGTTCCTGCCACCACAAAAGCTTTATCTAAATGCATTTGCCTTCCTGATATTTCTTCACTAAAAAGCAATCTGCACTTCAAAATTTAGACAAAAGCCCAAAATAGGCTTTTTCAAGTATTTTAAAGCAGAGTAAGGGAGAACATCAAAACTATGTGGCCATCTCCCAATGTGGCCAAGCTCTACTTCTACAACAGCCTCTCTAACATGCACTTGAGATTTAGATGAACTGTGGATGAACAGCATAGAAATCCATCTAGAAAATAGGTTTTGAAAACAGAATTGGAAAGGTTTGATCAGAAAAATAGCCATTTGCCCCTTATGCTACTTTGTGGACATTTTTCATTTTTGAAAATGAGCCCCATAGACAAACATGGTTTACTGGAACAGAATCAACATGGATTCAGCCAAGGAAAGTCTTACCCTCACCTATTTGCTTCATTTGCTTCCTCTTGCTGGCCAACCACTGCTGCTCCTGCTTTAGAGGGCGAGGGGGGAGGGTCAGTCGAGAAGTGCTGGTGTCCGGCTTCCCCCTGACCTCCCATGCATCCATTTACCTCATTTCAGCAGCCTGCAGAGAGGATCACTTGTGCTAGCAACCTCTGCAAGCTGCTATAGGCCTTGGGAGTTGTCTTCCCTCTGCCATGGTCTCGCCCCTCCTGATGTCAGAGGCAGGATTGCAGCAGAGAAAACAACTGCAAAGGCCTATAGCAGCTTGCAGAGATCACTAGCACAAGCGATCCTCTCCGTAGGCTGCTGAAATGAGGTAAATGGATGCCAGAGGTCAGGGAGAACATGCAGGCCTTCCGGGGTGTGTGTGCAGTCCATCGGGGTGCTGGTATAGGCCATCAGGGGGGACAGGCAGGCCTTCAGAGGGGACAGGCCTTCAAGGGGGGTGCAGGCCTTCAAGGGGGGGACAGGCCTTCAGGGGGGCAGGTCTTCAAAAGGGGGGTAGGCCTTCGGGGGTGGGGGGCAGGCCTTCAGGGGGGACAGACCTTTGGGGGTGCAGGCCTTCAAGAGGGGGTGCAGGCCTTTAAGAGGGGGTGCAGACCTTCAGGGGGGACAGACCTTCAGGGGAAGGGGGCACTGGTGTAGAAGTACATGGTGGGAGGGAGGGAAGGGGTGTTCAAAGACGTGCATATGCCAGACTTTGGGGGGACGAAATAAGGGTCTAAAAACAGGAGAGGGAGAGAAATGGTGCACAATGGGATTTAGAGAAGGAAGGAACAAAAAGGGAGAGAAGTTGGATACAAGGGATGGTGTGGAGGGGGGATAGAGATACTGTATAGGAGGGTAGTTGGGAAAAGAAAGGCAGATATGGTGGACCCTGGGGTGGTGGGGAAGGAGGGAGAGATGCTGGATAAAAGGGTAGTTGAGAAAAGGTGAATCTGTGGATGGAGATGAAATAAAGGAAAGATGCCAGACCTCCGGGGGAGGGAAGGGAAATGGAAGGGGAGGACAGAGATGGAAGATGAATGGTTAGTACAGACAAAGAAGAAAGGAGACCCTGGCAAGCAAGTTATCAGAAGACAACCAGAGCCTGAGACCAACAAGATTTAAATAATGACCAGACAACAAAAGGTAGAAAAAATAATTTTTTCTGTTTTGTGATTACAATATGTCAGATTTGAAATGTGTATCCTGCCAGAATTGTGTTAGACTGCAAATGTGAGCTAGGATTTAAAATAGAGATGAAGTCTTTTTTGTTTGTTTATTTTGTTTGCACCACAGCACCAGTGTGGTTAGAAGGCAAAGGGGGTGAAGAGGCTATAAAATAAACCCACCAGGATGTTTGAAAAAAACACTCAATTGGACTGGGAAATCAAATCGAAAAATTGATTCAATAGGCTGAATTAAATCCATTTTTTTCCTGAATCGGGCAGCACTAGTAAATAGACATGTGAATAAAGGTGAGCCAGTTGATGTGTATTGAGATTTTCAGAAAGGTTTTAACAAAATTCCTCATAAGAAACTCCTGAGAACATTAAAGAGTGATGGGATAGGAGGTGGTATTCTGTTGTGGATTAGGAATTTGTTATTAGATATGAGAAAACAGAGAGGGGGGGGGGAATGGCTGTTCTTCTAATGGAGGAAGGTAAATGGTGGAGTGCCACAGGGATATGTACTGGGACCGGTGCTATTTAATATATTTATAAATAATGTGAAATCAGGATGACTAGCTAAGTGATTACATTTGCAGACGATACACAACTTAAAATTTATGAAATAATATGCAAACTGTGAAAAATTGCTGAAAGACCATAAGAAACTAAGACTGGCATCCAAAGGCAGAAGATTGTGAGCCTACCTGGACAGATAGGGAAAATATTTAGGTATCTGATAACTATTCAATGTACACCACTTAGAATTTTAGTGGTACATAAATAAATACATAAGTATTGGGAAAAATAATCCAAATCATAGGTACTTGATCCTAGGAATCACCTTAGGAGACGGCATCCAAGAAAAAGACTTAGGTGTCATATGTAGACAATTTGCTTAAATCTTCTGCCCATGTGTAGCAGCAGCCAAAAAAGCAAACATGGTTTACTTATATGGTCTTAGGTTCAAACAATTTTTATTGATGCAAACAACATCAATTACAACATAAGGGCACCCCAAGGTGCATAATACAACAACAATGCATCAAGGGAAAGCTCGTAAGACCCGTTTCAAAATTTCGAGTTATGCCCAGCAGCATCTACTGTGAACTATCTAGACTCAAAGTGAACAAAGCCATGGGACCAGACAATCTACACCCCAGGGTGCTTAGGGAGTTGAGTGATGTCTTGGCAGAACCTTTATCCGCGCTCTTCAATCTTTCCCTAAGTACAGGAAGAGTCCCGTTGGACTGGAAAACAGCTAACGTCATTCCACTCCACAAAAAGGGATGCAGGACAGAGGCTGCGAATTATAGACCGGTGAGTCTCACATCGATAGTGAGTAAACTTATGGAAACACTAATCAAACACAAATTAGATACGATCCTGAATGAGGATAATCTGCGAGATCCCCATCAACATGGATTTACAAAGGGAAGGTCCTGCCAATCCAATCATCAGCTTCTTTGACTGGGTAACAAAAAGCTGGATATGGGGGAGTCACTGGACGTCATGTACTTGGATTTCAGTAAAGCTTTTGATAGCGTCCCACACTGGTTTTTTTAGCAAGATGAGTTCAATGGGATTAGGTGAAACATTAACTGCATGGGTTAAAGACTGGCTTAGAGGTAGACTTCAGAGGGTGGTGGTGAACGGTACCCTCTCTGAAACATCGGAGATGATCAGTGGAGTGTCGCAGGGCTCGGTCTTGGGCCTGATCCTATTTAACATCTTCGTATGGGACCTGGATCAGGGGCCTCGAGGTAAAATTACATTATTCGCCGATGACACCAAACTTTGCAACATAGTAGGCATAAGCACAGTGCCAGACAGTATGACGCAGGACCTACTTTTACTGGAACATTGGTCCATGACTTGGCAACTAAGTTTCAATGTCAAGAAGTGTAAGGTCATGCACCTTGGCAGCAGAAATCCATGCAGATCTTACACCCTAAATCAGGGGTGTCAAAGTCCCTCCTCGAGGGCCGGAATCCAGTCGGGTTTTCAGGATTTCCCCAATGAATATGCATTGAAAGCAGTGCATGCAAATAGATCTCATGCAGATTCATTGGGGAAATCCTGAAAACCCGACTGGATTCTGGCCCTCGAGGACCGACTTTGACACCTGTGCCCTAAATGGTGAGACCTTAGCAAGGGCTACAGCAGAACAAGACTTGGGGGGTAATCATTAGTGAAGACATGAAGACTGCCAATCAAGTGGAGAAAGCTTCATCCAAGGCTAGACAAATGATGGGTTGTAGCCGTAGAAGTTTTGTCAGCCGAAAGCCTGAAGTCATAATGCCGTTGTACAGATCCATGGTGAGACCTTATCTGGAATATTGTGTACAATTCTGGAATGATCTTCCACTGCAGGTAATCGAGGCCAGCAGCATGCCAGATTTTAAGAAAAAATGGGATAAGCATGTGGGATCTCTTCATGGAAATTAGGGGGGTGGGTCATTAGAGTGGGCAGAATTGATGGGCCGTGGCCCTTTTCTGCTGTCATTTTCTATGTTTCTATATACCCCCTATCTTCCCACCCCTAACCCCCCTCCCAATGGTACTCTCTTTTTCACCTCACTATGACGCATCAATACACTCTAGGACACCCATCTTAAGACCGCACTACGACCCTTAGGATGCAAGGTTTCTAAGTAAGGATCCCATATATGCATAAACAACATCTTTTGCTTCTCAGGCTTCCAGCATCTCTCGCCTCCCAGCTCCCATTATTGACTGCAGATTAGAGTGGTGTATAATACACTGCATTTCCAAACAAGATATAGTGGAATTAGAAAAGATTCAAAACAAAGAGCAATCAAAATGATAGAGAAGATGAAACTCCTGTCTTAAGAAGAAAGGCTAAAGAGATTATGGCTCTTCAGCTTGGAAAAGAGACGGCTGAGTGGTTTATGATTGAGATCTACAAAATCCTAAGTGGTGTAGAATGGGGTTGCACTATATGTTAAAGAGGGAATTGAATCAAATAAAATAAATATTCTGCATGGCATAGATAGCAGTATGGAATACTTATGGCTAGAAATTCCATGTGTGAAGGGAAGGAATATAAAGATTGGGTTATACTACCGTTTCCCAGGACAAAATGAGCAGACATGAAGAAATGTTTTCAGAGATAGGAAAGTTGAGGTAATCGAAATCACCCATTATTATAGTGTTGCCCATTTCTCCAACATTGACTAGTTAAATGTTACATCGGGGAGTGCTAGGGAGGTAAAACTCCTAGATGTCATAAATGACTGCTTCTTGGAACAACTGGTCCGGGAACCTACAAGAGGGGGTGCTATTTTAGATTTGATCCTTAGTGGAATGCAAGACATAGTTCAGGAGTTAACACTGTGTTGGGTCCGCTGGGAAACAGTGGTCATAACGTGATTGAATTTGAGCTGATACCGGGAGTAACGTTGCAAACAAAATCTACTGTAGGGGCATTTAATTTTTGAAAGGATGACTATGATAAATTAGGAAAATGGTTAAAAAGAAGTTAAAAGGATCAGTTGCAAAGATTAGGACTGTAAACCAGGCATGAATGTTATTTAAAAATACCATCATGGAAGCCCAGACCAGATGTATTCCACGTATCAGCAAACATGGAAAGACAAGGAAACGAGAGCCGGCATGGTTAAAAGGTGCAGTGAAAGAGGCTATCAGAGCCAAGAAAACATCCTTTAAAAAATGAAAAAAGATCCAATAGAAGACAATAAGAATAAACACAAGCACTGGCAAGTTAGATGCAAAACATTGATAAAGACAGCTAAGAAAGAATATGCAGAGAAACTTGCAAAAGAGGCAAAAACTCATACCAATTTTTTTAGGCATATCAGAAGCTGAAAACCAGTGAGGGAATCTGTGGGACCGTTGGATGATCAAGGAGTGAAAGGGGCACTCAGGGAGGATAAGCCCATAGTGGAAAGACTGATTGAATTCTTTGCTTCGGTCTTTACAGAAGATGTAAGAGATCTATCTGAACCAGAAATGGTTTTCAAGGGTGATGATTTGGAGGAACTGAAAAATCTCTGTGAATCTGGAAGATGTACTAAGCCAAATTGACAAGTTAAAAAGTGATAAATCGCCAGGACCGGATGGTATATGTTCCAGGGTATTAAAAGAACTCAAAATTGAAATTGCTGACCTGCTGTTAGTGATCTCTGTTGCTAAAATCGTCTGTAGTACCTGAAGATTGGAGGGTGGCCAATGTTACGCCAATTTATAAAAAGAGCTCCAGGGGAGATCTGGGAAATTACAGACCAGGAAGCCTCATTGCAGTGTCGGGCGAAATGGTAGAAATGATTATAAAAAATAAAATTGTGGAACATGTAGACAAACATGATTTAATGTGACAGTCAGCATGGGTTCAGCCGAGGGACATCTTACCGCACAAATTTGCTTGACTTCTTTGAAGGTCAAGTTTCAAGTTTTATTTTAATTTGATGAATCGCTTAATTTAATTTTTACTAAGCAAATTACAACATTAAAAAAAATAACATTTATTTTAACATAATGTTTAAAAATTTTAAAACAGTAGTTAAGACCAACAGACTTACAGACCGACCAAAACACTAGGTAAGAAAAGGGAAGAACTACAATTCAATATTTTTAGAGTGCAGGAGAGAACCATAAATGGAACCATTAGGAGGGGGAGGTGGAAACCTAGAAGATAATATAAAATTTTTGAACATAATTTATGTTAGCGCCGGTTGATATAGCATATCTAGATTTTCAGAAAGCTTTTCATTAATTTTTTCAGGAGCCTCTCATGAGGAACTTTAACTGTCATGGAATAGGTGGCAAAGTTCAGTTGTGGATTATAAATTGGTTATCAGATAGAAAACAGGGCAGGGTTAAATGGTCATTTTTTTCAATGGAGGAGAGTAAACAGTGGAGTGCCACAGGGGTCTGTACTGGGACCGATGCTATTTAATTTATTTATAAATGATCTGGAAATTGGAACGACGAGCGAGGTGATTAAATTTGCAGATGACACTAAACTGTTCAAAGTTGTTAAAACGCATGCGCATTGTGAAAAATTGCAGGCGGACCTTAGAAAATTGGAAGACTGGGTGTCCAAATGGCAGATGAAATTTAATGTGGACAAATGCAAAGTGATGCACAGTGGGAAGAATAACCTGATTCACAGTTACCAGATGCTAGGGTCCACCTTGGAGATTAGCACCCAAGAAAAGGATATGGGTGTCATCGTAGACAATGCAATGAAATCTTCCACCCAATGTGTGGCGGTGACCAAAAAATCAAATAGAATGCTAGGAATTATTAAAAAAGGGATGGTTAACAAGACTAAGAATGTTATATTGCCCTTGTATTGCTCCATGGTGTGACCTCATCTGGAGTATTGCGTTCAATTCTGGTCTCCTTATCTCAAGAAAGATATAGTGGCGCTAGAAAAGGTTCAAAGAAGAGCGACCAAGATGGTAAAGGGGATGGAACTCCTCTCGTATGAGGAAAGACTAAAACAATTAGGGCTCTTCAGCAAAGTTACACGAGAAAATGGAGTAGATTCTGCGCCGTTCACGGAGGAGGGTGTTTATGAGCAACTTGAAAAACTGAAGGTGGACAAAGCGATGGGACCAGACGGGATCCATCCCAGGATACTAAGGGAGCTCAGAGAGGTTCTGGCGAGTCCTATTAAAGACTTGTTCAACAAATCTCTGGAGACGGGAGTGATTCCTGGGGATTGGAGGAGAGCGGATGTGGTCCCTATTCATAAAAGTGGTCACAGGGATGAAGCAGGAAACTACAGGCCGGTGAGCCTCACTTCAGTTGTTGGAAAAATAATGGAAGTGTTGCTGAAAGAAAGGATAGTGTATTTCCTTGAATCTAATGGATTACAGGATCCGAAGCAACATGACTTTACAAAAGGTAAATCGTGCCAAACGAACCTGATTAAATTTTTTGATTGGGTGACCAGAGAGCTGGATCGAGAACATATGCTAGATGTAATTTACTTGGATTTCAGCAAAGCCTTTGATACAGTTCCTCATAGGAGGCTGTTGAACAAACTTGAAGGGCTGAAGTTAGGACCCAAAGTGGTGAACTGGGTCAGAAACTGGCTGTCGGACAGACACCAGAGGGTGGTGGTTAATGGAAGTCGCCCGAAGGAAGGAAAGGTGACTAGTGGAGTCCCTCAGGGTTCGGTGCTGGGGCCAATCCTGTTCAATATGTATGTAAGTGACATTGCTGAAGGGTTAGAAGGAAAAGTGTGCCTTTTTGCAGATGATACCAAGATTTGTAACAGAGTAGACACCGAAGAGGGAGTGGAAAATATGAAAAAGGATCTGCAAAAGTTAGAGGAATGGTCTAATGCCTGGCAACTAAAATTCAATGCAAAGAAATGCAGAGTAATGCATTTGGGGATTAATAATAGGAAGGAACCGTATATGCTGGGAGGAGAGAAGCTGATATGCACGGACGGGGAGAGGGACCTTGGGGTGATAGTGTCCGAAGATCTAAAGGCGAAAAAACAGTGTGACAAGGCAGTGGCTGCTGCCAGAAGGATTCTGGGCTGTATAAAGAGAGGCGTAGTCAGTAGAAGGAAGAAGGTGTTGATGCCCCTGTACAGGTCATTGGTGATGCCCCACTTGGAGTATTGTGTTCAGTTTTGGAGACCGTATCTGGCGAAAGACGTAAGAAGACTTGAGGCGGTCCAGAGGAGGGCGACGAAAATGATAGGAGGCTTGCGCCAGAAGACGTATGAGGAGAGACTGGAAGCCCTGAATATGTATACCCTAGAGGAAAGGAGAGACAGGGGAGATATGATTCAGACGTTCAAATACTTAAAGGGTATTAACGTAGAACAAAATCTTTTCCAGAGAAAGGAAAATGGTAAAACCAGAGGACATAATTTGAGGTTGAGGGGTGGTAGATTCAGGGGCAATGTTAGGAAATTCTACTTTACGGAGAGGGTGGTGGATGCCTGGAATGCGCTCCCGAGAGAGGTGGTGGAGAGTAAAACTGTGACTGAGTTCAAAGAAGCATGGGATGAACACAAAAGATTTAAAATCAGAAAATAATATTAAATATTGAACTAGGCCAGTTACTGGGCAGACTTGTACGGTCTGTGTCTGTGTATGGCCGTTTGGTGGAGGATGGGCAGGGGAGGGCTTCAATGGCTGGGAGGGTGTAGATGGGCTGGAGTAAGTCTTAACAGAGATTTCGGCAGTTGGAACCCAAGCATAGTACCGGGTAAAGCTTTGGATTCTCGCCCAGAAATAGCTAAGAAGAAAAAAAAAAAAAAAAAAAAATTTAAATTGAATCAGGTTGGGCAGACTGGATGGACCATTCGGGTCTTTATCTGCCGTCATCTACTATGTTACTATGGAAAATAGATAGCTGAGGGGAGATATGATTGAAGTCTGCAAAATCCTGAGTGGAATAGAATGGGTACAAGTGGATCAATTTTTCACTCCGTCAAAAATTCCAGACTAGGGGACATTCGAAGTTACAGAGAAATACTTTTAAAACGAATTGTAGGAAATTTTTTTTCACTCAGAATTGGTTTTTTTTAAATTTATGCAAATTTAACAATTTATAATATCAAATGATACCAAAGAAAAAGGATTCTTAAACAAAGTTTTACAATAATTATACATATAATACAAAATTCCTTTTCAAGCCCACAAAGTTGGGGAGCCAAACCTTAATATCAACTAATATAGAATACAAAGAAAACTAAGAATTGGTTCTTGATTCATTGAATCTTACCCATTCCCTATTTATTGGGACTCTGACATTCCTCCAATTTTCTCAGTAGTGAAACATTAAACCAACAAACCTCATTTCTGTTCATGAGCCAACTCCAATTGTTGTAATTGAATGGGATACCAAAATACATATTCAATGTCTTGTAATTGGACAAGAACTACAAAAAAGGCAGGAATAGTCAAGGTTCAGAGAGTGGTCGCTCAGAGTAGAAAACCTGCACACCTAACAAATATCAACTAAGAGAAGATAGAATATAGGGTGCCCTCAGTGTGGGGAAGCAGCGACGGGAGACAAGGCTCCAACGCTTAACGGCACCAGGTGAAGGTAATATATCCACACCCGCACACCATCATCGGGCACCCAGAAGTGTGCAACAAATCAAAAGTGCTAAATCACAACTTAGTAAATAACAAAGTCAATTAAAGTGTGTGTAAGGTAATAAACCACTGAGCGACCACTCACTGAAACCCCCAGCCAACTCCCCAACAAAAATAAAAATAAAAAAGCGGACTTAGCTCAGTGGTTTATTACCTTATTAACTTATTCAGTTCAAAGTCGAATTACATTACAAGAGGTTGGGTCAGTTACCAAGGAAATTACAATGGATAGTTTGACACGAACATTCAATAGAGTTTCTATAACAGGTGGATCAGGATAGTTACTAATACTGTATTAGTAACTATCCTGATCCACCTGTTATAGCAACTCTATTGAATGTTCGTGTCAAACTATCCATTGTAATTTCCTTGGTAACTGACCCAACCTGTTGTAATGTAATTCGACTTTGAACTGAATAAGTAGAGATAGAATAGAAATCCTAATTAACATAACATAACATTGTCCGGGGAGAAACAAGACGGTGTCTTGGTAGTAAGACACGGTGACTACAGCTCCTGTCTAACATTACCTTTTTAGCTCTTTCGAGCTCAAATATCAATATACCAAAAAGAGGTAGAGCGGCGGTAGCCTGACCGCCAGAGTCTACCTTTCTATGGCAGGGAGCCATCACCAGCTTCTTTGCGTCTTCGCCTCGGGGCGTTCCCGCTGAGCCGAACGCAAGGGAAGCATTGGTGCTGGAGAGTGAGATTTCGCTCAGCCCCGTGGGACCAGTGCCTCCTTCGCAGTTGGGAGAGGGAAACGCTGGCTGCAACGCAGACAGCGGGAGCTACACTGTCTACGGAGCTTTCGGGCTTGCTGGCTCCTCAGGACTCTCCAGCCAGATCATCCTTACCACAGGTGGCTACAGCGATTTCAGCAGTGCAGGGGGCATTACCAACTCTTCAATCCCTCAAGAGACCTGCTGAAATCACCCTGGAATCAATTTGGTCTGCACTGGACTCCTTCCACAAGGTATGCCTGGGAATCTTCCACTTGTTCAAAATCAAAATGTGAGCATGCAAAAGCTTGAAGATGATTTAAAAGTCCAAGGGGAGAAGGTTAAGAACTTTAGAACAATCTGTTCAAGGAGTTCAGTCTTCTTGTACTTTAATTACTCAGGCAAATTGGTGCTGTTGAGGAAAATGGAGAATTTTACTATACAGCTCAATTTAAGAATTTTGAACTTCCCATAAATACAATGTCCCCAAAAGAATTGTTTTATAAATTTCTGAAAGAAGTCTTTAAATATCCTGAAGATGGGCTTCCTCCTCTACATAAAATATACTTTATACCTATTTCTGTTAAAAAAAAACAAACACCAAAAAACCTTCAGAAGTTGCTCAGTCTAATGTGGATTTAAGTCCTATGAATCTATCTAGAATTTTGGAGACTTCAGAAGAAGCTGTACTTCGAACAACGCTTCTAGTGACATTTGTATTTCTACAAGACAAGCGCTTCTTCGCCTATTTTTTAGGTTGAAAGAAGTCTCTTTTATGGATGGCAAGATTTCTATATTCTCAGATGTCTCAAGAATGACACAATCAAGAAGGAAAAGATTCCTGGGATTGAAAGAGAATGTTAAAACTTTAGGGGCAAAATTTCAATTGCGTTATCCTTGTAAATGATGAGCCCCCACCACCATCCCCATTATCTCTGGGTTGGCCTGAATGTCCCAAATAAGAGGATGCAAAGTCAAGATAAACAGGGGTGAAAGGGACATAAAAATGAAGCAAGAACAACCAACAAACATGAATTGAGCTGTATAGTAAAATTCTCCATTTTCCATTTTCCTCAACAGCACCAATTTGTCCTGAGTAATTAAAGTACAAGAAGACTGAACTCCTTAAACAGATTGTTCTAAAGTTCTTAACCTTCTCCCCTTGGACTTTTAAATCCTCTTCAGGCTTTTGCATGCTCACATTTGCAGCTGACCTTCTGGACTACTTGTCGGATCCTCTGGCCTCCCTCCCCATCCTCAGAGAGTTTTCGTGAATATGTGGATTTCTCAGGTTTCCGTTTGAATTATCAAAAATTGGAGTCTCAGGCTTTCCCGGACTCTGTGCAGGTGGGCTGGGGACCTGGCTTTTCCTTGCATTGGGCTGACCACTCTTTTCATTATCTTGGTATACAGTTGTCTGTGAATGTTAAGGTTTTGTACCGTTTGAATGTAGATCGCTTGCTGCAAGAGACCAAAGGGCTTCTACACCACTGGATGAATCTCCCTCTCTCGTTGATGGGCTGTGTTCAGCTTTTTAGGATGATTATCTTTCCTAAGTGCTTATATTTGTTGCAAACGCTTCCTTTGTTTCTCCTGAAGGTCCTAGTGAGTCTCCAGAGACTGGTATTGTCCTTTTGTTGGAGGGGCAAGAAAAGTAAGATGAACAGTACTTTTCTTCAGGGATCCTGGGCCATGGGCAGTTTGGGGATTCCCTTGGTTCATCTTAATAATTTGGCCTGTCTGCTTCGCCACCTGTGAGACTGGCTTTTTTTGCTGGTTCTCAGTATACTGATGTGTTGGAGGCCAATTATTTCTTTCCCTGGGCTCTACCTTATCTTTTGCACTGGGATGGGAAGGTGCAGTTGGGCCCTGGGACCTGTAGCTGCTTGGTTGAGCCGTTTCGCCGAGCTTGGCGGTGTCTGTCAGCCTCAGCATTTTTGGTTGGTCTAACCAATGTCAGCAAAGGCCTATGGGAAATCATATTTCAGAATCCCCCTCCCTCTCTCCACTGGTCAGGCTATAACTCCCTGTACCTCTCTCCACTAATTCCATCCTTTTTTCCATTCCCTAGCATCATCTTATTCCAGCTTTCTTCCCTCCTGCCCTTCCATGGTTCCATCTCTCCTCCTCTATCTCCATGATCCAACATTTTGCTCCCTCTCTTTTCTGTTTTTCTTCTTCTCTCCCTCTTTGATGCTGAACAATGAAATGGAGAAAAAAAGAGATGCTGCATCTCTCTGCCTTCCATCCACAGGCCTAACATTTCTCCCTCCCTCCCATCCCTCCATCTAACTTCTCTCCCTTTCTCTTCCCAACTGCCCCCATCCCATCTCTCTCCCTGCCTGCCTCCCTCCCTTCCCCAGGTCCACCATTTCATTCTTTCTCTTGCCAACAGTTCTCCCTTCAAGTATCTCTTTCCCACTTCCTCCACACCACCCCAGGTCCAACTTCTCTCCCTTCAGACCATTGCCCACCATCTCTCTCTGTCCTGTTTCTGGCCCCATAAGCTCTCCCCCAGGCCCAATCTGGCACTTCTTTTAATACTTCCCTCACAAAAAAACAAACCAACATCCAGGCTTCCTCGGCCCAGCATGTTTTCCCCCTTCTCTCTGCGCCCATGCATCTCTACCTCATTCCTCTCCTATCACCATGTCCAATAATTCTCTCTGTCTCCGTCCCTCCTCTCTCTGCCCAACAGTTCTCTTTCCCTCTCTCAGACTCAATTCTCCCTTTCTATTATCTCCCTCACCTCTGCATCTTTCCCTCACTCCCTCCATTCTTCCATCTTATGGCTCAAGCTCCCCTCTAAATTTCCGTTCATGCCCCTCCCTCCTTCCTTCCATCATTTTTCCTAAGTTTGTGCTCCCTCCCCTCTCAAGTCTCATGCCCTTCTCCCTTTCTCCCTTCTGTGCCGCGGGTGTTTACCTTTTTCCTGCTCCCTCCTCCGTCTTGCAGTGTTTGCTCAAAGCTGTGGGCAGCGGCTCACACGCGCCTCCTGCGGCTGATCTGGAAGCGTTCCCTCTGAGGTCACAACATCAGAGGGAATGCTTCCAAGGTCAGCCACAGGAGGCACGTAGGAGCTGCTACTCGCAGCTTTGAGTGAACGCGGCAAGATGGAGGAGGGAGCCGGCAAGACGTTAAACAGCTGGGGGCGGCAGAGGAAAACACCGCATTGTCCTCAAGTGCGAGTGGGGCCGCACAAAATTCTTCATGGGGCTGCATGCGGCCCGTGGGTTGGACACCCCTTTATTACAGTTATTTCATTATATTTCCACAAGTCATTACAATTGCTCATTTCTTTTAAAAGTAATATATTACTGTCAACGCTGATAATACAATAGAAGAAACAAACAAGTCTTTCTCCAATTGATCATTTTGTTAGTAAAAGACTGATTTTATTCTCACATCAATTGATGGCCTTCCCTGTTACCCCTCTATTATTATATACCAGAGCTCTACTATAATGTATTATTTTTCCAGTTTGCTAATATTAACTGTAGAGCACTCATTAGAAAATCAACAAGCTTTCATTGTTCTTTGGTTAACTGATCTTGCATCATTGCTAATCTGAGCACAAACAACATAGAGAAAACCTCTTCCCTGTCTGGCACTATTTACTGTTCATAATGCCACACTCTACTCCAATATCTCTTGGTTTCATTACAATAATATAGTATATGGGATAAAAAGCCAATAACTCGCAATTCCAACATTGACCTCATAGTAGAAAACCTATGAATGCTGAAATTTTGGGACATAGTAACGTATTTAACTTGGTGTGGGGCCCATTGGCATCTTTTATTGCTTCTATATATGTGTTATTTCTCTAATTTTTGTTTGATTTCCTTACACATCCACGGTGGGAGGGAGGGGGTGGGAATGCACTACTATTTTAATTAAAACTAGGTTATTGGTCACCCTGGACCGCCACCTCACCCTAAATGCTCACACAGATTTATTGGTTAAAAAATGCTTTTTGGTACTATGGAAACTCAGAACCATCAGAAAATACTTTGATGCAGCATCCTTCCGCTTACTGGTTCAATCTTCCATCCTAAGCTTGCTCGATTATTGCAACATCATTTACTTGGGATCCTTTAAAAAAACTATTCTAAGACTCAGTCATTCAAAATTCAGCAGTTCAACTGATCTTTGGACTGAAGAAATGGGAACACATAAGCCCCTACTATCAAAAACTCCATTGGCTGCCCCTAGAGGCGCAAATCCTGTTTAAGTTCTCTTTTCTGTGTTATAAATCAATATTTGGTCTGGCCCCCACTTACCTAATTTCCCATTTTAATCTGGCAAGTTCTTTTAGGCCCACACGAAGAATTCATCTGTTCACCTATCCGACAATAAAAGCCTGCCACTACAAAAGATTCTTGGACAGAACTCTTGCCTTCCAGGCAGGCAAATGGAACAATTGGCTTAGTAACATTATCACGCTCTCCTCATCCTACTTCAATTTTAGAAAACTGGTAAAAACGAGTTTGTTCAATCGATTTGTAAACTAAGATTCTATACTGCTCTGCTTATTCAACCAGTAACCCTAAGAACTATATAGTTTTCCAGTTCTTTCATTATGTAAGATTATATTGTTGACTTTGATTGTAACCTCTTCGCTGATTGTCCAGCGCTTCTTGCTGTAAACCGCCTCGAACTTCCATGGCTTTGGTGGTATATAAGAATAAAATTATTATTATTATTATTATATGCCTTGGTATTTTTGATCAATTAAAGGGGAAAAATGGTAATTTGAAGTAAAGGATGAGACTGTTACTTGGGAATGATTTTGGTCAAGGACGTTGAAAGGAATCATGTCGGCTAACCTTTCCCAATGTATTTTATTATTGTATATGAAGTACAGTGGACCTTTTTTATATGAACTTTATTAATTTTCAAATACTGACAGTGCAATACATTTGTAACTGAACATATAACAACTCAAGAAAAGCACTTTGAACTTACAAATATTCAAAAACAATCATTTTTCACCTTTAATTGATAAAAAATACCAAGGCATATAATAATAATAATAATAATTTTATTCATCCTTTACTTCAAATTACCACACCTTTTATAACCCTGACAACTCAGTAAATGCTGAACTTTTAAAAAATGTATGGAAACTAAAATTGGATATCACTTATGTGCGATCTCGCCAGTAGCGTTTCCCTACCTATCTGCATCAAGACTCAGATTTTATGAACTATTTACTCACCCAGTGGGAGGACTTGTACTCTACAATACTCAACATCAAGATAATAATAATAATAATAATAACTTGTGTATAGCCAAAGTGCATACTGCTGGAGATTTTATGAACTATTTACTCACCCAGTGGGAGGACTTGTACTCTACAATACTCAACATCAAGATAATAATAATAATAATAACTTGTGTATAGCCAAAGTGCATACTGCTGGAGATAAAATATTATCAATCTAATCCGATTTTCAAAGATTCAAGTTTGCGGATAGCATTCTCACATGATAAAAATTTTAAAGGTATTTTATCTCCAGCAGTATGCACTTTGGCTATACACAAGTTATTATTATTATTATTATCTTGATGTTGAGTATTGTAGAGTACAAGTCCTCCCACTGGGTGAGTAAATAGTTCATAAAATCTGAGTCTTGATGCAGATAGGTAGGGAAACGCTACTGGCGAGATCGCACATAAGTGATATCCAATTTTAGGTTCCATACATTTTTTTAAAGTTCAGCATGCACTTTGGATATATACAAGGACAAAACCTGCTCTCCTGTGCACCCAAACCTATGCTCCAGTCAATTTTTTTTGTTTTCATCATTAAGGTGCTGTGTGACTGAGAAAGTTTTACAATAGCATTGTTTGTATGAGAGCCACAATAACTTGCACTATCACAGTATTATAAAATAATTCACACTATGGTAACTGTCATTTGAATGTTCTTAAACAATGACATCTACTTTTTTTAATAAGGCAAAATTAGCTTTTTATTTTATTTTTTTAGAATTCCACAAGTATTTTTTAAAATTATTTAAGCAATAATTCTGTTTTAAATCATTAACAGCTAAAAAAGGAACATACACTTATTAATCTGTGTAATTTTGGCAATACATTTTTAAAAATAACACAAGATTTAGTAGGTAAAAGCAAAACATAAAAAAAATCCAAATAAGTGAAGATAATCTAATACATGATGCTCTTCTTACAGTGCTTTTTCTTGCAGATCTCCTGACACTTATAAAAACATAGAATCCAAAATGCTCACACTGGGCACATAACAGTTTGGTGATCTCCAGGCCCCAGCTTGCTTCCCCAAGAGGAAACTAAAGTGGAAAGTTCCCAGGGTGACATGGTGAGATCGTTCTGTCCTCCATCTACACAGTCATTGCTGCAGCCTCACCCCACATGATCTCTGCTCCTAGAGGGATATTTTGTCCACATCCCACAGCACAGCATACTGTTAGTGTTTATCCTAAGAACTGCTAAATCATTCTTTAAGTGCATATTCTGAATCCAATGCATTTCTTCTGGTACATATTTCCAACAGGAAAAATTAAGTATTATGTGCTTGTATTAAGAAAACAGCAGGCTTCCCATTTTGAGGGGCACAGCCTCTGTAAACAGACTGCATAGATATAAAAAGATATCTTCTCTTCTTAGCAAAGCTGAGTTTTTTGTAGAGTCTGGAGGAAAAGTGTAGTCATACCACTTGTCCTATATCTTGTTTCTGAAGAGTTTTTGTCTTGTTGAATCATAAAACAAACTTAGGTTGGAAAAATGGCCTTAAAAAATGTAAAGCCAAAGATTTTATGATTCCTTTTTCGCCCTATTCTGGATTTGGTGATTCAGTTGTCGCAGCTGATCCTATAACCTGGGAATATGGTGGGATCAAATTATCCTGTCTCTCCATGTTAGTCAATATGGTTGGGGTATAAGGAGGGGGAGCCTCACTCAAGCTATTGGCATTATAGTTGTCTGGTATGTTCAGTACATGAGAGGCAGGAATACTTCCATCAGGGGCGACTTCACTGTATGGAGGAGGTTTCAAGTCATCTGCTGGAAAAGAACAAAAAAAAAAATTAGGTTCTTACCTCGATAATCTTCTTTTTTGTAAATGTGTCTAAAGCTCCTAAACCATAGGGTCTTGTATCTGAACCTGCAAGTCACTTGAAGAAAATTGTCAATCATGTTTTCAACTCCACCTCCTTCCAGGTAGCTGTTCCTGCTTCCTCAGTTCATACAAAAGTAATCAAGCAGCACTGGAAAGAGGGAAACGGGGAGGAATCCCTGACAACACAATTCTGATCTGTTCTGTAACAAACATTAGCAATAAACATATCATTCAAAAAGCTGCTATAAAAACAGATATAAAAATGTGTGCAACACAAAGTTTATATAGAGATCGTAGCTACTTGTTTGTCCCGCTAACCAGCAGAGACTTGAAACAGATTAAACACTACAGCATTCTCTTTCTTCTTTTATTTTCTCCCCGCTTTCCTGAAAGGCAGAGATTTCTCAGGCACTGGACTGATTCCAACTAGGAAGGCAGACAAAGCCCATATACAGGGTGGAGCTTAAGGTCCATTAGACACATCTACAAGAAAGAAGATTATCGAGGTAAGAACATAATCTTTCTTTCTAGTGTGATGTGTCTAGTAGTCCTAACACTAGGGACATACCAAAGCAGTCTCTTGAGTTTAGGGTGGGCCCATTGAGCCTACCTTCAATACGGACGAGGACCCAAAAATTGTGTCTTTCCTGGCTGCTACGTCTACTACTACTTATTTCTACAGCACTACCAGATGTATGCAGCACTGTACAGAGTCACGAAGAAGTCAGTCCCTGCTTGAACAAGCTTACAATCTAAACAGACAAGACAAACAAATAGGATGCCATAGATACAGTTAAGGGAAATGGTTAATCGCTGGCTAGGTTGGTGGGCAGTGGGGAATGGGGTTATGGATTGAAGGCTATATCAAAAAGATAGGTTTTCAGTCTGCTTTTAAACAAGGGAAGGCTCATGGCGGACAAACTCAGATAGTTTATTCCAGGCATGGGGGTCTGCTAGATGGAACGAAAGAACAAAGTCTGGAACTGGTAGTGGAGGAGAAAGGTGCAGCTAATCTGAGGAACAGAGTTCTCTGGGAGGTGTATAGGGAGAGAGAAGAGAGGAGAATATTGAGGGGCAGCAGAATGAACACACTTGTAGGTCAGCAATAGGAGCTTGAACTGAATGTGAAGGCAGATAGGGAGCCAGTGAAGGAATTTAAGGAGAGGAGTGACATGAGTATAGCGAGGTTGGTAGAAGATGAGTCGTGTAGCAGAGTTTTGCACAGAATGCAGTGGGGAGAGGTGGCACTGCAGGAGATCAGTTAGAAGTAGATTGCAGTAATCTAAGTGTGAAGTTATAAGAGTGTGGACAAGGGTCCGGATAGTGTGCTCAGAGAGGAAATGGCAAAGTTTGGAGATGTAGAGATAGAGGCGACAGGCCTTAGCAGTTTGTTGGATGTGCACAGAAAATGAGACGTTGGAATAAAAAACGACTCCAAGGTTGCGAGCAGAGGAGACTGGAGCAATGACAGTATTATTTACAGAGATGGAGAATGGAGGGAGAGGAGCAGCTCAGTCTTGGACATGTTTAGTTTCAGATGACGGCAGGACATCCAGGCAGTAATGTCACCCAAACAGGCAGAGGCTTTTTCTTGGAATTTAGGTGAAATTGGACTATAGGTGAAATTTAAGGTATAGAGAGGTAGATCTGCAGATGACACTAAACTGTTCAAAGTTGTGAAAATGCACACAGATTGTGAAAAATTGCATATAGGTGATACTGTAAGCCATGGGAGGAGATGAGGGCACGAAGGGAAGAGGTGTAGAGAAAGAAACGAGGTCCTAAGACAGAATACTGGTATACGCTAACCACTAGCAGAATAACAGCCGACAACAAATACACTAAAGGTGCAATGGAAGAGGTAGGATGCCCAGTCTCTCCCACCGCCAAGCGACAACCTCCCCTGCAGCAGGAGAGATGCCCACTCTTTCTTGCTGACAAGCGAAACTCCCCCCCCAACAGTGGAAGAGATGCCCATTCTCTCCCAATGCATCAAAACAACCTCCCTGCCTCCAACCCCTCTACCCAGTACCTTTCATTAAATGGCTGAGCGGAGGGATGCCTACTCCCTCTACCCATCTGGAACCGTCTCTTCCAAAATGGGCCTTCCCCTCCCCGGTGCATCCTGGGATGTACCGGGGAGGGGCCTGGGGCTCTGATTGGCCTATGTTGTTTATGGCCCATCCCATAGGAAGGGCCTTATACAACCTAAGCTAATCAGAGCCTCAGACCCCTTCCCGGATTTCTGACGGTTTAGCTTGCATGAATTTTAGCGGCGGATTATCAAATTAGCTTATCTCTGTTTTTAGTGAGGTTTCTAGCAGTCTCCGACATTGATATGCAAATGGGCTCTTCAATATTAAAATGAGCACTCCAAGTTTATGCCTTTTGGGCCTGGAGAAACCGCTTACATGCTCTGTTGCTGATGGAAAAGAGGGCGGCCAGTCACAGTCTTCGACGGAAAAGGCAATTTCTTCAAATTTGGGATCCTTATATTCAGTCTCTGTCCCCAAGAGTCCAGAGTGACATTTTGAATTCCTTTTAACCTTGCTCCAAGCCAGTGTTTTGGTGAATGGTTGGCACGGGGGTGGGGGGTGTTCTGGGGTGCGTGAGAGGACAATCACAGTTGTTTTTCTTGGTCCTGCTGATTACCCAGGAACTGGATCAATTCAGTTTTGACATTCACATCAAGCCCACAGATAGACATACATTTTTAGATTTTTGCAGCTGTCATCCAGCAAATTTGAGAAGGAATCTCCATTTTCTCAGTTTTTATGTTTAAAACAGAACTGTTCAACCTCAAGTAAATTCAAGCAACAATCAAAATCCTTGATGTTAACTGCAAGATCATAGTTACCCTGAAAAAATTTTTTAAAAGACTTTCAAACGTGACAAGTATTATAACAGAGACTGGCTTCTACAAAAAAAAGAACAAAAGAAGGATGACAACACAGATGCTGTTCTTATCTGTGTATTACGCTATTCAGCATAAGAGAATAAAAAAGCAAACATTATGAGAGAGAATTGGAAAATTATTCAATCTAATCTGATTTTCAAAGATTGAAGTTTGCGGATAGCATTCTCACGTGATAAAAATTTTAAAGATATTTTATCTCCAGCAGTATGCACTCTGGATATACACAAGGACAAAAATCTGTTACCATGGGTTTTTTTAAAATGTGGTAAATGCAGTATTTGTAAGATTGCAACATCTCTGAAAGAATATTTGAATCCGATAGATGGCAAGAAATATGTGATTAAACATTTTTTGACCTGCACTTCTAATTTATGTAATAGCATGTCCATGCAACAAATGGTATGTGGGGATGTCAACACGTCAGTTTAAAACTAGGATGACATAACATAAATTGAGTCTTAAATGTGAAAAACTAAATGCTCCCCTCGTAGAACACTGCATGCAGATGAAGCATAAATTTTCTGACTTGGGTTGTTTCTGTTCCAAATAGCTGAGGAGGGGGACAGACAAAGAAAGTTACATCAACATGAATCTCGCTGGATTTTTAGACTTAGTACCTTAAAATCAGCGGGATTGAACATGTCAGTGAATTGGTGTTCTTTTTTCTAAATTCATAAATAATCAGTTTTTAATTTATAAACAATTAGTGCTCTTTTTTTAAATTGAGCACTAATGCACATGCGCGTAAATGAGAATGACATCAGAAAGACTGAGTTTAAGAGCGCATGCGTGGCATCTGACAATTGCTAGCGCCAATTTTTGCTTCAGAACGGAAGCAAAGCTGTTCAGTGAGTAATCTCGTATATTATTTGTTAGATGTTCTTTAATTTGTTAAATTGCAATGTTAGTTTTAATTAAGTTATTTACTCAATTCTTGTAGCATGAACGTAGACCCCTGAAGAAACCAATAATTTGGCAAAATGGGTCCCGTTGGGCCAGGAACAAGCATATGTGACAGAAGAACCGGCTGAAAAAGTTTAAGGTAAGTGCTGGTTCCTGTCAATATTAAATATTTATAGCATTAAGCACTTTAGATATTGGAAGCAAATATATAAAATTATTAAAAATAGTACACACGAAACTCAATGAAAGATACCTTATACCTGCCAATGCTGATTTAAAAATTCTGTGAATAATCAGCACAGGCATCTGAGAGCTTAGTTGCGTATCACATTACACATATTGGAGACAATTGTGTTCAGAAGTCCTTGCAGTGTGTGTTTGATAACGAGGAGAACTTTTTCCATTGTTTATTTTTTAGTGATAGGCTGGTCCAGGACATGGAAATGGGAATGTGGAGATAGCCTTCTGTCAAGTTGAGGGAAGCAAGGAACTCCCCCAACACCACTGCCGCTATGACTGATTGAACAGTCTCCACGCAGAAGTGTGGCACCTTTAGAGCCGCATTAATAGACTTGAGGTCTAGAATTGGTCTCCAGTCTTCTTTCTTTGGCATGGTAAAGTATATGGAGTATCTGCCCAAGCCTAGTCCAGGACTGGATCTGTGGCATGAAGGTCCAGTAGCTTTTGCACCATTGCCCTGACTTTGAGGGCTCTCTCCGGTCAGCTAGCCAGAGAATCTACAAAATGGTCTGCAAGGGGGGCACTGAACTTGATTTTGTAACCACCCTGAACAACTTCCAAGATCCAATAGTCTGCGCCAGTCTGAGTCCAGACCGACCAGAAGAACGACAGCCTGCCCCCTATCTGGTGGAAAGCACATCTGGTGGAAAGCCAGCGTATTGTGAGGTTATCACCCTGGTCCAGGGCTACTGCCAGTTCTGGACAGCAGCTCTTCTGCAGTGAGCCAGACTCTGCCAGTGAAACTTCATCCTGGAACAATAGTGGCATGGAATCAGACTTTCCATCCTCCAAGTCTATATCATACTCAACCTCCTGGTCCAAGCCTGTGTCCTTGACTAGGGAGCTCCCATGTGCCACTGCCTCTGATGCGCTGCAAGTTGATGCTGTAGACCCTCAGCAGTTTAAATAGGTGTTTCACATGAGGCTCACAAAATCCAGCCCTGTATTAGGGATCTCGAGGACCCTGGCAAGGACCCCTTGCCAGTCCTTCTGGGCTCCACAGCCCTCAAACATCTGTGCTTGGCCAATGCACTGGTGGGAGAGCTCTGGTAAAGTTATTTTTCCCTGAGAATGCACCTCCTGTGGATCCCCAGTCTTGGAGGACTTGAAGGGGGCTGAGCCCAAGGCTCTGGAGCCCTTCCTCCACATGTTCTGCAGCACGTGGGACATGGACGCTCCTTGGCCAGCCATCCATCAAAAACCTGGCATGATATAGGGGTAAAAAGTCTGAGGAAACCATCCCTGTTGATTTTAAGCAAAATCAAGTGGCTTTGAGGCAGATGGAGGCTTTAAAAAAAAAAAAAAAAAGACTGTTTAAAATCCCAAGATGCTACCAGGAAAACTGTGCTAAGAACGGCCCATGGAAACCTCTTTGGACAAATAAACCACAGGAAAAGGGATTTTAGAGGTGGAGGTCCTAGGCTCTGGTTGCAGAAACCTTCATAATTGACTTTTGAAGACCCCCCTCCCCCCATTTTCCCCATAGGTTATAATAGCCCTACTCACTGTGCCAGGTAGTGCCTGCCTGCTCAATTGGAACAAATGAAGACGGAGCCTCGGCTCCCAGAAAATCTCATCATGCATGGGGGAGGAGCACACAGCCTACCCAATATTAATCTTGGCCGAGCCACGAAGGAGCCCAAACAGCCTGCACTCAAGCTCCTGACTAAATCAGGGATACAAGCAGCTACTCAGGGGATAGCCCCTGAGCTATAAAAAATTACCAGCAGGCTGGTTAGCTAGGTGTGCCCAGGGGGCTCATCCTATTAGAACAGACTTCCACAGCACAGAGTTCCCAACAAGTGGAAACCTCTGGGCACCAAGCCTCCAAACAAATACTGTGAAAAAAAATACCTGATAATAATAAAACCGCAGAGCAGATCAGAAACAGCTTCCTGGGAAGGATATGGAGTTGAAAACATGATTGTCAGTTTTCTGTAAGTGACTTGCGGGTTCAGCTACAAGACCCTATTGAACAGGACCATTAGACACATTGCACTAGAATTAATATTAATTCATCAAATCAACAACTCCAACTGTCACTGTTCTTCTGCTCAAGTGGATAAAGGAGACAAAATATTTAAAACTATTTTTCAGTTACTTTTTTCTATTGATTTAAAATACTACTACCAAGCCACTGATTAAAAAAACAAAAGAAGCAGCTCTTTCACATTTCTTTCCATTACTGAAAGCAGCCATGACTGTCAGAATGTCATTTGTGATGGAATTTGACTGGATCATGCAATATATATGTCATTTGCAGGACTGGCTCTACTATTAAGGGATTGTTGTATATGACCCTGCTTTTCAGCCCCTACTGACTTATGCAAATGAGCTATAAGATCATTTAGCCCTTTCAGGCCACCCCTGCAAAGTTGCAATCCTATCCAAGCTTTGAGTCATAGGTTGAAATCCAAAGTGATTCAAGGTTTGTTTGTTTTTTAAGGGTCAGCCCCATGCTGCAGTAGTCTCAAAGGAGTGTAAACAGTCCAGTCCAAGTAGTCAAAATATAAGTGTTAGTCACAGGTATTTAATAAGGCAGCCACAAAAACTAAAAAAAAAAACCCCCAAAACAAAACAAAAAACAGTACAAGCAAAGTGTCTGCCAGGGGTGTACAGGCAAAAAAATCATTTTGTTTTGCTTCCTATGTCATTTCTGCGGTTTGTCATTTGTTTAAAAATAATTTTCACTGCAGCTTTAAGAATCATCAGTAGCACATACGATACTACTGATGACAAGTAAAACGAAAAAATTTTGGTGTATTTTCTATCATTTTCTTTTAGAGAAGATAAAAAGAGGTGGCCCTCGTAATGGAGGAGTACAACTGACAGCCCACTCACCCTAAAAAAAAAAAGGGCCACTGATATCCATTATAATATCCCCAAATTACTCAATCCATAGGATTGACTCTGATGAAGAGGCTGAACTGTCAATATAGACCAGTCAGATTCCGTGCAATCAGTCAGAATTTACATGACCTCTCCTAGAAGCTGAGGGGAAATCTAAGAAAACAACAAACATGATCAAGCAAAATCTGCGATACAATATGAACTTTATTGTTAAAAAAACATGAAAAATATATTTGTAATGAATTGTCCTGTAAAGTAATCAGATCAAATCAAAGTACCGTATTTGCCGGCGTATAAGACGACTTTTCAGTACCTTAAAATCCTCCCCAAAATCGGGGGTCGTCTTATACGCCGGGTACTGTTTACATGCCCTTACTTTACATTAGAGAGCTGCACGGGGACGCCCCTAGGGTCGCGGGGATCCCGTGGGGACGCCCCCTAGGGTCGCGGGGATCCCAAGGGGACGCCTCCGAGGGTCGCGGGGCTCCTGCGGGGCTGGATGTACTCAGTCTTCTGGATGTACGCGGCTCTTCTTCTCCCTACCTTCTCTGCTTGCTGCACAGAGCCGAACGGAAGTCTTCCCGACGTCAGCGCTGACGTCGGAGGGGAGGGAGGGCTTAAACAAAGCCCTCCCTCCCTCCGACGTCAGCGCTGACGTCGGGAAGACTTCCGTTCGGCTCTGTGCTGCAGGCAGGGCAGATAAGGAGAAGGAGAGTAGCCTCGCGGTTCGAGTGGCTACCAAGGGAGAGGGGCGGCCCGCCCCGCCCCGGTTGCAGCACAGCCGGCCAGGTTCCCTTACTTTTGTGGCACTTCCCCGACCGACCGATAACAGCCCGGGTCCGACAATCCTCCCTGCCCTGTAGCCGCGAATCTAAATTACCTTCTTACAGCAGCTGTAAGAAGGTAATTTAGATTCGCGGTTAAGGGCAGGGAGGTTTGTCGGACCGGGGCTGTTGTCGGTCGGTCGGGGAAGTGCCACAAAAGTAAGGGGACCTGGCCGGCTGTGCTGCACCCGGGGCGGTAGAGAAGGTGTGCGGAAGAAGGGGTAGTCTTATACGGCGAGTATATAACAAACTCTATATTTTAACTGTAAAAGTTGGGGGGTCGTCTTATACGCCCAGTCGTCTTATACGCCGGCAAATACGGTAATACTTTAAAAAGTTTACGTGTAGTCTGACTGTCACCTGTGGTAACAGCATCATATGGAGGTGGTACTTCAAGCTGGCTGTAGGAAGGCACAGGAGGCAGAGATCCAGACGTTTCTCCAACAGAACTGTCATCCTGGACACCAAACCAGTTAGTCCATACAGATGCCTATGTGTGCAGGGGCGAGAAAATATATATATATAGTCATGAGATATGTCTGGTATACGGTGCAGAACTTTCCAAACCAACAATGATCAGATGTATACCTCCACTGGACAAAGTCAGTTATTTCCCATACTAGCACAACTATGGCTCAAACATCTGGATATTTCTGCTGCTCAGATCAATCACTTCTGTAAACTGGGTTTTTTATGAAATTTATACAGCATAACACAATAACGTGAATTTTAGGGTACTTGAGCAAAATGCTGTAAACCCTTCCCCCCAAAAAATATATATATAGGAAGCAAACATCTAATAAAAAAGAAAAAAATTTCTTCAACAATTTGCTGAATTTTCAATATATTTCAAACACTATGATTATGTACTGAAAATAGATACTGTAAAAGGTTTGTTTGCAAATAAATTAAAATGTGTCAGATATCTGGACAAGACAAACCTACAGATGGACTGACAAACCCTTCCCAAAAGGAGCCATCACTAGAACAAAATGTTCTTAACACCACCACCTCCCTACCCCCAAATTCTCTGCTTAGAAACTACTAAATATGTTAACAAAACCCTATTATTGACATATCAAATTTTTTTTATGTGGGGTTAAACCATGGCATTTTCTTTTGGGTCAATTGAGGATATGTGCCAATAGGGTCAGGTTGAAAAGATTGTTAAAAACTCGACTTTTTGTAGAAGCATTTTTACGAGGTTTAAGAAGACCTGGAGGCAGAAAGGAACGTGGAAACAGATCTAATTGTATTGTCTTATTTTATTATGTCTGTTTTAATGGAAATCGCCTAGGAATAAATGGTATATAAATTTTTTAAATAAATAAAATCGTTATTTACCCATATAAACTGGTTGTCTGAAAATTACACTTTCACAAAGGGGATAATTCTATAACTGTGCATCTTATTCTATAAAAGGCAAGTAGATGCTTACTTTCCTTTATAGAATGGTAGTATAACTAGTAAATATGCCCCTGATATTTAAATAGGAACACTTATACAGCCATAAACCCAATAAAAGTGCTCAATCTGAAATGCCAGAAATACATGCATCATTTACAGTGCTCTGTAAATGATGCAGACTTATAACACTAGGATTGTTCTCCCTTGAGAAAAGGAGACTGCGTGGGGATATGATCGAGACCTTCAAAATACTGAAAGGAATCGACAAAATAGAGCAGAGAAGATTATTTACATTGTCCAATTTGACACGGACTAGAGGACATGTAATGAAGCTAAGGGGGGGGACAGGTTCAGGACTAATGTCAGGAAGTTCTGCTTCACTCAGAGAGTGGTTGACACCTGGAATGCCCTCCCAGAGGAGATTATGGCGGAATCGACCGTCCTAGGCTTCAAGAGCAAACTAGATGCATATCTCCTTAAGAGAGGCATATAAGGATATGGTGGACTATAAATTACGCCAGGTGTACACCTGGCAGGGCCTCCGCGTGTGCGGATCGCCGGACTTGATGGACCGAAGGTCTGATCCGGAGAAGGCAGTTCTTATGTTCTTATGTAAATTAAACACAGAAATGTGAGTCCTCCCTGATTCCACCTACACGTATACTTACCTGTAAAATATGTTGAATCAGTTTTTCACTCTTTCAAAATGTATAAAGACCAGGAGACACTCAATGAAACTACGTGGACATACTTTTAAAACAAACAGGAGGAAACATTTTCTCTCTGAATGAATAGTTAAGTTCTGGAACTTGTTGCCAGAGGATGTAGTAACATAACTTGGTTAGCATAACTTGGTTTAAAAAAGGTTTGGACAAGTTCCTGGAGGAATACAGTCTCCTACTGAGAAAGAGACGGGTGAAGCCACTGCTTGCCCTGGGATCGGTAGCATGGAAAGCACAGTTACTTACCGTAACAGGTGTTATCCAGGGACAGCAGGCAGATATTCTTGACTGATGGGTGACGGCACCGACGGAGCCCCCGGTACGGACAATTTTAGAGTGATTGCACTCTAAGAACTTTGAAAGTTCTAGTAGGCCGCACCGCGCACGTGCGAGTGCCTTCCCGCCCAACAGAGGCGCGTGGTCTCCAGTTAGGATAAGCCAGCTAAGAAGCCAACCCGGGGAGGTGGGAGGGACGCAAGAATATCTGCCTGATGTCCCTGGATAACACCTGTTACGGTAAGTAACTGTGCTTTATCCCAGGACAAGCAGGCAGCATATTCTTGACTGATGGGTGACCTCCAAGCTAACAAAAAGAGGGATGGAGGGAAGGTTGGCCATTAGGAAAATAAATTTTGTAAAACAGATTGGCCAAAGTGTCCATCCCGTCTGGAGAATGCGTCCAGACAATAATGTGATGTAAAAGTGTGAACTGAGGACCAAGTAGCAGCCTTGCAGATTTCCTCAATGGAAGTAGATTGGAGGAAAGCTACAGACGCTGCCATAGCTCTAACTTTGTGGCCCGTGACAGAACCTTCCAGTGTCAGGCCCGACTGAGCATAACAGAAAGAAACGCAAGCAGCAAGCCAATTGGAGAGAGTGTGTTTAGATACAAGATGACCCAACTTATTAGGATCAAAGGACAAAAATAGTTGAGGAGATGATCTGCGGGGCTTAGTACATTCAAGATAGTAAGCCAGAGCACGTTTACAGTCCAAGGTATGCAAAGCCTGTTCACCTGGATGAGAATGAGGCTTTGGAAAAAATACAGGTAGGACTATGGACTGGTTAAGATGAAAGTCAGACACAACCTTAGGAAGAAATTTGGGGTGTGTACGGAGAACCACCTTATCATGGTGAAAAACAGTGAAAGGTGGATCGGCCACTAGTGCATGCAGTTCACTGACCCTCCTGGCAGAAGTGAGAGCTATAAGGAAGACCACTTTCCAGGTAAGAAATTTGAAATGCGCTGTGGCCAAAGGTTCAAAAGGAGGCTTCATTAAAGCGGAAAGAACCACATTGAGATCCCAGACCACAGGAGGAGGCTTGAGAGGTGGTTTCACATTGAAAAGGCCCCTCATGAACCGAGAAACCAAAGGATGAGCCGAGAGGGGTTTTCCATGAATTGGCTCATGAAAGGCAGCAATTGCACTAAGGTGAACTCTGATAGAAGTAGATTTAAGACCAGAGTCAGACAAGGAAAGAAGATAGTCCAACACCAGTCCCACTGCTAGAGACATGGAATCATGGTGATGTAAGAGGCACCAGGAAGAAAGCCGAGACCACTTCTGTTGATAACACTGGAGCGTGGCCGGTTTCCTGGAAGCATCAATAATAGAGCGGACAGGCTGAGAAAGGAGTGAGTGAGCCGAAGTCAGCCCGAGAGATACCAAGCTGTCAGGTGCAGAGACTGTAGGTTGGGATGCAGTAGGGTCTGCTGATGCTGAGAAAGCAGAGAAGGAAACAGTGGAAGAGGTATGGGTTCTCTGGAACTGAGTTGAAGTAGAAGGGAGAACCAATGTTGCCTGGGCCACCGTGGAGCGATGAGAATCATGGTGGCTTGTTCCCTCTTGAGCTTGAACAGTGTTCGCAGCATGAGCGGTAGAGGGGGAAAAGCATATAGGAAGAGACTGGTCCAATTCAGGAGAAATGCATCGGGCGCCAGACGGTGAGGAGAGTAGAGTCTGGAGCAAAACAGGGGCAGCTGATGGTTGTGGGGAGCTGCAAAAAGGTCCACTTGAGGAGTGCCCCACTGAGCGAAAATGGTCTGAAGAGTCGAGGGATCGAGAGTCCATTCGTGAGGTTGGAGAATTCTGCTGAGATTGTCCGCTAAGGAATTCTGTTCCCCTTGAATGTAGATAGCCTTCAGGAATAAGTGACGAGCTGTCGCCCAAGACCAAATCCGTTTGGCTTCCTGACACAACAGGCGAGAGCCCGTTCCTCCCTGTTTGTTGATGTAGTACATTGCAACTTGATTGTCTGTGCAAATGAGTAGTACTTGAGGAAAGAGAAGATGTTGAAACGCCTTGAGGGCATAGAACATCGCTCGGAGTTCCAGGAAATTGATGTGGTGTTTCTTTTCCTGGGCAGTCCAAAATCCCTGAGTTTGGAATTCGTTCAAGTGAGCTCCCCAGGCGTAGGAGGAGGAATCTGTGGTGATGACTAGTTGATGAGGAGGTAGATGGAACAGCAGACCTCTGGATAGATTTGAAGATGTCAACCACCAAAGAAGCGACTGTCGAAGAGACGAGGTCACAGATATGTGTTGTAAACAAGGATCCGTCGCTTGGGACCATTGGTTCGCTAAGGTCCATTGAGGAGTACGCAGGTGGAGACGTGCGAAGGGTGTGACATGTACTGTCGAAGCCATGTGCCCCAATAGCACCATCATGTGATTCGCAGAAATGGTAATCTGTTGAAACACCTGCTGACAGAGATGGAGGATGGCGTGAAGGCGGTTGGATGGAAGAAACGCCCTCATCAGAACAGTGTCCAGAACGGCTCCAATAAATTGAAGTCGCTGGGTCGGAATGAGGTGAGACTTGGGTAGATTGATTTCGAACCCTAATAGTCGAAGGAAGTGAATGGTCTGATTGGTGGCAAGCAGAACCGCCTGAGGGGAATGAGCTTTGATCAACCAGTCGTCCAGATAAGGGAAGACTTGAAAGTTGTGAGAGCGGAGATAGGCCGCTACCACAATCAGACATTTGGTGAATACCCTGGGAGAGGAGGCCAGGCCCAAGGGTAGCACTTTGTACTGATAATGATGTTGATTGATGAGAAAGCGCAGATATTGCCTGGACGTCAGATGGATAGG
The DNA here is from genome assembly GCF_902459505.1 of Geotrypetes seraphini. Lineage (NCBI taxonomy): Eukaryota > Metazoa > Chordata > Amphibia > Gymnophiona > Dermophiidae > Geotrypetes > Geotrypetes seraphini. The sequence continues at coordinate 274,413,399 of NC_047085.1, read as the reverse complement.
AATATGTGTGTAAGCCTCTTTGAGATCGAGGGAGCATAGCCAGTCGCCCTGAGCGAGAAGAGGGTAGAGGGTGGCAAGAGAGAGCATTTTGAACTTCTCCTTGACCAAACATTTGTTGAGATCTCTGAGATCTAAGATGGGTCTGAGGTCTCTGGTCTTTTTGGGAACTAGAAAGTACCGGGAGTAAAAACCCTGACCTCGCTGATCTTGAGGAACTTCTTCGATGGCATTGAGAAGAAGGAGGGATTGAACCTCTTGAGCGAGAAGGAGGGACTGAGACTTGTTGTAAGCAGACTCTTTTGGCAGGCCTAACGGCGGAGGAGTCTGAAAATTGCGGGAGTAGCCATGGGCTATGATCGAGAGCACCCACTGGTCGGTGGTGATTACCTCCCATCGAGAGTGAAAAATGGTTAATCGACCTCCTATGGGCTGTGGAAGAGGACAGGAGGGAGGGAGACTGGCAATGCCCAGGAGAAGGGAGTCAAAAGGGCTGAGTCGGCTTAGTCTGTGTGACAGGCTTTATGGTAGGCGGCTGTTGCTGACGTGCTTGTTGGTGCTGTTGCCGCTGCCTCCGAGGTTGTGGAGGTTGAGGCTGAACTGGCCGAGCAGAAAACCGCCTCTGATAAGATGGCTGCTGTCTAAATGGACGAGGAGGAGGAGGCTTCTTTTTATTTTTCAGCAAAGTATCCCACCTCGTCTCATGGGCAGAGAGCTTTTGAGTGGTGGTATCCATAGATTCTCCAAAGAGCTCATCACCCAGCAGGGAGCATTGGCAAGGCGGTCCTGGTGGTTCACATCAAGGTCGGAGACTCGGAGCCATGCCAATCGTCTCATCGCTACAGACATAGCCGTGGCTCGGGGTGTGAGTTCAAAAGTATCATAGATGGATCGGACCATGAACTTCCTGAGTTGTAGGAGACTGGAAGTGTCATGGAGGGGTAAGTTTAAAATTCTTTCGGAGGCTGGTCAAAATCCAAAGCATCAAGAAAGGCTTTGGATTTTTTAGAGTCAGACTCTAGAAGGATGGAAAGGGTGTCCGACATCTCCTTAAGAAACTTGGTGAAGGACGAGTGCTCTGGCTTACCAGCAGGATCCTGCACCGATGTAACATCCTCCTCCGAGGAATAATCTGCCTCGGTACTGAGGGGGTCATCAGAATCATCCCACAAATCAGGGTCCTGTACCGATGACAGACGGCCCTGAGAAAGTGGGGTAGAAGGTTTGGTATGCTTGGTTTTGCGTACCGATTTACCAGACCTCATGGACACCGTACCGGGTGACTGTACAGCAGTATGGGTGTCAGAGAACGAAACCGGCTCCGAAGTCGAGTAAGCAGTGCGTCGAAGAGACTTCGGTTCCGCCGAGAGAACAGGCATAGAAACAGATTTTTGCGGTGCCGACAACGTCGATGCCGACAAAACAGGCTGTTCGACAATCGGCACCGAATGCTCAGTAAGTACCGACACTGGAAGGCTCGGAGTCAGCAGAGCCGGGAGCAAGTGTTGTAACTGCTCCTTAAGCTGGACCTGAAGGATGGATGCTATTCTCTCATCCAGAGACGGTCCCGATGGCACCGGTACCGCTTTTTTCTTGCTCGGTACCTGCGGTGCAGCTCGACGCTCAGGCGAAGTCGATGCCAATGAAGAGGCAGTGACTTCAATAGGAGCGGAGCGTTTGCGAGGCCGGCGCGCAGTCTGCAGGACTTGGCTCACTGCTTGTTCGACTGGCGGGCTAAGGACAGTAGGGGATGGCTTCTTAGCCAGCTTACCTACAGGGTGCGACACCGAGGATGGATCTTGCGGTGTCGAAGTCACCGGTGCCGATTTGGAGGAAGATGACGGTGTCGATGCCGGGGGAACTTCCATGGCGGCACCGAAAAGAATTCGCTGTTGAATTTGGCGATTCTTTAGAGTTCTCTTTTGGAGAGAACTGCAGCGGGTGCACGTTTCTGCCCTATGGTCCGGACCCAGACACTGAAGGCACCACTTGTGCGGGTCGGAAAGAGAAATAGGACGTGCACACCGCTGACACTTCTTAAAACCCGGTGAAGGGGGCATGAAGGGAAAAACGGCCCGCCGGGGCTGACCGGAAAAAAGTCAAAAAAAAAAATGGACTTTTTATTTTTTTTTTTTAAATAAAAGAAAGTAACGATAAGGTGAATAAATCACGACAAGAAAATAACGCGCGAGCGGGAAGGCGAGAAAAATTTGAAAAAATTTTCCAACAGCAGTTGGAACACGCGTCTTCTTAGCTCCGTGGAAACTAAGAAACTGGAGACCACGCGCCTCTGTCGGGCGGGAAGGCATTCGCGCGTGCGCGGTGCGGCCTACTAGAACTTTCAAAGTTCTTAGAGTGCAATCACTCTAAAATTGTCCATACCGGGGGCTCCGTCGGTGCCGTCACCCATCAGTCAAGAATATGCTGCCTGCTTGTCCTGGGATAATGTTGCTACTGCCAGGTACTTGTGACCTTGGATTGGCCACTGCTGGCCACAGGATACTAGGCTAGATGGACCCATTGGTCTGACCCAGTATGGCTATTCTTATGTTCTTATGTGCATGATTATAAAATAAATGCTAAAAATCTTCCTGAGCAGATTTATTTCAGCCAGCCATATGATCAGTGCTGACCCATTAAACTATGCCTCAAGAATACCCCCAGCACCTTCTGATTTTTATCAAGTCACATTTTGTGCATGCAAAATTTTAATTGTGATCACATTAGTGTGGCAGAAATTTAGCATTCATTTGGTAAAACCTTTTTACATACTATATTAAGCAGCATTTTACTGTGCATGTTTAATTTTTACCAACTAGCACTGAACTGCAAATTTTTACTACATTGGCCCTTTTGTTTCTCTCAGCAGTAACAGTAATTGATGACAGATAATGATCAGTATGGCCTATCTAACCTTCCCAATAATGTGGTTGCACCTGCTGTTCCATATAGATTACCATACTCTCTATAGTTCAAGATATTTGATATACCACAAATAGAAAACTGGGGTTAAAATCTAAGCAGTTTATAATATTATAAAAGAAAGGAGGAGGGGAGCAAAACAGACAATTGATAAATATGAACTCTACAATCATCTACAGGGACACAAGAGAACATCCGTGGAGATGATGCGGTATATAAACTTAAGGTTTAGTTTAGTTTTGTTAATTACAATGAAATCTGGAGTATGGGAAAGAGGAAAAAGGATAAAACATTAAGGTAGAGGATAAGAAAAAGATTCTCACAATTTTAAGAAGGGGGTGTTAACCCGTTCTGTTCTGTGAGCAAAATGCCTGAGAAAAATAGAATGCCTTTAATTGAGCATTAAATTTTGAGAATGAGCTTTCGGTGCGAAGCTAGTAAGGTAGACAGTTCCAAAGTGTGGTGCCATAACTGAGAAGGAGGAGTTCTATGAACATCAAGGAATAGTTGTCTGAATGATATGACAGTTAATAACTGTTGTGAGGATCAGAGAGCGCTCTGAGGAGAATACTATACTAAAAAATTAAATAGAAATGAAGGAAGACCGCTTGATAATATCTCATCCTTCCTCTCTGAGCACACTACCAAAACACTTATCCACACCCTCACCACCTTGCACTTAGACTACTGCAACTCGCTACTCTCAGGCCTTCCGCTTAGCCATCTCTCTCCCCTCCAATCCGTCCAGAATTCGGCTGCATGACTCATGTTCCGGGAGAGCCTCTTTACTCATCTTACCCCTCTCCTAAAATCACTGAATTGTATTTGGAAACAGATGGGAAGCCCAATGAAAACTCCTCTTACTGACCTACAAATGTACTCACTCGTTGCCCCTCACTATCTCTTTTCACTTATCTCCTCATATGATTCCCCCCCCCCCCCCAACTCTGTGAGCTCCACTCAGCTAAGTCTCTCCTATTTGTGCCCTCTTCAACTGCCAACTCCAGACTCCGTCCCTTCTGCCTTGCTGTGCCATATGCTTGGAACAAGCTGCCTGAATCCCAATAGTAGACTCCTTCTCTGGCAGTGTTAAAAGACCACCTCTTTGAGAATGCTTTTGACTCTTAACTCCTCTCATCTTGGTTTCTGCATCCTCAATCTTATATGTTATGTCTGTCTGGCCAGTTAAGCTCTTTTGAACAGGGACCATCTATAAATGTCTAAATGTACAGCACTGCCTATGCCTTTCAGTACTATATAAGTGATAAGTAGTAGTAGTAATAATAATAGAGGAGACAGATATAACAGATTGCTGTAGTTTACTAATTTTTTCTTGAAATCCTAATGCAAAATCTTCAGCGGTAAGAGAAGACAGTTAAGCAGATGGAAGTGGATTAGAAAGTGAACTTAATAGGCAGTAAAAATCAGATGGATTTAAGTCACATATGTGCAATTAGCACTGCACAACATGTGAGAGTACTGTAATGAAGTATTTTTGAAATTTCAAAGTAGTGCTGCCCGATTCAGGAAAAAAAAATTTCCGATTCGATTCAGCCTATTGAATCAATTTTTCGATTGGATTTTCCTGCCCAATTGGGTGGCTTTTTTTTCAAACATCCTGGTGGGTTTATTTTATAGCCTCTTCACCCCCTTTGCTCTCTCCTGCCCACTGTGGTATAAACAAAAGAAACAAATAAAAAAGACTTTTCCTCTCTCTGTTAAATCCTAGCTCACGTTCGCGGTCTAACACATGTCATTTCTTTACTGCTGGTAGGATGCTAATTGCAGCACATTGGAAAAATAATTTTGCACCTACCTTACTCCAGTTGTTGAGGAAACTAGATTTTATTTGTTTGATATTAAAATTGACTACATTAAAATATGGGCGCTTACAGCCATTTCACAAGGTTTGGGATATCTATTTGCAGTGGAGAGAGGCTTCGCCATCACTAGCTCCATGATGCTAGAGTTGGACATTCTATAGTGTGCTCTTGGACATTCTGTATTTATATCTGTAGGTTTGTCTTGTCCAGATATCTGACACATTTTAATTTATTTGTGCATATGCAAACAAACCTTTTACAGTATCTATTTTCAGTACATAATCATAATGTTTGAAATATATTGAAAATTCAGCAAATTGTTGAAGAAATTTTTTTCTTTTTTATTAGATTTTTGCTTCCTATATATATTTTTTTGGGGGAAGGGGTTTACAGCATTTTGCTCACACTTGGGCTTATATATTGCTCTGTGTAGTATTCAGGAAGTGGCCAAATTGCTTTTGGGATTGTGTTAGGGGTTGAGGGGGCTTTTCTTTTTTCTTGTACTTACGGTATATTACTTCTGTATTATCAGACTAACTTTATTTTTTTTCTATGTATAACATTTAAAAATAAAACAGTTAAAACAAAAAAGAATATCAACAAAATTTGCATTATTGAATCAAAATATCACTCAATCCCATCAACTTGTGATTGATATTTCCTTATGTTATTTTAAAGCTAAAAATACATTAAGCAGAAGATGGGATCTGTTCATTTTGTTCCAACAAGGTAATTCAATCAACCCCATGGTTAGACTGAACTGGAGAAAAAGAAAACAGAATTATACATTTAGGCCCTGATTCTGCAAAGTGTTCCCGATTGTAGGCGTCCTACAGCTGTCTAATCAGCCAATCGGGAGGCACTTAAAAAATGCTCCCCGGCAGGCCGCCTATATTGAAGGCACCTCCAGGGATCCTAGAGAGGCCCGCAAGCCCGCCTAAGGCTAAGCAGTAGCCTTAAGCGAATCTAGGCGGCCCTACGCATCTCCCTAACAGAACGGGAGACGTTTACAATGTAGGCTAGCAAAATGTTGGCCTACATGGTAAGTAGACGCGGCCGCTATACCTAATCGCGGCAAGGATCTCCCTGCCATGATTAGTATAGTGGCCGCATGTCTCCCCTCCCCCCAGCGATCGCGGCAGTAGGGTGCCCAACCCCTCCTGCTGACAGAACCTGCGCCCCCACCTAAGATCACCAGCAGGAGGGTGCCTTACGCGCTTGGGCCAATCAAGCCCTAGGATCCTGTGGGTTGGGCATGGGAGGGGCGGGCCTGCCTAATTTGGATAGAGGCGGGCCTGCTGGTCGGACGTGCGAGGAGCCGCCGGTCCAACTTGTAGGTAGGACCAAGGGGGGGTTCCGGAATGGGGGGGAGTTCGTTGAGGGGGTCCGGCAGGAGGGGTTGGGCACCCTCCTGCCACGATCTTCGGGAGGGTCATTGGGGGGGCCGGCAGGAGGGATTGGGTTCCCTCCTGCCGCGATCGTCGGGGGGGGTGCGGGTTCTGTCGGCAGGAGGGGTTGGGCACCCTCCTGCTGGCGATCTGAGGGGGTGCCGTTGGGGGAGGTCTGGGGAGGAGGTTGGGCATGTTAAACCCAATTCTGTAACCAGCGTCTGCAACATGGACGTCGGTTACAGAATCGGGTTAACTTTGGGCGGGTGTAGGCCCAATTCTGTATAGGATGCCTGGTACGGTGTCCTATATAGAATCCGGGCCTTAGAGTATAATAATTCAATTCTTTGACATGAGGAGAAAAAGCTTGCAAGACTGAAATCCATTTAGCTTTTGCCTGTAGGCGTTTATTCAGCCAACCCACCACAAAAATATGACAGCAGATAAGGACAACACTCATTTAGTCTGCCCAATTTAATTCCCATTGCACTATCACTGGTTATTTCTGGCTTTCCCTTTTATTCTCTCTAATTAAGAATTCTATATGCCTAACTCCACCTCTATTTACAATGTCTCAACACCAAAGCTCTGAAGGGAGCTTGGGTCAAAGCAAAGACACCCAACACCCTTATTCTCTTTTCCTTAACCCCACTTCTAAGGGGCAATATTTAGTATTCCATGAGCCTTACTCTATCAAGTTTTTCTCTAGTGCCAAGGTGAACAAACACGATCATTCAATCTAGTCAGCTTTTCAGGATTCCAAAATAAATACATATACTGTAAGAGTTACTTCATACAGTACCATAACTGTATGCAAGCATATCTCATGCATATTTATTTTTGAAATCCAGAAATCCCTAGTGGATTATGTTTCTAAAGATCTGCATTAGCCCATTCCCACTCTAGTGGCTCCAGTCTAGCATCATCTATCTTTATCCATTCCACCTTTAGGGGATAATAATTTTTTCTTTTACAGTTTTCTGCACCAATTTTTCTTTATATTATTTGTAATAATCCTGTTAGTTTTGTCTGACACTGCACACGTGGGGACAATTGATCCTTACATTTTGCCGCTGCTCACAGAGCTGGTGCAGGTAAGCTCGTCCCCCGACAATCACTATCTGGGCATTGCGTGGATTGCTGAGGTATGCATCAAGCTGTCTCTGCCGCGAACGATACCAGCAGACGTAGAAGAAGATCTTTATGATGATGAATACTATCACTATTCTGGAAGATGGTAAAAAGAAAAAAAGTGCATGATCAAAACAATGACCTCACAAATGATAGGAGTCGTCATTCATGGAGAAAAAAGGAGAAAGCTGAAGCCACACAGTTGCTGAGGAATTCCAAGGCTCTCATATCTTTATATTTTAAAATCTCATTAAGGAAATATTCACAAAATCTCCACACTTCAGTCACTTTCTGCCCTGCATTGACAGACATGATACCATCAAAATACCTTGATTGGAAATATGAAATTTTTGAGGTTTAGGGTGGAGAGAGATTTTGATTTAGCTCAGGCCATTTTAGTAGTAGCTCAAGGAGAGTTACATTTAGATACAGTAGATATTATTCCTGTTCCTGGAAGGCATTCAATCCAAGTTTGTATCCAAGACAACAGAGGTTTAAACGGCCTGTCTAAGATCATCATGGGCACCAGTGGAATCTGAATTCTGACTTCCCTGGTTCTCAAAACAATCCAAACATTGGAGTTGACCACACATCAAGAACATAACGTAACATAAAATCAACTTATAGACCGCATAACTGTGAGGATCTATGCGGTTTACAAGATTAACCTGTCACAAATAAAACTAAAGAAATTAATTACCCAGATATCTAGAGAACAAATAAGTTTTCAGATGCCTTCTAAAATCCAAGTATGATAGTTGCTTAAAATCTTTGTCCCAAAGGGCAGCCTGGTAAGACAGTGTACGTTCGTGATATCTTTTAAATTTACATCCTCAGAAGTTTTGAGCAAAGGAGTTTATTGAAGAAAACCTGACACAGACTGTGCTTCAGAGCTATAAAACTTGTCAACTGTCAAGTCCACACAATGGTCATGATCATAGTGTCTTGCATGGAAGGTACTTTATAAAACCTATAAAAATGTACAAGATGTTGGAGGAGTTCTCAATTTATGGCCAACTACCATTTGGTTTGTGCATCGTCTGTGGTGTCTGGATACCTCTCCAGCATTTGGTTCTCTGATTTTCAGCCTATTAAAAGATTAGGTTCTTACCAGTATAATCTTATTTATTTATAAAATTTTCAGTTTTTAATACAAGCATTGCATTTGCAAATTGCTACAGATCCAGAAATTATATTCAATAAAACATATAAAGGAAACATTAACTATCTCTTATTTAGTCCACAAAAATGAGGATCAAGAAAAGAAATAACTTCCATCAGAAAGAACAAAAATTATTTTATGGTCACGGCATTAGATTCCCTAATTACAGCCAGATGGTAGTAGGTCATTCATCATTAGACATGGTTATCAACCTTTCTTTTGATTCAATAAATTCTAAAAGTTATTTAGGCTCAAAGAAAAGAAAATTCTTATCTTGGTAAGATACATAACACTTTGCAAGAAATTTAACAAGAAATAATGCCCCCAAAGCAAGAGTTCTTGGCCTCAAGGACAAGAACTCTTTCCTACGTTTCTGGGTTTTCTGAGCCAAATCTGGAAACACTCGAACATAAGAGCCTAAAAACTTATCATTTACTGCATACGCGCCAGCCTTGGGATGTGGAGTTGAGAAGGCGGCTACATCAGGCTAGACGTGGTTTGCAGGCTTTGGATATGGAGCGCCTGCGCTTTAATCTGCAACTTTTGCAACAGAAATATTTTGAATTTTCTAATAAGGCCAGCAGATTGGTTGCACATCGCTTGAAAGTACGTCAAAAGCGCAATCATATCCTCTCGGTCCGGGCGGCTTCTGGAGATGGGACCCCATTGGACATGGATGGCTATTTAGCCTCGGCAGAGTTGCCGCTGATTGCAAAGGGGGACGCTGTCTGGTTGGATCGCCCCCTAACGCTAATTGAAGCTCGTGGGGCGCTGCACTCTATGAAAATGGGAAAGTCGCCTGGGCTGGATGGCTTTACTGTACGTTATTATAAGCGTTTTCAAGATCATTTGTTACCTCCGCTGTTACGTTTCCTTAATTCTCTGACGGGGAATAGCATGCTTCCTTATTTTATGCGTTTAGCGGGAATTACGGTATTGGCAAAAGCCGGGAAGGACCCTATACAGTGCGCTTCTTATCGACCAATTTCTCTGTTGGGGGTAGACACTAAAATATTTACGAGGATATTGGCGGATAGGTTGATGAGTTTGGTCCCCAGGTTGATACATCCGGACCAATCGGGCTTCGTGGTGGGCCGGCAGGTGGGCGACAATACCTGTAGGGTTTATGATCTGTTCGAACGGGACAGGAGCCAAGCTCGGGAGACGGTTTTTTTGTCCATCGATGCTAAAAAAGCCTTTGATAGGGTCTCCTGGCCTTTTCTGTTTTGGGTTTTGGACTCTATCGATCTGGGGCCGAGAATGCGGAAATGGATTCGGATCCTGTATACTTGTCCTATTGGCTGTATTAAAGTGAATGGAGGCTATTCTGATATTTTTACATTGGCGAGGGGTACACGTCAGGGGTGTCCTCTTTCCCCGCTCCTCTTTGCCCTGACGGTGGAACCTTTAGCGCAGCGGGTGCGGGCGAATCGGGACATTAGGGGGGCTTCTGTGCCGGGTAGGGATTGCAAGTTGTCTCTCTTTGCAGATGACCTCCTTTTTACGATGGAGGATCCCGAGGGTTCTTTACCAGCTATTTTGCAGGAGTTGGAAGCTTTTGGGGCGGTATCGGGGTTTCGTATTAATGTTGGGAAATCCGAGCTCCTTAATATCAACTTGCCTCCGGACAGGGTGGCTTTTCTCTGGGGACAGTTTTCGTTTCGTTGGGTTCAGAATTCTTTGCGGTATCTTGGGGTTTATTTTGGCCCACCGGGGGTGGATCTCTATGATCTTAATTTTCCCCCGTTATTTCGTTGTATTAGGCAGGACTTGTCCGGTAGGCGAGATCAATATTTTTCATGGCTGGGTAGGGTGGAGATTGTTAAAATGATGATCCTGCCTCGTCTTCTCTTTTTATTCCAGGTTTTGCCGCTCTGAGTGAGTAGACGGGCGTTGGAGGAGGTGCAACGACATATTTTTGCTTTTATATGGGCGGGGCGCAGACCGAGGGTGAGTAGGACGGTCCTCTATTTGGGTAGGGGAGACGGGGGGCTAGTGGTGCCCAATGTAGTGAAGTATTATCAGCTGCTCAGTTGCGTGCCCTTTTGGAATAGCAGGCGCAGGATCCGAAACCGTGGACGGTGCTTGAACAGAGCCTTTCTGCCGGGGTGCCGTTGCTACACTGGCCCTGGGTGCCTGGGAGAGTGAGGTTTGAGGGAGTACTAACCTCGGTGGACACCTCTTTATGGGTTTGGAATATGGTCCGGAGAGGTCTCCTGTTGGGTAGGCGTCACTCTTGGTATACCCCGTTGCGCCATAATTCGGACTTTGTGCCTGGAGGGGGGGAGGGGGTGTTTGCTGGTTGGGAGACTCGAGGACTGGTATGTGTGGGACAATTGTGAGATTCGGTTTTGGGCCGGCTCCGGCCATTCGCGGACCTACAAGCTCGTTATGACTTACCTGCTCGTGATTTTTTCCCTTATCTGCAAGCAGTTCATTATCTCCAGACCTCGGGTGTAGTTAGAGATCTGCGGGGTGTCAAAACTCCCTTTGAGTTGTTGCTGGGTCTGGTACTCCGGAAGGGTGCTTTGTCTGCTTTATATCTGTGCCTTAATGTTCGGGGAGATGCTCCCTTACCCTATATGACTGCCTGGGAGGGAGACTGGGAGTCTGCTATTCCTTTGGACACTTGGGGGGACATCTGGAGAGAGGTATCTTCGGCGGGCATCGCGGCTTTTTTGATTGAAAATGGATATAAGGTTATTTTCCGCTGGTACTATACGCCTCAGGTTCTGGCACGCTGGCGGGGGGAGGCGAGGGGCTTATGTTGGAGGGGCTGTGGGAAGCAGGTACCTATCTTCACATGTGGTGGTCGTATGGTAACGTGAGAGATTTTTGGGTCGAGGTGTTAACTCGTGTTTCGCGGATCCTTGGGACCCCGGTTCCGATGGATTGGTGGCATGCCCTTTTGTATTGGCACCAATTGGATCTGGCTTGGGGTGATTCCCTGTTTTGCAAGTTAGCTTTCACGGCGGCCCGGTTGGCCTTGGCCTCCTGTTGGAATCAGGTACAACCCCCCACATGGTGCATGGTGGAGCAACGCTTGCTCACATGGCAGCATCTTTATCAGCTGACAGCTATGCAGCATGGTAAACAGCATGGTTATGCTCGTATTTGGCGCCGCTTTCGGGAGTCTACTCTGTGAGGGTTGATTAGTGGGGCGGGAGTTGGGAGTTGAGTATGAGTCCTGGGGGAGCTTTGCATTTGGGTGATCATATACCTATTCCTTTCTTGGGGGTGGTGTTTGGAGACCTTTTATTCTTTTTAGTGGGTTGTGATTTGTGTTTCGTCTTCACAGATTCCAGCTCATCCAGAATACTGCGGCCAAACTGATTTTTGCTAAACGCAAATTTGATCACATCTCCCCCTTACTTACCAATCTTCACTGGCTCCCTGTACTTTCCAGAATTCACTTCAAATGTTCCTGTCTGGCTTTCAAGATAATTCATGGCATCCTTCCGCCACTAATCCCTCTATCCTTCCTCGCCCAAACGCCTGCTACCACCAGATCCGCCCACAGACATAAACTATCCTTCCCCTCTCTACATGGCATCCCCCACGCAGGCAAACTGGGAAGATCCCTCCTCTCCAAAATCACGGGCCTTTGGAACGATCTCACTATCCCGCTGCGGAACCTGGGCTCCCTCCAACTGTTCCGAAAACAACTGAAAACCTGGCTTTTCTCTAATATATAACATCTCCTGCTTACTTCCCCTCTTTTTCATATGCTCTTGTAAACTCTCTCTTCCCTCTCTTCTTGTATTTTTAAGCTTTGTAAACCGTGTCGAGCTCTGCTTCCGTGGAGATGATGTGGTATATAAACTTAAGGCTTAGTTTAGTTTTTGTTTTTTTTTAAGTTCAGTAAGTTTTATTGAAGTTTTATACATAACAAAGACATGAAAATGTAGAGAATATACTCTATACAAAACTGTTCATGCAATAAAAAGTTACATTTGCATAAACCGAGGCCCAATTTCATGAACATAATGCACAGCATATCATATGAAGTAGAAAGGGATGGGGAATGAAAGTAAGAAGGGAGAAATAAACAAGTCATGATGCGTTATAAAAGCATGAAAAGGTGACAACTGTACATAGTACAATGAGTAAAACACTATGCAATGAAGTATCACTATCACAGAAAGAAGATAAGTGGTTAATACATTTCAGTAATCATGGTAAGGTAATGTCAAAAGGAGAAGAGTATAATATAATAGCCTAGTATGCTTTCTATACGCTAGTATCCTGGGACAAGCTAGCATATTGGACTAGTGGTCCCCATAGCCTATCAAATTTAAGCAGTCGACCAGACCTTTCAGCAGCAATTCTTTCATATTTAACTGTCAGACATACAGCGTTCCACCAGTTATCGTAACTTACAGCATCCAAATTTTTCCAATTAGTGAGTATGATTTTGATGGCTATGAGTATAAGTATATGGATTAGACAATCAGAATCTTTGGAAAAGAGTTCAGGTTGACCAATACTACCCATAATAACAAAGTGATAGGAAAGAGGGATGGTCGTCTGAAGCAGGCTATTAATGTCAGCAAAAACTCTAGACCAGAAGGAATGAAGCAACGGACAATCAAACAACATATGTCGAAGTGTGCCCTGCGAAGAATCGCAGGACCAGCATTTATCCATTGTACCATGTTGGAGTCGAGCCAAACGACTTGGAGTCCAGTAAGCCCTATGCATTAAAAATAATGAAGTTTGGAGGTAGGTCGCAGCTTTACAGATAATAGGGGTACGAGCCCACAAATATTCCCATTGGTCATCACTTAGATTAGTTTGTAACTCAGTTGACCACTTGTGTTCAGTTTCAAGAGGACGTTGCATCTTATGTAGACGAATAACTTTGTACCATTTAGAGGCTTCTTTCTTATGACTTGCCATTGATTGACATAGCGACAATATGTCAGGGGCTTCCGTGATCAAAGGTTTGTACTTGAGCTGTTGTAGCAAGGCGTGTTTCAACTGTAGCCAGCGATATTGTTGATTTTTTGGCAAATCTGTGATAGTGCATAGTTGGTCAAAGGACAACCATTCAGTGCCATTGTATAACTGGTTAATCCGATGCACTCCAGCTATTTGCCACGCCTTCCAATCAATGATGTTATTTTGGATGCGAATTGTCTTATTACGCCAGATGGGTGCATATAACGTATCCAACCAGAGGGTAGAGAGAGCGGATTCCAACTGTTTGAAGACCTGAATCATGGATAATAATAGATGATCTCGGATGTCAGGAGACACGAACGGAGCCATAAAGGGGAGCTGTTGTAGGCTATATGGATAGTATCTAGCCTTTTCAAACGTAAGCCAGGAGATGTTATGATCAAAAACAGTATCAGAAAACATCCAACGAACACCTTGACGAGATAGAAAAGCAAGATGGTAGTCTAACAGATCAGGGAATTTCACTCCTCCATATTCTTTACATTGTTTTAATTTGTGTAGAGCAATCCTAGGTGTGCGATTGTTCCATAAGAATTTAACCAACATAGCTTCCAGACGTTTATAAACGGAGAGATGTAGAAGGGTAGGTAGCATACTCAATGTATATAATATTTTAGGCGTTAGTACCATCTTAATAGATTCTAGCCTCCCCCACCACGAAAGGTTTAGAGGATGCCATTTGTTGATTTGATCTTTGATGATCTGTAAAAGGTGAGATGTACAATTATCCAAGGTGGAGTCCAGCGTTTTACCAAAAGGAATACCTAAGTATTTCAGTGAGGTGTCTGTCCAACGAAAACCATACTGATTAAGCAGGCATCGCTGGACTTGAGAATTCAGAGGCATAAGCTCTGTTTTGCTGCCATTGAGTTTATATCCCAAAACTGCTGCATAGTCATCAATGAGGGAGAGCAAAGCCGGAATGGATTCAGGCGTGAGATAGAGGAGGACATCGTCCGCATATGCAGAGAACTTTACTTCAGATTCACCACAACAGACTCCATGAATGTTGTCATTAACTCGAATGGAATGCAAGAAGGGCTCCAATGCCAGGTTAAATAATAGCGGTGAAAGAGGGCACCCCTGTCTCGTGCCTCTAGTGGGTTTGAAATGAGAGGAAGTGCAACCATTGATCCGCACATTGGTCGTGGGAGCTGAATAAAGTACTTTGAGCATTCTTATGATTGAGTCATCAAATCCAAACCATTTTAGAGTCATAAAAAGATAGTCCCATTTGACTCTATCAAACGCCTTTTCTGCGTCTAAGGCAAGGGCAAGTAAAGGCGATTTATGACTATTAGCATGGTGAATTACATTTGCAAACATTCGTGAATTGTCACTCGAGAGTCTATTTAACATGAAGCCATTCTGGTCAGATCCAATTAAATTAGGAAGCAGGTTCTGCAAACGAGATGCCAGTATTTTCGCGTAAATTTTTGCATCTACATTAATCATGGCCAGTGGGCGATAATTAGAGACCTGTAGGTGGTCCTTGCCAGGTTTAGGTAGCACGATTATGCTAGCTTCAGTGAACGTTCCTCTTATATCACCTGATCGTATAAAGTAGTCATATAATTTGACTAAATGAGGCGATAACAGCTCTTGGAAAGTCGCATAGAATTCTGAAGTGAAGCCGTCCGGTCCGGGAGCTTTCCTTTTCGCCATGTGATGCAATATCAAGTTTCAAGTTTCAAGTTTATTGACTTTTTAATATACCGACCATCACAAAGTATCTGGCCGGTTTACAATAAGATTTATAAAAGTTTAGTTATAAAATGTAGTGAGTGAACATTAAAACATAATTTGACTAACATGAACGTGTGGATAAGAGGGAAAGGGAGGGGGAAAGTTACATATTTTAGAGAAGAAAGGGAGAAGTAGGGATGGGAAAAAACAATTTGGGTAGGATCGCTGAACAAATGTCAGCTTCTGTAATGCTTGATGATAAAAAGATGTTATCTTCAGGTGTAAGAGTAGGATGCGGAGTATCAGTTAGTATTTTAGAGGGATCAGGCTGAGAGATTTCTGAAGTGTATAAATTTTCATAGAATTGACTAAAGGTTTGTGAAATTAATTTAGGATCAGCCGTGAGTTTACCATCAGCCATATTGATAGCAGAAATATTTAATCTTTCCTCCTGAATCTTTAAGTACCGAGCCAGAGCACTACCAGCTTTGTTAGAGTCACAGTAATAGTTAGCTTTTTGCATAAATATGGCATTTCCTGCTCGTTTGCTGAGTAGTAGATTATAGCTCAATCTTTCTTGATGTAACAGCTTCAAAGTTATCATGTCAGCTGGATTAGCTTGATGCCGTCTCTCTAGATCTTTAATAGCTTTTTCATGACCAGTAAGTTGACTATTTAACATTTTAGATTGACGAGCCTGATATGAAATGATAGTCCCCCTAAGAGTGGCTTTAAGTGCATCCCACAATATTGGCCAGGCAACATCTTCAGGAGAGTTAAATTCAAAGTATTCAGCTATCGCTGTTTTGATAAGCTTCACAAACTCGGCATCTTGAAGTAGAACATTATTGAACCTCCAAACCGTTCCCTTCTTTGATAATGAGGAGTCTTCAAAGGAGAGGTCAATGGCAGCATGGTCCGACACCGAAATTTCGTTGATGGCAGAGTGAGAGACACTATTCAAGAGGTTATTGCTGATCAGGAAATAGTCGATCCTCGAGTAGGAGTTATGAGGTGCTGAATAAAAGGTGTATTGTTTATCATCTCCATTCATAAGCCTCCATACATCAACAAGTTTCAATTGTGTAATCAAATTATGAAGGCATTGCCAAGACTTAGTGGGCTTATATCTAACCACTGATTTTCTGTCTACCATCGGGTCCAGAGTTAGATTAAAATCACCCGTTAGTATATGAGATTGAGACTTGTCCTCTAGTATAGTAGCCAAGAGATTGTCGAAAAATTCAGGTTTATCCTGATTGGGAGCATATACATTTATCAACGTCAGTTCTTTCTGATGAATGAGGAGTTTAGCAAATATCCAACGACCTTCAGTATCAGTGGAGTGCGACAATAGTTTGATGTGATCACATTTTCTAATCAACACTGCTACGCCATTTTTTTTTTGAGAGGCGGGAGAGGCAACAACTGGCAGTGACCAAGAAGTTTTTAGTTTGGTCGACTCCAACATGGTCAAATGAGTTTCCTGGAAACATACAATATCTGGTGATTTTTTAGAAACGTAATCCAAGATCTTTTTACGTTTAATGGGATTATTAAACCCTTTGACATTTAAAGATATAATTTTTACCATTTAACTGGAGAGATACGAGTATCAATGAAGATGAATAACCTGTTGATAGTGACACCTTGAATATAGTGATACATGACTCGGTTAGAAAATAATACAATGCACAGAAGCACACATAGACTGCAATGCCCTAAAAAGGGCATTAAACAGTAAACCCCTATGGGTAGAGAGAGCATAGGAGGAACACAGTCAGCACACCGGCAAGGAAAATATGATATCCTCCTGTGTCAAAACCTTGAAACCCTTTGTAAAAGATGTGTTAACTCACATAAGTAGAATAGTAACTAATAGTGCATCTAAGGCAGCTGTAGTGATAACAATGTAATAATAACAATAATACTAAGCTGCAATACTAAAGTAACAGCGTGCGGATAGTGACTGATAAGACGTAAATACCCACATGTTAAGTCCCCATAACAGTAATAGGGTGACAATCATAAACAAAAAGAAATCATGAAAGAAGACCAGGGGAGTCCGCCCAAAAACCCTCTTTAACTAGGGGAGGCTAAGATAATGTGACAGTAGCCTGCATAAGATTGACATAGCAGCACAAGATTATAAAACAATTGAATGTGGCTAGGCATACAATGGTTCAGATAATAGAAGTAACGCATATTTCCAAATAACCCCCATCCTGTGAAATGATTGACCAAATAAAGTGTCTTTGTGCAAAAACAAACCAATTCATAAGTCTAGACACACATAATTAATCATGGATATGTCAACGCATATATGAAAGAGGGAGCAGAATGCATAAGGGGGAGAAGGATTTATGGTATCATAACAGGTAATCTAGAGTTAATAGAAAATAATATAAAACGATAGGTGCAATAAAATTGATAAAGAGTGGTATAAAATCAAAAATGCATAAACAGCAAACTAATAGAAATGGTTAATAAGAACTGTAAAGTCGATTAAATAAAAACTATGGCACCGAAAGTAACAATTCATAGTGGGGAACACTCATAATTAATAATTAAAATATCAATGCATGAGAGAAAGAGCGAGCATAGTACATAAAAAGGACGAAGGAATCATAACAACCTAGTAATCAAGCTTTAGTTAATAAGGGATAGCCTAGAACAATAGATGTATAGCAGACATACAGATAAAACTGATTAAAATGTGATTTAAAAGCAAATATATAAAGATCATAGCATCACAGAGAACAGTCCATAAGGGAAAAAGCTCATAAATAATCATTGGAGTAACATTGCATGAGAACAAAAGATAGCATAATTCATAAGGGGAAGGAAGGATTCTTAGCAGCATAGAAGGCTAGCTAAGGTCAATAATGAATTGTATAAAACAGTAGAAGTATAAAAAGCAGATAGTAAAAATGATTAATAAGAATTGCAAAAATAGTCATGTAAATCCATAACACCATAGGTAACAGTTTATAAGGGGAAACTTTCATAGTAATCAAAAAATAATATTGCATATAATGAGGAGGAAGCAGAATTCATAAAGTGAAAAAAAGAATCATAACATCCTATCAGGTAATCTTTAGTTAATAAGGAATAGAATAGAACAAAATATGTATAGAGAGCGGACAGGAAAAACTGATAAATATAGGCTTTAAACACAGTCAAATAATAATTACGACATCACAAATAATAATTCATAAGAAGAGACATTCATGAAAGATATAAGAGACGACGGATAAACAGGTCAGACCTAATAAAATACGAAAATGGTAGTAGTATAGCAGCAAATGAGAGAGACAGAAAGGTATATAAAGACAGTCCTTTGTGTAAACCGGCAAAAGCAATGCATACAGAAAATAGATCGCTGAGGAGTGAGGGGGTGGAACATCAGAGATAGAAAACAAGACAGACAATTCATAAATTTAAACATATAAGGTGCAGCATATATTGTAGATTTTTTGGTATCTCTAAATAGAACAAGTAGTCTGTGTATAACTCAGAAAAGGTCACAAGTTAATAATGATTCCGGTGAAGCATTTAGAGCAATCTTCATGCATACATTGGTATAAGTGTATAGGAGAATATCAGTCAAAAATTTAAAAGAATAAAAGAAAAGAAACAAAGCAGGACTGGGCAGATGCAAGCATGCGTTAATGTAGTTCCCGCCAAGCCTAGAGCTGGATGTAGAAGAAGTAGATTCCACGTGGCTTCAGGAATATGGCCGCCATGCCGTTTGCAGATCTCAAAAATAACAGGTAGGGACTCCAATGGTCTTCTTAGCGAAATGAAGCAGATCACACTCTATCAATAGCGGTTGGTTGCAACTCCTCAAGGAAGTCCGATAAGAGTTGAGAATCTGTAAAATTCTTGGTTTGATTGTTGTAAGTAACACGCATCGTAGCAGGGAAAAGCATGCCGAATTGTGCCTTAAGTTCCCGGAGCTTCGGTCGATAGGATAGAAGTTGTTTCCTTCTGAGCGCCGCATTTTTAGTAAGATCAGGGACAAAGAGTATAGTATGTGTGTCTAGCTTGATAGGTGACTTCAGCTTAGCTCGCTGCATGACTTCCGAGAGCTGCGTGTATCGAAGGAACCGGACAATAATAGCCCTGGGGTACCTGGCATTCGCGGGTCTGAACGACGGAACTCTATGGGCTCTGTCCAACTCGAGATCTCTTGTGAATTGAATATTAAGAATGTCGGGAATTAATTTTTCCATGAAGGTTAGGATATCAGCACCTTCTTTTCCCTCAGGTACCCCAAGGACGCGCAGGTTATTTCGGCGCGAACGCAGCTGGAGATCCTCCAAATCCTTTTCAAGTTGAGGGATTCTCTTCAGCTGCCCCTGTATAGTTTTGATATTAGCTTGCACAGTGGTTTGAGTAGTTTCCACTACATCTAGCCGAGTAGTTAATTGCGCAAAGTCAGATTTCAGCGTATTTAAATCCTGTTTGATTTCTGAAGTATCTTCTTTAGTCTCGTTTACTACCTCCCTCATGGCCCGTATCTCAGCCAGCAACGCCTGAGAGGAGTCGGGCTCAGACTTGTCGTCCGCTGCTTTTTGCGGGGAAGTAGGCTCGGGCTTGTGGCGCTTGCCTACCTTAGTCGATGCCATTTGGTATAAGGGAAACAGAGGGCTGCTTTTTGATATTCCTTTCAGGGGATATCACCGATTATTTTTTGATTGTTTAGCTTATAATGCCGGAGCTCTCTGACTACGCCGCCATTCCTTATCGCGCCCTCTAGCGCCCCCAGTTTAGTTTAGTTTAGTCCCTGTGGTTTGGGGGGGGGTTGCTGAGAGGTGGGTGGTTCGATAGTTGGGATTTGTATTGTGGGAGATTTTGCCATTGTTTATTCTGCTGGTAGTACCCAGGGTGCTTCCTCTTGGCTGTTTCGTGTGTGGGAGATTTTGTTGCTTGAACCTGTACAGTTGGGGAGCCTTGTTTTTGTATGCTCTAATGGTAGTGCCTCTGGTGCTTCCTTTTTGTTGTTATGTGTTTTTGTTGTCAATGACATTTCTCCTGTTTAAACGAATAAAAAGCTTTCATTTAAAAAAAAAAACAACTTATCATTTATATGACGAAAATACAAGCGAAGAATAAATTCCCTATCACTCTCCAAGGCTAGAGTTAACAGCATGGTAGTTCTTTGGGTGACAACCTCAAGGGAGTTTTCCAAAAATGAAGACAAATTCATGTCCACTGCTTTATCTACCGGAATTTCTGTAGGAGTGGATTCCCCTTGTGGCGTCTTTATATTCAAATAATAAGCTCTAACAATTGGAGTTAAATTTTCTGATGGAATAGCTAAAGTTTCACGGAAATATTTTCTAGCCATCTCAACTGGTGATATAATAGGGCACTTTGGAAAATTCAAAAGTCTTAAGTTATTTTTCCTCAGTTGATTTTCAAAATTCTCCATCTTGCGAGGAACATAAGATCTCTCTTTAACCAATTCCATTTGCACCTTCTTTACTTCACTCAAATTATTTCCTTGTTCCACCAATTTTTCACTCAAATTAGTTAGAAGTACCCCCTGTTGTTACACCTTGGAGAAGACAGTTCCATAGTCTGTTTTAATAGTAGAAAGACTCAATTTAAGGTTGGAGTCCATGACTGATATGGCCTGCCATAGCGTCTCCATATCTATTTTCTCTGGTTTCTTCATCTCCCCAAAGCTGATAACATTCCCTCCCGAAGCACCTCTCACCTCCTCCTCTCTGCTGCAGGGAGACTTCTGGTGACTCCCATCTCCACCTTCTTCCAAAGAGTTCAGTAGAGATGTCCCTCCTATGCTGGAGTCGAGCTCTCCCTCTCGGGGCTGCCAGACTCCAGACATTCCCTGCACTGGAGTACTTCCAGGTTGGGGAAGAACCAGCCTTAGCTCATGGCTTAACGAAGCCCAGCTCACTGCGCTGAGGTCGCCCAAAAATTCTGGGTTCCCCCTGAAGTAGTTCGGGTCACTTCACCCGAATGAGCAAAGACGCTCGTAAGCGTCGTCTGGACCAGCCGTTGAGGGGACTCCGCTGCTGGAAGGACAAGGCGGGGAACTCCCTTTCTCTTCCCCATATCGCTGCCTGGGAAGAGAATCACAACGTGGCTCCAGAAGAAACAAGCAGCAGGGCTCGCTCAGGCATCTGCTCCCGACGCCATCTTGATCCCGATCTTCTTTCTGTTAATACACACAGGAGACTGTGTTAGGTGATCAATCTGTGCTCGCAAACTGCTTGCAGAAGGGTGTCAATCACATCTTTCAGCTCCTCCTCCTTCATCAGTGTAGTGCCCTCTTCAGTTTGTACCAAATCAATCGATCTCCACTGTAACAGAAAAAAGAGGAGGGGCACAGAGAACTTCCCTGGAGATATCATAAATTTCTGTTCTACTCTGTAGCTCATGAAAAAGAACAATTACCATGAACTTGCAATATAGATGTATCAATTAACCAACCTGCTGTGTGCAACTAGCACTAATACATAAGGAGCCATAGAGAAAGACATGGGGACAGAATTTGTCCCCATCCCTGTGAATAACCACAGGAAACCATCCCATGTAATTCTTTAGTGTATCTCAACTTCAGTCCTTCTACATGAGCTTTCTTCAAGGCAAGGTTTGAAGGTCAGAGGCTGTGCCCATTCATACACTGATTCTTCCTTCTCTCCTTAAAGAATGACAAATTCTGTTCCTGTGTCATTCTCTATAGCTCAAAGCTCAACAAACTCAGTACTTTATTAGTATTTTATTCATACATGTTCATCCAACTGACAGGATAAGAACTTCCGTTCCAGACTATACAGATATTCAAGGCAGAAAGCAGGTGAATTGCAGAACCCAAAGGGTGGGCCCATACAGACTTTTGTGTGTATTAACAGAAAGAAGATTATCCAGGTAAGAACCTAATCTTTCATTCTGTAACATAAACACAGGAGTATGTATGTTAGGTGACGTACCAAAGCAGTGTCAGACGCCTAGGGTGGTAGAGATGAACCTGCAGCAAAACCAAGGACACAAAAGCAGCATCCTCTCAAGCTCTGTAGAACCTTGTAAAGGTAAGGAGAGTAGACCAAGTAGTTGCTCTACAGATCTCCTCAGATGGAACTGCCTGGGACTCTACCCATGAAAATGCAATACTTCTAGTCAAATGAGCTTTGTGAGAAATAGAAGGCTCTTTGCCACAGCCAATGTACGTTGACAAAATTGAAATGTGAATCCATCTGGCAATAGAAGCCTTGGATGCTCGGCTACCTTGTCTGGCCTGACTGGTTAGAACAAAAGATTGTAAGAAAGATGAGAATCATTGATCCTTCCAGATAGTGGAGTAAAATTCTGCGCAGATCGAGGTGATCGAGGCAAGCAGCGTGCCAGATTTTAAGAATAAATGGGACGCCCATGTGGGATCCCTAAGAGGGTCAGGGCAAAACACTAGCTAATCTTAAGGGGAGGGTCTATAGTGGGCAGACTTGATGGGCCTTGGCCCTTTTCTGCCGTCATCTTTCTATGTTTCTATGTTTCTTTCTAGATCTAGCCTCTGCAATATTTTACCTTGTTTAGTCAAACACGTATTATGAAAAGCGGGCAAACAAACCCCTTGGTTGGCATGGAAAGCTGCCACAATCTTTGGTAGAAAAGAAGGTACCATATGCAGTAAAACCTCAGCCTCTGTGATCCTGAGGAAAGGCTCTCTAGAAAGCAATTCCAAGATTCATTTCACTGAGACTATTGCCACTAGAAATACTGTCTTTTCACCATGAGATCCAGAAGGGGTCACCTCCAATGTTCCCTCTAAGCTGAGCGCATAAGCAATCGCTAACTATTTTCAGTGGCGTCGCTCATACATTGTCTCCTGTCGCTCACTCGAGGGCGGGCAGAGGTGAGAGGAAGCGGCGGTAGCCTTAGTGTATTTTAAAGTTGAAAGATGCAGCGGCGGCTCCTCTCAAGATCCCTGACTGCATTGGACTTCCGACGCAGGTGGGGATTCGTGAGAGGAGCCGCTGCCACGTCTTCAGTGGTGTACAAAGGGGGAGGCGATCCGCTCCGGCTGTGCACCCCTCCTAAGGCTGCAGTCGGAGAGGAAGTTCGGGCCAGCCAATCGCTGCCTGGCTGGGCGGAACTTCCTCTCCGATGGCAGAATTGACGTCGGGGGAAGCAGAGAGAGCTTGGGGCGGCGGTGGATTTGGGGCCTGTTTCCCCCGATGGTTGCGGCAGTGGCTTTGGGGCCTGTTTCCCCCGATGGTGGCAGCAGTGGCTTTGTGGAGGGTAGGGAGAAAGAAAGAAAGAAAGAAAGGGGGCAGGCAGGGAGACAGAAGGGAACCAGAAAAAAAGAAAGGGGGCATCAAGAGAGAAAAAAGAAAGAAAGGGCAGGGAGAGAGGAAGAAAAAGTTAGTGGAGGGAATGAGGTCTGGAGAGGAAGCATACAGGCTGAAAGAAGGGAAGAAAGATTAGATGCACAGTCAGAAGATGAAAGTGCAACCAGAGACTCATAAAATCACCAGACAAGGTAGGAAAAATGATTTTATTTTAAATTTAGTGATCAAATTGTGTCTGAATTTATATATGCTGTCTATATTTTGCACTATGGCCCCCTTTTACTAAACCGCAATAGTGTTTTTTTAGCGCAGGGAGCCTATGAGCGTCGAGAGCAGCGCTGGGCATTTAGCGCAGTTCCCTGCACTAAAAACTGCTATTGTGGTTTAATTAAAAGGAAGGGGGGTATATTTGTCTATTTTTGTATGGTTGTTACTGAGGTGACAATGCATAGAGTCATCTGCCTTGACCTCTTTGAAAAAAACCCAGAATAGGAATGATAATTAACATTTTCTTAGCATATAGTATGCTTTGTATTTTTTAATTTTATTGTTGGTAGATCATTTTGACTTGGTCATTTTAAAGTAGCTCGCAAGTTTGGGCACCCCTGAGCTAGAGCGTTGAAGCTGTGTATTTCTATTTTATCCCCCCTTTTACAAAACTTGGAGCGTTTTTTAGCGCCAGCCGTGGTGGTAGCAGCTCTGATGCTCAGACTTCTATGAGCGTCAGAGCTGTTACCACCGTGGCTAAAATCCACACTACAATTTTGTAAAAGGGGGAGGGGTTAGTTTGTGATGACATATTCCATACTAGGCAAAGGTGTTTTCTGTGTTCTGTGTGTTCGAAAGACATGGTTTTCTGTTAGGATTGACGATGTAGGATTGATCTGTGCTGGTCTGGCTTGTTTAGTTTTACAATGGGTGTATTGATGTACTGCTCACTGCAATATGTAACATGCTGCCTTTTCCTAGGTACTCATGTGTGACGTGTGGCTTGTTACTAAAAATCATGTTTTTCGTACAGATGGGGGGGTGCCAAAAAATGATGGGCCCCGGGTGTTACATATGCTAGGTACGCCACTGTATGTAAAGATACCAGAAAGCTGGCAAAGCAAAAACTTTAAGTAAATTGTTATTCTTCTAAGTTTTGAGTATTTAACCCTCCCACAATCTCACGGGCACTCATTTCAAGTTTATTGAGATTTTGATTTAAACGCAATATCAAATATTTTCAATGCGTATAACAAAAATAAATTTGAACATTAAACATACAAACATATCCATAGATGATTAAAAATACATAAGGAGTACAAGGATAAACTACATTTGTTTAAAAATGCGTTCTCCGCGCCTGCTCATAAATTTGTGGAGTATGTAACTTGTCGCTCATGCATATTTTTTTTTGCACACACCTCATCAATCCTTAGAGGGAACATTGATCACCTCTTGGAAAGGCTCATAGGGAGACTTAGAAAGGCCCTTCAAGATGATATTAAGATTCTAGGATGGAAAACTCTGGTGTAATGGGAGCAACAACCTGAGTGCTCTTTTTAAAAAATCAGGTCATATCCGGATGAGATGCTAGCGATAGCATTCTTCCTCGAGCTTGGAAGCACGAGAGACCTGCCACCTGAGCTTTCACAGATGCCAACATTAGGCCTTTTTCTAGATCGGCCTTTAGAAATGCCAGGATCACAGGAATTGACGCTTCAAAAGGTTCTACATGATCTCTAGCGCAACAGAACTGGAAAGCCTTCCAGGCCTTAATGTAAGCTGCAAACATCAATGGCTTTTTTCAAGAGTTGAAACGACCTCCTCTGAATAACCATATTGAGTTAAGATTCTGCGCTCAAAAGACATGACGTAAGACCTGAGCACTATGGGTGCTCCATGGGAACTGGTCCCTGTGTGCATCAGTAGTTTGATGCATCTGTTTTGTTGGAGACACACTAGAAACGCATACCAAGAACAGTGAGGTCAATCTTGAGATACTAGGATCACAAGCCCTGAGTGATTCACGATTCTGTAGATGAACCGGCCCACCATAGGCCACAGTGGAAACATATATAGAAGCCTCTTTTCTGGCCAGGACAGAACCAACGAATCCAACCCTTCGCTTCTTGGTTCATGTCTTTTACTGTAGAAGCGATTCACCTTTGCGTTCTTGGCTGAAGCCATCAAGGCCATTGCCAGTCTTCTCCAATGCTGGACAATGAGGATGAATGCTCTTTGGGACAGTAACCACTCCCCTGGGTCTCGAGTCTACAGGATGAAATCAGCCTTTATGTATTCCACTCCCACTAAGTGGGCTGTGGAGAGTGACTGAAGATGAGCTATTGCCCATTTGAACAACATCTGGGCCTCCAATCGTAATGGAGCACTTCCAGTGCCTCCTTGTCTGTTCTCAGACAATGCAAACATGGCACCTTATGTGAACACTGATTGCCTGTCCTTCCAGGTGCTTCTCTAATGCCCTTAATGCTGGACGAATGGTTTGAAGCTACAGACAATTTATAGACCACTTTCTCCACAGGAGGGTCCATTGGCACTGCACCAGATGACCACTGCAGTGGGCCCCTCAGCCAAATAGGCTGGTGTCAGTCACAAATGTCACCCATGAGGAGTATATGCGCCCTCACCCAGGGAACTACTTCCAGGATGGATGGCATTGAGTCCAGCACCTGGAGGTAATGCCAGGCCAAGGGATTCTGCATTAGTAAGATAAAAACAATCTGTTTCCTGAGTTTCTGACTTTAATGACGCTCTCATCCGCTAATTAGAACATAAGAACATAAGAATTGCTGATGCTGGGTCAGACCAGTGGTCCATCGTGCCCAGCAGTCCGCACACGCAGCGACCCTTAGGTCAAAGACCAGTGCCCTAACTGAGACTAGCCTTACTTGCGTATGTTCTGGTTCAGAAGGAACTTGTCTAGCTTTGTCTTGAATCCCTGGCGGGTGTTTTCCCCTATAACAGCCTCCAGAAGAGCATTCCAGTTTTCTACCATTCTGGGTGAAGAAGAACTTCCTTACGTTAGTATGGAATCTATCCCCTTTTAACTTTAGAGAGAGTGCCCTCTCATTCCCTCTACCTTAGAGAGTGAACAACCTGTCTTTATTTACTAAGTCTATTCCCTTCATTATCTTGAATGTTTCGATCATGTCCCCTCTCAGTCTCCTCTTTTCAAGGGAGAAGAGGCCCAATTTCTCGAATCTCTCACTGTACGGAAACTCCTCCAGCCCCTTAACCATTTTAGTCACTCTTCTCTGGACTCTTTCGAGTAGTACTGTGTCCTTCTTCATGTACAGCGACCAGTGCTGGACGCAGTATTCCATGTGAGGGCAAACCATGGTCCGGTACAGCAGCATGATAAGATTTTTGTTACCGACATGCATCACCTTACACTTATCCACATTAAACCTCATTTGCCATGTCACGGCCCATTTCTCGAGAATGTTTATGTCACGTTGCAAGTCTTCGCAATCCTCCTGTGTCTTTACTACTCTGAATAACTTTGCTAATAAATATAAATAAATTTTAAAACTTTGTATCGTTTGCAAATTTAATCACTCACTCATCGTACCAATTTCCAGGTCGTTTATAAATATGTTGAAGTGCATGGGTCCAAGCAACGAACCCTGCGGCACTCCACTCGTGATGCTTTTCCAGTCCGAGTAGAAACACAGAAACATAGAAAAATGACGGCAGAAAAGGGCCACAGCCCATCAAGTCTGACCACCTAACAGACCCACCCACCTAGGCTTACCTTCCCAGAGATCCCACTCCTAACGACCGTACTCATCAACTCTACCCTCTTAGGGATCCCACATGGGCATCCCATTTACTCTTAAAATCTGGCACGCTGTTGGCCTCGATTACCTGTACCGGAAGCTCGTTCCAATGATCAACCACTCTTTCGGTGAAGAAATACTTCCTGGTGTCGCCATGAAATTTACCGCCCCTGATTTTGAGCGGATGCCCTCTTGTGGTCGTGGGTCCTTTAAGACAGAAAATATCCTCTTCCACTTCGATACGTCCGGTGATATATTTAAAGTCTCAATCATGTCTCCCCTCTCCCTACGCTCTTCGAGGGAGTAGAGCCGCAATTCGTTCAGCCTCTCTTTGTACGAGAGTATTGCCATTTACTCCCACTCTCTGTTTCCTATCCGCCAGCCAGTTTTTAATCCATGTGAGTATTTCACCATCGATTACATAGCTTGCAATTTTTCAAAGTAGTCGTTTATGCGGAACCTTGTCGAATGCCCAAGTATGGGTGTACTTGTATCCCCATCTTGTGGAGGTGAGCTGCAACCACCACCATCACCTTGGTGAAGGTGTGCAGGTCCATTGCTATCCCAAACGGCAGAGCTGCAAAATGGAAATGCCTCTGAGGACATGGAATCTAAAAAATTTCCTGTGGTCTGGGAAAATGGAAATATGAAGGTATACTTTTCTTAATACCAGCTACATTAACCACACTTACCACAACCTCTGGCAATGCATTCCAGAGCTTAACTATTCTCTAAGTGGACATAAGAACATAAGAACTGCCATCTCCAGATCAGACCTTTGGTCTATCAAGTCCGGCGATCCGCACACGCGGAGGTCCAGCCAGGTGTACACCTGGCGTAATTTTAGTCACCCATATCCCTCTATGCCTCTCGTAAGGAGATGTGCATCTAGTTTGCTTTTAAATCCTAGAACGGTGGATTCCACAATAACCTCCTCTGGGAGAGCATTCCAGGTGTCCACCACTCGTTGCATGAAGCAGAACTTCCTGATATTTGTCCTGGACTTGTCCCCCCTTAGCTTCAGTTCATGTCCTCTTGTCCGTGTCATATTGGATATTGTAAATAATTTTTTTCCTGCTCTATTTTGTCGATTCCTTTCAGTATTTTGAAAGTCTCGATCATATCCCCTCACAGTCTCCTTTTCTCAAGGGAGAACAATCCCAGTCTCTTAAGTTGTTGTTCCTCATATTCCAAGTTCTCCATACCTTTTATTAGCTTCGTTGCTCGTCTCTGCACCCTCTCCAGTAGTTTTATATCCTTCTTTAGGTTGGGAGATGAAAGTTGGACACAGTATTCCAAGTGTGGTCTGACCATTGCTCTATAAAGCGGCATTATAACTTTCTCCGATCTACTTGCGATTCCTTTCTTTATCATGCCTAACATTCTATTTGCTTTCTTTGCTGCTGCCGCGCATTGTGCTGACAGTTTCAGGGTCCTATCTATCAGTACACCCAGATCCTTTTCTTGTTCGCTCTTACCCAGAGTTGCACCTGACATTCTATATTCGTGTTCCCTGTTCTTTCTGCCTAAATGCATTACTTTGCACTTTTCCACATTAAACTTCATCTGCCATTTTTCTGCCCATTTCTCTAACTGACACAAATCACTCTGGAGTTCCTTGCTATCCTTCTGAGATCTGATTGCCCAGCATAGCTTTGTGTCATCTGCAAACTTGATGATCTCACTGGATGTTTCTTCCTCTAGGTCATTGAATAAGATGGGCCCAAGTACCGAGCCCTGGGGCACACCGCTAGTCACTTTCTCCCAGTCTGAGAACTTCCCATTTATGCCCACTCTCTGCTTTCTGTTCTCCAGCCATTTGCCTATCCATCTTAGTATATCTCCCCCTATTCCATGGCTTTGTAGTTTTCCTGAGAAGTCTCATGTCGAACGCTTTCTGGAAGTCCAAGTATATTATGTCCAATGGTTCTCCACTATCAATTTGTTTATTCACAGTTCAAAAAATTGAAGTAAATTCGTCAAACATGATTTCCCTTTCCTGAAGCCATGTTGACTTGCTCTCATCAGGTCGTTTGTATCCAAGTGCCGGACTATGCTATCTTTAATCAGTGCTTCAACCATCTTTCCAGGGACAGACGTAAGACTCACAGGTCTGTAGTTGCCCGGTTCTCCTCTTGATCCTTTTTTGAAAATTGGCGTGATGTTCGCTATCTTCCAATCGTCCGGTATCTGTCCAGTTCTAATTGACAGGTTGGCAAGTTTTTGCAATAGCTGTCCGATTTCAATCTTCAGTTCTTTTAAGACTCTCGGGTGAATTCCATCAGGTCCAGGGGATTTGTCGCTTTTAAGATTGTCAATATGGTAGTATATCTGGCCCAAGTCCACTTCTACTGTGGTGAGGCTGTCCTCTATTACTCCTTTGAACACTTTCACTGCTTCTGATATTGTTGAAGTGTCCTCCTTTGTAAAGACAGACGCAAAGAAGGAATTTAGTCTGTCTGCAATTTGTTTGTCTTCCTCGATGTACCCTTTTCTTCCCTGGTCATCCAGCAGTCCCACCACCTCTTTTGTAGGTTTTTTTTCCTTTTACGTATCTAAAGAAGGGCTTGAAATTTTTGGCCTCTTGTGCTATTTTCTCCTCATAGTCTTTTTTGGCATCCCTCACCGCCTTGTGACATTTCTTCTGACCATCTTTGTGTTTGTTCAGCTTCGGTTGTTTTCGTGCGTTTCAATTTTTTAAAGGAGTCCTTCTTTTCTTTTATGGCTTCTTTCACCTCTCTAGTAAGCCATACTAGTTCTATTTGCTTTTAGTTTTCCTTTCTTTGGAAATCCTATTAGTTAGTTTTCCTTTCTTTGGAAATCCTATTAGCTTTAAAAGTATTTCCCTGTAACATCAAGTGTCCCCTCGTTCTACATCACTCAGGATTTTGTAGACTTTAATTGCAACTCCCCTCAGCCATCTCTTTTCCAAGCTGAAGAGCCCTAATCTTTTTAGTCTTTCTTCAAACGAGAGGTGTTCCATCCCCTTTATCTTCTTGGTCGCTCTTCTTTTAACCGTTTCTAGTTCCACTGTATCTTTCTTGAGATACTATAAGGTGACCAGAATTGAATGCAGTATTCAAGGTGAGGTCACACCAGGAGTGACAGAGACATTATAACATTCTGAGTCTAATTTGTAGAGCTGCTGCCTCTGCACCACGAGGTTGTGAGATTAAATCCCAGTGCCCTTGTGACCCTGGGCAAGTCACTTAATCTTCAGTGTCCACTGCTTTGAATGTCAAAGCCACAAAAAGGCAGTATAGAAGTCCCCATCCCCTTTTTAAATAATTCCTAGCATCTCGTTTGTTTTTTTGTCCACCACCACACATTGGGTAGAAGGTTTCATCATATTATAGAAACATGACGGCAGATAAATGACAAATGGTCCATCTAGTCTGCCCATCCGCAGTAACCATTATCTCTTTTTCTCTCAGAGAGATCCCACGTGCCTATCCCAGACCGTCTTGAATTCAGACACAGTCTCTGTTTCCACCACCTGTTCCGGGAGACTATTCCACGCATTTACCACCCTTTCTTTCCTCAGATTGCCTATCACCTCTTAACTTCATCCTATGCCTTCTCATTGCAGTTTCCTTTCAAATGAAAGAGACTCGCTCATGCACAATTATATTACGTAGGTATTTAAATGTCTCTATCATATCTCCCCTCTCCTGTCTTTAATCAAAGTATACAGATTGAGATCTTTAAGTCTGTCGCCATACGCCTTATCACGAAGACCACACATCATTTTAGTAGCCTTCCTCTTGACCGACTCCATCCTGTTTATATCTTTTTGAAGGTGCAGTCTCCAGAATTGCACACATTTGGTTAGTTTCATATCCCGTCCTCTCCCACAAGTTCAGAACGGGTAAAAAGATTGACATACATAATGCATAGACAACAAATTATTAATTTACATGTGTATGGTAACATTATATATAAATGAGTTTTCACCATAGAGTGGCATCAATACCTCCTTTTTCTACTGGCCAGATCTCTCACTATGCACCCTAGCATCCTTCTAGCTTTCACCATTGCCTTATCAACCTGTTTGGACACCTTAAGATTATCACATATAAGGGGTGCTAGAGGGCGCGATAAGAGATGGTAGCGTAGTTGAAGAGCTCCGGCAATTTTCGGTCAAAAATCAATAAATTATCAGGTTATTGCATTGTGACAATAACTAAATCGACAAATTGCTCTGCTTAGATTATCCACATACCAATGGCGCGTTCCAAAGTGGGTAAGCGCCATAAACCTGAGCCGCAATCGCCTCAGAAATCATCGGAAGACAAGACAGAACAAGACTCCATTCAAACGCTTATAGCGGAGTTCAGGGCCATGAGGGAAACCGTAAATGATACAAAAGACGAAACTTTGGAAATACGGAGCGAACTAGCATCCCTGAAACAAGAGCTGGCGCAGTTGAACGGCAGAGTGGAAGTGGTCAAAACTAAGCAAGCAGCGACACAGGCTGCCATCGAATCAAACAAGATGGGTGGCACAACTGGAGAAAGATCTTGAAGGCGCCAATTTAAGATCCCGGCGTAACAATTTGAGAATACTAGGGATACTGAAAGGTCTGGAGGGAGCAGATCCCATCAGATATCTTGAAAAGCTCATACCAGAGCTTTTAAATATCGAATTCACCAGAGACTTTGAGTTTGACTGCGCACATAGGGTACCATCGTTCAGGCGCCCAACGCGAGGTATCCCAGGGCCATGATTGTGCGCTTTTTTAGATTCACCCAGCTATCGGAAGTTATGCAGAAAGCAAAAGCTAAAGCTCCAATCAAGATGGACACGCATACCATATTATTTGTTCCCGATCTAAGTAAAAATGCGGCTCACCAAAGAAAACAACTTCTCGCCTTCCGGCCCAAACTACGTGAACTCAAGGCCCAATTTGGGATGCTATATCCAGTCACCATGCGGGTCACGTTGAACAATCAAACAAAGAATTTTACTGACCCAAAGCTACTTTTGGATTACCTTGAGGATCTGCAGCTGACCCTTATTGATCGGGTGTGAACTGTATTCACAGGAGCTCTGGCTTTGTTCTGCAGAATATCAAGTTTTGTCTACGCCACGTGGCACAATGGCGTTCCTGTTTCTCTCCTAAGATTCACGTGGCAGTTTTGTTCCTTCTGTTCTACTTATGCTACGCTGTATTTTTCTTGGCTAGCTAAGTTTATAATACATATCAATTGATTACTTATGTTAGATTTCAGATTGCCTGTTTGAGTCAATGGCATTGTAGTTATATGTTTCTTTAATGAATAATATGATGGTCGGTGACTGTACTAATTGGTTCTATCACATCAAACCTGTATGCTTGTAATTAATTGCACTGAATAGTTTGCTGTAGCAATGGGTTTAGAATGTGACACCTCTCCTAGGCTCTGTATGATCAATATTTCTATAGACATTTATTTTCTCCGTGTTCACATTGGCCCTATTCAATCCTGATTAATTTGTAGTTATGTGTTCCTACATGTAATGCTTTTATCCTGCTTTATAGATAGTTTTATGACAGCTATTGAGTTTTAACTGGTGCTTCTCTACTTCACTTTTATCTATTCTTTCTATTGTGTGCTAGCCGTAATTATTTCCCCATGTTTGACACGTGCTTGTTAGTATACATCTGTAATATCCTATATTAACATGAATTTTATTCACTTTAATGCTGCAATTATTTAAGATTAATTCATAGATTGATACTATTACCTGCTTAGCTTATATTTTATTTATCCAGACCAACTGTCGACCATTGATTGGTCTTACATAATATTTTTATGTTTCTACTTTTAACAGATTAACTTATAGAGCACAGGATGGAATTATTCACTTATTTTTCAAATGTCTTTGGATGAAATGTTTTGAATACGCTTGTACCAGTATGAATCATTATTTCTCTTCATACTCTGCTATATTTATTATCTTTCTTTTCAACTCTATATCCAAGAGTGTTGTGTTCTTACATGAAATGTTTTTATCCTAATTATAATGCTTGCTTTATTGTTAACATCTTGCCCTTAATAGATTTGATATCTTACACCTTCTCTAGACTAACTGCTAAACATTGTCTGCGGTTATATGTATTTATCTTGAACGGACTATGAAATAATATTGGCATGCAAGGGTACAGTGCCAGTGGTAAGTGGAGATTCAACAACTCCCTATTGCAAGACAAGACCTTTGTGGAGACTGAGTACAGCGATTGAAGACTATTTTTCTTTCAATAAAATCGAGGACACTGGATGGCCAATTCTATGGGATGCTTTCAAAGCTTATGTCAGAGGAGTCATTATCTTCTATCAATCTCGCAAACAGAAAGAATTAAATAAACAACTGATGGACAACGAAAAACTATAAAAGACCTGGAAGCTTGTCATCAAATCAACCCAGCAGATATGGTGATGTTGAAGAAATTACATCAAGCGAGATTAGATTATAATTTACTTCTCAGCAGGAAAGCGGGCAACGGTATCTTTATGCAAATGGCCAATTACTATTGTGACAACAATAAGGCGGGAAGCACCTTGGCAAGATATTTGAAAATTCAGGAAGAGAGACTTGCAATATCCTCAATTACAACACCTGATGGACGAATAACATCGGATCTTAAAGAAATCTCCCATTCCTTTCAACAATTCTATGAACATCTTTACACAACAGAAATCTTCAATCCAGATACGACGGCATTCTTATCTGATTTGCCACACACCCGCCTTTCCAAGGAAGATAATGATACATTGTCCTCGGACATTGGAGTTGATGACATTCAAGCGGTGTTACAGAAGATGGCCAAGAGAAAAGCGCCAGGACCTGATGGATTTACGTCTGAATTTTACCTTGCATTCCAAGATCTTCTGGTCCCACACTTTTTGGCTCTATATCATTACTATATTCAATCTGGTCAAGTCCGTGGCTCGTTCACAGAGGCAAGTAACATAGTTTTGCCTAAACTGGGCAAGGATCCTCTTCTTATCTCAAATTATCGACCATTATCACTTATCAATTTGGACGCAAAAATTTATGCTAAAATTGTTGCTAATCGACTTCAATCCAAACTTCCTAAACTGATAGGAGCAGAGCAAAATGGTTTCATGGCAGGGCATTTGTCCAGTGATAATGCACGCATGTTTGCTAATATAATTCATCAAGCTAATAAGGTTGACTCTCCACTATTGGCGTTGGCCTTAGATGCTGAAAAAGCATTTGATCGTATTGAATGGCAATATCTTTTCGCCGCACTAAAATGGTTTGGATTTGATGACTCTTCCATTGCTATGATTAGTGTTATACACTTCTTCTACCACTAATGTTAGGATCAATGGCATTACTTCTGCTTCATTCCATCCCACCAGGGGTACAAGACAGGGTTGTCCACTATCCCTGTTACTCTTTAATCTTGCGCTAGAGCCATTTTTACATTCCATACGACATAATGTTGATATGAAAGGCGCTAAATGTGGCAACATGAAAGTGAAATTCTCAGCTTACGCAGATGATGTACTGATATACACCACTCCGGACTCACTGTCTGCATTGTTATCAACTATAAAGGACTATTCCAATATTTCAGGCTACAAACTCAACACTACTAAAACAGAACTTATGCCTTTAAACCGCTTGGTAAACAAGAGCGAGATTGAACATTACAAATTTCAATGGAATAGCAATAAACTCAAATATCTTGGCATTAACTTTTGGTAACACCGTTGACTCCACTTTGGAATATTGCTCCAACCACATCTTACAGCTCATTAAAGACCAGGTTAGCAGATGGTCTCCGTTGAGACTGTCAGGGTGGGGATGCTTTGAATCAATCAAAATGGTTTTATCACCAAAGATTATGTACACTTTGAGTATGCTTCCTGTGATCTTACATCCTGCAATATATAAAAATAGAAACAGCCTTATCTCACTACCTATGGAATAATAGTACTCCCAGGATTGTTGGTTGGGGAGGGAAGGAGGACCAGAGGAGAAGCATGCAGGAGGAAGAGAGAAAAAAAATGTTGGACTGGGGAAAGGAGGGAGAAATGTTGGACTGGAAGGGGGGCCAGAAAGGAGGAAGGGAAGGGAGATGGACTTCAGGGGGTAGAAAGGAGGAAGGGAAAGAGAAATGTTACACTGAGGGGGGAAGGCGAGATGACGACTAAAGGAAGGGCGAGATATCAGACCAGGGAATGGTAGGGAAGGAGGGAAGTCTGGTAGAGCTATAGAAATAATAATAATAGTAGTAGTAGAGAAAGATGCCAGACTAGGAAGGGAGGAAAGGAAGGAGAGAGATGTCGGATCACTGGGGGGGGGGAAGGAGAGAGATGTCAGACCATGGAAATAGGGAGGAAAGGAGAGAGATAGGGAGAGAAGGTAAGAGACATGGAAAAGTAGATTTTGAGAAGAAAGCAGAAAAATGGAAATATTGAATGTTAAGTTAATACCAAAGATGGATGCAAGGCAGAAAGTGAAGACAGAGAGAAAAACAGTCAATGGATAAGAAGGACCTGGAAACATATTTAAAACACAGAAAAATAAAGTCACCAGACAACAAAGGTAGGGAAAATGATTTTATTTTCAATATAGTGACTGAAATGTATAAATTTTGAATTTATATCTGCTGTGTATATTGTGTGCATATGAAAAATGAATGGAAAAAATTGCATTACAATTAGTAAAGGGGGTGGGATCTGGGGAAGAGCTTTGGTGGGTCTAGGGTACAGCTTGGAAGGTTTGTGGTTGGGGGTACTCAGTTGATATTTGTTAGACTTCCCTGCCTGCACACTCTACTAGCATTTCAGGGCCTGTCTGAAGGGCATGCGTGGATGTCAGCATGGGTGCCTCGAGCCGTGGCCACTACCTTTAGTTTGAAACACTGATTTATAGGATACACAACATATGTTGCTAGGCACTTCCGACCTGGATTGGTCACTGTTGGAAACAAGATGCTGGGCTTGATGGACCTTCAGTCTGACCCACTGTGGCAGTGTCCCACAAACTTTTTTTTGCTTCGGCGCTCTAACGGAGCAAAATGTTTTCTGTGGCACAACCGCAACCCTTTCACCCCCTGTCCTGCCCCCATCCCCACTCCACACAAACCTCATCTCATTTTCCTTGAGCTAGGGGCCGTGTCTGGAGAGCCTCAGAGCATGCGCAGACGTTGATATGATGACGTCGCATGCAAGTGCGCATGATGTCATCACGTTGACATCCATGAGTGCTCGGAGGCCCTCCAGACACAGCCCCGAGTTCAGGGAAAACAAGATGAGGTTCATGTGGGGGCAGTGGCAGTGATGCTGGAAGCGACACTCGGTATACATCATATGTGCTTCAATCCCTGGCGGCACACAAAGAATCTCACCATGGTACAAAGTTTGCGATTCACTGCACTATGGCAACACTTATATTTCATTGATCAAGGTTTGTTAACAAGAAGTTTTTTTCCTTTTTGACTATAAGATTGTCAAAATTGTTAAAATTTATAAAGAATTGAAAAAAAAAGAACATAACATAATTTCACATAAGAAAAGAAAGGGAAAGTTTTCACCACAAGAAGTAGGTAGTTCACAAAATATAGAGACGGAGTTAGGTTTGCTGAAATATAAAACCAAAAAACATAAGGAAAACTAAAGATGGGGGTATAGATGGCTCTCAAATATTTCTTAATTGAGCTAGATGACTTCAACAGCAAACTTATGTTATAGTAACAGATTGCCCTTTGGCAGAAATAAATTTTGATAGGTGCTGTGGTTCATAAAACATACCTATTTTCCTTGAAATTCAAAACACATTTACAAAGGTATACATTTACAAGGGTATCTCAGGACAAATGTTGCCCCTAACTGGAGGACCTGAGGTCTCAAGATGAGGAACTGCTTCCTTCTCTTCTGGGTTGAATGAGACATATCTGGATACATTCTTATTACAATAGATGAAAAGGGAACATCTTTATATTTGAAAAACAATTTAAGCATCTATCAGCATCAAAAGCAAATTGTACCAATAATGTTGCTGATACCCAAGTCTCAGTATCCGATCTTTCTTCAGGAAATTAGATAAGTCCAAACTATCAGCAGATAAATTGTGCTGATTAGGACTTTGAGGTTTTATTCTTCTAGGTAAATAGTAAAATTTAGAGAGAGGCGGATATGAGGCTTCCGGCACTTTCAAAATTTCGTTCATATATCTTTTAAACATAGCTATTGCTGTTATTGCAGTTTGTTTGGGAAAGTTAATAATCCGCAAATTTGATCTCCTAGTGAAATTTTCCAATGTTTCTTGTTTAAAGTGCAAACTTGCACTGTCTTTTAACACAAGTCAAAGCTTGGGTTTTTAAAGATTTAACTCTAACTTCTACTCCATCTAATTTGTTTTCCAAAGTCAATGTCCTTGTCTTTAATTCACGGCTTTTTGAAAGTGCCATTGTACATTTTGTGGACAATTGTTCCATTTGATTGCCCAGAACGAGTTGTAAGTTAGATATTGCATCCCAAATTGTTTCCATATTGAAAACCTTCGGCCTCTGTAATGAAACAACCTCAGTTCTAAGGCCCTTGGTAGAAATCACAGTACCTGCTGATCCAGCGGCAATAGTTGAAATAACCGGAGTTTGCTGAAGTTCCCCTGCCGACTGCATAGTTGATTCACAGCTTTCCTCCTGCTTCCGTCCAGGGCCAGCACTCGCTCCCTGCTGGGTCAGCAAGAGGGCGTCCTGTGTCAGGTTAGCAGCAAGCCACTCCTCCGACATTCCAGGACACGCCTGCGGGCTCCGCTCATCCGGGGACAGTGTGGCCGCCTTGAAGGAGAGATCGCGTGCCTCAGCCTGCATGCTCTCACCAGCTGAGGAATTTTCCTCTGGTAATTGCGCTTGAGGTACCGTGCTCTACGAAGACATCCATCGGGCCAGTCTGAACTGCAAGTGACTCCTCCGGGAAGACCCGGGTCTTCGACTTTCACTTCACCATAGAGGTAGGAAAACAAAGTCTGGATTAGCCTCAGCAGCATCTCCATGGAGTCTCAAACTGCCACCTTGGTTAAACTCTGCCACCAACTCTTATGTTCTTATGGTTTTCTCTGTGTCATTTTCCAAAGTGTCTGTGTGCTGCAACTGCTTTAACACTTACATTATACTTTCTTCATTCCAACCCAGTTCTGACAGGTCCTCCTACTAGCACGATGAGCCATACATGGCATGCTAGGGCTCTACTTACTTGATGCAATCATGTGGAGCTGACAGAAGTACATTCTAATTGGGAATATGGCACATATTTATATCTTTCAAAGAAAGAAAGAGGGTGAGAGCTGCTATTATATGCTAATGATAAGCATGTTTCCTGTACTAGAAGGCTGCAGCAATAAATCCGTTTCAGACTTTTTTCCCTTAGCACTAGCCCAATACTCACATGTACCAGTACAACTCCATGATTTCTTCTGGTCACACAAAACTGCTCATAAACGGCACACCAATCAACAACCCTGCATGGAGGGGAAAAAAAAAGCAAATTACAGGTTATGGCATATTACTGAAGTACCCTCAATTCCAAACGATCGAAGCTAACTCATAACACCTCCACAACCAATATGCAAACTGTGGGAGATAACTGTCTGTCTTCCATGGTCTGTGGCAATCTTGGATATTCAATGCCAGGGCCATATCTGGACAATGGCACTGAAAATCCAGGTCAAAGTTTGCCACTGAAGACTTAGCTGGCCATGCAATATTTAGCTAAGGCAAAGCAGCAAAATGTTGACCCACTTTTTAGGTGGGTCTATTTAGCTGCTAGCCTTAGCTGGCCAGCTGCTGAATACTGGCGGTGACTGGCTATATTATGCAATTATTGAAAACCATTTGCACAATATCAAAAATGGACACTACTTCTATATTCCAACTTTTTAATTAGATGTACTACTTAAGTAATCAGATTTAATAGTATGACTGTTGACTTTTAATCGCATTAATTAACTTCTAATGGGGACAAGCCTCAGACTTAGGAGAACATGTTTCCCAAAATGAGATAGAGAGAAACACATTACTCTCTTATCTCCTTATAACATCATCGGCTATTACCCCACCTCCGTACCACTATAGATAAATTAACAATTTTATTCTAATTCTCTATTTTTTAAAAAATATATTACATTAATTTTTATAGATAAATAATTCTAAATACTATATCTCCTCTTTTATTAATTTGAATCCTTAAAAACTTATTTAATTTAAACTACAAAGACTATTTTGGTATGGGATATATATTACTTGAAATAGATCAGCATGCCATTTTTGAAACTCAGGACCAACTCATATCAAACCATATATATTACCTAGTCAAATTCAATCAAGATATCTCATCTCGAATTCTTATTCAATTTCACTGCAATTCATTTCCTCTGATTTTTAATTATAGTTCATCCCATTATTTTCATCAATTCATGTATCTTACATATTTCACTAATTACCACAAAATTTTAACAATATTACTAATACTTAAGTGCATAATATAAAGTGCTCAGTGAAAGTGCTTCAGTATTATAAATACAATAAATATACAAAAAAATGTTCTAAGACAATTTTGAATTCACTAAATCAATGACTTTCCTATCAAAGTTTTAAACATTTCTTCAATCATTCATTTGAAAAAAGTTCATTAGCAAAAATTGAGTTTGTTTAGAAAAAGTTCAAATGAAAAGACGGAAGTGCATTTGCAAAAATAAAGTTCAACACAGCCAATCACCGGCTAAGCCGGAGAACGGGATATTCAGCAGGGAATAGCCGGCTATCTCTCGCTGGATACCAGCAGATAGCTGAGTAAATACTGCTGAATATCAGGCCCATAGAACGACCATGCTCCCTAAAGAAGAAGACCTGGGTTATATATGAATTGGTCATAGCCAAAGGTTCTAAAAAACAAACAGGCAACCATTCTGTAAAATCTATAAGCTCCAGTCTGAGCAAAAACACAGCAGATAACTGTGATGAAAATATAAATAAACAATATTAAAACACTCATATTAACCCAACATGGCTGTTTTGCCCCCTTGGGGCTGCATCAGGAGCTGAATTACACTGTAAATTAAATAAATACAATCCATATTACTATAGATAACAATACCACAAAGGCTCTACATAAAATACCAATTACAGCTTTTACACACATAAGAACATAAGAATATCCTTACTGGGTCAGACCAATGGTCCATCAAGCCCAGTAGCCTATTCTCAAGATGGCCAATCCAGATCACTAGTACCTGGCCAAAACCCAAGGAATAGCAATATTCCATGCTACCAATCCAGGGCAAGCAGTGGCTTCCCCCCTGTCTTTGTCAATAACAGACTATGGATTTTCCTCCAGGAACTTGTCCAAATCTTTCTTAAAACCAGCTTTGCTATCCGCTCTTACCACAACCTTTGGCAATGTATTTCAGAGCTTAACTATTCTCCGAGTGAAAAAAAAAAATTTCCTCCTATTAGTTTTACAAATATTTCCCGGTAACTTCATCGAATGTCCCCTAGTCTTTGTAATTTTTGATGGAGTGAAAAATCGATCCACTTGTACCTGTTCTATTCCACTCAGGATTTTGTAGATTTCAATCATATCTCCCCTCATCTGTTTCTTTTCCAAGCTGAAGAACCCTAACCGCTTTAGTCTTTCCTCATACGAGAGGAGTTCCATTGTCCATATAAAAACTTACTGCCCGACAAATGAGATCTTGGATTAGCATTTTCTGGGTATGTAAACGTTTTTATACTGACCATGTCAGGCTAATAGGAGTGTTTTAATAAATACTGTTTTATTTTCATCATAGCCAAAGGTTTACTGCTTCCAAAAAATGCATACATAATTACTTAAACCTGTAACATAGGTTTCTGGGAGCAAACCAAACCAAGTTACAATAAAAAAAAGCAAAAATGTTGGTAAAGAATGTATGACTAAAAATTTCATAAATATCCAAACCTTTAAACACAAGCAAACTGAGGATCTGCAGGAGGACCCTGTAAGACTGGACACCTAAATGTTATATGAAATTTAATGTGCACAAGTGCAAAGTGATACATATAGGGAAAATAATCCCAAAAACATAGACAGCACTGGATTCTGTATTTATAGGTCACCACCCCAGGAGAGGATCTTGATACCCTATGGCCTAATACACTGAAATCTTTAGCTAAGTGTGTGGTGTAGGTAAAAAAAAAAAAAAAGTCGCATTTTAGGAATTTGAAAAGTGACAAAGAATAAAACAGAGAAGAACAATGTTATTTATGCCTCTGCATCAAAACATGCTGCGAATGCACTTCAAGTACTGTGAAGAAAGGATATGATAGAGATTTACAAAATCTTGAATGGAGTGGAACAGGAAAATAAGGAATGATTATTTACCCTGTCAAAAAGAGCTTCAACTAGGAGGCAGTTAAAAAAATGGCCTGTAGCATATTTCGCACAGTTAGAGAATAGTTTTTCACTTAATGCACAATGAAGCTGTGGAAATGTATGGCCAAGATATTCAATTACCCGGGTTTAAAACAAATTCCTGGAGGAGAAATCCAAAAACAGTTAGCCAGGTAAGCTTGGTGAAAGCCATGTACCACCTAGAGCAGGAGTGAGCAACATTTATACAGAGGGCTGTATGAATGTCAGTAACAGACTGCTATATTACATTATGTTGGAATCAGAGATGCACAGAACTCCACTAACCTGTGATTATACATGTAAATATTTAACTAAAAATGATGAAAACAACCGCTAGCTTGGATATTCTGAAAATATTTTCAAAATACAGTATTTAAGATTGCTAAAACTCTGGTTAAATTACCTTATCTCTATATATTCCCAAAGTTCCACACGAAAGACTTCTCAGGAAACTACAAAGCCATGGCATAGAGGGGGATATACAAAGATGGATAGGCAAATGGCTGGAAAACCGAAAACAGAGAGTGGGCATAAATGGGAAGTTCTCCGACTGGGAGAAAGTGACTAGTGGTGTACCCCAGGGCTCGGTACTTGGACCGATCCTTTTTAATATTTATATCAATGACCTGGAGGAAGGAACATCCAGTGAGATCATCAAGTTTGCAGACGATACAAAACTATGCCGGGCAATCAGATCGCAGGAGGATAGAGAGAAACTCCAGAGCGACTTGTGTCGGTTAGAAACATGGGCGGAGAAATGGCAGATGAAGTTCAATGTGGAGAAATGCAAGGTAATGCATTTAGGCAATAAAAATAAGGAATATGAGTATACAATGTCAGGTGCAACTCTGGGGAAGAGTGAACAAGAAAAGGACCTGGGTGTACTGATAGATAGGACCCTGAAGCCGTCGGCACAATGCGCGGCAGCGGCAAAGAAGGCAAATAGAATGTTGGGCATGATAAAGAAAGGAATCTCGAGTAGATCGGAGAAAGTTATAATGCCGCTTTATAGGGCAATGGTCAGACCACACTTGGAATACTGCGTCCAACATTGGTCTCCCTACCTAAAGAAGGATATAAAACTGCTGGAGAGGGTGCAGAGACGAGCAACAAAACTGGTGAAGGGTATGGAAAAACTGGAATACGAGGACAGACTTATAACACTAGGATTGTTCTCCCTTGAGAAAAGGAGACTGCGTGGGGATATGATCGAGACCTTCAAAATACTGAAAGGAATCGACAAAATAGAGCAGAGAAGATTATTTACATTGTCCAATTTGACACGGACTAGAGGACATGTAATGAAGCTAAGGGGGGACAGGTTCAGGACTAATGTCAGGAAGTTCTGCTTCACTCAGAGAGTGGTTGACACCTGGAATGCCCTCCCAGAAGAGATTATTGCGGAATCGACCGTCCTAGGCTTCAAGAGCAAACTAGATGCATATCTCCTTAAGAGAGGCATATAAGGATATGGTGGACTATAAATTACTCCAGGTGTACACCTGGCAGGGCCTCCGCGTGTGCGGATCGCCGGATTTGATGGACCGAAGGTCTGATCCGGAGATGGCAGTTCTTATGTTCTTATGTTCTTATGGTCTTGCAGGCTGCATTTGGCCCACAGGCCAAAGGTTGCCCATTCTTGTTCTAGAGGAAGTAACAAGAAATGGATCTATTCTTTTATGACCTGCAGGTACATCCAAGTACCTGTCACAAAGTAAGCTGGGTTTGATGGATCAGTTGGTCTGACCAGCATGGCATATCTTATAAGGGGATGAAAATTCAATTTGTTAATAATTTCTAAAAAAACACAACCTATCTTCTTATTCAAATTCATCATTATAAACTCACCAACACATGGAGGATATCAATCTCTGCACACACATAGGCAATGCAATCGAAAGAACAGAAGAGACCAGTGCTTCACACCAAGTGGACTTTATTAAGTGGACCAGAAGATATTAATTATTCACATGACTCGACACAGGCCATGTTTTAGCTGACAAGCCTGCCTCATGAGTCCTTGTAGATGTCACCAGGTCACATATAATGCACAATACAATATGCAAAGAAAGTACTGAACGACAGTGCTAATAAGGTCAAAAGGTAAAAAGACACTGTATAAACAAAGTGACGAGGAGCTTTTACACTTGGTTTGAAGCACTGGTCTCTTCTGCTCTTTCGATTGAGTTGCATTCATTATAAACCCAGACACTTTTTATCAAATCACCATAGGAAATGCTTATGTCTCAGCACTCACTGGACTCTCATTCAGTGAAACAAATAAAACTCTATATTGTTTGATTAAATATTTGAGCCTCTCTTGGCTTCAAACACCAAAAGTCAGCATGTGGCTTTTGAATGAATATACACATCACGATCTGAAGAAAAGATTCATAAAGGACAAAAAGTTAAAATAAATCATACAAATTCCCACAATAAATAAAAAATGTTTTCAAAGCAGAACAGTTTTAAGATGTGCCCTCCAAGCACATTCACTGTGAAAAGACTCTGGTATAAGGGAATCTGCTAAAGCCAAGCTAGGAGCACAGCAGGTACTAGGAGATCGGATGTTTTCACTTTTCTAAAGTTACAGTGCAGCCTCAAAAAGGCAGGAAAACCACACTTAGCTAACAGCGAGGCATCGTAAATAAAACCCTTGACTGAAAAAAAGAGTGTATTTGAGAGATTTGGAAAATGGGAGTGCCTTTTACAACTGTACCGCAGAGGATAAACATATCACTTTCCCACTTAGCCAAATACTCAGTTAAACATGCACATAAGGAACTAAGCACTTAATTCTACGGTATGTTTTACTAATTATTAATATACTAGTCTTTAGCCCGTTACATTAACGGGTGCTAGAATATATGTCTGTCTGTCTTTATTTCTGTCTCTCTACCTATCCCTGTCTTTTTATTTTTGTTTCTCTCCCTCCTGCTGTCTTTCTTTCTGTCTGACTCTCCCTGCCCCTGTTATTTCTTCCTTTCTTTGTCTCCCTCCCGCTGTCTGTCTTTCTTTCTATCTGTCTCTCTCCCTGCCCCCTATGCAGC
Source organism: Geotrypetes seraphini (assembly GCF_902459505.1). Classification (NCBI taxonomy): domain Eukaryota; kingdom Metazoa; phylum Chordata; class Amphibia; order Gymnophiona; family Dermophiidae; genus Geotrypetes; species Geotrypetes seraphini. Next base: position 274,368,761 of record NC_047085.1, on the reverse strand, counting down.
AGCAGCAGCAGCATTTCTCCCCCCCCTCCATTTCCTTGTGCAGTTTGGGAGTTGTTTTTTTTTTCAAGATGGTGTCTGGTTAGGTTTTAGGTTGCCTCCCACCCTTATTTTTTTTTGGTTTGCTGTTCTTGCATCCTTTTGATCTTTTTTTGCTATCTTGGTTTGGTTTGTTCTCTTTTTGACTTGGTCCAATTGAGCAATCAATCATTTTTTTTCATTTCTGGCTGGATCGCCTTTGCTTTGCTATTAACGGTCAAGTTATTCCATTTTACTCGCCTTCTGTGGTGGTTTCTGTCTCTGGCAGTATGGATGAGCGTTGTACAATATTTGGCAGGCAGTACAGTGTGGTCGGGAGTTTCTTCTGATTTCCAACGCTTCTCTCCTGCTGCTGCTGGTGGTGGATGTTCGTCAGATGATTGAAATCGGACCCTTCCCATCATGCTGGGGTGGAGTTTGTTTCGGCAGCAGATCGTTGGCCTGACTCATGTATCAGGGGATCAGGTGCTGCAGTGGAGGCACGCTGCCTGCTCCGGTGTCAGTCGGCCGGTGCAATTGCTGATGCAGAGTCTTCTGCTCATCCCTGGGTCCTTGATCTGGCAGCAGTAGCGGACAGATCGATGTGGAGTCCGGGCTTTTTTTAATTTTGAAGTTGCCATGGCGGCTATCCTCAGTCGCAGCGGCGCGAGGTGGAGAGTAGGGGGGCCCGATGCCTTACGTGCTTTCGCCGCTCCCGCCAGCTTCTTAGCCCTTTTCGGCGTCTGCCCACAGCCCTCCTCCCGGCAGCCGCTGCTCTGCACGTCCTGGTGACGTAGTAAGCACGCATGCGCACTCTTGCCAGCCACATCCCAACAGATCAGATCTCAGGGAACACGCGGTGAGAGTGCGCATGCGCGCTTAGCGTTTTATTATTAATATATGGGCCTATTTTCAAAGGCAGCAGCAAGCCTATTTTTTTTTTTTAGATATTGGCTGCAGCTTTTAAAAAATATATGTAGAAGGGGGAGGGGAAGGGATTGGTATACTGTCTATTTCTAGTTTTACAACCACAAGGTACTTCAAGCATTTCCCCTATTTGTCCTGATGGGATCACAATCTGTCTAATGTACCTGGGACAGTGGAGGATTAAGTGACTTGTCCAGGGTTGCAGGTTTGAACCCACAACCTCAAGGTGCTGAGGCTGTAGCTTTGCCACACCCTCCCCCAACAACCTTGTTTTACAGTGGCACTGAATATACATACATTCAAGGCGATCACTGTAGATAGCTATACATACAATGATGATATCCAGCCACTATGAGGGTAATTTTATAAAGATGCACCAAGGTAATTAGATTACATTACATTAGAGATTTCTATTCTGCCATTGCCTTGCAGTTCAAGGCAGATTACAAAAGACTTACAAAAAACATATTACAAGAAGATATCTGGTAATTTTTAGAGGAGTTAAAGAGTAGATGAGGTTGCTTTGGGGAAATCAGGAAGGTATTGGGATGTGGTATTGGGAAGTGGGAAGGAGCTTGTGGTATTAAGTCGTTTGCAGGAATTTCTTGAAAAGTAGCATCTTTACTTCTTTTCTGAATGTTTTGTAATCTGGGGTCATAAGTAGTAGATTGGAGATTTGGTTGTCGAGTTTTGCTGCTTGTGTGGCTAGGAGGCCATCATATGGTTTTTTCCATTTGACTTATTTGATTGGAGGGTGTGTGAATGGAGTTTGGGTTTTCCTGTGTCTAGTTGATGTAGTTTGGATGAGGCAGTTGTTCAGGTAGGTTGGGCTGTCGCCATTTATGGTTTTAAATAGTAGACAGTAGAATTTGAATAGTATTCTGAGTTTTCACTTACCTATTTTAAGCCTATTTCATAAAGTCAAGTAAGCGCCTACTTGACTTTATAAAATATTAGCACAGGCATGAAAGAATACACTATCACCAGACTGGTCCTTGTTCATTCAGGAAATCCACTGGGTTATGGATGATCCTGTCTCAGACAGGATAGCCTCGATTCACTTTTAGATCCTCCTCCATAATAAACCTCTCGGTCAGGGGTGCCCACACTTATTGGATTTGCGAGCTACTTTTCAAATGACCAGTCAAAATGATCTACCAATAATAAAATTAAAAAAAAAAAAAAAGCACACTGTATGCAGAGAAAATGTTATCATTTATATTCCGGGTCTTTTTCAAAGAGGTCAAGGCAGATGACTTTATGCAATGTTACCTCAGTAACAAATAAACAAAAATAGACAAATGGTCCCCGTCCCTTTTTGCTAAACTGTGGTAGCGGTTTGTAGCGCAGGAGCTGCGCTGAATGCCCCGCACTGCTTTCAACGCTCATAGGCTCCCTGCACTAAAAACTGCTATTGTGGTTTAGTAAAAGGGGCCATAGTGCAAAATGTAGACAGCAGATATAAATTCTCAAAACAGACGCATTTTGATCACTAAATTGAAAATAAAATCGTTTTTCCTACCTTTGTTGTCTGGTGATTTCATGAGTCTCTGGTTGCACTTTCTTCTTCTGACTGTGCATCCAATATTTTTTCCCTTCTTTCAGCCTCCTGTATGCTTCCTCTCCTCCAGACTTCATTCCCTCCCCCAATTTTTCCTTTCTCTCTCCCTGCCCCCTTCCCTTTCTTTCTTTCTCCCTGCCCCCATCTTTCTTTCTGTTTCCCTGCCCCCTTTCTTTCTCTCTCCATGCCCATTTTTCTTTCTGTCTTCCTGTCCCCCCTTTCTTTCTTTCTGTTTCCCTTCTTACACCTTTTCTTTGTCTTTCTTTCTCCATGCCCCCCCCAAGCCACCGCCGCTGACATCGGGGAACAGGCCCCCAAGCCACTGCCACCGAGTTGTGAGCTCTCCTTGCTTCCCAATGCCATAAACTGGACAGAAGCACCGGGCCCACCAGCTTCCCCCCCCCCACCACCACCATGTCAATTCTGACGTCAGAGAGGAAGTATCAGGCCATCCAGGGGAGGAGGCTGGTAGACCCGGCCCTTCTGTTTTGTTTATGGCATCGGGAAGCAGGGAGAACGTAAACTCGACGCGAGTCTATTGACTCGTGTTGCCTTCTCAATCGACCTTTTGGGCACCCCTGCTCTAGCTGAGGTCTGCCTGTCTTAGATCTCACAGGATCCAGAGGGCAATAATCAAACAGTGCTTATGGTGAAAGAAAATATCATAGGCTGTGTGCATTCATTTCATCACTTAATTGTCCAACATGCTCCAGTGGTCTGAGGATTCAGCCCCCAGGATCTCAGTCTTTCACTTTAAGTCTATTAAGACATACGAGACTGAAGAATATGCAAATTAGTCCTCATGCAACTTCAGTCTGGATTTCTATGGTGGTTGTCTGAAGTGCATCTAAATCTCAAGGGGACATGTTAGAAGGCGTGGTTTGGGCAGGACTAGGGCGGGCTTATGATTTGGAAGTTTTTCTACAATGATTGAACATTTTAAAAAACATCAAGGGCACAATTTGGACATTTGGGGACAGACCTGTTTTAACAATGAATAAGTGCCAAAAAGGTGCCCAAATTGACCAGATGACCACTGGAGGGATAAAGGCATGACTCTCCTCCTCACACACACCCCCAGTGGGCACTGAATCCCTTCAACACTCCACAACGATGATAGCTTCAGATGTTATGGCCAGTCCTACTAGTACAGCAAGCAGTTTCCTGGAGTAACATAGTGAGCAGCACAGCAACTAGAGATGGGGACCCAGGCCCATATCACACTCTAACTATTACGCTTATGGTGGACTATTTGAGCCTTCCAAGACCCACCCAAATCCTACTATACCTACATATAAGGTGATACCTGCAAACAGTGTGGTGTACAGTTGGGTCCAGTAGTTTCTGGATGGGGTTTGAAGGGCTCATCATACAATATAAAGAAGTTAAGGTGAGATGTATACCTGGCACTTTTTATGTGAAGTTCACTGCAGTGCTCCTCAGGTGCCTCATTGCTTTACTGGGATGTCTACTAAAAATGCTAGTCCCTCCTACATCCCAATGGTTTGTTTTGTATATTTTTTCTTTTGGATGTTTGTTTTCGGAAATGGTTCAAATACATAGACACACTGAGGACAAGCACATCTGAGAAATTGCCATTTTCAAAACAAGAAGTGAGAATAATAATAACTTTATTTTTGTATACCGCAGTACCAGAATAGTTCAGAGCGGTTTACATGACAAGAGACTATACATCTACAGCGAAATTTACAAATAAGTCAATCAATCAATATAACTTAGCGAGTCAGGAGCAGGCAAGAAGGAGATAGAGAGGTTATAAACAAGAGGAATGAGCAGAAAAACTAGAGGGAAAACAAAAAGAAACTGAAAGATAAGCCAATACAAAAACAGCAAAGAAAAAAAATGAACCAAATAAGCAAAACGGAAAAAAAACAACCTCTAGTGATTTGCAGAGCCAGCAGTTACATGTGAGGGACAAAATGAACTTAACATGGTACTTATGTGAGTGATTCTCTCCAAGATAATTTTTTTGGTGGGAGGATGCATGTGTCAAAGTATATGAGAGTTCATTTTGTCCCTTACAAATAAAACATGAAATATAAAACAAAAAGTATTGCATTTTGATTGATTTTCAGCTAAAAAATACCAACATACTCATACTAACTCTATCTGCAGCTGTTTCCTTATTTGGTTCTGTAATCAATCTACATTCCATATAAACAAACAATCTAAATAAGGGAGGCAAAACAGGAAAAAGATGCTTCCCCTTACTAGTTACCATTCATTTAAAAAAAAAAAAAAGTTCTAATTCTACTGCTAGCTCTTTAATAATAACACAAGTAAAAAGGCCAGCACCCAACGCTTTCATAATTTTATTTATGAGAATTTCATATTCTGCCATTTGAATTTCATCATGGCAGTGTGCATTTTAAAATATAACAACTAAATAAACAACAGTAAACATAATACATGCATAATTTAAAAAATAGGACTGGACTGTTATATATAGCACAACAATAATAAAACCCAACAGACAATCTTAAGGAACATAAAAGGGAAAAAGAGAATAGTTAATCCAATCTAAAAAATTAGCTCAATAAATCTGCAAAAAGCCTGCCTAAAAAGCCAAGTTTTCATTAAAACTGTGTAGTATATTTATGAGAAGCTGCTGTACCAATTCAACAACTAGACTCAAAACAGCCATCTCCTAGCTTATCAAAAAGCAGCCCAGAAAATGATAAATAGGCCCTAGAATACCAACATATCCCCTTCCCACTGGAAGGGGGTGCTGAAAAGTTCTCAGACCAACCAAGAAGGGAGTGACATGGAGCCATGAAACTTACAAGTTATTCCACATATTCATTCCTAAGTTAAACACATTTGGCACATCATGTCTGAAATTTCTGTAACCCTTCCAAAAAATAAAAATACTCTTGTTGTCTCGTCACTGAAATACTGCTTCACTGCTGCAATCATCTCTGAATCACCGCACAGAATCCCAGTTGAAATGTGTGGGGTATAAGACACTGTATGGCATGGTAAAATTGTCACCCTTACAAACTCTTTTTAAGGTTTGGAAAAGCAATGTTACTTACCGTAACAGTTGTTATCCAGGGACAGCAGGCAGCTATTCTCACTAATGGGTGACGTGATCCAACGGAGCCCCGATGCGGACGCTTCTTTGAAGAAAACTTGAAGTTTCGAGTCACCCGCACCGCGCATGCGCGAGTGCCTTCCCGCCCGATGCACTGGGCGTGTCTCCTCAGTTCAGCTAGCTAGCAGAGAAGCCAACCCAGGGGAGGTGGGTGGGACGCGAGAATAGCTGCCTGCTGTCCCTGGATAACAACTGTTACGGTAAGTAACATTGCTTTATCCCAGGACAAGCAGGCAGGTATTCTCACTAATGGGTGACGTTCAAGCTAACCAGAATGGGATGGTGGGAGAGTTGGCAACTTAGGAGAATAAATTTTGCAATACTGTTTGGCCAAACTGTCCATCCCATCTGGAGAAAGTATCCAGACAATAGTGTGAAGTGAAGGGCACGCTACAGGGGTTCAAAGAAGGTTTGGATAAATACCTACAGGATAAGGGGATTGAGGGATACAGATAAACATAGAGATAGGTATAGGAAAGGCAGGGACAGATAGACATAGAGATAGGTACAGGAAAGACAGGGTCACTTAACAGGTCATGGACCTGATGGGCCGCCGCGGGTGCAGGCTGCTGGGCGCGATGGACCTCCGGTCTGACCCGGCAGAGGCAACTCTTATGTTCTTATGTTCTTAAGGTATGAACCGAGGACCAGGTGGCAGCTTTACAAATCTCCTCAATGCTCCCAGATACGGGAAACACGGGTGGCCTTCCGGAACGCTCGAACAAAATTGGTCAACAATTTACCTGCCTTATTGCCCCATTTATACAACTGAAACCGGTAAACATCAATATGAGTCATGGCTTGCTCAGTCAAGAGGACATCAATTTAAGTTCGAAGACTGAAATATGCGGAACGAGACTCCTCCTTGTGCCGTCCAAGTGCCTTTACTAAGACGAAATTGTTGGGAAAGAGACTCCGCATTCCGCCGCCGTCTCTGTTGAGCTGCATATGCAATGATCCTACCCCTCAGATACGCCTTCGCAGCTTCCCAGAAAATCGTGTCAGAGACCTCCCCATTCGCATTAGATTGAGAATAATGGGTCCACTCCTCAATAAGATAGGTATGAAAGTTTTTATCCAAATTAAGAGTGGGGTTAAGTCTCCAGAGGCATTTATGAGAAGGTCCCCGCCACATCAAAGTAAGAGTGACCACCGCATGACCGCTGAAGGGCACATCAAGAATGTGTGTGCGCACCACCCTGCTAATGGAATGCAATGGCAATAAAATATAATCAAACCAAGAGTGACTATGATGTACCCCTGAAAAAAATCAACCTCACCAGGGTGGTAAACACACTACACATCAGCGAGGCCCCGTTCACCCATCAAGAAATTCACCCCAATCCGTTCATTATCGTTCTAAACTTCTGGGAAGGCTTGCAATCCACTGAAGGATTGCTAGTGACATTAAAATCCCTTGCAACTAGGAGTTCATAATTGAGCAAAGCCAGTAGATGAGCTAAAAGCGCGGAAAAAAAGGCATGGGAGTATACATTTGGAGCATAAAGATTGCACAATACCACCGGGCGATCCTAGAGGGCACCCGCCCAAAGGACATAACGACCCTGGGGATCTGTGATAATCTTATGGGTGACTGCCACCACGGCTTTATTAATAAGTATAGTCATCCCCCGCTGTTTGGAGTTATAGGAAGAGTGGGTAGCTTCTCCCACCCAATCTCGTACCAATTTCCGGTGTTCACCCACGGTAAGGTGGGTCTCCTGCAAAAAGGCAACAGACACCCCTTCCCTTTTCAGAAAAGACAACATCTTCTTCTGTTTGATAGGAGAATTAAGGCCAGCAACATTCAATGTAAGGTAAGTCAAATCAGCCATATCCATGAGCTACTCAGAGTAAAAGTAACAGATGGAAATAAAACAAATGCCTTTCCCAGCAGGCCTCCCAGCCAAGCCCCTGGGAAGAAAGAAAGTATCCCCAGTCGCTGAAGGGTCTCCCCCTCCCCCCCCCACGAGAACGGCCACCCATCCAGGTCCCCGCTGCAATCATAACCCGCACCAATTTCACACACACACCCCACCAAACATATCCACACCCACATCCTCCCGCAAAGCTCACCCCCCTTCCCCCTGAACCCAACCAGAATAAAAAGAGAAGATGCCCAGTCCCAACCCCCACCCTACACAACTGACTACAAACCCACATATTGACCAGAGAGAGAGACCACAACCCAGAACCAACATAAACAGGTCCCCCCAAACGTCAAACCCTTCAAATAACATAACAGTTCACAGAAAGTACATATGAATCAGAAGATACGAGGCCACATGAGGATCCAGCCAGCCAGCCCATAAGGGGCCAAGGCGGAAAGCAATGGAGAGCCATGGAGTAATGAACCACCCAGCGGCCCCATCAACAAGGAGCCGAGTACTCTCCAAACCGGTACAAGTGGGACTCCGCAGCAGTCATAGATGGCCAGGTCCAACCCCCAAACAGCACCACCGGATCAAGCCGCTCCAGAGCCCCAAACGATCGAGCTCCCTGGACCAGCTCCAGCAAAGCCAGAGAGGCAAAGATGAAACAAGCAGGCAAGCTCAGTCTCAACCGCTGAACACAACAAGCAGCAACAGGCAAAGCCCCCCCCCCCCCCAAAGAACAAGAAAAGGAGGCTGAAGAAGCGGAGAGGCAGCCACTGCTACATCAAAAGCTCAGCCACGGCAGATCAACTCTGCAGGGCCCTTAAGGAGCCAGAGGCGGCAGGCTCTGAAGGTAAGCCTTAAGGTCGTCCAAAGAGTCGCAGGTCTTCGGCCCCTCTGCACGAGTAATGCGGACCCGGGCCGGGAACTAAACGATGAAACTCAGTTCCCGATTATGAAGCTTAGAGCAGTATGGGGCTAAGGCACGCCAGCGCGCAGCCACCTCCGCCAAATAGTCATGGAAGAGGAGCAACTTGCCTCCCTGATATTCCAGCGCTCCCTTTTTCCGGTAAAGGGACATCAGCCGCGCCTTGTCTGCAAAATTGAGAAGCTTAGCCCCAAATGGTGGACCCACCCCACCATGAGGCGCAGGCCCGCAGGAGCAAAACCAAGGGCCTCCGGGAGCTAGCGCTCCACAATCTCCCAGAGCTCCTTGTCCTTGATGGTTTCCGCCAGACCCAGCAGGCGCACGTTGTTACGGCAGACCCTGTTCTCTTGATCCTCGAGCCTGGCATGAAAAGTGGCACAGCGTGCTTCCAGCACGCAAACCTGCGCCTCCATATTTGTTGCACAGTCCTCGTGGGCTAAAATGCGAGACTCTGCCGTCTGCAAACATTGCTCGTTGTCTTTCCATGCGATCTCGGATGTCCTCCACAGTAGCCTGTAGTTTGAAGAGGCGATCATCAATAACAGTCGAGATGGTCCTCGTCATCTCCTTAACAGCGGCCTCCTGCAGGACCACAGTTGGCGGTGAAGAAGGTGCATATGCCATATTGCCGGCACTGGTGGTCTTAAGTGCCTTTGCCAGTTGTGCCGATTTAATGGGCATAACGCAGTCCCAAGCCCTAGCACAGGAACAAGAACCGCCCCTCACAATGCAGGGAGGTCAACCCCACATTCTGGTGCTAAATGAGAGCAGTGAAGATGTAAAATGATAAAGAAAAAGGTGAAATTAGGCAAGTGAGGATCAGAGCTTGAGCAAGAAGCCCCGCTCAGCTCTGCTTCATCACGTGTCCCCCCCCCAATACAAATTTTATCCTAATTGACACACAATCAGTTTACAGGTTGGATTTGCTATAGTTACAGTGCAAGATTTTACAATACAATTTTTCCTTATGTGACACATACTGGGTTCTGGTATCAGTATACATTTCTTTGTAATTCATCGGTCAAGGGCCGGGGGTGTTAGTTGAAGAGGTATTCTTTTCAAGGGATCTGATCGGGGGGGTGAGGCGGCAGTCGATTCCAGTGGCTCGGTATGAAGTGGGAGTAGGAACCTTCTCTATTTACTTTAGTCCAGTATACCCAGCCTGGCTACAGCAGGAAAACAGAGAACCTGAACTTGGAATCAATCCTGTGCACGAATCACTGACTTGCTTCAAAATCTTGCCACTTTTCAAACAAAAATATGCATTAGCAAAAACCAAAGAATTCATCACCATGACAGAAGTAATCCTAAGTAATCACAGTCTAGATTGGGCCCGCAGTATTAAACTCTTCATTGGTTTTAAATATGAGACTGAAAATTTGAAGAAAGAAAGCCTACTAGCCTTAGATTATATATTCATTTCTGCTCATATAATTTTTACCATATGCCAGCATGTGGTTCCATTGAAATTAAAGAATCTTAATGTACTTTAGTCCTGTCACAGCCACTCCAGATGGTATTCTGCAACTAAATGCAAGTCAATATAACATGCCCCCCTCCCCCACATGACAACATTCTTAATGCACATACTTAATACAGAAGTGAAATCTAGTCTAAATGCTAGGGAAATTCCAAAGAATTGAAGAACAGGAAGTTCCACTTCACTAGACGGAAATCCACCATTATAGTAAGGGGAAAGTTTTGAACATTTCACATATCTATTACGTATGCAGGTACTTCAGTGCCCAATGTCAGTGCTGATTTTCAAAGAGAAAGGACGTGGGCAGAATCTTGTTGCAAATCTGTACGAAGTCCATACACTTCAGCCACCATGTACTTTGTATATACATTTTTGTGCTGAGCAGATAAAACCAGCATGTGCACTGGGGAAAAGATCACACATAATTTTTCCCAGCTGGTATTATTTCGTTCTGTTAGAGGCTTTTCTAGATCAAGAACTTGTTACTCTTATTTTTCCTTCTTTTAAATCTATCCAGTATAAGAGAAAATTGGAGCTGTTGCTTTTGTTATAAAGTGGTTCAGATATGGAAAAAAAGATATTAGGTTCTTACCTAGATAATATATTTTCCATTAGATAGGGAAGGTATGCTTCTGAACCAAGGATCTTCTATCCGCTCCTGCGATCCCGTTCCAGAAGATACTAATCACAGTTTTCAGCACTTCCTCATTCTCCCTGCTGCCCCCATTCAATTAGTTTCAAAGCCAGCGACAGCTCTACAGGAGAGATCAGGAGAAGGAGAATGGGGAGACCCCCCTAAACAGGAACTTGATCTGTTCATACAAAATAACACAATGCTCACATACGGGCCAAGGAGAGGAAGGGAACAATAAGCCATAAGAAACTATGAAACTCAGGTAAAACCCCCTATGGAACTATACACGAACAAGCTAGCAGAAAATTCAGAGATACAGCCTCCAGGCAGATGCCTCAAAAAGATGGGGGGGGGGGGGTTTCAGCATACCATTCCTATCTACTGGAAAAGATATTATCAAAGTAAGAACCTAATCTCTTTTTCCAGTGCAATAGGGATGGTATGCTAAACCAAAGGACATACCTAAGCAGCCCCAGAAATTCTGGGTGGGAGAGATAAGCTTGCTTTCAAAACTGAGGCTCCAAAGGAGTCCTCTTGAGCTGCTATGTTCATAAAAGTTGGTGAAAGTGTGAAGGAATGACCAAGTCGCCACCCAACAATTCTCATCCAGAGGAATAATCCTGGCTTCAGCCCAGAAACATAAGAATAACCTTACTGTGTCAGACCAATGGTTCTTCAAGCACAGTAGCCCATCCTCACGGTGGCCAATCCAGGTCACTAGTACCTGACAAAAACCCAAAGAGTAGCAACATTCCATGCTACCGACTTCCCCCATGTCCTTCTCAATTAGGTAGATTGTGAGCCCGCCGGGACAGACAGGGAAAAATGCTTCATGTAAACTGTTCTGAACTCCCCTGGGAGAACGGTATAGAAAAATTAAATAAATAAAAATAAAATAAAAAATAACAGTCTATGGACTTTTCCACCAGGAAATTGTCCAAACCTTTCTTATAACCAGCTATGCTATCCACTCTTACCACAACCTTAGGCAATGCGTTCCAGAGCTTAACTATTCTGAATGAAAAAATATTTCCTCCTATTGGTTTTAAAAGCATTTCCCTGTAACTTCATCGAGTGTCCCCTAGTGTTTGTAATGTTTGATGGAGTGAAAAATCGATCCACTTGTACCCATTCTACTCCACTCAGGATTTGTAGACTTCAATCATATCTCCCCTCAGCAGTCTTTTTTCCAAGCTGAAGACCCCTCTTTTTTAGTCTTTCCTCATCTTGGTCACTCTTCTTTCAACCTTTTCTAGTGTCGCTATATTTCGTTGAACGCACTCAAAGTGCAAAGGGAGGCTGTCTACCACAGACAATGTAGCAGGATGAAATATCTGACCTGATCCATTTTGAAATGTTAGCATTGGAAGCTGGTCTCCCCTTCTTACCTGGATTCGTCAGCATGAAGAAGTGGTCCAAGAGACAAGTCATTTGTTATCCAGGCAATCCCCCCTCTTCTGACATCCTAGCCCTCTAACATTCTTCTCCCCTCTGATCTTCATCTAGCCCTTCCATGGAGTTCCTTCTCATTACAATTCCTGTAAACCGTGCCGAGCTCCACAACTATGGAGATGGTGCGGTATACAAACCCAAGATTTAGTTTAGTTTAGTTTAGTAATGCAAAATAGCCTTCCGGACATCCAGCACCTTCAAGACTTTGTCTGTCTTTTTAGAACCCCAAGGGCTAGAAAGCTGGAAGGGCCAGGATTTTCCACTGAAAAACGGTTGTTAACTCCACTGGAGGGCCTCAAAACCAAGCGATTTTAGGATTTCTGGGGTAGGGGAAGAAGGCTACAACAAAATATAACCTCAAACACAATTTCAGATACCCCCCCTCAAAACTGCCTTGTGGGCTGTGACAGCCCTACTCACAGACCAGATGCTGGGAAGATGTGCTGCAGTCTGCCACAGCTCCTCTCAGGTTATCTGGAATTAGGAGAGAACCTCTGCCACCAGGAAAGCTGCCTCTTCTGACTCTTCAGCTGCCAGTCAGGCCACAGCCGAACTGAGCCTCAACCAAGACCAGAATCCAAATGCCATGAAGAGGGGAGATGAAAATGCAGCTGACACCATGTGCACTCCAAAGAAACGCAATTGGTGCGCGTACAGCCTGCGCTAACACTCCTGATCAAGTCAGGGAGAGAGCAAACAGCAGGGGAAACCCCTGAGCTCCACAGTTCAAGCAGACTGTTTCTTCCAGGTTATGCATATAGTCAAACTCTTTTGCAAAATACAAGCCAGTGTTCTCACTCAAATTCTTTGACATTTCTGCCATGCATAGAGTACATTTGACATGCTCTGTTTCACCTCTGATTCAGTGCTTGCCATGTTCACTACCAGTGAAAGGTCTTTTGTCACACAGTTAGACACAAACATGGAAAACCTTCGGCAATATGTATGTCTTAACTTAAAAGATTGGAAATGACTATATTTGTCCTGGAAGTTAAAATAACATAATCCAGTGTGCAAGTTAACTGAAACATTGAAAATAAAAGATATTTGCTTACAAAAAGACAAAGGAAGAATATGCCCTTAATTAGACAGGCCATCAAAATGCTCATTTTCTTCCCACCTGCAGCTGGAAAGGTGGAAGAAAGCAGGGCTGTCCATTTTAAACAAAGCAGACAGGGTACTGTGGAATTAAACAAAAGGCAACATTTTAAAACAGGAAGTACTGAACTGTGGCTTTATGAATTGTGTTCCAGGAGAGAAGAGTTTGCGACAAAGTGTTTCAATATCAAAATAGGAGGCGTGAAGGACTTGAAAACCTCAATGAAGTATTGACTCTTCACTGATTATTAACTAACCAGGAGCACTTGAAAGAAAAAAGCCTCAGTTTTAGATGAGTCCATATGACCGTACCTCCACCACATCATCGGCATACAAAACCTACTTGTATTAGTATTAATAATTAAACTAACTCTGTTATTTAGAAAGTTTATAACACTGATTTCTCTTTATCATGCATTTTGAGGTTCAAAAATATGGTGTCAACGATCGTTTCGTGACTATTCGCCACTATCTCAGGACTTTTGACCAATATTGCTTTGCATATAGGAGAGGACCCAATTTGAAGGAAAAGCTAAGTCCAGCGATCCTACTGGAGGATAAGTTATGCCAGCCACATTGGGCAACATCAACCTTGTGGAAACTGTAAAAATTGGGTTATAATGATATCAACAACAGAATTTTTTAATCCAGCAGACAGCAAACTATATAAATTACGCTTCAATACATCTTGCATGTCAGATCACGTAGTACAGAATATTTAGGGCAGAGTTTACAACAATTACGAATTAGATTAAATGAGTACCACAGTGCACTCAGTAGAAAGGTAATAAATGGGCCTCTAGTACAACATTGCATGTCACAAGCACATGATTTTTATCAACTCAAATGTGTGGTATTAGATCACATTCCCAAAAACATCCGAGGAGGTAATAGGAAACTAAATCTTCAGTGCAAAGAACAGTTTTGGATTTATACTTTTAACTTCATACAACTTATAGGACTTAATGCAACCATTGATTGGTTTTACTTTTTCTAAAAAGCATTTCCAGTAACATAGTAACATAGTAGATGACGGCAGATAAAGACCCGAATGGTCCATCCAGTCTGCCCAACCTGATTCAATTTAAATTTTTTTTTTTTTTTTTTTTTCTTATATTGTTTGCAAAACAGCAATAATAGTATAACATAGCTTTTGTATTGAAGAAAACATGCCTGAAAGCCATTGGTTGTTCAAGAATTCTGGGAGCCAATCAGATAGAAAAATGCTCTGATTGGCTACCATGGGATATATAAACAAGCTGAGATGCCATAAAGCACAGTTACTTACCATAACAGGTGTTATCCAGGGACAGCAGGCAGCTATTCTCACATATGGGTGACGTCATCCGACGGAGCCTCGATGCGGACGCCTCACAAGCAGACTTGCTTGAAGAAACTAGAAGTTTCAAGTCGCCCGCACCGCACATGCACGAGTGCCTTCCCGCCCAGTGCACAGGGCGCGTCTCCTCAGTTCAGATAGCTAGCAGAGAAGCCAACCAGGGGAGGTGGGTGGGTTGTGAGAATAGCTGCCTGCTGTCCCTGGATAACACCTGTTACGGTAAGTAACTGTGCTTTATCCCAGGACAAGCAAGCAGGTATTCTCACATATGGGTGACCTCCAAGCTAACCAGAATGGGATGGTGGGAGAGTTGGTAACTTAGGAGAATAAATTTTGTAATACTGTTTGGCCAACGGTCCATCCCGTCTGGAGAAAGTATCCAGACAATAGTGAGAAGTGAAGGTATGAACCGAGGACCAGTGTCCAGTGGAATGCTCAAGTCCACAGCCATCTGTCTCAGAAAAGAGGAAAAAGATAACTGGTCTACAGTTGCACGGCCTTGAGAAGGACTCAAGGATTTCGAGGCAGCTGGAGTAGAAGAAGTAGAAGCCTGGGCAGGAAACCATGGTACGAAGGAACCTGGAGACTTGGACGAGGCACTGGACATCGGGATATCCTCGAGAGCCGGCATCAGAGACTTGGAACGAGGAGTTGGAGGTCTTGTCGAGGCCAGAGAGGACCAAGGCTTTGAGATATAATGTCTCGAAGAATGCCTCGAAGTAGGCCTCGATTGATGTCGAGAACTGTGTCTCGAACTGGATCTCAAAGATCGAGCAGAGGTTGCCTCGGAAGCAGTAGATCGAAGATTTATAGGCGTGGAGGAGCCCTGAAGCAACTTCGAAGACTGGATTCCCTTGGTAGAATGGGAGGTATCCTGTCGATGCACTTGCACAGACTCTGCTCTATGCATTTCGTGCTTCGAAGCCTGACCAGACACTCGCAGAGACTCCTCTCCCTGCATCGAGTGTGGAGGATCAGACCGGGGCACAGGCAGCTCGACCTCGCGGGAGACTTCTGCATGCCTAGGCTGAAGCAGATTGAGCAGTGTGGGTCCCATGGTAGTGAGGACCTTAATAATCTGCTCCTCCAAAGAGGTCTGGGACGTAGCCGGCAAGGAGGGTACCGTGTCTGAAACCGGCCCACCTGCCTTGGCTGAAGGGTCCCGCACAGTGGTGTGAGAGTGTTTCGACTTAGGAAGCTTCGACACCTTAATCACCACTGGCGGAACCGAGTGATGAGCTATCTGACCTGAGGAGACAGGAGAAGATGTGGCAGCCGAAGACGTCGAAGCAAGAGCCGCTCCAAAAGACGAAGGTCTGATGAGGCTCGAGGTGGAAGCAGCAGAAGGAGAGGCATCGACGGGTGTCGATGCCAAAGACACTTTCGATGCAGAAAGATTAGTAGACTCCATGTCAAAGAGGCTATCCACCAGGAAGCAACGACGCTTGAAAGCGCGAGGCTTAAGTGTTTGGCAAGGCAGGCACGAGGTAGGATGATGTTTCGGCCCAAGGCACTTGAGACAGAGTTCGTGAGGGTCCGTACGCGATATCGTGCGCTTACACTTCCTGCACTGGTTCGGGGCATAAACAAAAAAACAGCCAACGCAAAGTTGAAGCCCGCAAGCCGTGGCTGAGCGGCCTGTACTGGACAAACGGACGGAAGTAAAATTTTTTTTTTTTTAAAGAAAGAAAAAAGACGACCACAGCGATTCGTGAGAAAATAAAACACAAACCGCGGTGAGAGAAGACACGAACGACAAAGTTACCGGAGAGAATCAAAAAGACGGACTTCTCTGCTCCCCGGAAAACTAAGAACTGAGGAGACGCGCCCTGTGCACTGGGCGGGAAGGCACTCGCACATGCGCAGTGCGAGCGACTCAAAACTTCTAGTTTCTTCAAGCAAGTCTGCTTGTGAGGCATCTGCATCGAGGCTCCATCAAATGACGTCACCCATATGTGAGAATACCTGCCTGCTTGTCCTGGGATAATGTTAACGCCAAGGAAGCAGAGCGTAGGATTGCTACACAGTGAGTATCCATGTTATATTTTTGTTAAATAAGACAACAGCATTTAAAAACTACAGGGAAACATATATTCACTTTTAGGTTGGCGTCGGCAATATTGGTTCGAAAGTCCTGAGGCAGTGACAAATAGTCATGAAACGATCGTTGACACCATATTTTTGAACCTGAGAATGCATGATAAAGAGAAATCAGCATTATAAACTTTCTAAATAAAAGAGTTAGTTTAATTATATTAATGCTAACAAAAGTTTTTTATGCCAATGATGCAGTGGAGGTAGGGTCATATGGGCTCACCTAAAACTGAGGCTTTTTTCTTTCGTGAGCATTAATATATCTTCAATTCGGATTTAGTTATCATATCGAAAATGGCCCTCCATGTACGGAAGTAGTTGCGCAAACACAACTGAAAAATTGCATAGCCACTTCAGATGTACAAGGGATTCTCACACATTGTGAAAAATGTAAACAATAAGATCCCCCCCCCCCATTAAGAAACTATAAAAAAAAAGTATTGAACCAATCTCTTTAGTTTTCAATTTAGCAGAAACCTCTATACCCTGAACAAACCACAGTTTCACTTTCCACAAGCAACCTATTTTGGTGTTCTTTGGAAACTGCTGACAGGATGCTTTCACCTCAGAAAAAGTGAAACGCTACATTGGAAATGTCATTTGAGGATTCTGACATCTGCTTCATATGAGTAACTTTCTGGATATCCCAAGAAGGGTCAGGAAAATCATAGGTACAAAGTAAATTGCTTAATACAATATACAATCCAGAGATTCTAATATTACATTACATTACATTACTGACTTCTATTCCGCCTGTACCTTGCAGTTCTAAGCGGATTACATCAGAAGATAACTGGACATTTCCAGGAAAGAAAGTTACAATTAAGATAACTGGACATTTCCAGGAAAAAAGTTACAATTAAGGAGCTGGTTACATTATACAATTAAGGAGCTGGTTTCATAATAAAGTTTTGAGAAGAGGGTACAAGATAGGTAGAAAAATTAGGAAAACGTCAGATGAAGCAGGAAGATTACGAGATAGTTAAAGAGTGGAAGCTGGTTATATTGTTGAGTCTTAGGGGGATAATACAGGTAGAGAGGGTGAGAGGGGGGGAATTGCAAGGGGGGAGGGGAAGGGGGGTTAAGCTATCAGGATAAATTTTTTGAATAGCAGGGTTTTGATTTCTTTTCGGAACGTTTTGAAGTCAGTTGTTGCTGTGAGCAGGTTGGAGATGCAGGGGTCCAATTTTGCTGCCTGTGTTGCTAGTAGGTGGTCGTACATCTTTTTGCACTGGGTTCCTTTGAAAGGGGGGTAGGAGAATGGGGACTGGGTTCTCCTTTACCTGGATGAGAGGTTCCGATTTAGGCGGTTATTTAGGTGGGTGGGTGCAGTTCCATTTAGTGCTTTGAATAGTAGGCAGTATAGTTTGAATTGAATGTGGGCTTGTATAGGTAGCCAGTGTGAATCAAGGTAGGCGTTGGTGATGTAATCAAATTTTCCAAGTGAGTAGATCAGTCTGAGGGCTGTGTTCTGTACAGTCTGTAGTTGTTTTATTAAATATGTGGGGCATGGAAGGTAGAGGATATTGCAGTAGACCACCATACTCAGAACTAGGGATTGGACTATGAGTCTGTATTGATCTTTGTCGAAAAATTTTCTTATTTTTCGTAGGTTGCGCATGGTAAAGAATGCTTTTTGAGTAGTTTTGTTGATTTGGACCAGCAGGGTGCAGCATCTGTCTATTGTAACTCCGAGGAGTTTAAGAACGGGCTGTATGGGGTATTTGGTGGCATTTATTTCTAATTCGGTTATAGATAGGGTTTTGTCCTTTTCAAGCAATAGAAATTTTGTTTTGTCCGGGTTGAGCTTCAGTTTGTGGTCTAGCATCCATTTTTCCACTGCTTCTAGTGTTTTTTTTCAGGTTGTCTATTGGAGTGGGGTCTTGTGAGTCGAAGGGGAGGAGTATGGTTATGTCATCTGCGTAGCTGAATGAAGTTACTTCTAAGTTGTCTAGAATGGTACCAAGGGAAGATATGAAGAGGTTGAAGAGCATGGGCGACAGAGGTGACCCTTGAGGTACTCCACAGGGGTTTGACCAGGGGTCGGATAAAAGATCTTTTGTTTTTACTCTGTATGTTCTTGTTTTGAGGAATCCTTGGAACCAATTGTATACCCCGCCTGAGATCCCAAATGGCAAGACTAAACTCTCAAAACTGCTGGTCTCTCTCATTACCAGTTTTAAAGCATGAGTCCAGCTGAAAATATTTGCTCACATACGATCACAGGAGAGCACAGTAAAAGACCCTCTGATGCAATTTAAAATGCCAGTTTTAGTGCACATACAGAGGAAGCTGGACTAAAAAATGGCAGGCATTAAAGCTTAAAGTAAGATTAAGCAAGAAAATGAATCAACACAAAATGTAGCAAAATTTAAGATGACAAACTTACTAAAATGTGCTTCCGAAGGCACCCAATTTTCTGGAGCAGCTCAGAATAGATTCTGTGAGAAGAGCTACAAATTTCCACACAAAGTTTCTGAAATTTTGTGGCATAATAAAAATTGTTTTGCAAAATTGTGTTGTCCCCACAGCATCACAGGAGAACAGAAATCCTGCACTTGATCTTCATTAACAGTTAAAAAAGAATGAATAATTTCAGACCAAGGGACAATTGCATAATTATGCAATAAACCAGAAATCAAAAACAAAAGTAGCCACAACTTGGATGATTTAAACTGACTTTTAAAGACTTGGCATGAACTCTGGAAAGATTTGTAATTTATCAGTTTAGTTCTTCCTTGCTTTCTTCTTCTCGCATTATCCTCCTGTTTTTTTACCTTATTTGTTCTTACCTCTTGATATTGTAAACTAATCACTAAACATTACATAACATAAAACAAGATCAAATTGTTCTTTCTTTGTTAATCATCACACATTACGCCTTTTTTCACTGCTGTTTTATAGTCCTATCTCTGCATGTCCTTCTCTTACTGTATCTGAAAACAAAGAGAAGAACTGAATAATTCTCATTGTCCATATCCAAAAGAGACCGAATGAGGCCCACAGCCAGCCAGCAGACAGACATTTCACTATGTACAAACAAAAGTGTTTGTATGGAATTATCAACATAAGAGTCCAGTATCTCTTTGAATGAAAAAATATTTCCTCTTATTTGTTTTAAAAATATTTCCGTGTAATATTGAGTTTCCAAGTTTATTTAATCTTTGATATACCGTTTATCAAATATATACCTAAAAGGATTATAATTCTCAAATGTTATTAAAAAAGAATAAAAATTAAAAAGAAAATTAGAAGGGAGGACAATGCAAGCTGACTTACTGGAACCAACAGGAAGAGGCGATAAAGGTAAGAAATTAAGTACATTAAAAAAAATAAATCATTATAGGGAGGGATGCGAGGGAAAGGGATTGAAACAAGAGGGTAGGGTAGGATTCACTTCAAAAGAAGAGTTTGAATTCAGCATTACCGACTGCATGGAAACTGGACTCTTATTGAAATGGAAAAAGTCAGAAGGTATAGGCACATAGGCCCTGATTCTCTAAAAGTGCGTCCCGATTTTAGGCAGCTGTAGATGTCCTACAGCTGTCTAATCAGCCAATCGGGATGCAAGTTTTTAAAAAAAAAATGCTCCCCAGGCAGGCCTGAAGGCGCCTCCGGGAGCCTAGGGAGACCCGCAAGATGCCTAAGCTCGTCTAAGGGCCTTAGGCGGGCCTTAGGCTGAACCTAGGCGGCCCTACGCGTCTCCCTAGTAGATGAGAAGCTTAAAAATGTAGGCCAGCAAAATGCTGGTCTACATTGTAAGTAGACGCGGCCGCTATACTTATCGCAGCAAGGGATCTTTCTGCCGCTATAAGTATAGCGGGCCGTGGCCCCTGACCGATCACTGGCAGGAGGGTGCCCAAACCCTCCTGCTCGAAGACGCCCCCCCCCCCCGACATTACCGATCCCCCCCCCCAACAATATCGGTCGCTGGCAGGAGGGTGCCCAATCCCTCCTGCCCGAAGACGCACCCCCCCCGGCGCTAACAACCCCCACTCCACCAAACCTGTTCTTACAGATGGGTCTTGCACGTCGAGCAAGCAAGCACGCCTCGTCGAAATGAGGCGGGCCCGCCCCTTCCCGGCCCATCCCGCCGAAGCCTAAGGCCTGATTGGCCCAGGCTCTAGAAGCCTGGACCAATCAGGCCTTAGGCATAGCGGGTCCGCCCATCCCCACTTAATCTAAGGCCTGATTGGCCAATCAGACCTTAGACTTAGTAGGGATGGGCGGACCCGCTATTCCTAAGGCCTGATTGGTCCAGGCTTCTAGAGCCTGGGCCAATCAGGCCTTAGGCTTCGGCGGGATGGGCCGGGAAGGGGCGGGCCCGCCTCATTTCGACGAGGCGTGCCTGCTTGCTTGACGTGCAAGACCCATCTGTAAGAACAGGTTTGGTGGAGTGGGGGTTGTTAGCGCCGGGGGGGGGTGCGTCTTCGGGCAGGAGGGATTGGGCACCCTCCTGCCAGCGACCGATATTGTCGGAGGGGGCGATCGGTAGTGTCGGGGGGGGGGGCGGTCGGTAGTGTCGGGGAGGGGGGTGCGTCTTCGGGCAGGAGGGTTTGGGCACCCTCCTGCCAGTGATCGGTCAGGGGGCCACAGCCCGCTATACTTATAGCGGCAGAGAGATCCCTTGCCGCGATAAGTGTAGCGGGCCATGTCTAATCTAACCCGATTCTCTAACCCGCGTCTGTAACATGGACGCCGGTTACAGAATCGGGGTTTAGTTTAGGCCGATTCTGAATAGGACGCCTCTCCCGGGCGTCCTATACAGAATCAGGGCCTAGGTGTCTTGCGGGCCTCGCCTTCAATATAGGCGGCCTGCCTGGGGAGCATTTTTTTTTTTTAAACGTGCATCCCGATTGGCTGATTAGACAGCTGTAGGACGCCTACAGCTGCCTAGAGAATCAGGGCCATAGTGTTTCAGACCTTAACTTCCTACTTGGTACATGTATCAGGGCATATTCAAAAACTGTTCTCTCCTTCCTGCTACTCTAATTCTCCCATCCTAGACCTAAAATACTTATGGGTCAACCCCATCATCACAGTCTGCTCCCTCCTTTAGCCAGCAAAGCCACTGTCTCACTTCAGCCAATGGTCAACAATGACAATGCTCTGCACTGTTGCCAGGGCTTTTCTAAAAGACACGCTTTCACTCTGAGTGAGTCACATGTATCTTAAGGTGCCAACTGGTTATCCTTGAACTGTGATTTTAAGAGATCATAAGGAGGTCCTGGAGAGAGAAGTGGTTCTGGAGAACTGGAAAAAGGCAAGTTGTTCCTCATCATGCAAAGTACAAATGGAGAGAAAGCTGGGAGCAGGCCAGTTAGTCTAATCTCAGTGGTGAACAAATTAAGTCCCTGCTAAGTAAATTAACATAATTCCAGTATGTGAATCTAAGGCAGCATGAATTTAGCAGAGGAAGCACAGGTCAAATGAATCTGATCTCATTCTTTTGGCTGTAGATTGAAACAGATTGATCGGGGCATGCACTGATATACGATATATTTAGAGCACAGGAAAGCTTCCAACATTGCTCCACAGAGATGGCATGTAAATAAACTGAAAAGCCTTTCTGTGGAATTAGGTTACAAACTGGTTGACAGAGACAACTGAAAGTAATGATAAACAAACAAAGTTCAATCCATAGGGGGAGCTGGGAAGGAGAAATCACTAGAGTGCTTTTGGTTGCATTCAGTAAGTGATGCTGCAGAGGACCTGGAAGGAAAGGTTCCTTTTGCAAATAACATTAAGATCTGAAACAGAGTAACTCTTGACAAAATATACAAAATGAGTAATCTGAGAAAGCTTGGGGAGTGTTTGGCAGCTAAGATTCAATGCAAATAAAGTATAGATTCATGCATCTGGAATGTAAAAATTCCCAGTCTTGATGAGAACAAGAGAACAAGAGTAATGCTGGGGCACAAAGGAACCCCAAATGAGAAAAGGAGAGAGGGACGTCATATCTACTGCGGTCTATGGCACTCAAGAATCAAACTGGGAACACTTGACAGACTTTGCCCAAAGTCCTCAGAAGCCATCATATCTTAAGTTTAGTGCCAGCCACAAGGCTGGAGTTTTACCAGGGTTCATCCCTGTCACCCCAATTGTTTAATGTTAACTTTCAGATTCAATGTAGATTTGAGATTAAAAGGCATATTTTTGCAGATGACATTCAGCCAGTGATCTTTCTGTAAGATGTGGGAGAGACTACAATCTGTAATGCCCAATGGTGTTTGCAAGCATAACTTTAATAGTTGCCGAATAATCAAGTAAAACTGACTGGAGCGAAATCTGAGTTATTAAGGTAGACATATTGCATCTTGGTAAATGTGACTTCCCTTTGGATGGTGTTATGTGCCTTCCAAGAGGGATTAGAAATTTAGGGGTATAGTTAACTAGTACATTTGCTCTGGACAGTTATACACCAATGTTGATAATAAAGGCTTATATTCAGCAAAATTTGTTAGGAGAGTTAGACACATCTGATTAAATGACACCTCATTTAGACTACAGTAATGCATTGCTAGTTAGGCTAATGGGGAGGTTAAAAACAATTCTGATGATGATGCAGAGTGCCGTTACCTAGAATGTTCTACACCACATCATGGTATGATCAGACAGGAGCGAGTTATTCCAGTGCTACAAGCTTTACACTTGCAATTAGGATTCTAAGCGAAAGTAAACCAACATATTTAGCAAACAAGATGCAAGACGGAAGGTGTCTGAGATCATGCCAGGGGGGATTTTTAGTAATCCCCACAGTGAAGGAGAGGCATAAAGAATAGTTGGGATTAATTATGTTCTCAGTGATTGCACTGAATTAGTGGTTCAAGATGCCAACTTCATAAAAAGCTGAGGCTAGATATTAAGTCCAGAAAGGAATAAAATCTTTGCTTTATCCTGAAGTGAAAGCGGTATATTCCACACAGATGTTTCATGGAGGGAGCAGGCCTGTGCTGGTTAAGTTGATAAGGCAAGTTTTATAATGGAGTATAATATGAGACAGGATGGAAGCATGGGTGAAATGGGTCATTGATAGTGTTGGAATGTTTTTATATTTGTTTTTATGGGTTTTATGCATGTAAAATTGCAAACTGCAATGGAAAAAATGGAATTTCTTATTGATGTGCATATAATTTTTTATTGCAAAGAGATGACTGAGCCTCTGTATAAGTTGTTGGTGAGAGTTCATTTGGAGTTTTCTTTCCCAATCTATTGTATTTCCAATAAGTGGAGATTAGAGGCAGTCTAGACAAAACCCATCAAAACAATGAAGAATCAGGATCAAGCGCCATACTTGATGAGAGTCAAAAGGACCTAAAAATGAAATCTCTAGAACACATGTGTCAAACACAAGGCCTGCAGGTCAAATCCAGCCCGCCTGGCCTTTTTATGTGGCCCGTGGCAATGCTCCTGAACTTCCCCTTCTCACAGCCCAGCATGTCCTCCCTCCTGCGCCGGTCCGATGTCGCCGTCACACCGGAAAGTCTGCAGACTTCGGCAGCGTTGTCCGTGGCTCCTCCTCTTGCCTTCTGTCTGCCGCAGTCCACCCAGGTGCAAACAGGAAGTTGCGCGTCATTGGAGACAGACCACGGCAGGCGAAAAGCAGGAGGGGGGAGACACGTACAACACTGCCAAATCGCTAAGGCCGCAGACCCCTCGGCTTGGCGGCGACATCGGATCGGCGCCGGAGGGAAAGACATGCTAGGCTGTGAGGAGAGAGAGACTGGCGCTGGAGGGAAAGGCAAACTGGGCTGTGAAAAGAGGGACCGGCGCTGGAGGAAAGGCAAGCTGGGCTGTGAGGAAAGAAGTTGGATCTGAGGTAGTGTTGAGGAAGAGGAAAAAGATACTTGTAGGGAGAACCATTGGGAAGAGAAAGGGAGAAATGGTGGACCTGGGGGTAGGGAGGGAGGGTGGCAGGCAGACAAGGGGAGAGATGGGATGGGGGGCAGTTGGGAAGAGAAAGGGGAAAGAAGTTGGATCTGGAGATGGAAGGGAGGGAGAAATGTTAGGCCTGGGGATGGAAGGGAGAGAGAGATGCAGCATCTCTCTTTTTTTTTTTCGTTCCATCTCATTGTTCAGCATCAAGGGGGCAGGGAAGAAGAACAACAGAAATGAGAGGGAGCAAAATGTTGGACCAAGAGGAGAGAGGAGGAGAGACAGAAGGAAATAGGAGGCTGGGAAAGGAGTGAGATGGGAAATGGGAGAGCTACAGAATAAGAGAACATGGAAAATTGATAGCTAGCTGAAAATTTAAAAAGAAGAAGGATGAGAAAGAGGGCAAAATTTGAGTGGACAGAGGCAGAAAAGAAAAAAGGAGAAAAGTTGAAAGGGAAAAATCAATGTGTTGGAGATGGACTGGAGTAAGAGAGAAGAGGAGAAAAAAATGGACAGCAGACACTGGAAAGAGAATTATAAGATAGACAAAATCAGAAAGAGAAACTGGGACTAAAAGCAAAGTGACCAGACAACAAAAGGTAGAAAAAATAATTTTATTTTCTATTTTGTGATTACAATATGTCAAATTGGAAATGTGTATCCTGCCAGAGCTGGTGTTAGGACAGCAAGTGTGAACTAGGACCTAAAAGAGAGGAAAAGTCTTTTTTATTTATTTTGTAGCCAGTGTGGGGTTGGAAAGGTTGTATCCCTACACTTTTACTAAGACTAACCCCCTCCTTTGCTGGCGCACAGCATGGGTTTTTGCACCGGCAGTGATTGATCCATCAGAGCTGCCACTGGCGCTGGGGCCCACGCTGTGCGTCAGCAAAGGAGGGGGAAAGTATCTAAATAAAAAAATCTGGCCCACGACTTAGCCTGTGTTTTAGATTTCGGCCCCTTATGTGATTTGAGTTTGACACCCCTGCTCTAGAAGAAATGAGGAGGGTGGGGGTGGGTATTCATAAGAAGTACACATTTTTCCAATGGGAAAAAATTACAAGAGGCCAAGCTACAGTGCTCCCCCAGTCATTCGTGGTCCACAATTCGCGGTCCCGGTCATTCGCGGTATTTTCTGACTGCGAACGACCGGGCAGGAGAGGGCAGCCGGAGCGCTGGCGAGTGAAGGAAATCACTCGCAGTATGCTCCGACCGCCTCTTCCTGTATTAAAGTCGGGCCTCACCAATCAGGTCTAAACTACTGTATTTGGATATATATACTGTTTCTTTGCTGTTTAACCGCAACAGTCAAAAGGTATCAGACCAAAAAGCACAGAAAACTGGAGTTACTCATAGATGGGAATTTTTGAAAGAATATCTAAGTCAGAATTGGGATGTCCTGCTCATAAAGTCCCCCCCCCAAAAAAAAACCACCCATCTCGCAGCAGTTTTTCAAGCAAGATGGATATACAGATTTCCTATTTGGAAAAAACACCGTGAGAATGAAACCGCGCTAAAATACTGCTTAGGGGCAGCTGTGTACCAAAGTTAAAAGCACACAGAGCTGCCGCTAGCCTACATTGAGGAAACATTTGCTGGAGAGGGAAGGAGGGAAGGGAGAAGGGGTACTCCTGGACAAGGGAGGGGAAGGGGCTACTGCTGACAGGGGAGAAGGGAAAGGGAAGGGACAAGAGTTACTGTTGGATAAGAGGAGGAGGAAAGGGAGAAGGGGTGCTCCTGGACAAGGGAGGGGAAAGGGCTACTGCTGACAGGGGAGAAGGGAAAGGGAAGGGACGAGAGTTACTGTTGGATAAGAGGAGGAGGGAAGGGAGAAGGGGTGCTCCTGGACAAGGGAGGGGAAGGGGCTACTGCTGACAGGGGAGAAGGGGAAGGGATGAGAATTACTGTTGGATAAGAGGAGGAGGAAAGGGAGAAGGGGTACTCCTGGACAAGGGAGGGGAAGGGGCTACTGCTGACAGGGGAGAAGGGGAATGGATGAGAATTACTGTTGGATAAGAGGAGGAAGAAAGGGAGAAGGTACTGCTGGACAGGGGAGGAGGAACATTGGAAGGAAACAGCTGGCAGGGAGATTAGAGGAGGGGAAGGAGTCAGGATGGAATGGAGAGATCAGATGAGGGAAAGGGGAGAGACAGAGGAATGACAAAGTAGAAAGAGATTGATGCTGGGAAGGGGGATCAGATGAAAAATAAGGAAAGAGGGACAAAAATGCTAGATCTGGTGTAGGAGAGAGGGGCATAGAAAGAACGCAGATACCATATGGAAGGGGGAGGGGTAGAGGGCAGACAGTGGATGGAAGAGGCAGATGCTGGATTGAAGAGACAGAGGGCAGACGCTGGATGGAAGAGAGTGAAAAGAAGATGAAAGCAGAAACCAGAGACGACAAAAGGTAGAAAAAAATAATTTTATTTCTATCTTGTGATTAGAACATATCAGATTTAAAATATGTATCCTGCTAGAGCTGATGTTAGACATAACTGGGGAGTGCAAAGCCCAGGCAGTGCGTCTTTAGCTTCCAGCTGACTTAGGGCTCTCTCTGACCAGGAGGCAGTTGCCCTAGTTCCACTCCCCTAACACCATTCCTGCCATGTGTGACTGTGGTATTCTGTTAGCATGATATTTGTGTAGCATTCTGTAATAATTTGGCTTATTCAGTTTTCTTGATAGTAGAGGGGATATATGTGAAGGGGAGGGGAGACGGGGTTTTTGTTGATCCTTGCCCTGTATTATTTATATTTATAAAATGACAATTGTACAGAATATTGTTTCTTTTTATACTTTAATAAAATATGTTCAATATAAAATCATAACTATTTGAGGCTTGTGCGGATGGGATCATATGGTTAATGGGATCGAGCTCGCGGGGATGGGGCGGCAATGGGGTTTTTAAAAATTTCAGTCTTATTAGTTTGCCGGTCCACGAAATAATTATTTTATTTCCGCCGGTCCATAGGTGTAAAAAGGTTGAAGAACACTGACCTAGAGTACCATCAAGTGTCTCGCTGAGATGGAAGAGCAGGAAAACACTGTATGATAGAGTTGAAGGAGAGCTTCCAGACGTTGTTGCGGAAGGAATGCTCTGAGTTGGATAGTATCCAGAACAGCTCCGATGAATTGTAGATTCTGTGAGGGTTGAAGCTGGGATTTGGGAAAGTTGATTTCGAATCCCAAACTTTATAGGAACCGCGTTCCGTTGGGTCACTACAATAATCCCCTGAGATGTTGAATCTTTGATGAGCCAGTCATCTACTGTATTTTCACCCATATACCGCGCACCCGTGTGAAACGCGCACACGGGTATAGTGCGCGGGGAACACAAATTTATGTAAAAAAATTTTAATATAGCGCGCACACGCATATACCGCGCATGCTAAAACCTCCTCCCGCCTACTCCGAACCGGCATCCTCCCCCCCCCGCTTACCCGCGTTTTACAACTTTTTTTTTTCAATCCGATCGGCATCCCCCCTGCGAACCGGCATCCTCCCCCCGCTCGCTTACCCGCGTTTTACAATTTTTTTTTTTCAATCCGATCGGCATCCCCCCTGCGAACCGGCATCCTGCCCCCCGCTCGCGTCACCCCCCATCCCCCGCGATCCTACATCCCCCCAGCACCGCAAAACATCTCTTACCCAATTGGGCACCGGCACCAGCACCAATCCATAGGACGTGCCAGTGCCCAAAGATCCTCCCTTATTGGTTTGGGCTGGGCTGGGCTGGGCTGGGCGGTGCGGGAGAGATCCTCCTTCTTCCTGCGCCGGGCTGGACTAGGCTTTGAGCATTTGCACATGCTCAAAGCCTGCTGGTCTCGCTCTCTCCGAGATAATCTCGGAGAGAGCGAGACCAGAAGGCTTTGAGCATTTGTGCAAATGCTCAAAGCCTAGTCCAGCCTGGCGCAGGAAGAAGGAGGATCTCTCCCGCACCGCACCGCCCAACCCAAACCAACGAGGGAGGATCTTCGGGCACTGGCACTGGCACGTCCTGTGCATTGGTGCTGGTGCCGGTGCCCAATCGGGTAAGAGATGTTTTGTGGTGCTGGGGGGGATGTAGGATCGCGGGGGAGGGGGGGTGATGCGAGCGGGGGGATGCCGATCGGATTGAAAAAAAAAAGTTGTAAAACGCGCTCACACGTATAGCGCGCACTGTTATGCACGGTTTGTAAAATCGTGTATAACGCGCGCGTTATATGCGTGAAAATACGGTAGGTAGGGAAATACCTGAAGATCATGGTTCCTTAGAGCTGCTGCTACCACTACCAGGCACTTGGTGAACACTCTGGGGGAGGAAGCAAGGCCAAAGGGCAGTACTCTGTATTGATAATGCAGATTCCCTACCCGAAATCTGAGATATTGACGGGAGGCTGGATGAATGGGAATATGAGTGTAGGCCTCCTTGAGATCCAGAGAGCATAAACAGTCATTCTGATCTAGAAGGGATAAAGGGATGCCAGGGACAACTTTCAAAATTTTTCTTTGACTAAAAATTTGTTGAGAGCCCTGAGATCAAGAATGGGCTGCAGATCGCGCGTCTTCTTCGGAACAAGGAAGTAAGGGGAGTAAAAACCCCTGTTCTGCTGTTCCAAGGGAACTGGTTTGATGGCATGGAGATGAAGCAGATCTTAAGCTTCCTGAAGAAGAAGGGTGGTCTGGTTGGAGTGGAAGGATACTCTCTTGGAGGAAGCTCTGGTGGAACCTGAGTGAAATGAAGAGAGTATCCTTTCCTGATGATGGGACAGCACCCAGAGGTCGGATGTAATTGTCGTCCATTGGTGGTAAAAAATGATGGAGACGACCTCCTATAGGGGGAAGAGAAGTCAGAGACAGAACGAAACGGTCAAAAAGGCTGGGTAGCCTTAGGTGCAGCAGAAGGTTGAGATTTTTGTTGCTTCTGAGGCTGCTGTTTCTTAGGAGGAGGGCGAGTGTAAGGAGCCGTCCTCGGAGCAAAACGCCTCTGGTAAATGGGAGGAGGGCGTGGAGGCTTGGCAGGAGTTGGCTTTGGCTTAGGTCTGACAATAGAAGCAAAGGATTTTTCATGCTCAGACAATTTCTTAGTGGCTGCCTCAATAGATTCATCGAAGAGGTCATTGCCTGCACAAGGAATATTAGCCAAGCGGTCCTGAAGATTAGGATCCATGTCAATGGTACGAAGCCAGGCAAGGTGACACATTGCTACAGAACAAGCAGCCGCCCGGGCAGACAACTCAAAGGCATCATAAGAAGACTGAAGTAGATGTAATCTGAGTTGTGATAGAAAAGCCATGACTTCCTGAAATTCAAAGTGCTTTTGAGTGTCTAAATAAGTAAGAAATTTAGGCAAAAGAGCAATAAGAACTCAAAATAAGTGACAAAATGGAAATGGCATTTTTGATAGATGCGATGTCCAAATTTGTCCACAGTTTTCCCCTCTCTTCCAGGAGGAATGGTAGCATAAACCTTGGAAGAATGGGATCTTTTTAAGGAAGTCTCCACAAGTAGGGATTGATGAGATAACTGTGAATTCTCAAATCCTTTACAATGGAGAATTTTATATCTGGAGTCTAATTTTCCTGGAACAGCTGGAATTGCATAAGGAGTCTCCAGGCATCTGGTAAAAGTTTGAGACAAAAGCTTGTGAATAGAAAGCTTAAGTGGCTCTGCTGGAGGTTGAGGAAGATGCATGACTTCGAGATACTCGTTAGAGTATTTGGAACCAGCATCCAACTGAAGGTCCAAGTCCACAGCCTTCTGACGAAGAAAAGAGGAGAAAGCTGATCTAATAATACCTTGCCTCGAGAAGGACTCGAGGTTGTCGAAGCAGCCTGGGTTGAAGATGAAGCTTCGGCTGGATAAAGGGCATCAAAAGAATAGGGAGACTTAGATTAGGCAAGTGAAACCGCTGAGTCTTCGAGGTGTGGAAGTGGAGACCTCGAACGAGGAGTCTGCGGTCTAGTAGAAGTAGGTGTAGATCAAGGCTTAATTGAAGAAGGACGCTCCTTAGAAGAAGAACTATGCCTGGAAGAATGCCTCGATGAAGGTCTCGATTGTTGGTGAGAACGGTACTTGAAAGCAGATCTCGAAGATCGAGGAGACTTCGCCCCGGAGAGGGAAGCAGCCGATGCCACCAAAGAATGGATAGGACTGGAGGCTGTGGATCGAAGCTCCAGAGGCTTGATGGAGGAACCTCGATGAATTCCCAAAGACTCTACTCCTTGTATGGAGTGTAAGGATTCCTGCCAAGGCACTTGCAAAGAATCTGCTCCCTGCTTCACGTGTTTAAATGCCAGATCAGACACTCGCAGAGACTCTGCTCCCTGCAAGAGTGTGAAGACTCAGACTGAGGCATAGGAACAGGCTCGACCTCGCGGGAGTCTGCAGAATGCCCAGGCTGGATTAGAGTAGCTAGCTTCGGTCCCATTTTGGTGAGGAACTGAACAAATTGCTGCTCTAATATGGTCTGGAAAGAAGCCAGCAAGGATGGATCTGCGTCTGAAACTGAACCACCTGCCTTGGCTGGAGGTTCCACCGAGGCAGTGGAAATGTGCTTCGACTTAGAAGTCTTAGGTACCTTAAGCACCACTGGTGGAACTGTCTGCTGAGCTATCTGACCTGAGGAAACAGAAGGAGATACAGCAGACGTCGTCGAGGAAAGAGCCACTGCAAACAAAGAAGGTCTGATGAGGCTCGAGGTCGAAGCAGTGGAGGCAAGAGGGCTCTCGGTCGAAAGCGAGACCGAGGTTGGCTTCGGAGTTGAAGAAGTGGTTGAATCCATCTGGAAGAGTTTCTCCACTGAAAGTAGATGACGTTTAAGGGCTCGAGGTTGAAGAGTAGCACAGCGTTCGCACGACTTTGGATTATATTGTGGCCCAAGGCACTTGAGGCACCTGGTGTGTGGGTCCATGAGAGGAATCGCACGTTGACACTGGCTACACTTCTTAAAGCCTGTCGTTGGCCAGAACATAGAAGAAACACAGCTGCGGAAAGGTCGAAGCCCCTGGGCTGTGGCCAAGCGGCCTGCCCCAGCAGCCGAACGTAAGAAATAATTTTTTTTAAAATTAGAAATAAAAGAATACAGTAAATACAGCGATTTGAGAAGAAAAATAGCACAAACCGTGGTGAGAGAAGGCACAAAGTGAGAAAGTTAAATGCAGAGAGTCAAAGACGGACTTTTCAGCTCCGCAGAAAACTGAGAACTGAGGAGATGCGCCCTACGCTGGGTGGGAAGGCACTCGCGCATGCGCGGTGCGGTCGACTCAAAACTTCTAGTTTCTACAAGCAAGTCTGCTTGCGAGGCTTCCGCATCCGGGCTCCATTGATGACATCACCCATAAATGAGAATAGGCTGCCTGCTTGTCCTGGGATAATACACGGTCAGAGGACAGAGAAACTCCAATTTGTAGCCATCTCTGATAACCTCCAGAACCCAGTGGTCAGAGGTTATGGTCTGCCATTCCACTAGAAAGACAGACAACCGCCTTCTGATGCACGGAGGAGACCTCAGCCTGGCATACTGCTGACGGCGAGACCCATCGAAGCGCAGTCTGGTAGATGAAGAGGGCCATTGTCCCATGGAAGGACCTGAGTACTGACAAGAATCCCGGAAGGGATGAAAATTTGAACACCCAGAACTTCTAGAAGGGCAGGGTTTATAATCCTGAACACTGGCCATAAGGTCATAAAGATCCTGGCCAAACAGGAGCTGATCCTTGAATGGCAACCGGCTCAATGTTTTAGAAGATGACTCACCAGACCACTGCCGGATCCAGAGCATTCTGCGAGCCAAAACAGAATAGGCACCAAGCTTGGCAAAAACTTTCAAGATGTCATACAAGACATCAGCTAAGACCTGTCGCTTCTACAATATTACCAAAATTCACCCCTTCCTCTCTGAGCACACTACCCGGACCCTTGTCCATGCTCTTGTAACCTCACACTTAAATAACTGCAATCTACTTCTAACTGTTATCCCAGTGTCACCTCTCCCCCTGCAATCTGTGCAAAACTCTTCTGCACGATTCATCTTCTACCAACCTCACTATGCTCATGTCACCCCTCTCCTTAAGTCACTTCACTGGCTCGCTATCTGCCATCGCATACAGCTCAAGATCTTATTGCTGACCTAGTGTGTTCATTCTGCTGTCCCTCAATATCTCTCTTCACTTCTCTCTCCTTAAGTTTCAAGTTTTTATTAATATTTGATAAATCGCTTATTTAATTAACTAAGCGATGTACAGCTTTATAAAAACATAGGTTGTGAAACTAACAGGGTAATACACATCTTTTACCTCTAAGACAAACATGAGACATGGGGATAGCGGGGAGAAGTTACAATTTTTAGTTCAAGAGAGAGAACAAAAAGAGGGAAAAACAAGAAGGAAGGTAGCAAATAATGGTTTAAAGTTTCATGTGTTAGGTCTCATTATTAGATCTTGAACGTGTCTTTAAAAAGATAAGTTATTAACGCTTTTTAAAATGAAGTTATGTGTTTTTCTTCTCTAATGTACTGTGATAGTGCATTCCACAGTTGTGGGGCCATCACAGAAAACATTATCGTGTCTTCTAATGCCTATAATTTTCAAAGAGGGGACGGTTAAAAGGTTTTGCGACGTTGAGCGGAGAGATCGGGATATGATGTAAGGGATAAGCATTCTTGAAATAAATTGTGGTTCGTTAGAAGATAAGGTTTTGAATACTAAAAGCAAAATTATACACCTCACAGAGAATTATGTTCCTCAGATAAGCCCCTCTTAGCTGTACCCTTCTCTTCCACTGCCAATTCCAGACTTCATTCCTTTCATCTATGCCTGGAATAAATTACCCGAGTTTGTCCCTTCCCATATTTAAAAACAGAGTGAAAGCCCACCTTTTTGATATTGCCTTCAATCCTTAACCTTACTCCTCTGCCCTCCAACCCAGCCAGCTGATTAACCATTCCCCTTAACAATTAAAAAGGTTTCTAGGAAATTACAGACCAGTTAGCCTAACTTCAATGCCAAGCAAAGTACTGAAAATTATTATAAAAAATAAAATTACAGAACACATAGACAAATATGGTTTAACAGGACAAAGTCAGCATGGGTTTTGCCAAGGGAGGTCCTGCCTCACCAATTTGCTTGATTTATTTAAAGGTGTGAATAAACATGTGGATAAAGGTGAGCTGGTTGACGTAGTATATCTAGATTTTCAGAAAGTTTGCAATAAAGTTTCTCATCAGAGATTCTTGAGAAAATTAGAGAGTCATGGGATAGGAGGTATTGTTCTGTTGTGGATTAGGAACTGGTTATTGAACAGAAAAGAGAGGGTAAGGTTAAATAGCCATTTTTCTCAATGGAGCGGAGTACTGTAGAGACCTGTATTGGGGCTAGTGCTATTTAACATATTTATAAATGATGTGAAAATTGGAACAACTACAAATTTAATCACCTTGCTTGTCATCAAAACACATGAGGACTGTGAAAAATTGCAGGAAGACTTAGGAAACTAGAAAACTGGCATCCAAATGGCAAATTAAATTTAATGTGGACAAATGCAAAGTGATGCATATCGGGAAGATTAAGCCAAATCATAGTTAACTTATGTTAGCATCCACCTTAAGAGTCAGCACTCAAGAAAAAGATCTGGGTGTCACTGTAGACCAGGGGTGGCCAATACGTCGATCGCGATCGACCGGTAGATCTCGAAGGCAATGCAAGTCGATCGCAGAGCCCATCCCAGGCTCTGTGATATACTCGCGTTGCCTTCGCGATCTACTGGGCCGATCAGCCTTCCTCTCCCTGATGTCAATTCTGACATCAGAGAGGAAGTTCTGGGCCAGCCAATCGCTGCCTGACTGGCCCGGAACTTTCTCTCCAACATCAGAATTGATGTTAGGGAAAAGGCTGCTGGCCTGTTGCAGCATCGAAAAATGAAGAATTCGGCAACAGTGTCATCTGCGGTGGCTTGGGGGTCCAGAAGTTGGCGATGGTTGGGGCCTGTTCCCACACGACAGCCCCGGCAGTGGCTTGGGGAGAAAGAAAGGGGAGACAGAAAGACAGGGAGGCAGAACAGGGAGACAGAAAGAAAGAAAGGGGAGCAGGGAGACCGAAAGAAAGACAGAGAGAGAAAGAAAGTAAGAAAGGGGCAGGGAGACAGACAGAAAGACAGGGCAGGGAGAGAGGAAGAAAAAGTTGGACTCATGGAAGAACAGAGATGTTGGTTGGGGAATGGAATGAGGTCTGGAGGAGATGAAGCATGCAGGAGGCAGAAAGAAGGGAAGAAAAATTGGATGCACAGTCAGAAGAAGAAAGTGCAACCAGGGACTCATGAAATCACCAGACAACAAAGGTAGGAAAAATGATTTTATTTTCAATTTAGTGATCAAAATGTGTCCGTTTTGAGAATTTATATCTGCTGTCTATATTTTGCATTATGGACTCCTTTTACTAAACCGCAGTAGTGGATTTTAGCGCAAGGAGCCTATGAGCGTTAAGAGCAGTGCAGGGCATTCAGCGCAGCTCCCTGCGCTAAAAACCGCTATCGTGGTTTAGTAAAAAGGGAGGGGGTATATTTGTCTATTTTTGTATAGTTGTTACTGAGGTGACATTGCATATTTTAAAGTCATCTGCCTTGACCTCTTTGAAAAAAAAAAACCAAATAAAAATGATAATTAACATTTTCTCTGTGTACAATGTGCTTTGTCTTTTTTTTTTATTTTATTGTTGGTAGATCATTTTGACTTGGTCATTTTAAAAGTAGCTCGCAAGCCAAAAAAGTGCGGACACCTCTGCTGTAGACACTACATTGAAATCTGCCCAGTGTGTGGGTGCGGCAAAAAAAGCAAACAGAATTCTAGCAATTATTAAGAAAGGGTTTGTAAATAAACTAAGAATATTATAAATTGATAAAGGGGATGGAACTCCTCTCTATGAGGAAAGACTAAAGAGGTTGGGTTTTTTCAGCTTGGACAAAAAAGGCTGAGGGGGAATATGATTGTGGTCTTCAAAATTCTGAGTGGTGCAAAACAGGTAAAAGTGAATCACCTTTTCAACCTTTCAAAAGTACAAAAACCAGGGAACACTCAATGAAATTACATGGGAATACTTTTAAAACAAATAGGAGGAAAGATTCAAATATTCATGGCCAGAGAATGTGGTTACAATGCTTAGCCTAGCTTGGTTTAAGAAAGGTTCTTTGGACAGGTTCCTAGAGGAACAGTTCATAGTGTGCTACCGAGATATACATAGGGGAAGCCACTGCTTGCCGGGGTCAGTAGCATGGAATATTGCTATTATTTGGGTTTTGCCAGGTATTATGACCTAGATTGGTCACTGTTGGAAACAGGAAACTGGGCTAGATGGACCATGGGTCTGACCCAGTATGGCTGTTCTTATGAATAGTTTAGAATGGTTGGTGGCTGTACTCATCAAGGAAATTAAAAAGATCTTACTTTTTGTTTTCACAGCCTGGTAGATTTGTGAGTTAGCTCGTTACAAAATATCAAATGAGATGAAGATCCAGTCTACATATTGTATATCAAATACCATATGCTACAAGTGAGGATGCTCTGCTTCTTAAGGGGAAGGGAACACATCTTAATGTTGAAATTAGCAAATTACATACTGCTAGAAACATTTTGGTTTAAATACTGATTGTTAAGACTCCATCATATTTAACTGCTTAAATGCAGTTAGCATTATGGCAAATTGTCAACCATTGAGTAATCATGAATTATAATCTTACACAGTGTATTTTTCATCTGATATCACCCCAAATTCCTGGTGACCCTTGTAGGCCAATAACCCCCTCCAATCACCCCAATCCCCCCAAATATTCCTTGGGGGATCCAAATAGACCCTCCCTCTATCTCTAAACTTCAGAAGACAAGATTGATGCCCATTTGCTCCTTCTTCCATCAATGATCTTCCAACATAGCGGTGACTGTCCTCTAGAACTTACTCTGAGGCCACAATGGCAAAAGAAATAAAATCCTTTACTATACCCTCCACTCAGCTCTTCACATCTTAGCTCTCTATCAATACTGTCAATACTCTTATCCCAACTGAAATAGTAACTTGAAAGATATAGGGCTCCTTTTACTAAGGTGCGCTAGCGTTTTAAGCACACGCAGGAAATTACCGCACGCTACACAGCTAGAACTAATGCCAGCTCAATGCTGGCATTAAGGTCTACAACGCGCGGCAATGTAGCGTGCGCTATTCCGCGCGTTAATGCAGCTTAGTAAAAGGAGCCCATAGACTCTCAACCACCTTTACGTAACTTTGCAAAAACCACAAAAGTCAATAGAGTA
Organism: Geotrypetes seraphini; assembly: GCF_902459505.1. NCBI lineage: Eukaryota > Metazoa > Chordata > Amphibia > Gymnophiona > Dermophiidae > Geotrypetes > Geotrypetes seraphini. The sequence continues at coordinate 274,332,095 of NC_047085.1, read as the reverse complement.
TCCCTAACAGAACAGGTAATATTTCCAATGGTAATCTGACCATTACATTCCTAAATCAAAACAAATCATTAGCCTGAGCCCTTTCTCCAGTGATTTACTCTGTCTGACTGTGTGTCATGAGGTAATTTCCATGTCATCTTTGCTATACTTTATACAATTCCTAAAGTGAAGAAAATGGCAAAAAAATAACCCCCCCAAAAAAATATCAGGATCCCCAACAGCAGCCAACATGAAAATAGTAATGTAGCTGCAGTGTTCGACCAAAGAAATAAATGCATAAGAACAAAATAAAAATAAGGTGACATTTTATCAACCTAATTTAAATACATCTCTTGACTAGGTCATAATGAATCAATATTGGCACAATCACGCTCCCTTTATTATATAAATTATAAACTCTTAACATAAACATAAAAGAGAAGCTATATTGGAAAACCAAGTCAGAAGTTAAGGCATAAATAAAAAAAAAATCTGTGGGAAACAGCTTCACAGGCCAGACCATTACTTCAATAATCACATATTCATTTATTATTTAGAATTAACTTACACCTTTTCAACATACTAAAGAAGAACTTCCTTGGAACACAAGACGGTTGAAATTAAGCAAATATTTTTGAAACAAAAGCCCTGATTCTAAAAACAGTACCTAAAACATAGGCACTGAGGAATGCGGTGCATAGTATATCAATCATGAGTTACCAGTAAGCGCCGTTTATAGAATTGCGCCTAGCGGCACCTAAATTACACTTAGGCGCAGATAGGCATCAAAACCTTAGGCACCCCCTCTTTATGCCAGGGTTTTCTTGGCCTAAATACCAGCACCTAAGTCCAATTTAGGCAACTACTCATGAAACACAGCCATAAAACCACACCTGCTTTCTGGTAGGCACCTTGGACTCAGTGCCTAGCTGCAAATGGTAGGCACCTACAAAGTTAGGCCCCTACCACCTAATTTTAATTTAAGCCAATTAAACTTGTTATTGGCACCAATTAAGCTAATTAAATAATTACGTTTAGGTGTCCTTTATAGATTCTGGGCCAAAAGGCCTTTACAGAAGACCCCTCCCTCTTCATTCACTGTCACAGTACCTTTACATCTACAAATTGCGATATTGACCTGTTTCACATGCCTTATCTTTCTAGAATATTTTTTAACCCTTCCTCTCACAGATGGCAACTTTTCAAAAACAATTAGGCTGCTAAACTAGAGAGTTGCGCGGGGACAGAAATCCCACCAGTCCCCACCCATCCCCGTGAGGAATCCCACCCGTCCCCGTGAGGAATCCCTCCGTCCCCACCCGTCCCCGTGAGGAATCCCCTCCGTCCCCGCCCATCCCTATAAACTTCAGAAATAGTTATTTCATTTAATTATGCTACTGAATTAAAGGCTCTGGTAGAAACCCATTTACAAATAAGCAAAAAGACTTTATTAATTTGGAAATATTAATTGGGAAGAATACATACTTTGTAAACGGGTTTCTACCAGAGCCTCTTTTGTTTATAAATTTTTATCAACACAACTAATATACTACTTTATCATGAAGCAAAAAAAAAAAAAAAAAGAAATAGAATTATTTTCCTACCTTTGTTGCCTGGTTTCTGCTTTCCTCATGTTCTCATTCAGTTCCTTCCATCCACTGTCTCTCTTCCTTCTGCATCTTCCATTTGCTCTGTTACTGTGCCTCTCCCTTTCTCTCCCCTTCCAAATTGGTCTGGCACCCATCTTCTTCCCTCCGCTCCCCCCATAGTTTGGCATCTCTGTCTTCTTCCCTGCCAGTGTCTTCTCCCCACTCTCTCTTCCCCATTTCCTTTCAGCGTCCTTCTCCCCCCCATCTTCCCCATGTCCTGTCAGCATCCTTCTCCCCCCTCTGTCTTCCACATTTGCTTTCAGTGTCCTTCTCCCTCTCTGTCTTCCCCATTTCCTTTCAGCGTCCTTCTCCCCCCCATCTTCCCCATGTCCTGTCAGAGTCCTTCTCCCCCCTCTGTCTTCCCCATGTCCTTTCAGTGTCCTTCTCCCCCCTCTGTCTTCCCCATGTCCTTTCAGCATCCTTCTCCCCCCTGTCTTCCCCATGTCCTTTCAGCGTCCTTCTCCCTCTCTGTCTTCCCCATGGCCTTTCAGCATCCTTCTCCACCCCCATCTTCCCCATGGCCTTTCAGCGTCCTTCTCCACCCCCCCCCCCGTATTCCCATGTCCTTTCAGCGTCCTTCTCCACCCCTTTGTCTTCCCCATGTGCTTTCAGCGTCCTCCCCCCCCGTATTCCCCATGGCCTTTCAGCGTCCTTCTCCACCCCCCAACCCGTCTTCCCCATGTCCTTTCAACGTCCTTCTCCACTCCTTTGTCTTCCCCATGTGCTTTCAGCATCCTTCTCCCCCCCCGTCTTCCCCATATCCTGTCAGCGTCCTTATCCCCCTTCTGTCTTCCACAAATGCTTTCAGTGTCTTCCCCCCCGTCTTCCCCATGTCCTTTCAGCGTCCTTCTCCACCCCCCCCGTCTTCCCCATGTCCTTTCAGCGTCCTTCTCCACCCCTTTGTCTTCCCCATGTGCTTTCAGCATCCTTCTCCCCCCACCCCCGTTTTCCCCATGTCCTGTCAGCGTCATTCTCCCCCTTCTGTCTTCTACAAATGCTTTCAGTGTCTCCCCCCCGTCTTCCCCATGGCCTTTCAGCATCCTTCTCCACCCCTTTGTCTTCCCCAGTGCTTTCAGCGTCCTTCTCCCGCCCCGGGTGCAGCACAGCCGGCCAGGTCCCCTTACTTTTGTGGCGCTTCCCTGACCGACCGACAACAGCCCCGGTCTGACAAACCTCCCTGCCCTTAACCGCGAATCTAAATTTCCTTCTTACAGCTGCTGTAAGAAGGTAATTTAGATTCGCGGTTAAGGGCAGGGAGGTTTGTCGGACCAGGGCTGTTGTCGGTCAGTCAGGGAAGCGCCACAAAAGTAAGGGGACCTGGCCGGCTGTGCTGCACCCGGGGCGGGGCGGACCGCCCCTCTCCCTTGGTAGCCACTCGAGCCACGAGGCTACTCCTCCTTACCTACCCTGCCTGCAGCACAGAGCCGAACGGAAGTCTTCCCGACGTCAGCGCTGACGTCGGAGGGAAGGAGGGCTTTGTTTAAGCCCTCCCTCCCCTCTGACGTCAGCGCTGACGTCGGGAAGACTTCCGTTCGGCTCTGTGCTGCAAGCAGAGCAGGTAGGGAGAAAAGCCGCGCGACTTAGTACATCCAGCCCCGCAGGAACCCCGCGACCCTCGGAGGCATCCCCACGGGATCCCCGCGACCCTAGGGGACGTCCCCATGGGATTCCCGTGACCCTAGGGGGCGTCCCCACGGGATCCCCGTGACCCGAAGGGGGAACCCGCGGGATGCCCGCGGGATTCCCGTCGTCCCCGTTCCCGTGCAGCTCTCTATGCTAAACACAACACAAATGATCCCTTCCTAGATACAAAGAAGGAAGCTACTCATTTTTAGGGTACTCAGCACTCTCAGAACTGGCACCTATGCCCCTCATCAACATTTAAATGTATAGCTTTTTACTGTTTTGAAAACTAACACTGACCTTGCAATCTACACTGTGAACTGAAAAACAAACAAACCACATACCACAGAACTCAGCTGATTCTTATGAATTTTAGTGCATGGTATCGTGAATGAAGTTTATGTAAAAATGTAAATAATTCCCACTGCACCACAACACTACCTTGTGAAAATGAATTGTGAATTGAATAAAGTATTATGGCGTATCTTGCAGAAAAATGTAAAGTCAAAAAGTAATGTTTCAATTAAGAAGATGTTCGAAGTGCACTCCCTTTGAACGAAGGCACCCCCTTAGCCTTGGCCACCACTGATCTATGGACTTGTCAGCAATGCTTTGCTTCAGCTCAGCCCAAAGAGAGATGAGGGGCTGTTTAAGGCCTTCGATGTCAGATATCACTGTCTGGTAGACATGTTCCTGTATCTGCCTCCAGATCAGGTAGTCAACTGGGTTTAGGTCTCATGAATTCACAAGCCAGAGGTCTGGATCAATGAAGTCTGGGCTCTCCCAATACAGATGTTCTATGGTGTCCTTTACTCGATGTGCTGGGGCATTGTCTTGTTGGAAGATGAAAGTAGTCTCCTGACATGCAACAGCTGCTGCGTCATGAAGACGTCCTGGTCGTATGTGCCTTTGATCTTAACCCCAGGATCGATGAAGAACAGATCTGTGAATCTGAGTTTCGAGATTGCAACAGAGACCATGACTGATTGGCTGAAGGTTGGGTGGGTCTGTAGTAGGCATTTGGCATTAACCTCATGCTTCAGTGTTGCTGAACTTATACACCTATTTCATTCACAAGATCGCTCAAATCATATGACCCTCAGTGAAGCCACCTCCCCACTCAATATATCTTCATAGTAGGTGGCTTTACACCTCCTCTCGTCATCGGATCCTTATATTTTCTGGAGAGGAAATTGGTCTGTTCGGAATGGAGTGATAGTTATGAGGAGAAATAGCCTTGAAAAAACCGCATTAGAACACATGGGTGAAACATGTCGGTTATCCCCCGTTCTGTGAACTGAGACCAGAAATTGAGCTAATTCAAAGCTAAGTAAATCTATTTTAGCTAGTATTTATGAAATATTTAACAAAAAAAAGGCTAAAAAGTATAAAATTGCAAAAGCATAAAATTATAAAAGCATACGGTGGCCTCGCTGAGGGTCATATGATTTGAGAGATTTTGTGAATGAAATAGGTGTATATATATATAAGGTCTTTAATTCCTTATATATTGGGGTTATGATTTACTATTGCCTTTTTCTCTAAGAAATTATATGAGTTTGGTGTTTTTGATTCTAATTCAGTGTTGCTGAAGGCACATACAGGCGATTATTCTGTGTGTTAATCGGTGGAGCTACTGTAAATATCTTTTCATCTGTAAACCAGATGAAGCTGACACTGTGCTCTGGGTACTTGGTCAAAAAGCTGCTTGCACCGTTTCAGGCGTGTGTCTTTGTTGTGTAAAGTAAACTCTTGGGCATAACAGTTTTTAAGACATGAATTATCCTAACCACAGCTGTCTGACTTATTCCTGCTTCTCTTGCTATTTGGCGAATTGTTCAATGTGTTTGTGGCACATCCTCCTAGATCAGTACAAGATCACATTTAACGTCAATGTGCTCTTGTGTGTGAATCGAGCGTGGTTGTCCATTGTTTGGCTTCTGATCCACAGTGCCCGTTGCTCGGATCTTGTGTAGCAGCACATCAAGGCCGTTTTTGTGGGAACTCTTTCAACAATCGGCAACTGCCGATTTTAGCAGTACCAAGTTCTTTAGCAGAATTCAGTCTTCTGCAGTGAAAACCATTTTGATAGAAAGACTGTTTACAAACTATTGTCTGCTTCTGCACATATCTCATAGCAACAGTATAAATGTAGGAGTATGAATATATTCACACTATCCCTATGGTGAAGATAAATAATTCACTAATCATCCAAATCACCATGGGCATGTGAAATGAATAACGTGCTCCTATGAATTCCTACGTGCTCCATTTATATATTTAAAAAACTGGTGATTTGGATGATTAGAGAAATATTTACAACATTTTACATCAACTTCATTCAGGACACGACACTAAGGGCTCCTTTTACAAAGGTGCGCTAGGGCCTTAACGCGCGGAATAGCGTGAGCTAAATTGCCACGCGCACTAGCCGCTACCGCCTCCTTTTAAGCAGGCAGTAATAATTTTGCTAGCGCGTGGTAATTTTGTGCATGCGCTACCTTAGTAAAAGGAGCCCTAAATTTCATAAGAATCAGACGAGTTCTGTGGAAGAAACAACAAAAAACATTTTGGTGTGTTTTTTGCTTTTTGTTCTTTAAAGGGCCAGTTGTCCTAAAGGGCTTCTCTTTTATGGGGTCCGTTTATTAACACATGCTAACACAGTTATTGCGCTTTACCTGCCACAGGACCTATTTTCTGCATGGGGCCCTAGAACAGATATGGTAACACACGATAAGAGCATTAGCACATGTTGTCAAGAGACCCTCCCTTCTTTGTGTTTACAGTAAAAATGCTTAAGTCTATCAGCCTGGAAGAGAACAGCACTTTCAAAAAACTAGTCACAAATTTATTAAACTAGTTCAATTTAAAAAGGGGAGGGGGTAAACATATGGAAAGTCAATAGTTCAGGGAAAGAAAAGAGCAGCAAGTCCTCTTCAGGTGACCAGAAGTTTCAAAAGAAACTGTTACAGAACAATTCTCCTGTACATGGATCACAAATGTCCCTTTAAGCAGAAGCAGCCCTGTGATACCACTCCCTTTCTCCTCCATTCTGTTAGAAGCTCATTCTAAACTTTCCTCTTCCTCTATTCCACTGTGAGGAGGTGGTCTTACTAAACTTTCCATGAATTCTATTCCCTTTCAGAGGTCAACCCTCAGAGTAGGCAGTGACTATACATTTTATAAATTTTCCCCACAACATGTGGGTGGTAAGGTATAATAAAGCAAACACACTAAATCATACCAAATGACACCAAACAAAACTGGCCACTAGATGAAAATGGAAAAAAAAACACCCCAAAACCTGCAGTATGTATCTGAGGTTGGAAGTTACTGAATCATCCTAACTGGCAATCTGTACATTTCAACTTCTTCAGCACCATATTAAAAAGTGACATGTTCAAACACATAATGCACTTCACATGAAGAAAAACTACCAAGGAAAAATTGAGTACTGTATTTTCTGTCATTTGATATACCTCCCCCCCAAGAAACTGGGTTTGCATTCATATTGAGAGCACCTTGAGGGATATTTAAATTATGAATGAAATATTATACTGATTTGGTAAGGGATCACTGATGCTGTGAGAGCTGCTGGGAGATACAAAGATTACTTTTTAAGATACAGGGGTTTTTTATTTCTAGATTTATAAGACACAATTTGCTCTTTAAGGTGGTCAAGTAGGAACATTGATGGCACTACGACTGCTCCTAGTAAACTCTCACAGTATACTGCAAGGTGGTTTGGGGTCTAAGCACATCAATATTATATTAATAATGTAATAATGAGAATAAGAGTGACATGTAAAATACTCGTAATAGTGAATTATACTATAATTTGCTGTATAACTTCTTAGAAGAATCTGTCCTATCAACTGCAGAATTAATTCCCCTCCCAGAGTAACCTAACAATCAATAAAGTGAGTTTGATTCCCACGGCAGCTCCTTGTGACTGAGCAAATCACTTAATCCTGTAGATATATATATAATATGCAAATCAATTTGACTGTACATGCTTGAGTACCTGAATAAATTCATATAAACCATTCTGAGCTCCCTTGGGAGAACAGTATATAAAATTGAATTACTCAGACTGGCAATGGGTCACGAGCGGAGTTCCGCAGGGGTCGGTGCTGGGACCGCTCCTGTTCAATATATTTATTAACGACCTGGAGGCGGGAACAAAGTGTGAGGTCATTAAATTTGCGGATGACACAAAGCTATACAGCAGGGTCAAAACCACGGAAGACTGCGAAGATCTCCAAAAGGATCTGACGACGCTGGAAGAATAGGCCAAAAAGTGACAAATGAGCTTCAACATAGGGAAATGCAAGGTCATGCATGTAGGGAAAAAGAACTCGATGTTCACGTACAAAATGGGGGGATCACCGCTAGGGGTAAGTAACCTTGAAAGAGACCTGGGAGTGATGGTAGACACAACATTGAAGGCGTCGGCGCAGTGCGCCACAGCCTCAAGGAAAGCAAACAAAATGTTGGGCATCATTAAGAAAGGTATCACGACCAGGACGAAGGAAGTCATCCTGCCACTATATCGTGCAATGGTGCGCCCGCATCTGGAGTACTGTGTCCAGTACTGGTCGCCATATCTCAAGAAGGACATGGCAGTACTTGAGGGAGTCCAGAGAAGAGCAACAAAGCTAATAAAGGGTATGGAAAACCTCTCATATTCTGACAGGCTGAAAGAGCTGGGGCTGTTCTCCCTGGAGAAGCGGAGACTTAGAGGAGACATGATAGAACCTTCAAGATCATGAAGGGCATAGAAAACGTAGACAGGGACAGATTTTTCAAATTATGGGGAACCACAAGTACAAGGGGGCACTCGGAGAAGTTGAAAGGGGACAGGTTTAGAACAAACGCTAGGAAGTTCTTTTTCACTCAGAGAGTGGTGGATACATGGAACGCGCTTCCGGAGGCTGTGATAGGCAGGAGCACATTGCAGGGCTTCAAAGAAGGTTTAGATAGGTTCCTAGAGGACAAAGGGATTGAGGGGTACAGATAAGAGTAGAGGTAGGTACAGGGATAGGAGTGAAAGGCAAGTTATAGGAATAGCCAGGGACCACTGATCAGGCAATGGGCCTGATGGGCCGCCGCAGGAGTGGACCGCTGGGTGAGATAGACCTCTGGTCTGCCTCAGCAGAGGCAACTTCTTATGTTCTTAAAAGTGGGTGATCATCTAGCATCCTGTGATCACCATATGATCAGGTGACAGGTGTAGAGAGGGCTCATTCAAAAGTAAAAGTTCTAGACTTTAACAAAACTAACTTTGTTCAGATGGGGGATTAAGCCAAGGAATTGTCTGGATGGGAACATCTGGAAAAAGTAGGAGAGCAGTGGGCAAAACTGAAAGGAGCTATTGTAAGGGTAACAAACTATTTGTAAAGAAAGTAAGCAAAAGTAAGAGAAAAAGAAGACCACTGATTCTCAAAAGTAGTAGCTGAGAAGGTAAGGAAAAAGAGATTAGCCTTCATAAACTACAAAAGATCACAGAAAGAGGAAGACAGGCAAAAATATCTGGAAAAGTTAAGAGAGGCTGTTTGAGTAGTCAGGAAAGCAAAAGATGCAAATGGAAGAAAAAACAGCTAACATGGTAAAACGGGGGGACAAGACTTTTTTTAGATATATTAATGATAGGAACAAGTGCAAAAGTAGCATTGTGAGACTCAAAGGTGAAGGGGAAAATTATGTAGAAGCTGATAAAGATCATTTGAATTGCTTAACTATTTCTGTTCTGTGTTCACACAGCTGAAGCACCGGGATCAGGACTGTAGAAGACAAATGCAATAGCATTGGAGGTGAATTTTCAAAGGATTGTGTTTGTGAGGAGCTAGTTAAACTAACGGTGGACAAAGCGATGGGCCAGATGGTGTACATTCAAAGGTATTGAAGCAACTTAGGAAACTTCTGGCAGCTACACTGGATGAAGTTTTCAATGCTTCACTAGAATCACAAGTGGTACTGGAGGAGGACAGATTTGGTTCCTCTCCACAAAAGTGGAAGTTAAGGAAAAAGTAGGGAACTACAGGCCAGTAAGTCTGACTTCTGTGGTAAGTAAATTAATGGACATGCTTTTAAATAAACTGATAGCCCATGGATGGGCCCCAAAGTGACAGACTGAGTCAGAACTGGTTGTATGGAAGGTGACAGAGGGTAATGGTTAATGTAGATTGCTCTGAGGAAAATTATGTTTACCAGTGGCATGCCTCAAGGTTCAGTTCTTGGACCTGTTCTTTTTTAACATTTTTATAAGCGATATTGCTGAAGAGCTGTCAGGTAAGATTTGCCTCTTTGCAGATACCAAAATCTGCAAAAGAGCAGACACCCCTGATGGTGAGAATAAAGTGAGGAAGAACCTAGTGAAGCTTGTTGAATGGTCTGAAATTTGGCAGCTAAGATTTAATGCTAAGAAATGCAAAGTCATGCATTTGGGAAGCAAAAACCCAAGGGAATGGTACAGTTTAGGTTGTGAAAAACCTTTGTGCATGAAAAAGGAGCGAGAATTGGGTGTGACAGTCAAGGTCGGATTTAGATGAAAAGAGGCCCTAGGCTATTCCACTTATGAGGCCCTATCACCCCCCATTTTTAAGTTTGTAAATTACATGAGAGATAATAAAATACATCATTACTGTGATATATATCAATATGTTAAATGAAACATGTTGTTATTGGTACTAACATTTATAAAAAATGTGACACGGATAATAAATAAAAAAAGTCGAGAACACTTATTTGGACATTTATTCTCAGCACCATATATAGTACTTGTAACAATAACTAATCAAACATAACACACAACATTGCCCCTTCCTATGTCCATAGTGCCCCCAGTGCGTCCTTCCTCACCTCACCCCCCTTCCGATGCCCGCCTGCCTCCCATCCCCCTTCAATTGAACACCCCCCATGCCATCCTGCCTGCCTGCATTCCATTAACCCCCCCACCCCCCTCCAATGCCAGCCTGCCTGCCTCCCATCCCCCTTCCACTGAAACCCCCCCACCCACCCCGATGCCAATCTGGGCCGCCCTGTCCTGACGGATCCACATTTTGCCTCTCTCCCCGCGGGGCTGAGCTTTGTTCAGCTGTTTCCAGACTGACGTCTTTCCCTCCCCGATCCTCCTCCCAGGGCGAGAAAAAGAAAGGGAGAAGCCGAGTCGGCGCCCCGTTGCGGCCGGAGCCGGTTCCGATCCCGAAGCGTAGAATTTCTCCTTATTTTCGGTTCAGTGTTTTAGTGTTCACTGTTTTTAGAATAGTGTAATTTTAATTTTGCTAACAATTTGAATGTAGGCCCCTCTTGATCTTGAGGCCCTAGGCTGAAGCCTAGTTAGCCTATAGGAAAATCTGGCCCTGGTGACAGTATGTGATGATCTTAAGGTTGCCAACTAGGTTGAAAAGGTGACAGCGAAAGCTAGAAGGATGCTAGGGTATATAGGGAGAGCTATGGCCAATGGGAAAAAGGAAGCATTTATGCCCCTGTATAAGACTCTGGTGAGACCTCATTTAGAATATTGTGTACAATTCTTGAGATCACACCTTCAAAAAGAAATAAACTGTATGGAGTCGGTTCAGAGGAAGGCTACTAAAATGATCGGTGGTCTTCATCCTAAGGTATATGGGCCACTTTGGAGGAAAGGCAGGAGAAGGGAGATATGATAGACACTATGTGGCATAAATGTGCATGAAGCGAGTCTCTTTCATTTGAAAGGAAGCTCGAGAATGAGAAAGCATAGGATGAATTTAAGATGTGATAGGCTAAGGAGTAATCTAAGGAAATACTTTTTTACAGAATGGGTGATAGATGCCTGGAATAATCTCCCAATAGAGATGGTGGAGACAAAGACGGTGTCTGAATTCAAGAAAGCATGGGACAGGCACATAGGATCTCTAGGGAAAGGAAGAGATAGTGGATGCTGCGGATGGGCAGACTGGATGGGCCATCTGGCCTTTATCTGCCATCACATTTCTCTGTTTCTAAATCCCATCTCCTTTCCCTTTCCTTAGAATTTGTCACAGTGAGCAAACTGGCCAGCAAAAGTCAGAAGAATGTGGTTTCAGCTTTGGCACAAACTGCAGAAAGAAAGTTGATGAGATTGAGTTTTTGGGCCTGGGATTAAGAGTAAAGAAAAATAAATTTTAATAGGGTGAGAAATCAGAGAGAGGCAAGGCACTGGGCACGGAGAGAGGGAACCAAGAGCCTGATCATCTTCACTTTACCCCTCCTCACAGGGTGAAGAAGAATGCACAAAGCAGATTGGCAGGAATCAGGCCAGAGGAGAACATACTAATAATGGGGAAAGAACAGGGAACACAGAGGGTAGGGGACAGACTAGGGAAGAGTAGTGGTGGAAAGGATGGGGCAGTTCCACAGTAATAACCTTTTAACAGCAAATTTTAAATTACTAAGATAGTAATTTATTTTGACAGAGTACATAAAATGTTGCAGATTTGTAGGCATAAAGATTTTCTTTTTATTTTGCACAGAGCTCATGCAATAGCTTTTAGGAGGTACCCTATGCTTACACCAGTAAAGCATGAGGTTCTCAGCTATTTTCTGTAGCCTTTGTGCTGCCACAATTGCCATTAACACAGAGCAGCCAAGAGATCCAGTTTCTGCAGGAAAACTTTCACTCATCCCCTCTTGCGTTTTCTTACCACCAGTCTTCATTTCAGGGTAAAGGCTACAATGCAATCACCATTTACCATGATACACTACACTGTAAATTCAAATAAATCTGGAACAGAGTCTCCCTCTAGAAACTGGGTCTCCCGAATAATATGCATGTATATAAACCTAATCAGAACAATGCACGCTTGAAGAAGAAGACAGGGGTGCCCACTCTCTCTCTGGAAATCCCCGTACGTGGTTTTCTTCAGACGAATCAAAGTGCAAATTTCCAAAACTCCCTTTGCAGAGGTAGCATCATCACCATCATACAATTTCCGTTTAAATGCCACAGTGTCGTGAATCTTGCCTTAATTCCACCCCCACCCCCCGGAACTCCCACCCCCTCCAAAGCTTTAATTTTGGGTTTCTCTTCAAGCAAAATTTCCCAGCCACACCAGCAAATTTAAATAAACCAATTTTTTTTTTATCTGGATCGCCTCCGCCAACTATACTGTAAAGGAGGGGGGGGGGGGGGGGACAGAGATTGCAAGTAAAGCCCCGGACACAGGCACCGCAGCCGATCGTGAGGAATCTCTCATTCCCTTAGCTTTGTTTCTTACACGCACAAAAGAATAAATCCACGGAATCCGTCCCATTCCCGGAAACCAAACCCCAGAGCAGGGCGTGTACTTCAGCGGTCGTCGGCCCGCAGGAAAACAACCCACCCCCGTGGGAGCATCCACTGCTTCCCACTGCACCCCACTGCACAAATGGCAAAGAGGAGGGGGGAGGGGGCACGCGCCGAAGACACGAGACCTCGCGGAATCCACACTTGGGCAAAGCAAAAACTACTGCGAAGTGCAAAGTCTTTTCCTGGCCGTCTCCTTCGCTCACTTACTGGATCGCGGGGAGGTAGAGCCTTCGGCGCCGTCTCCTTTCCCTTTAGCTCCCCATAACGCTGGCAGCCGAAGCCACTTTCCGGGGGACCCGCTCCCTGCGGATGCGACTGCTCTGAGCCCTGGGAGGAGGGAGAGGAAGCCCTGCCATTGCCGGGGAGGGGAGGCAGGGAGGGCGGAGAACAGGGAGGCAGGGCAGGGTTTCCTGGACCTTCGCTCTTTAGTTCTGGGAGGAGGGGCCTGGTGGCGAGGGAAACAGAAGGCAAAAGGAAAGGGCTGAGGGGGACAGGACGAAAAGGCTGGATGCAAACGGCTTTGTCTTCTGTACTGTAGTCGAGCCCTACTCTATTCTTTCTAAGTTGCAGCGCCATTAAACCCACTGAATAAAAGTGGCAGATAACACCTTGAAAGTTAACACTATTAATAGAGTAGTATGATAAAGGACAATAAACTACAGAAACCCCTAGCTGCCACCCTCGATTACAAGAAATGAAAGGAGGGTGACAGGGAAGGGATAGGAAGAGAGGTAGATAGCCGGAAAATATGGGGAGGGCCGGAAGAAGAGTGGCATAACATAAAAACATAAAGAGGGGAAAGACTTCATGAAGGTTGGAGGACACATGAAAGAAGTCTTCATCCCCCTTTCACAGTCCCTACATACCCATCTCCCCCACCCCAAACCTCTACTGTATGACCGAGCTTTTCATCTGTTTTATTAATGTGGTGAATAAATATATCTGGTGATGGACAATCAACTATGTCAGGGGTGCTCACACGTTTTGGGCTTGTGAGCTACTTTTAAAATGACCAAGTCAAAATGATCTACCAACAATAAAATTTTAAAAAATACAAAGTACACTGTACTTAGAGAAAATGTTAATTATCATTTATATTCCGGGTATTTTTTCAAAAAGGTCAAGGCAGATGACTATGCAATGTCACCTCAGTAACAACTATACAAAAATAGACAAATATACCCCCTCCCTTTTTACTAAACCGCGATAGTGGTTTTTAGCGCAGGGAGCTGTGCTGAATACCCTGCACTGCTCTCAATGCTCATAGGCTCCCTGCGCTAAAAACAGCTATTGTGATTTAGTAAAAGGGATCCATAGTGCAAAATATAGACCGCAGATATAAATTCTCAAAATGGACACATTTTGATCACTAAATTGAAAATAAAATCATTTTTCCTACCTTTGTTGTTTGGTGATTTCATGAGTTTCTGGTTGCACTTTCTTCTTCTGACTGTGCATCCAATATTTCTTCCCTTGTTTCAGCCTCCTATATGCTTTCTCTCCTCCAGACCTCATTCCCTCCAACTTTTTCTTCCTCTCACCCTGCCCCCTACCCCTTTCTTTCTGTCTCCTTGCCCCCCTTTCTTTCTCTCTGTCTTTCTCTCTTCATGCCCCATTTCTTTCTTCCTATCCCTTTCTTTCTGTTTCCCTTTCTTATCCCAGGACAAGCAGGCAGCATATTCCCACACATGGGTGACGCCACCGACGGAGCCCCGCAGCGGACAGCCTCGAAAGCAAATTTGCTTGAAGATCTCGAGCTTTCGAGTGCTGCATCGCGCATGAGCGTGTGCCTTCCCGCCCGAACTAGGAGGCGCATCTCTTGTGAGGATCCTCAGTTCAACGTTTTCCGCGGAGCTGAGAAGACTCGTCAACTGTCTCCGTAGCGTTGTGCCTTCTCATCACCGCGGCTGGGAAGTTTTCTTCACGGTCGTTGTGCTTGTACTTTACTATTTTGTTTCTTTCATATTTAAAAAAATATATATATATTTCATTATTTTTCTTTCGGGTTTTGGGGATCTGAGGCTTAGGCCTCTCTCCCTTCTTCTCGACACGGACTTTCTCATCTCTATGTCCCGGCCCATAACCGGGTTTAAAAGGTATTACCAGTGTGGCAGAACAATCTCGATCACCGACCCTCATAGTCGGTGTATGATCTGTTTGGGGACTACTCATCGCCTGGAAGATTGTCTTCGCTGCCTCACTCTTCAACCTCGTGCTTTTAAGCGCCGCTGTGACAGGTTCTTTGAGCTTTTTTCTCGAATGGAGCCTGACAAAGCTTTGGCCTCGGTCGAGGCGTCTTCAAAGCCCTCGACTTCGGAACAGTCCTCGAGTGCTAAGCCCTCGACTTCACCTCCTCTACCGGCCTCGGCCTCGAAGGCCTCGGCGGTGTCCTCCTCGAAGCCTGTGACTGGGGGTAAGTCTCCTGCTTCCTTTTCAGGTGCCATACCCAAGAAGTCGACGGAGTCTCTTTCCACGCAGCCTGGGGCTCCGGGCTCGACTCCGTATTCTAGACCATCTTCTAAGCGTGCCTCCAAGTCTAGGGAATACTCACATTCGAGGTCACCCTCCTTGGAGCGCACCAGACCACCAGTGACTCAGAGTCCCTTGGTCTCTGTACCCATGTTCGAGGATATGCTTAAATCGATCTTAACTACTCAAATATCCTCTATCGTAGCTCAGTTGGTCCCGACCTCGACTCTGTCTTCGCAAGTCCAGCCTGAGCAGCAGTCTGAACCTCGACGGCAGTCTCCTCGGGGCAGGTCTCGGACTAGGATTTCCTCTTCGGACTCCTCTCCTGAACATGCTTCTAGACTGTCTTTACCTCACCCGAAGCATCGGTCGAGATCATCGAAGCTTCCTCCATCGAAGAGCTCGAGGCCTTCGGACCTTCCTTCGAAGCATATGCCTCGCTCTCATAGTACAGTTGCTTCCTCTGTATCATCGAGGCATTCGAGGTCGAGGACCCCTCCCTCGAGGCTTTTACCTCGGGATGTATCCCACCAGTCTAAGCCTCACACTCCGAGAACTTCACCATCCCGGAGTCTCAAGCGGAAGCATTCGATCACCCCGCCTCTGACAGGGAGTGGAGGATCGTCAATCACTTTGCGTTTGGAATCGGAGCCGGTATCTCAATACTCTCGCGAGGCTTCTCCCTCGTTTTCAGTGGCTCCTCGTTCTCGTTCAGCCTCACCTGAAGAAGCCTCGACTTCAAAATCTTCTTCATTTGCTAAATTCGTCTTCGACATGGGGCAGGCTCTTAAATTAGACTTACACTCTGATTCTAAATACACGCCTGAATACTTAGCGGATATGGAGCTTTCCCATCCTCCTAAAGAAACTTTGCGACTGCCCATGACTCCGGTGCTGAAGCAGACTTTCCTGCAAAATATGGAAACTCCTTACTCTGTCACAGCTATCCCATCGAAGCTAGAGTCTAGATATCGCACTGTTCCCTGCAAGGGCTTCGAGAAATCACAACTTTCCCACCAGTCCTTGGTGGTTGAATCATCCCTTAAGAAGGCTCACCCTTCTAAGGTGTCTGCAACAGTCCCTCCAGGGCGTGAGGGTCGCACTATGGACAAGTTTGGGCGCAGACTGTATCAAAATTCAATGATGACTAACCGAATTTTGAATTACAACTATGTTTTTACATCATATTTCAATTATTTTTTGAAACAGTTGTCATCTTTTTGCCCAGACTTGCCCAGAGAGCGTCTTCTGGACTTTACACAGATTATTCAGTCCCTGTCTCAATTACGACTTTTCATGTTGCAGGCATCTTATGATGCGTTTGAGCTCTCTTCTAGGGTCTCGGCGTTTGCGGTGGCCATGCGCCGTCTCGCCTGGCTCAGAATCGTTGACATGGACCCCAACCTGCAGGACCGTTTAGCAAACTTGCCTTGCCAGGGTACTGAACTCTTTGACGATTCTATCAAGGCAACTACGAACTTTCCCCTTCCTTCCTTCTCAATCATGTTTGTCCAATTTGTCTTGTCAATTGTCTAACTTAGTAAAATTTTATGTATTACCACAATCTGCTGGTTTTTAAATTGTACATCGCTTAGAAATTTGTAATAAGCGATACATCAAATGTAAATAAACTTGAAACTTGAAACTTGACTCTCTGAACATGAGCGCTCCTTCGCCTCTCTTCTTCGGCCCAAGCTGAAACCTTCTGCGACTAGAGCTTATAAACCTCCTGCTCATCGCTACCCAATGAAATCCACTCCGGCTTTCTCTCGACCTCCTCCTAGGCGTCCTCAACAACAACGCTCTCAGAAGTCTCAGGCGCCCGCTCCGACCAAATCCGCTCCGTCTTTTTGACGGTCCAGTGGTGAGCGTTCCAACCTCCTTGCATCCAAATTCCTCTCTGCCCATAGGAGGTCGCCTTTCCCTTTTTACATCTGTCTGGGAAACCATTACATCGGACCTCTGGGCTCTCAACATCATCCGCGAGGGATACTCTCTGCGCCTGCTTCAGGCGCCTCCAGATCACCCTCCAAAAGAGTGTCTTTCCAGTCTCTCACAACTCCCTCTTCTTCTTCAGGAGGCTCAGGCGCTGCTTCGCCTTCGAGCAGTGGAGGAGATTCCTCCTTCCGAGCACAACCTGGGGTTTTACTCCAGGTACTTTCTAGTTCCCAAGAAGACGGGGGATTTGTGACCCATTCTGGATCTTCGAGCCCTCAACAAATTTCTAGTCCAAGAGAAGTTTCGCATGCTCTCCCTTCCGATCTTGTACTCCCTCATGGATCAGGGAGATTGGATGTGCTCACTGGACCTCAAAGAGGCTTATACTCATATTCCTGTTCATCCGAATTTTCGCAAATATCTCAGGTTCAAGGTGGGGAACCTTCATCTTCAATACAGGGTTCTTCCTTTCAGCTTGGCAGCTTCCCCCAGGGTCTTCACCAAGTGTCTGGTCATGGTGGCTGCAGCCCTCCGTGCTCGAGGCCTTCAGGTTTTTCCTTACCTCGACGATTGGCTTATCAAAGCTCCTTCTCTTCCAGGGGTTATGCAAGCGACCCTTCAGACTATTTCGTTTCTTCAAGGTCTGGGGTTCCATATCAACTTTCCCAAATCTCAATTGGTTCCAACTCAATCGATCCAATTTATTGGAGCCATTTTGGATTCCGTTCAAATGAGAGCTTTCCTCCCTCTCAATCGTCAAGAAACCCTCATTCGACTTTGTCAGCAAGTGGCTTCTCGGTCGACTCTCTCTGCTCGTCATATGATGGTCCTGCTCGGGCACATGGCGTCTACGGTTCATGTCACTCCCCTTGCAAGACTACACCTTCGCATTCCTCAGTGGATCCTGGCGTCTCAGTGGCAACAGGCTCTAGACCCGCCTTCTCGGCATATACAAGTGACTCCTTTATTGAAGAAGTCTCTCCGCTGGTGGACGCTCTCTTCCAATCTTTCCAGAGGTTTGCAGTTTCACCATCTTCCTCATCAAAAAGTGCTCACGACCGATTCGTCCACCTATGCATGGGGAGCCCACGTAGATGGTCTCCGTACGCAAGGGTTGTGGACATCCGCAGATCGTCGGTGTCACATCAATCTGTTGGAACTCAGAACGATTTTTCTTGCTTTCAAAGCCTTTCTTTACCTACTTCACGACCAAGTAGTCCTGGTTCGGAAAGACAATCAAGTGGCTATGTACTATGTCAACAAACAGGGCGGCACGGGAAGCTCCGAGGTTGTGGCATTGGGCGATTTCTCACAACATCTTCCTTCGAGCTGTCTATATTCAAGGTCAACAGAACTGTCTTGCCGACAAATTGAGTCGTCTGCTTCAACCTCACGAATGGACGCTCAATTCCCCCACACTTTGTCAAGTATTTGCTCGGGTAGACCTCTTTGCGTCGCCCAGCAACTTCAAACTACCTCTGTTTTGTTCCTGCATTTTCTCGCCTCATCGACTTGAGGTGGATGCTTTTCTTCTGGACTGGGGGAGTCAGTTTCTTTATGCCTTCCCTCCATTCCCTCTTATTCTCAAAACTCTTGTCAAGCTGAAATCGGACCATGCCACGATGATTCTAATAGCGCCTCGGTGGCCCCGACAACCTTGGTTCTGCCTTCTTCTTCAACTCAGCATCAGGGAACCTCTTCTTCTGCCAGTCTTTCCTTCTCTGCTCACTCAGAGTCAGGGGTCTTTACTTCATCCCAATCTGCAGTCTCTCCACTTGACGGCTTGGTTCCTTTCTACCTAACAGACTCTTCTCAATTCTCTCAGTCTGTTCAAGATGTCTTTCTGGCTTCCAGGAAGCCGTCCACTCATCAATGCTATGGCCAGAGGTGGACTAGATTTTCGACTTGGTGTTCCAGCCGACGACTTCAGCCGATGTCTTCCTCTTTGGCTTACGTTCTCGACTATTTGCTTCATTTATCTCAATCAGGCCTCCAATCCACATCTATTAGAGTTCATCTTAGTGCGATTGCTGCCTTTCATCAACCTTTGGATGGGAAACCTCTCTCTGCACATCCTCTGGTTGCCCGCTTTATGAAAGGTCTTTTTAATCTCCATCCACCGGTTAAACCGCCTCCTGTTGTATGGGATCTGAATGTTGTTCTGGCTCAACTGATGAAACATCCATTTGAACCTATTGACCTGGCTCATTTTAAATATCTTACTTGGAAAGCTGTATTCTTGATTGCCCTCACTTCTGCTCGTAGAGTTAGTGAGTTGCAAGCTTTGGTCTCAGACCCACCTTTCACGGTTTTTCACCATGACAAGGTGGTTCTTCGTACACATCCCAAATTCTTACCTAAAGTGGTGTCTGATTTTCATATCAATCAATCTATTGTTCTACCGGTATTTTTTCCTAAGCCGCATTCTTACCCAGGTGAGGCATCGCTGCATACTTTGGACTGTAAATGTGCTTTGGCGTTTTACCTTCAACGTACTCAACCTCACAGAACATCTCCTCAGCTTTTCATCTCTTTTGATCCAAATAGGTTGGGACGTCCTGTCTCAAAGCGTACCATCTCCAACTGGATGGCTGCTTGCATTTCTTTCTGTTATGCTCAGGCTGGTCTTTCTCTGCAGGGTCGAGTGACGGGCCACAAAGTCCGAGCTATGGCGGCATCTGTTGCTTTCCTCAGATCAACACCTATTGAGGAAATTTGCAAGGCCGCCACTTGGTCCTCAGTTCATACTTTCACCTCTCATTACTGTCTAGATACTTTATCCAGGAGGGATGGCCATTTTGGCCAGTCTGTTTTGCAAAATCTTTTTTCGTAAATTGCCAACTTCCCTCCTCCCTTTTTACTTAGCTTGGAGGTCACCCATGTGTGGGAATATGCTGCCTGCTTGTCCTGGGATAAAGCACAGTTACTTACTGTAACAGTTGTTATCCAGGGACAGCAGGCAGATATTCCCACAACCCTCCCACCTCCCCTGGTTGGCTTCTTGGCTTGGTATCTGAACTGAGGATCCTCACAGGAGATGCGCCCCCTAGTTCGGGCGGGAAGGCACGCGCACATGCGCGATGCAGCACTCGAAAGCTCGAGATCTTCAAGCAAGTTTGCTTTCGAGGCTGTCCGCTGCGGGGCTCCGTCGGTGACGTCACCCATGTGTGGGAATATCTGCCTGCTGTCCCTGGATAACAACTGTTACGGTAAGTAATTGTGCTTTTCTGTCTCCCTGCTCCCCCTTTCTTTGTGTCTCCCTGCCTGCCCCCTTTCTTTCTTTGTCTTTCTTTCTCCCTACCCTCCCCCAAGCCACTACGCCGCAATCGGGGAACAGGCTCCCAAGCCGCCGTCACCGGGTTCTGAGCTCTACTTGCTTCCCAACACCGTAAAGAGAACGCAGAAGTGCCGGGCCAACCAGTCTTCCCCACCCAACGTCAATTCTGTCGTCAGAGAGGAAGTTCCAGGCCAGCCAGGCAGCGTCCTCTTTAAGGCATTGGGAAGCAGGTAGAATGCGAAGGCAACGTGAGTCTATCATGGAACCCAGGATGGGCTCTACGATCAACTCGCGTTGCCTTCGCGATCTACTGGTTGATCGCGATCGACCTTTTGGGCACCCCTGATCTATACCATGCTGCTTTCTGGTGATGGATATCTTGTATCAATCTGCTTTCTTCTATTGTTACAAAGGAGGCTGTGCATGCAAATAGATTTCATGCATATTAAGAAAATTCTCTAAAAACCCAACTGGTTTGTGGCCCTCAAGGAATGAAATTGCCCATCCTTAGCTTAGAGTTTAATTTTCTCCCATCCATTCCTATTTTAACCCACCTAGCTATATTTCTTCCATCTGGAGTTTGGCATCCCTGACTGCTGTTTTAACAGTTCTAGATTTTATCAGATAGGTTTCTTTAGCTTCCGGTCGTTGTGATTGTTTGTAGGATACAAATGCTTTTTTCTTTTGCTTTACTAGTTCCGAGATTGCCGCGGAGAACTACTGGGGTCTATTTCTCAGTCGTTTACTCACGGTTTTTATGTAGAGATTGGTTGCTTCTTGCAGGGTAGATTTCAGAGTCGACCACGTACCTCCACACTGTCCATCGTGCCCTGGTTTTGCAGTGCCTCATAGACAAAATCTCCCATGCTCTGGAAGTTAGCTCCAGTGGCGTACCTAGCATATGTGACACCCGGTGCCCATCAATTTTTGACACCCCCTCATCTATATCAAAAATATGATTTTTAGTAACAATCCACATATCGCACAACAAGAGTGTACCTAGGAAAAGGCAGCATCTTAAACACTGCAGTGAGCATTAGAACACCAACACATACATTGTAAAACTAAACAAGCCAGATCCCGTACAGTCAATTGATAGTGTAGTCAATGCCAACTGAAAACTATGTCCTTTTCATACACACAGAATAGAGATACACCCTCGCCCAATATGGAATATCACAAACTAAAAATAGAAATATGTAGACAAAAGTTAAACTGAACCGCCAAGAAACCAGACTCTGCATACAATGCAACACCACAAAAACAGTGACACATGTTCCCTAATACTGTGCAAAATATAGACAGTAGATGTAAATTTGAAAAAACTGATACATAACAATCACCACTTTACAAATTAACAAATAAAAATAAAACAAATAATGAGAAATAAGAAAATAACATTTTATTGGACTAATCCATTTTTCAATTAGCTTTCAGAGGCCAAATCTTTCTTCAGAACAGTACAGTATACTGCTGTTATGGTATCCTGTCCTGAGGAAAGGGGTTTAGTCCAAAAAATTGCCTTATTTCCATTTCCTATTTATAAACTTTTATCAATACAGTTACAATACTACTCGATTCTAAGTAAAGCAACAAAAAAAAATCTTTCTACCTTTTGTTAGTTCTGCTTTAATCATCTTCTCTTTGCTCTCTTCTTTCTATACAGTGTTTGTCCTCTCTCCCTTCCATGTAACATCTGCCCTCTCTTTGCCCCTTCCACCCAGCTTCTGCCCTCTCTCTCTACCACTTCCATCTACTGCCCACACTCTCTCTGCCCTTCAATCTATGTCCACCCTCTCTTCCATATGGCATCTTCCCTCTTTCAATGTCCCTTCAATGTCCCTTCTCTCCTTTGCACATGATTCATTTCAGCTTCACCCCTCTCCGTATTGCTGTCTCCACCACCTCCCCTATGCTTTGGCATCTCTCTTTCTCTTCTCCTATCCTTCCTTCCTTCCCACGCCACACCATGGTGTGGTATCTCTATCTCCTTCCCTTCCCTCATGCCATGGCATCTCTTCTTCCCCCTCCATGGTCTGGTATCTCCTTTCCTTTCCCTCCCTCCCATGGACTTGGTATCTCAGGTTCCTCTCCCTTGTCTTCCTTATCCCTCCTTCCCTCTCCCCAATTGGGTGCAGCAGCAGCAGCATGTCTCCCCCCTTCCCTGTGCAGCATTTCTACCTTTCCCCCTTCCCTGCCCAGCATTTCTACCCTCTCCCCTTCCCAGTATGTCTACCCTCCCCCCATCCCTGCCCAGCATGTCTGGCCGGCTCCCCTGCTGAAAGCTGAGGGTGTCCGCTCCTCGCGCAATCCGTGGCTGCATCGGAAGCCTTTTCTCTGACATCAGAGGGAACGCTTCCGAAGCAGCCGCAGGTCATGCGAGGAGCAGACGCCCGCAGCTTTCAGCAGGGGAGCCGGACTGATGAGCAACGCAGGTGAGCACCCGCAGACAACCCTGTTTACTGCTGCTGCTGCTGGTTAAGGAAAGCAGCAGTGGCAGAATAGGGAAGGTGGCCGGCTGTGCACTAGAGAGTACGTTAGATAAATTGTGAGCCCACCGGGACAGATAGGGAAAATGCTTGAGTACCTGATTGTAAAACCGCTTAGATAACCTTGATAGGCGGTATATAAAATTCTAATAAAAACTTGAAAACTTGAGAGTTGCGCAAGGACAGAAATCCCACCCGACCCCACCAAAATCCCACCCATCCCCGTGAGGAATCCCTCCGTCCCCACCCATCCCCATGAGGAATCTCTTCCGTCCCCACCCATCCCCGTGAGGAATCCCCTTCGTCCCCGCCCATCCCTATAAACTTCAGAAATAGTTATTTCATTTAATTATGGTACTGAATTAAAGGCTCTGATAGAAACCCATTTACAAATAAGCAAAGACACTTTATTAATTTGGAAATATTAATTGGGAAGAATACATACTTTGTAAATGGGTTTCTATCAGAGCCTCTAATGTAAATATAAAATATAAATACTCAACTGATGAGAACCCCCAAGCTGTCAGCTGAGGACTTCCTTTGCAGTTGGCCAGGGGTCCCTTCTGCCAAGCTTGGCAGGCAGCAGTAGCGTCCCTGAGTCACAGATGCTGGCACCTCAGTGGCTCATGGATGTTGCCAGCAACTGCTGTGCTTGGTGGAAGGGAGTTCTGGCCATCTCTAGAGGAGGTCCTCTGCTGGCGGTGCTTGGGGATCCTCACCAGTCACAGCAAGGGTTAGCAAGTACTTCAACACTGTAGAAATAAAACCAGAAATGCATTTCCTTTTCTTTTGAACACAATACAAAGACATCTGCTATATACATTTCCCAAAGCTAACATATTTTAGTCAATAATTCTGTTTTTTCCCTTTGCTGTCTGGAGACTTATTTTTCCATAAAGTTGGTCCCAGTTTCTTTTTTCCACTTTCCCATCTTCTGTAAATTCTTCTGCTGCTGTCCATTGGTTCCTCCTACCATGGTCCAGCATTTATCCCTTTCTCATCTTTCACCCCTGCCCACCAGTCTCATGCCCAACATTTCTCCTTCTATCACCCCTCTCCAGCACCATGCCACATCTCTCCCTCCATTCCCTTCACCACCATGCCCAACATTCCTCCCTCTTGCATCCATTTCAATCTGTCCATTCTACCACAATATTTCTCCCTCTCATCTGTACCTCACTCCCTCCCTATGACCAAAAATTCTCCTTTCTTCCATTCCCCATGTACACAACTATCTCTTTCCCTCCCTTCCTCTCTCCCAAGTCCATGCCTTCTGTGTCCAAAAATTCATTCTCTCCCCACCTCAGCATATCTTTCCCTCCCTTCCTCTCTCCCAAGTCCATGCCTTCTGTGTCCAAAAACACACTCCCTCCCTACCTCTTTCCCTCCCTTCCTCCATCCTCTCTCCCAAGTTCATGCCTTGTGTCCAAAAACGCACTCCCTCCCCCATCTCTTTCCCTCCCTTCCTCCATCCTCTCTCCCAAGTTCATGCCTTGTGTCCAAAAATGCACTCCCTCCCCCCTTTTGTGTTCCACGTTTGCCTCCCAAGTTCAACCTCCTTCTGTCCCGCATTTGCCTCCCACGTTAATGTCCAGCCCTCATCTGCCAACAAATTACCAACTTTCTCATTCAAATGGAGCTCGAGCCGCGAGGCTCATCTTCTATTTCCTGCCTGCCCTGCCGCACACACATAGCCGACCGGAAGTCTTCCCCGATGTCAGTGCTGACATCGGAGGGCAGGCTTTACATGTCAGCGCTGACATCGGGGAAGACTTCCGGTTGGCTATGTGTGCTGCGGCAGGGCAGGTAGGAACAGAAGACGAGCCTCATAGCTCGAGTCGTATTGAACCCCACGGGTCCCTTGTCATTCCCGTTCAGCTCTTACTGTGCACCCCCTTGGGGCGTGCACCCGGAACGGACTGCCCCCCCTAGGTACGCCACTGGTTAGCTCCCTTAAAATTAAGGACCTTTGTCGATGTATTTGACCTAGTGACTCCTTTCCTGAGGTGAAACCACACCATGTTGTGGTCACTGGAGGCCAAAGCATCTCCTACCGAAACTTCTGTGACATCTTGTTCAATAACCTAAAGTGTGGGACACTATCAAAAGCCTTACTATAGTCCAAATACACGACATCCAGGGAGTCTCCCATATCTAGCATTTTTGTTACCCAGTCAAAGAAGCTGATTAGATTGGATTGGCAGGACCTTCCCTTTGTAAATCCATGCTGGTGGGGATCCCTCAGCCTCTCGTCACTCAGGATCGTATCTAATTTGTGTTTAATCAACGTTTCCATAAGTTTACACACTATTGATGTGAGACTTATCAGTCTGTAATTTGCAGTCTCCGACCTGCATCCCTTTTTATAGAGCGGAATGACGTTAGCTGTTTTCCAGTCCAATGGGACTCTTCCCGTGCTTAGGGAAAGATTGAAGAGTGCAGCTAACGGCTCCGCCAGGACATCCCTCAATTCCCTAAGCACTCTGGGGTGCAGTTTATCTGGTCCCATGGCTTTGTTCACTTTGAGCTTTGATAGTTCTTGGTAGATGCTGCCGGTGGTAAATTCAAAGTTCCGGAACGGGTCTTCTGAGCTCTCCCTAGTCTGCAGCTATGGACCAGATCCCAGCGCCTCACAGGTAAAGTCCGAGCAGAAGTATTCATTGAGTAGTTTGGCTTTATCGGAGTCCGATTCTACATAGATACCGTCGGGTTTCCTTAGGCGCACTATCCCATCTATGTTCCTTTTTCTGTCACTAACATACCTGAAAAAGGATTTATCCCCCTTTTTAATATTCTTAGCTAGATTTTCTTCCATCCAGAGTTTGGCATCTCTGACTGCTGTTTTAACATTTCTGGATTTCACCAGATAGGCTTCTTTAGCTTCCAGTCGTTGTGATTGTTTGTAGGATACAAATTCTTCTGTTTTAACGAGTTCCGAGATCTCTGCGGAGAACGATTGGGGTTTATTATTTCTCCATCGTTTACTCACTGTTTTTATATAGAGGTTGGTTGCTTCCTGTAGGGTAGATTCAGAGCCGACCACAGTACTTCCACACTATCCATTGTGTCCTGGTTTTGCAGTGCCTTATAGACAAAATCTCCCATGCTCTTGAAGTTAGTGCCCTTAAAGTTAAGGACCTTTGTGGATGTGTTTGACTTAGTGAAACCCTTCCTGGGGTGAAACCACACCATGTTGTGGTCACTGGAGGCCAACGCATCATCCACCGAAACCTCTGTGACACTATCTCTGTTGGTATCGCCTGATCCCTAGTGAGCTCTTATGGAGGTTAGTAGCCTTCTGCTGCCGCTGGTCGTAGCAGAAAGTTTGTTCCAGTCTACATTACGCATATTGAAGTCCCCCAACAGTACAGTGTCTCCACGCAGAGTGATGGTCTCGATGTCTTCGATCAATTTGTTGTCTATGTCATCCTGTTGTCTTGGAGGTCTGTATACCACACCAAGATACAGGCATTTCTCATTTCCCCTAGTCAAGTTCACCCAGAGAGATTCCCTGGTATATTTGATCCCTGTGATTTTGGTAACTTTGGTAACTTTGATGTATAGTGATACCCCTCCTCTGGTTTTGCCCTCTCTGTCTCGACGGAGCAAGTTATATCCTGGTATAGCTAAATCCCACCCATGGGACTCCGTGAACCAGGTTTCAGATATTGCCACTATATCTAGGTCAGCATTCCTCATTTCCGTTTCTAATTCCAGAATTTTTTTGCCTAAACTGTGGGCATTGATGTACATAGCCCTCCATACACTGTGTTTGCGCGGTCTCCATGGGGATTTTCCCGTTTGAGTTAGTTTGCCCTCTACAGTTTTGTCTGCAATGTGTGTACTTACCTCAAACTCAGAAATGGAGTGGCTACTTACCCCACCAGAAAGGTTACTTACCACACTGTGATGAGAGTGGATACCCTCCCCCAACTCACCTAGTTTAAAGCCCTTCGGAGCAGGCGAGCCAATCGTCGTCCAAAGACGTTCTTTCCTCTTCTGGTCAGGTGAAGCCCGTATGATCCCTGAGTCCTTGAAGTGTCTCTCCATGGTCCAGGAATCCGAAGTTCATTTCTCTGCACCATCCGTGTAGCCACTTGTTAGTCTTCTGGATACAATCTTCCCTGGTACTTCCCTTACCTCTCACTGGAAGGATTGAGGAGAGGACCATCTGCGCTTCCATCCGCTTCAGTTTCTCACCTAGGGCACCAAAGTCTTCAGATATCTTCTCCGGGATGTTCCTGGCAGTATTGTTCGTCCCGACGTGAATGAGAAGCATTGGGTAGTGGTCTTGGGGCTTGACCAGTCTTTCTAAGCAGGTGGTCACATCCCGGATCCTGGCTCCTGGCAGGCAACAAACCTCTCGATTGTAGATCCGGTCTCATATTAGTCCCTCAGTGCCACGCAGCAAGGAGTCCCCAGTGACGGGTAGGAAACAGGGAGTGGGGGTAAATGAACAATACTCATACAGGAAAAGCATCACCAATAGAATGCCACAGGGTTCAGTGCTTGGACCTGTGCTCTTCAACATATTTAACATAGTAACATAGTAGATGATGGCAGATAAAGACCCGAATGGTCCATCCAGTCTGCCCAACCTGATTCAATTAAAACATTTTTTTTTTTTCTTCTTAGCTATTTCTGGGCAAGAATTCAAAGCTTTACCCAGTACTGTGCTTGAGTTCCAACTGCCGAAAACTCTGTTAAGATTTACTCCAGCCCATCTACACCCTCACAGCCATTGAAGCCCTCCCCAGCCCATCGTCCACCAAACGGCCATACACAGACACAGACCGTGCAAGTCTGCCCAGTACTGGCCTAGTTCAATATTTAATATTATTTTGTGATTCTAATTCTTCTGTGTTCATCCCACGCTTCTTTGAACTCAGTCACAGTTTTACTCTCCACTACCTCTCTCGGGAGCGCATTCCAGGCATCCACTACCCTCTCCGTAAAGTAGAATTTCCTAATATTGCCCCTGAATCTACCAACCCTCAACCTCAAATTATGTCCTCTGGTTTTACCATTTTCCTTTCTCTGGAAAAGATTTTGTTCTACGTTAATACCCTTCAAGTATTTGAACGTCTGAATCATATCTCCCCGGTCTCTCCTTTCCTCTAGGGTATACATATTCAGGGCTTCCAGTCTCTCCTCATACATCTTCTGGCGCAAGCCTCCTATCATTTTTGTCGCCCTCCTCTGGACCGCTTCAAGTCTTCTTACGTCTTTCGCCAGAAGACACAATACTCCAAGTGGGGCCTCACCAATGACCTGTACATGGGCATCAACACCTTCTTCCTTCTACTGACTACGCCTCTCTTTATACAGCCCAGCATCCTTCTGGCAGCAGCCACTGCCTTGTCACACTGTTTTTTCGCCTTTAGATCTTCGGACTCTATAACCCCCAAGGTCCCTCTCCCCGTCCGTACATATCAGCTTCTCTCCTCCCAGCATATACGGTTCCTTCCTATTTTTAATCCCCAAATGCAGTACTCTGCATTTCTTTGCATTGAATTTTAATTGCCAGGCATTAGACCATTCCTCTAACTTTTGCAGATCCTTTTTCATATTTTCCACTCCCTCTTTGGTGTCTACTCTGTTACAAATCTTGGTACCATCTGCAAAAAAGCACACTTTTCCTTCTAACCCTTCAGCAATGTCACTCAAACATATTGAACAGGATTGGCCCCAGCACCGAACCCTGAGGGACTCCACTAGTCACCTTTCCTTCCTTTGAGTGACTTCCATTAACCACCACCCTCTGGCGTCTGTCCGACAGCCAGTTTCTGACCCAGTTCCCCACTTTGGGTCCTAACTTCAGCCCTTCAAGTTTGTTCAACAGCCTCCTATGAGGAACTGGATCAAAGGCTTTGCTGAAATCCAAGTAAATTACATCTAGCATATGTCCTTGATCCAGTTCTCTGGTCACCCAATCAAAAAATTCAATCAGGTTCGTTTGGCAGGATTTACCTTTTGTAAAGCCATGTTGCCTCGGATCCTGTAACCCATTAGATTCAAGGAAGTACACTATCCTTTCTTTCAGCAACACTTCCATTATTTTTCCAACAACTGAAGTGAGGCTCACCGGCCTGTAGTTTTCTGCTTCATCCCTGTGACCACTTTTATGAATAGGGACCACATCCGCTCTCCTCCAATCCCCAGGAATCACTCCCGTCTCCAGAGATTTGTTGAACAAGTCTTTAATAGGACTCGCCAGAACCTCTCTGAGCTCCCTTAGTATCCTGGGATGGATCCCGTCTGGTCCCATCGCTTTGTCCATCTTCAGTTTTTCAAGTTGCTCATAAACACCCTCCTCCGTGAACGGCGCAGAATCTACTCCATTTTCTCGCGTAACTTTGCCAGACAATCTCGGTCCTTCTCCAGGATTTTCTTCTGTGAACACAGAACAGAAGTATTTGTTTAGCACATTTGCTTTCTCCTCATCACTCTCCACATATTTGTTCCCAGCATCTTTTAATCTAGCAATTCCATTTTTTATCTTCCTCCTTTCACTAATATATCTGAAAAAATTTTTATCTCCCTTTTTTACATTTTTAGCCATTTGTTCTTCCGCCTGTGCCTTCGCCAAACGTATCTCTCTCTTGGCTTCTTTCAGTTTCACTCTGTAGTCCTTTCTGCTCTCCTCTTCTTGGGTTTTTTTATATTTCATGAACGCCAACTCTTTCGCCTTTATTTTCTCAGCCACTAGGTTGGAGAACCATATCGGCTTCCTTTTTCTCTTGTTTTTATTGATTTTCTTCACATAAAGGTCCGTAGCCATTTTTATCGCTCCTTTCAGCTTAGACCACTGTCTTTCCACTTCTCTTATGTCCTCCCATCCTAACAGCTCTTTCTTCAGGTACTTTCCCATTGCATTAAAGTCCGTACGTTTGAAATCTAGGACTTTAAGTATCGTGCAGCCGCTCTCCACTTTAGCCGTTATATCAAACCAAACCGTTTGATGATCGCTACTTCCCAGGTGAGCACCCACTCGAACATTAGAGATACTCTCTCCATTTGTGAGGACCAGATCCAATATCACTTTTTCTCTTGTGGGTTGCGTCACCATTTGTCTGAGCAGAGCCTTTTGAAAGGCATCCACAATCTCCCTACTTCTTTCCGATTCCGCAGACAGAACATTCTAGTCCGCATCCGGCAGGTTGAAATCTCCCAACAGCAGAACCTCCTCTTTCCTTCCAAAGTTTTGGATATCCACAATCAGATCCTTATCAATTTGCTGCGATTGAGTCGGAGGTCTGTAGACTACACCCACGTAGATAGAAGTTCCATCTTCTCTTTTCAGAGCAATCCATATCGCTTCTTCCTCTCCCCAGGTCCCTTGCATTTCGGTCGTTTGGATATTGATCTTTACATAGAGAGCTACTCCTCCACCATTATGACCATCTCTGTCCTTCCTAAAAAGATTATATCCCGGTATGTTTGCATCCCATCCATGTGATTCACTGAACCATGTCTCTGTGATAGCAACAATATCTAGATCTGCCTCTAACATCAGGGCTTGCAGATCATGAACTTTGTTGCTTAGACTGCGAGCATTTGTGGTCATCGCTTTCCAGCTATTTTTCAGCAATAATCTCCTTTTTCGTATGGATTTTTGTGTCGTTTCACTTTCCGTTGCAATACTAAGAAATGAGTTGCTGATATTGCTTATGTTGCAGCTTTTACTACTATCACATCTTTTCTTTTGCCGGGGGTGGTCTCTATAATTGTCCTTCGTACATACACCACCCCTACCTTCTAGTTTAAATGCCTAGAAAAATATTGTCTAAATTTCTCTGCAAGGTTTCTTTTTCCTGCTGTAGTAATATGTAGCCCATCAGTGCAATATAGCTTTTTGTCCTTCCATGTATTTCCCCATCCTCCTATGTACCTGAAGCCTTCTTGATGACACCAGGCTCTGAGCCATCTATTAACGTCCTCTGTGTTTTTCACTCTTTGCTCTCCCTTTCCATATGCAGGCAGTATTTCAGAAAAAGCTAAAGTCTTTACAAAAGGTTTCACGCCCTCACCAAGCTCTCGAAAAGCTTTCTGTGCTGAAAGTGTGGAGTTGTTGGCCAGGTCATTTGTTCCCAGATGGATAACAACATCAGTGTTAAAATCCTTAGTTTCTTCCTTAATTAATTTATAAATGATCTGGAAATTGGTCCGACGAGTGAGGTGATTAAATTTGCAGACAATACGCAGTTATTCAGAGTAGTGAAGATGCAGGATTGTGAACATCTGCAACGTGACATAAACACACTCGAGAAATGGATGTGACATGGTTCAACGTGGATAAGTCTAAGGTGATGCATGTCAGTAACAAAAATCTTATACACGAATACAGGATGTCTGGGGTGGTACTTGGAGAGACCCCCCCAGGAAAGAGGCTTGGGAGTACTGGTCGATGAAGCCGTCCGTGCAATGTGCGGCTGCAGCGAAGAGGGCAAACAGAATGATTAAGAAGGGGATCACAAACAGATCAGAGAAGGTTATCTTGCTGCTGTACCAGGCCAAAGTGTAAAAGGACTGGATCCATTTCAGTTTGGACTTAGAAAAGCACACAGTGTGGAGACATTGTTAATATCAACTGTTGGTCAGATGAGAAAAGGTATGGATAGAAATCAGACTTTTTGTTTAGTGTCTTTAGGTGTTTCAGAAGCATTTGATTCTATTTATTTGAGTTTATTGTTACTAAGAACATAAGAATTGCCGCTGCTGGGTCAAACCCGTGGTCCATTGTGCCCAGGAGTCCGCTCACACGGCGGCCCTCTGGTCAAAGACCAGAACCTTGAGACTAGCCTTACCTGCGTACGTTCTGGTTCAGCAGGAACTTGTCTAACTTTGTCTTGAATCCCTGGAGGGTGTTTTCCCCTATGACAGATTCCGGAAGAGCGTTCCAGTTTTCTACCACTCTCTGGGTGAAGAACTTCCTTATGTTTGTACGGAATCTATCCCCTTTCAATTTTAGAGGGTGCCCTCTTGTTCTCCCTACCTTGGAGAAGATGAACAACCTGCCCTTATCTACTAAGTCTATTCTCTTCAGTACCTATTCGAGGGAGAAGAGGCCCGGTTTCTCTAATCTTTCGCTGTACGGCAACTCCTCCAGCCCCTTAACCATCTTAGTCGCTCTTTTCTGGACCTTTTCGAGTAGTACTGTGTCCTTCTTCATGTATGGTGACTCAGAGAGTGGTAGAAAACTGGAATGCTCTTCCAGAGTCTGTCATAGGGGAACACATCCTCCAGGGATTCAAGACAAGTTAGACAAGTTCCTGCTGAACAAGGACATACGCTGGTAGGGCTAATGTCATTTAGGGCGCTGGTCTTTGACCAGAGGGCTGCCGCATGAGCGGACTGCTGGGCATGATGGGCCACTAGTCTGACCCAGCAGCGGCAATTCTTATGTTCTTATGTGAGGGCGCACCATGGCCCGGTGAATTGTGACTGGGAGGGATTACATGGTAAAATTGCAGATTGCGGCTGGATTATATATGGATACCACATCTATTTTTCATGTATATTGCCTGTTTTGAAAATGCTTCCATAGCTTTTCAGTGATTTTGGTTACTCTGGCATGTTAATTGGACCGAGTGATCCCTGATGCAGGCGTTCCTTAGACGCTGAAACACAGTGCTGTGTCGGGTTCACAGCTTCTGCTTGTGTCCTTTTATGAAATAAACAAGTTGGTTTTATATCAGTGTTCTTCAGTGGAATGCACATTGTTCGTTCCCACTTCCTTTTGTATTGTTTTGTACTTTTGTCTCTGTCCTGTTGGACTTTTTGGTGTTTACTTGCAATCGCTAATAAACATATTTTTTTTTAAAAAAAAGAATGGTGGAATTTTCTGATATAAAATTTCTTCATAATTCCTTTTCGGAAATTCAGTGCCGTGGCTGTCGCTTTGGACCAATGTTTGTTGAAGAGAGATTGGGTGTGAATCGGAAAGTGCTTGAGTAGTTTTCATCTTATTTAATGGATTGTACAATGCAAGTTCTGAATAAAGGTGAGTCTTCTGAATAAAATAAACTTTTAAAAAAGTGGTGAAAGTAGGGCAAGGTGTTCCTCAAGGGTCTGCCTTATTTGTTCTTTTTTTAAACATATACAGTATATGGCATCTATTGGTAAAATTTTTGAAGATTGAATATAGAATGTCAGCTTTATGCTGTTGATGTATAATTTTTCTTCCCTATATATCGTTGGGGAAAGGAAACCCATATCCATCTCAGGGTTTGTCCCAGATAAAGACAGGGTTTTCACCAAGCCCCGTTGTAGGAAGGCACACCAGGTTAGTGCCTGGATTCCAGGAAGAGATGACTACCCCTTGAATAGCAAGAAAAATAATGCTGGAGAAGAGCAGGAGAATGTGGGGCAAAGAAGCTTTGCCATGGCTGGGGCAAGCCTAAACTTAGCCAAGGGTTTGGTACCCAATTGTGAGCCTGTGCCTTTAAGGCAGATATCTGCTAGAAGCAGTAGTTTGAAGCCTGCTCAGTATACTAGAGAGCCTGTTCCCTTTTTCCTGCCCTTGCTTAGGGGGTGTGGTTTTCAGCTGCTTAAAGATAGGATCAGATATGAGCAGGGGAGTGCAGAGGGAGCTGCAGACAGTGATGCAGCAGAGGCTGGAAGGCAGCAGGAGCTCGCTCCAGGAGCTTGCAACTCAGACAGCTCAGACTGGGTAAAGAGGTGGAGGAAGTTCCTCTTATCCCAGCAGGTTTGTCTGTGCTACCAGAAGCTATGGAAATCCAGGAATGCTTGCCTGAAGTAATGTCCCAGAGGAAATGCAGATCAACTAAACCAGTGTGAGTTTCTGTTTGCCACTTTCTTTAAGGGTGTTTGGTTTGGCTGCAAAAGGAATTTTGATTTTTGTATGGCAAGTTACACTCTTACTTATCTGGGATTATGTAAAGCTGAGTTTTCTTCATGCGTTCTTGAACCAAAGCATTTTTGGGAAATGTTTTTCTGAAAAGTGCATGGCATAAACAGTGTTTGAAGCAGTCCTGGTTTCCGTTAGCTTCAAATCATTGTGCTCCATCCATCTGAGGCAGCTCTAGGTGGTTGCCATAGAGACATGGGAGATTAAACTGTGCTTTCTACTGAATTAACCTCTAAGGTTACTAAAAGTTCTGTTTGAATGCACTTCATTTCTAAGAACTATTCATGAACTATTGTGCAGCAGTGCTGCTGAAGTTTTATGCTGGGTTAATGAGATGTTTATTTAGCCCAAGGAAAGAACTGTGGCTGAACCATTTTGCTCAGATTGTTGTTTGCCAAGTTTAAATGCTAATTGTTGGCAAAGTTTGGCAGTCTCTTACCAACCTTATTCCAGCTCAGCTCTAGCACTACCCTGGTACAAGAGAAATTAAGAGAATCAGGAATATAGGATATCATTTGTTTTGTGAAAAGAATTTTTTTGGTATCAGCATTATTTTGATTTATAATTTCAATGATTTCTGCACTACTGAGAAACACTGGTCAGGATTTCATCCAACTGCCTCGGTGAAGATAACTGAGCTAGCTTGGCCAAACCAGAGACCAAGGACTACTGGAATTATAATTCAGATTGATCAGATTACAGGAACTAAATGGTTTTCTTTTTGTGTTCATGAAAGTTATGTTCTGTTTCTCATTTTTGCTGTGTGCTATAAACATGAGGCATCTTTGAACCTTTTGAAACCTAATTTGGCCGTTAGCCTAAATAAACTTCAGTTTGTTTTGGACATTCTGACTTAGTTCTTGTTTCTTAAAGAAGAAATTCAAGCTGCTTACCTGTTCATGCACTCCTAGGCAGTGATCCTGAAGGGTTCCTCTGGTTAGAGAGGACACACTGGGTTTAAGTTTTGTCACAACCTGGAGCTCTAACTGAGGTAGTTAGATGCCTGGGTGTGAAGCTTATAGGGAAAAAAAACAGGTTTGGCCTGTGGAAGTGAAAATAGGAGATTTTGTTGTAGCTATAAAGAAGGAAATGTGTTTGTTAGAACTAGAGTCCAAGTTGACTATGAGTGCTCAAATTGTGCAAGTGGTATGGCCATTTTTTAATTGCACTTGATGAAGAGATTGAAACTGGTATTTCACAATTGGATTTTTGTACAATTTTGCAGAATTTTGTATTCTGTAAAGTGGATTACTGTAATGCATTATATCTAGGAATGGCAAAATTAAAGCTTTACAGTTAATTCAAAACGCAGTAGCCTGAGCTTTAGTAGGTGGAAACCGTTTAATGCATATAACACCAATTTTGAAGCAACTACATTGATTACCAGTGAGATGTGGGGTTCAATATAAGGTCTTGATGATAATTCACCAGACTTTATATGGTCAGACAACAGTGTATCTACAAAAAGCATTAGCAAAAAGATCACTAAATATAATAATAATAATAACAGTTTATAAACCGCAATACCGTGAAGTTCTATACGGGATGTTCAATGGGATGTGGCGCTGCCGGGGTACAAGCTCTACAGGAGGGACAAGACCCACAAGAAGGGAGGAGGCATAGCACTATATATAAAAGACTCTATCTACTCGGTCGGGATGGATATGGCGACAAAGGCAGAGGGGCTGGAATCGCTATGGGTCAAATTGCCGAGAAACAAGGGTGCAGACATAAAACTGGGGCTGTACTATCGCCCACCTGGTACGCCAGAAGGAGTCGGACACGACTTGGAAGCTGAACTGAGACAGGAATGCAGGACTGGAAGTGTAACAGTGATGGGGGACTTCAACTACCCAGGGATAGACTGGAGTACGGGTCACTCCAACTGCACTAGGGAAACAGGATTTGTAGAAGCTGTGAGGGACTGCTTCATGGAGCAACTAGTCAAGGAACCGACACGAGGGGGTGCTACTCTTGACCTCATCCTAAACGGATTAGGGGGGCCTGCAAGAGGGGTAGAAGTGGGAGGACCACTAGGCAACAGTGATCACAACGCGATCAGATTCACATTAGAAAGGGGGACACCCATAGTAAGGAGGACCGCAACAACTGCGCTCAACTTCAGGAAAGGGAACTATGTTGCTATGAGGGAAATGGTGAGGAGGAAGCTCAGAAACATCTTTAGGATGAAGACTGTAAGAAGCGCCTGGACCCTATTCAGGGACACCCTGCAGGAAGCACAAAGAATGTACGTCCCCAGTTTCAGGAAAGGCTGCAAGAACAAGCGGTCAAAGGACCCGGTTTGGATGTCAACTGAAGTAAAGAGGGCAATAAATGACAAAAAAGTATCCTTCCGGAGATGGAAAAAGGACCCAACGGAGGAAAATCACAAGGCGCACAGGAAATGCCAAAAGGAATGCCACCGAGAGGTTAGAAAAGCAAAAGGGGAATACGAGGAGGGGCTGGCCAGGGAGGCGAAAAACTTCAAGGCATTCTTCAGTTACGTAAAGGGGAAGCTACCAGCGAGAGAGGAGGTGGGGCCGTTGGATGATGGGGATAGGAAGGGAGTGATTAAGGAGGATAAAGAGGTAGCTGAGAGGTTGAACACGTTCTTCTCGTCGGTTTTCACGAGTGAAGACACATCTAATATACCGGACTCAGAGGAGCTCATGAGTGGGGAACAGGCCGAAAAATTGGAGCACATAGAGGTAAGTAAGGAGGATGTCCTCAAACAGATAGACAGGTTAAAATGCGGCAAATCACCAGGCCCGGACGGGATCCACCCAAGGGTTCTGAAGGAATTAAGGCAAGAAATAGCAGGCACAATCCAGCATGTTTGCAACCTATCCTTGAAAACTGGAGAGGTACCAGAGGACTGGAAATTGGCGAATGTCACACCTATCTTCAAGAAGGGATCAAGGGGTGACCCCGGGAACTACAGGCCGGTGAGCCTGACTTCAATTATAGGGAAGATGGTGGAAGCTATGATCAAGGACGGCATTTGCGAACACATCGAGAGGAATGGCCTACTGAGAACTAGCCAGCACGGATTCTGTAAGGGAAGGTCGTGCCTAACGAACCTTCTGTACTTCTTTGAGGGAATAAGCAGTCGGGTGGACAATGGGGAACCCATAGACATCATTTACCTTGATTTTCAAAAGGCATTCGACAAGGTGCCACATGAAAGGCTGCTTAGGAAGCTGTGGAACCACGGGGTGGGAGGGGATGTGCACAGATGGATCAAGCACTGGTTGTCGGGTAGACTGCAGAGGGTCGGAGTAAAGGGCCAATATTCTGACTGGCGGGGAGTCACAAGCGGTGTGCCACAGGGATCGGTGCTGGGGCCGTTACTCTTCAATATATTTATCAATGACCTGGAAAAGGAGGCAAAGTGCGAGGTTATAAAATTTGCAGACGATACCAAACTGTGCGGCAGAGTTAGGTCCAGGGAAGAGTGTGAGGACCTGCAAAGGGACCTGGACAAGCTGGAAGACTGGGCAAACAAATAGCAAATGCGCTTTAACGTGGAAAAATGCAAGGTCATGCATATAGGGAAAAAGAACCCGTTGTTCAACTACAAATTGGGGGGGGGGGGCATTGTTGGGAGATAGCAGACTTGAGAGAGACTTGGGTGTGCTGGTGGATGCATCACTGAAGCCATCTGCACAGTGCGCAGCAGCCTCAAAAAAAGCCAACAGGATGCTGGGCATCATAAAGAGGGGCATAACAACCAGGACGAGGGAAGTCATCATGCCATTGTATCGAGCGATGGTGCGTCCACATCTGGAATACTGCGTTCAGTATTGGTCGCCGCACCTCAAGAAAGACATGGCATGACATGAGAGAGTCCAAAGGAGAGCAACGAAACTGGTAAAAGGGCTGGAACACTGCCCATACGCCGAGAGGTTGGATAGGCTGGGGCTCTTCTCTCTGGAAAAAAGGAGGCTCAGGGGAGATATGATAGAGACCTTCAAGATCATGAGGGGCATAGAGAGGGTGGATAGGGACAGATTCTTCAGACTGAGGGGGACAACAGGTACGAGGGGGCATTCGGAGAAACTGAAGGGAGATAGGTTCAAAACAAATGCAAGGAAGTTTTTCTTCACCCAAAGGGTCGTGAACACTTGGAATGCGCTACCGGAGGAAGTGATCAGGCAGAGTACGGTACATGGATTCAAACAGGGATTGGACGGATTCCTGAGGGATAAAGGGATCGTGGGATACTGAGAGAGGTGCTGGGATGTAACACAAGTATAGAAAGCTAACCAGGTAATAAGTATAGAAAGCCAACAAGGTCGTGCATGGGCAAGACCGGAGGGTGAGGACTTTGATGGGAAGATAGGACTTTAATGAGAAACCAAGGTGGCAAGGGGCCCCTTCTGGTGATTCAGACAGATCGTGACCTGTTTGGGCCGCCGCAGGAGCGGACTGCTGGGCAGGATGGACCTATGGTCTGACCCGGTGGAGGCACTGCTTATGTGCTTATGTTCTTATGTTTACAAAAGATTATAAGAGGTACAAAATGAGTGACCTGAAGAGAGAAGAGAGTGAGAAATAGGTCAAGAAAACCGTTGTTGAGAGTGGAGTGCGGGTCAGTTGTCTAGGTACTTCAGGAATAGGTATGTTTTTAGGCGCTTCCTGAATTCCTCGTAAGTGGAGGGCGAGAGCAATTGTTTTAGGTCTTTGCCCCATAATGCTGCTTGATGTGAGAGAAGGTGTTCGTAGTGTTTTTTTAATTTGCAACCTCTGACTGGGGGGGAAACGAAGTTCAGGTATGAGATTCTCTTGTGTTTGTTGGTGGAGAAGGTGAAAAGGTCTGTTATGTATTTAGGGGCTAGACCATATAGTACTTTGAAGCAGATGCAGGCAAACTTAAACTTTACGCGTGCTTCTGTCGGTAGCCAATGCAACTGCTGGTAATAAGGAGTTACGTGATCAAACTTCTTTAACCCGAAGATAAGTCTTACCGCTGAATTTTGCACAAGCTGCAGACGTCGCATATTCTTTTGGGAAATTGCTAAATAGGCGATGTTGCAGTAGTCGAGTTGACTTAGTACGAGGGATTGTACCAGGATTCTGAATGCTG
The DNA here is from genome assembly GCF_902459505.1 of Geotrypetes seraphini. Taxonomy (NCBI): domain Eukaryota; kingdom Metazoa; phylum Chordata; class Amphibia; order Gymnophiona; family Dermophiidae; genus Geotrypetes; species Geotrypetes seraphini. The sequence goes on along the minus strand of NC_047085.1, from coordinate 274,293,405 downwards.
ACGTATCAAAATATGACTTAACGGATATCAGTTTCCAGAGAGTGAAAAAACCCCTTCTGATTAAGGAGTCCATCTGGTCCTTCATGGTTAGGCACTGATCTAGAGTTACACCCAGTATCTTCATGGTGGACTGAATAGGGTAACTAAGATCGTTGATGCTTAGTGGGGTTTTGGTGTCAAATGGGTGAGGGGAAGCAATGAAGAATTTCGTTTTTTCTGAATTAAGTTTGAGCTTGAAGTCTGTCATCCATTGTTCCATCACATTTATTGCTTCTGTTGTCTTGGAAATGGTTTCCGAGATAGAGTTAGCAAATGGGACGATGAGCTTAAGTAAAGTCATCTGCGTAACTGAATAGTTTTATCCCTAGCTGGGTCAATTGCATGCCCAGTGAGGACATGTAGACATTGAAAAGCAATGGGGATAGCGGTGACCCTTGTGGCACACCGGAAGAATTGCTCCAGGTATCGGAGAGATCGTAGTTGAAACGTACCTGATAGGTACGAGATGTAAGGAAGCCCCAAAACCAGTTTAACACCTCATCCCTGATGCCAATGGCATCCAGGCATTGAAGCCAATTTCTCATGGTCTACCAGATTGAAAGCAGAGCTCATATCGAATTGCAAGATCAGGGCATTAAGGCCCTTGCTAAACAATAGTCGCAGATAGTCTAAGATAGCCGTGATTACTGTCTCCGTACTGAATGAAGGTCTAAAACCGGATTGAGTTTCATGGAGGAGAGAGAACTGGTTGAGATATTCCATCAGTTGGGTGTGAACCAATCCCTCCATGATTTTTACAATAAGTGGGATGGATGCTATAGATCTGTAGTTGGTTATTAACATTGATGGTTCTTTTCTATTTTTTAGGATTGGGGTTATTATTATGTGACAGTTGTTAGTGAGGAACTTCCCGTTTTTTAGGTTATGGGCTAAGTAGTGTAGCAATGATAATTTAAATTCTAATGGCACTGCTTTCATAATTTCCGGGGGGCATAAGTCCAGGATGCAGTAAGATTTAGAGTATTTGTTGTATAGTTTGGTGTAGTTATTCCAAACTATAAGTCTTGAAAGGAACTCCAGATCATATCTGCTGGTATTTCGTTTCCTTGAGCGTTAGCTATTTGGTGGTCGCTGGGAATGTTTTTTAAACAGTTGTTTCTTAGGTTTTTAATTTTTGAATCAAAATGCAGCGCTAGGTCATTTACAGAGGGTAGTTTAGAGTTGTGCATGGGTATGGTGTAACGAGTAGTGTCAAATAGATTTGTGATCAGGTTGAACAGCTCCTTTGTATTGGTTCCTTGAGAACTATTGCAAGATAAGTTGATTTTAGTAGAGTAGAATGCTTTACGTTTGTCTTTTATTAGTTGTTTGTAGGTTTTTATGTTGGCTCTCCATTTTTCCAGGTTCTTTCTAGTCGTCTAGCTAGTTGTTTTGATTTTAGGAGGTCGGTGTCAAAACATTTGTTATATTTATTTGCATTGCTTTTGCTATTACGTTTAGGGGCTTTTTTATCTAGGATTGATGTGCTAGTTGTTGTCCAGTGATCCCAGAAATCATCCTACTACTATCTTCGTTTGCAGTTCGTATTGAGACCAGTAGTCTTATGGATTAATTTACCCTCTTGTGTGATGCTCTCTTTTTATCATCGGACGTGTTTTAGATTTTCAGTGAGACCAGATTAATTTGAAATAGTAAGTGAAATGGTCAGACCAGATGTCATGACACCAGTAGCCTATAGGTAGAGAGATTGCAGGGTTAAGGATTTCCTTTGTGGACATGGCTACCACATCTAAATGACCTTTTTCGTGTGTTTGTGTGGGTACAGGGAGGTTGTAGTTGAGTAGGGAAAGAAAGTTTTTAAACTCTTGTGTCTGCATTGTTCTCTTCATCTAGGTGAATGTTTACGTCTCCTGCTATGATATTGTAGGAAGGCCCAATTGAATTGTGTAGGACAAATTCACAGAAGTCCTCTTTGGCTTTGGGCCAGCTTTTTGGTGGGACATAGAATAGTATGCAAGATAGGGATTCTTCTAGTTGATTGTTACTGATTTTACAGGCTAAGATCTCTAGTTTGTCGGTCGCTTTGGAATCCACTAGTTCGAAGAATAATTGCTAAATATCAGAAACAGCAATGCAATTGTTGGTGGACTCAGTATATTATACTGTATGTCAACAAGTCAAGCATCTTTGTCAATAGGAAGGGCTAGATTGTGGAATTTATTGCCAGGTCAAGTGTGTACATGTAAGAATGTTGAACAATTTAGGTAACTGCTAAAGCCTCTTTTGTTTGTGAATGAGTTTTGTTGCTGAGCTAGATTATGTTTATGTAACATGTGGACTATTTTAGAAATCTGCTCAAGACTAATCTATTTGGGAAGGATGTTCTGTTACTGAGCTCGCTATAAAAGAAGACAGGTATTATGTGTTAACTAGTCTTTAAGCCCGTTACATTAACGGGTGCTAGAATATATGTTTGTCTGTCTTTATTTCTGTCTCTCTCTGCCGCTGGCTGTCTTTCTTTGTTTCTATCTCTTTCCCTGCCTGTCTCTTTCTTTTTTTTCTTTCTGTCTCCCTCCCTCCCACTATCTGTCTTTCTTTCTATCTGTCTCTCTCCCTGTCCCCTATGCAGCAGCATTTCTCTTCCTCGACTTCCCTGTGCAGTAGCCACATCAGCATTCCCTCCCACTCCATTTCCCTGTGCAGCAGCATTTCCCTCCCACCCCACTTCCCTGTGCAGCATTTTCCTCCCCCCCCCCACACTTCCCTGTGCAGCAACTGCATCAGCATTCTCCTGCAGCAGTTCACATTTTTTTTGAGACCGTGAGAAGGGAAGGTGGAGGGTCTGGCAAGGGACTAAGGGAGCCGGCCAAATTGCGTAAAGGGAGGTTTGGATGGGAGGGTCAGACCACGGTGGGAGGGTTGGATGGGAGGGTCAACAGGGGTTCAGGTGTGTAGAGGTTAGTGTGGTGTTGGGGGGGGGTGGCAACAACAAACTGACTTACTGTGAGTGAGGGGGGAATGTGAAGAGTAAGGGAGACGGCAAGACGCAGGGACCGTTTTATGTGTGCATGTACACTTCTGTCTGCTACCAACCTACGTTTCATGGAACACATAGGTAAGAGTGCGCATGCACACTTAGCGTTTTATTATAGTAGATTGTGCGTTAAGGCATGGAGTGTAAAACTGTGTGTGTTGTTAAGGGTTTTATTTATCTATAAAATGTCCTTATAAACAATATTCCTTGTGAAGATTCTGTTTGAATTAGGTAATAGTGTGTGTAGTCTTTAAGTTTTGGGTTTTTTTTTTTTTGCTGTGTGTCTCTCTCTCTGTGTGTTGACCCTACATACAGAGATATCAGAAGTTTAACAGAGTAAGTTTTTTTCTGTGTCTCCATGAATCTGTATCTGTGGTCCCGTCCTTCTGTGTGTGTCTTTTTTTTCTGTTTGTCTCTCTCCTTGTCCAAAGTTTTTTTTTCTTTAAATCTGTCTCTTTAGACCCCTGTTTTTCTGTGTGGTTTTTTGACTATCACCTTCTGTCTATCTCTTTGGCTGCTGTCTGTATTTCTTACTTTTGGTCTTTCTGTGTTTGTCTCTTTGGCTGCTGTATGTGTGTCTGTTTTTTTTCTGTGCGTCTCTCTCTCCTTTGTCCTTCTGTGTTTTTTTTCCCCTGTTTGTCTGTCTCTCCAGTATTTTTTTTTTGCTGTGTGCCACGGTTGCTTTATGTTTGAGATCGTTCAGTACAGATCCGCAAGTTCTGTTGAACTTTGGCAACGTTTTTATAGATTTCCCGTAGCTTTCCCGATGTCCTATTTGCCGGCTCCGGCTGACAAAGTTCATTTTTTAGTTCAAAGTCGCCGCTGCGGCTCCTCTCTCGATCCCCGCCTGGTGCAGTTCGAGAGAGGAGCCGCGGCAGCGGCTTTGAGCTACTATGGAGCAGATTTAAAAAAGGAGTGAATGCTAAATTTTGAGCAAGTCTTGGACAGTGCTCAGCCACAGCGTGGGAGAGCCGGGGGAGGAAGGCTGCCGCAGCCTCGCGCATCCCCCCCAGCTCTGTAAATATATCTTAAGTGTGAGAGAGGGGGCTTGAAAGCTGGGGAGTAGAAAAGAAATAGAGGTGTGGCCGAAAGTAAAAGGTACTCTCCCTCTACAGATGTGAAGATGGGGGCTGGAAAGCTATAGCTTTCCCGATGTCCTATTTGCCGGCTCCGGATGACAAAGTTCATTTTTTAGTTCAAAGCCGACGCCGCGGCTCCTCTCTCGATCTCCGCCTGGTGCAGTTCGAGAGAGGAGTCGCGGTGGCGGCTTTGAGCTAAAAAATGAACTTTGTCAGGTAATTGCAAGTGTGCAAGCCCGATGCAAGAGAGATATATGCGTGGTAAGCGCGCATGCGCACTCCTACCGGCCACAGCCCAACAGACCAGATCTCAGGGAACACGGGGTAAGAGTGCGCATGCGCGCTTAGCATTTTATTATTATAGATGTGTGTAGTTGTAGCTGTCTTTCCTGTAAATGAACTATGTATGTGTAAGTGTAACCCACCTAGGTGTTAGATGGGCAAGAAATTTAAAAGTTACTGTACATATGACTGAAGCAATATGTCTCCATGCATATGGAGATAATTTGGCAATCTCATTAAGGAAACTGAACTATGTCTGCTCATGAATAGATTCCAAGCTGTCATTATGTTCAAGGTGTTTCTTTACGTCTCTTTAGTCTGAGTTAGGTAGATCAGCAATGAGAAAGACTCCAGGTCAAAGCCCAGAGGTGATGGTAACTTGGTGCTATTCTCCCTCTCAGGGGGGAGAGAGGAGTACTTCCCCCTCCCAGAGGTTGGTTGCAGCTCCTGGGGCTGGGACACCGGGGCAGGGAAAAGCTCAAAGTAGGATCAGGCTAGGAAGAAGAGGTGGACTGGCAGGTATGGGTTAAAAGGGGGAAACCAGGTGACTCAGTCTATTTCACATCCTGTTGCCCAGATGACATGCTCACAGGCAGTACAGTACTTCCCGGGCCTGTTAAGTAGGCTTTCTACAAAAGACCTACAAAATCAGAAAAGCCTTGCACTGGAGGCCCCAAGGACCCTGCAAGACTCTAGACTGGGGAATTAGGGCCTTTTCTGCCACTACGCACTTGCATTTTGCCTCTCGCTGCATGTGGCCTCTGAACAGGATCTCTTTCCCACAGACTGGGCTTTCTGGGTATTTTAGGGTTCTAACGCTCTAGAGGACTGAAGAGTCTGCCTGCAGGGAAAGGATTACTGCTTCAGAATGTGCCAGAAACAAGTCCACTGCTGGAAATCTTCTGTCTGCCAGTCAGATGGACCTCGTCCAAAGACTCCTATCCCTGAGAATCCACGCAATGTGTTGGGGGGAGAAAATTCACAGCTGGCTCCCCGATATCCAAATAATTGTTACACAGGGGCTACACAGCCTTCACTCAAGCCTCTGATATATCAGCAGGCAAGCAAGCTCCCAGGGGATAGGACCTTGAGCTTTTGAAGGGATTCAAAGTAGGCTGACCCCAGAGAGAGAGATTGGCCTGCAAGCAGCAGTCTGCCTATGCAGGACTGCGTTCCTTCCCCAACAGAATAAGCCCAAGGTTACCTCTGAGCAAAAATGCCAGAAAATAAGAAAAAGAAAGCAGAACATACCTTCTGAGTTCGCTTGCAGAAAGGAAAACTGAAGAGGGAGCTGTTCTTCACAGCAGAAGCGGAGGAGTTCCAGTGTTTTGATTGACACCCTTTTGCAGATTTGTAACTAATGGGAAGCAATAGCTATGGTACAGAACCCTTTGTCTTTGCTACAGAATAGGCTCATTAATCATGGAAATATGGGCCTAAATTTTAGCAACCTCCTATATGTATTACACGTTGGGTAAAGAAGAACTTCCTAGCATTCATTTTGAATCTGTCCCCTTTCAACTTTTCCGATTGCCCTCTTGTTCTTTTATTATTCGAAAGTTTGAAGAATCTGTCCCTCTCTACTCTCTAGATCATGAAAGGTATAGAGAGAGTAGAGAGGGACAGATTCTTCAAACTTTCGAAAAATAAAAGAACAAGAGGGCACTCGGAAAAGTTGAAAGGGGACAGATTCAAAACGAATGCTAGGAAGTTCTTCTTTACCCAACGTGTGGTGGACACCTGGAATGCGCTTCCAGAGGAGGTAATAGGGCAGAGTACAGTACTGGGGTTCAAGAAAGGATTGGACAATTTCCTGCTGGAAAAGGGGATAGAGGGGTATAGATAGAGGATTACAGTTCAGGTCCTGGACCTGTTGGGCCACCGCGTGTGCGGACTGCTGGGCACGATGGACCTCTGGTCTGGCCCAGCGGAGGCACTGCTTATGTTCTTAAAGCTGTTACCTTGTACATCAGTGCTGAGTGTGCACATAGTAAATGCTGGGTGGAGAAGAGGTGCTGCTCGATTTAGAGGAAGTCCAGGGGTGATGGTAACCAGGTGTCTCTTGCCTACTTGGTTAGTGGGGAGGAGTAAAGAAGGGTAAGCCAGGTCACTTTAACCTCTTTTCCTCTTGTTCCATCCATCTCTGCTTGATGAGTACCAGATTAGGGAAGGTGAGGCTTAGGAGTGTTGTTGCTTCTGGAAGTAAAGCTACAAAGCTAGTAAACAAAGTGAATTTGGGATATAAGCATTGTCTGGCATTACTGGGTAGAATGTAATATAAGGGTGCAAGTTGGATCTGAACAGGCACATTAATCGCATCATCATCCAGGCTGGCTCTAACTGGTAGGATGAAGACCGGTTGGAGAAATGGACAATAAGAACTCGAACTGGCTTGGGTTAAGATGTCACTATATGCATTAACTAAGCTGAAAACTTGTATACCAGTAACTAAGTATGTGGTAGTTATTAAATGGTGGGGTGGGGGAAAGCAGGGCAGGGAACTCGTGACTACCCGAGTTACTAGATAAACTTTCTGTAGTAGTTCTGTACACAAAAATCTCCAGAGTACTCAGAGTAAAGTTACAGTTTGGAATTGATGCTCAGAAGGAAATATAAAGCAGCCATCAGGAAAAACAGGCCATGTACAGAAACTGTCGAGTAGGTGGCATGATTTTAGTGGGAAATACGTGCAACAGCCATGTTAATCCACTCTTATTTTTTTTTTTAATCTTTATTCATTTTAAAGCCAAAAATAAGTGCAACATATTATATAGTCATTTTATACTTTAACATCACTTAAATTCAATCAAAATTATATTCTATGACAAATACATATATCACCCTCCACACTACATATCCAACAATTTGCACTTAAATTAAAAATATATCTTCCCAGCCCCCTCCCACCCTGGACATGTATTATCAATGGGCAAAATCAACAATCACTCCTTACAGAATTTTGTCAATGGCTCCCAAACATCCATAAATTTCCTATAATGTCCCTGTTGTATGGCCATCATATGTTCCATTTTAAAAGTGTGACATAGAGATTCCCACCAAAAAGCACAGTTACTTATCGTAACAGGTGTTATCCAGGGACAGCAGGCATATATTCTCACATGTGGGTGACGTCATCTACAGAGCCCCAGCGCGGACAGCTTTTCAAGCAAACTTGATTGAAGTTTCAAGTTTGCTACACTGCACCACGCATGTGCATGCCTTCTTGCCCACTAGAGGGCGCATCCCCACCTCGTGGTCCTCAGTTCCATAACCAGCAAAGAAGCCATCCCCGGGGAGGAGGGCGGGTTGTGAGAATATATGCCTGCTGTCCCTGGATAACACCTGTTACGGTAAGTAACTGTGCTTTATCCCAGGACAAGTAGACATGATATTCTCACATGTGGGTGACCTCCAAGCCAACCAAAAAAGGGCAGGTGGGAGGATGGCAATTTAGGAAAACAGGTTACGTAACACCGACTGGCCAAAACGGCCATAGCTTCTGGACAAAGTGTCCAGACAGTAGTGGGAGGTGAACGTATGAACCGAAGACCAAGTGGCAGCTTTACATATGTCCTCCACAGGAGTAGACCGGAGGAAAGCAACAGAAGCTGCCATAGCCCGGACCTTATGCCCCGTGACTCAACCATGGAGCGTGAGACCAGCCTGAGCGTAGCAAAAAGAAATACAAGCAGCCAACCAGTTGGACAAGGTGCGCTTGGAAACAGGATGTCCCAACCGATTAGGATCAAAGGACAAAAACAATTGAGGAACCTTCCGATGAGACTTGGTACATTGGAGATAAAAGGCCAACCCCTCTTACAGTCAAGCGTGTGAAGCGCCGCCTCACCAGGATGAGAGTGGGGCTTCGGGAAGAACACCGGAAGAACAATGGTCTGATTGAGGTGGAAATCAGACACAACCTTAGGCAAAAATTTAGGATGGGTGCGAAGAACCACCTTGTCATGATGAAACACAGTAAAAGGTGGATCCGCAACCAAAGCCTGCAGCTCACTAATCCGATGAGCGGACGTGAGCGCAAGCAAAAAGACCACCTTCCAAGTGAGAAACTTAAGATGAGATTTGTCGATAGGCTCAAAAGGAGGCTTCATCAGTTGAGCTAAGACCACATTAAGATCCCAAACTACAGGAGGAGGTTTCAGAGGAGGATGAACATTCACGAGACCCCTCATGAAATGAGTTACCAAAGGATGAAGAGAAAGAGACCGACCCTCGAGATGCCGATGGAACGCCGCAATGGCACTGAGATGCACCCGAATGGAAGTCGTCTTCAGCCCAGACTTAGACAGATGCAACAAATATTCCAGCACCGAAGACACTGGAACCGAACTCGGGTCCAGATGGTTCGAGGAACACCAGGATGAAAATCTGGTCCACTTCTGGGAATAGCAAAGCCTAGTCGAGACCTTGCGCGAGGCTTCCAAAATCTCCCTCACTGACTGAGAAACAGGAACCAAAGTCAAGGGGAAAGGAACCAAGCGGTCAGATGTAAAGACTGAAGATTGGGATGCAACAGCGAACCCCGACTCTGAGACAGCAGAGAGGGAAAAACAGGCAGAAGCAGAGGCTCCCTGACACTGAGTTGAAGGAGCAGGGAGAACCAGTCTGCCGCGGCCAACGAGGCGCAATGAGAATCATAGTGGCTCTGGTCGATTTGAGATGTACCAACGTTCTCAAGATCAGAGGAAAAGGAGGGAACGCATAAAGGAACCTCCCCACCCCCAGTCGAGAAGGAAGGCATCGGCCTCGAGACTGTCCCGGGAGTACATCCGAGAACAATAGAGGGGCAGTTTGCGAGTCTCCGGGGAGGCAAACAGATCCACCTGAGGAGTTCCCCAGCGGTCGAAGACCTTGCGCAGAACCAGGGAGTTCAGCGACCACTCGTGCGGATGGAGAAGACGACTGAGTTTGTCTGCCAGACAGTTCCTCTCTCCCTGAAAGTAAACCGCACGTAGGAAGATGTTCTGGGAGACCGCCCATTCCCAAAGGCGCAGGGCTTCCCGGCACAGGGACCAAGAGCCCGTTCCCCCCTGCTTGTTCACATAATACATTGCCACCTGGTTGTCCATCTGCACGAGGACTACCTGATCGTGTAGCAAGTGGCAGAACGCTCGAGCCGCCAGAAAAATGGCACGAAGCTCCAACACATTGATGTGACAAAGACGGTCCTCTGCCGACCATAGACCCTGAGTCCGCAGACCGTCGAGATGAGCCCCCCACGAGTACTCCGAGGAGTCCGTGGTCAGGACCTTGCGATGCGGAGGAACGAGAAAGAGCAAACCCCCGGAAAGATTGGAAGAGTTGGTCCACCATCGGAGCGAGCGTCTCAAAGAAGGAGTCACCGTTATCGGACAAGAGACTGGGTCGCGATCCTGACGCCACTGCGAGGCCAAGGTCCACTGAGGAAGCCTCAGATGCAAGCGGGCGAACGGAGTGACGTGGACCGTCGATGCCATGTGGCCCAGAAGAATCATCATGCACTGAGCCGATACTACGGGCATCAGCGAAACCTGGCGACTCAATCGAAGCAGGGCCTCCAACCGAGGGGGGGAGGAACGAACGGAGGCGAACCGTGTCCAGCACGGCTCCGATAAACTGAAGGGATTGAGCCGGGCACATCTGAGACTTGGGAAAGTTCACTTCGAACCCCAGACGTTGAAGGAAGATGATAGTCTGTTGGGTCGCTGAGATAACCCGCTCCCTGGTCGACGCCTTGATCAGCCAATCGTCCAGGTAGGGAAAGACCTGTAGCCCCTGAGATCTCAGGGCTGCAGCGACTACCACCATACACTTCGTGAAGACCCAAGGGGACGAAGCTAGTCCGAAGGGGAGGACCCGATATTGAAGGTGCGACTCCCCCACCTGAAACCGTAAGAACTTGCGGAAGGCTGGATGCACCGGAACATGAGTATATGCTTCCTTCAAGTCCAGGGAGCACATCCAGTCCCCTTCCTCCAAAAGAGGGTACAAACCCGGAAGCGTCAACATACGGAACTTCTCCCGGACCAGGAACTTGTTGAGCTTCAGAAGGTCCAAAATGGGACGTAAGTCCCCGGTCTTCTTTGGGACCAAAAAGTAACGAGAGTAAAACCCCCGCCCCCGCTGGTCGGGGGGTACCGGCTCCACCGCCTGAAGGCTCAACAAGGCCCTGGCTTCCGCAAGGAGAAGAGGAAGCTGGGCTCGATTGCACGTAGAGGTCCCCGGCGGATGTTCCGGCGGCGTGGCTGAGAAATTTAATGAGTAGCCCTCGGAGATGATCCGGAGCACCCAAGCATCTGAGGTGATCTCGGTCCAGGCCACATGAAAGGCCCGCAGCCGACCCCTGATGGGCAGGTGGTCCAGCGAGAGTGCGGAGGGGGCCCGCCCCCTTCCGCACATCACGTCAAAAAGACGGCGCCGGCTTAGACGCCCCCTGCGCCTGAGGTTTTGGTTGGCCCGCTCTACCCTGTTGCGGGGGGTGCCGGGGCGGAGGCCTAGAGAATGCCGGCGTGGACTTATATGGGTACCGCCGCGGGGGAGGTCTGAATGGTTTCTGCGGCGGGGCCCGAGGTTTAGGACGGACCAAAGAGGCGATGGAGCGCTCATGTTCCGACAGTCGTTTGGTCGCCGCCTCCAGGGACTCATCAAACAATTCCGAGCCAACGCACGGTAGATTGGCCAGACGCTCCTGCAAGTTCGGGTCCATATCAACCGTACGGAGCCATGCCAGCCGGCGCATCACCACAGCAAAGGCGGAGACCCTCGAGGCCAGTTCAAATGCGTCATAAACTGCGTGGAACAAGTACAGATGCAATTGGGACAAGTTGGCCATGAAAGTAGCAAAACCTTCCTTATGGGAATCTGGCATGACCCCATAATAGCGGGGCAAGTCTTTCACCATGTGTCGAAGATAGGAGGAAAATGTAAAGGCATAATTGAGGACTCTAGTAGCCATCAATGAATTTGAATAGAGGCGGCGACCAAACTTGTCCAGGGTCCGCCCTTCCCGTCCGGGAGGGACCGCCGCCGAGACCCTTGAGGGCTGTGATTTCTTCAGCGCCGACTCGACGAGCAACGACTGGTGAGACAGTTGTGCTTTCTCGAAGCCCTTACATGGGATGGTCCGGTACTTGGACTCCATCTTAGACGGCACCGCTGTGACTGTAAAAGGGGAGTCCAAATTTCTCAGGAAGGTCTGGTGTAGGACCTTATTGAGAGGCAGACGAGGAGTTTTTCTCGGGGGAGAGGGCAAGTCCTGCTCCTCCAAAAACTCCTTCGTATACTGAGAACCTGCGAGTAAGTCCAGGTCCAAAGCACGTCCCATATCCTGCACGAATTTTGAAAAGGAAGAGGGCTTGGAAGGCGGGGAAGGAGTTCGCGAAACCCGCGCCGCCAAGAAAGAGGGGGAGGCCTCGCGGGAATATCGAGGCTCCCTACCAGACCGCGATCCCCAGGAGGCCACACCCAGCGACCTGGAGGGGGTCGGGGACCGCCTATGCCCCGAGGAGCCCTTGGGGGAAGTCCCCGGGGTACGAGGCACCGAGGCACGCCCCCTCCGTCTCGGCAAGGAGTCTCTCGAACCCCTTCCCTCGGAGGACCAGAAAAGCCTCGGATTGTCGAGGCAGAGCTCCGAGACACGCAATGTCTCACCCCCGGTCGGCGAGGAGCGACCGCGTCTCCGAGAAGAACCCCGAGAACGCTTGGGCTTCCTCGGCCGGCGCCTCGCCCGAGGCCGACCCGAGGGCGAGGAGCCCCGGGAGGACCTCGATGAAGACGAAGTGGAAGAGATCCTCCTAACCCGACGCACCTTGTCCCGAGGCCGCACGCTCTTCTCAGGTTGGTCGACTGAGGCTGAGGTCGAGGGCAAGGTCGGGGTCAAGGCCGGGAGCACCCCGGGGGCCGAAGCCGAGGGCACCGAGACCGAGGCCGCCGACGCCGGGGCAGCCGAGGTCGACGTCGGGGCCTTCGAGGCCGAAGCCTGCTGCAGGTGCGTGAGGGCCCTGGACAACTCCGAGGCAATCAGCGCTCGGAGCAAGTCCTGGAAGGCCGGAACCCCCATCATGGCGGGTAGGTCCGGGGCCGTAGGGTGCTCCCTGGAGGGCGACCTCGGTCTCGAGTATTCCCTCGGGGTACCCGACTTCGGCACTCGGGGCGGGGCAGAGGACGACCCACCCGCCGTCGAGGAGCCCGAGGATGGCTTCTTCGCAGACCCTGGAGTCGAGGACGGAAGCGAGGACTTACCCTGGGCAGGCTTCGTCGAGGTAGCAGGCTTGGACGAAGTCGAAGCGCGCAGCGAGGTCGAGGGACCCGAGGCCGAGGTCAAGGCCGGGGCCGACGTCGAGGCCTTCCCCGCCACGGGGTCCACAGCGAAGAGCTCCGCCATTCGGGCACGGCGGCGGCGGAGCACCTATCACAGGTGTCCGTAGGGTGCTCAGGACCAAGACAAATCAAGCACCACCGGTGTGGATCGGTAATCGAGAGCAACCGATCACACCGGGAGCACTTTTTAAAGCCCGTCAAGGGACGGGACATGAAACCAAAAAGGCCGGGAACGAATGAGCCCCCGGAGCCGAACGGAACAAAATTTTTATTTTTTTTTTTTTGACAAAAAACAACCGAGAAACTAAGAAAAACAACAAAACAAGCACAGCGACCGAGCGAATACACTCCGCCGCGGTGTCAGAAGGCAAATTGTTAAGAGCACGATTTCCACAGGGCTTCTGGCTCCGCGGAAAAAACTGAACTGAGGACCACGAGGTGGGGATGCGCCCTCTAGTGGGCAAGAAGGCATGCACATGCATGGTGCAGTGTAGCAAACTTGAAACTTCAATCAAGTTTGCTTGAAAAGCTGTCCGCGCTGGGGCTCCGTAGATGACGTCACCCACATGTGAGAATATCATGCCTGCTTGTCCTGGGATAAAGTATAATTTAATTGATCCCAGTTTTTCCAGTTCCTCAAAATAAGTTGTATGGCAACCCCTGTCATTATAAAAAGAAGTTTGTTATTCCGAGCAGATATTACCGTACTAAATAGGATGGTATCGTACGTCAGTGCCACTGGATTTTTCCAATAATTTGTTCACTTGTGCCCAGATGGATCTCCAAAATTTAAGTATCAAGGGACAATAGTACAATAGATGATCCAATGTCCCAACTTCAAGATGACAGTGCCAGCATCTGTCTCATAGATGCAGACACCATGCATCTCATCCTCCAAGTCTAGGTTCGTGGCCATTGAGATGCAGTAATCTGATGCTTTATCTCAATTCTCCAAATGTCATGAAGACCAGTTTTTGCTTATCCAAAAATTCAGATATTAATTTGTACCACTGAGCAGCCTTGTGTCCCAGGAAATCCGTCTGGAAGCATAGGACCAGTAAATTATACTGATTTTTAAGATTTTGCCAATCAGGAAACCCCTTCGGAATCTAATCTAATCTAATCTAATGCTTAGTTTTGTATACTGAGACTTCAATCCAGGAAAGCTCGACTCGGTTTACAATGATTAAGTTAGGCCAATAAGGGCATATAGAGAATTATCAAGAAAAATTAGTTTCCAAAATGTTTAGTAAACAGAATGGTTTTCAGAGACTTACGAAAAAAGGGACAGGAACCAGAACTTTTTAAGCGAAGTGGAAGGTCATTCCAAAGTTGAGTAAACTTAAAAGACACAGATTGACCAAGAGTCTTGATTCTTTTAATACCGTTACTAGATGAACAAGACAGCTTGAATTGTTGATCACCCCTTGCAAAAGAGAATCTATAAGAGTTCCAAGACAAAGGAACTAGGGGTGTAAAAATACCAGAGGATTTTAAAAGTAACAAAGGCACATTTAAACTGGATTCTAAAATATACAGGGAGCCAGTGAAGATTATAAAGCAAATGGGGTCACATGATAATGATAATAACAGCTTATATACCGCAGGACCGTGAAGTTCTATGCGGTTTACAAAGATTAAAAGATGGTACAAGTTGAATGAAACTTGCATTTCCTGAAAATCAATCTAGCAGCTGTATTCTGGACCAATTGTAGTCTAGAAAGACAGGTTTTTGTAATAGTGAGGTAAAGGGCATTGCAATAGTCAAGGTGAGATAAAATAATCGACTGAACCAAGATGGAAAAATGGTGTTGATGAAGAAGGTGTCTGACCTTCCTCAGCATGCGTAAGTTGAAAAAGCATTTCTTAATCACAGAGTTGATTTGATCCTTGAAGGAAAGTGAGGAGTTGAGGAGGACTCCTAGGATCTTAGCAGAAAACTCAATTTGTAGGGAGGATCCAGAAGCCAGTACTACAGAACTAGGGAGACAATCCAATTTTGGGCCGAGCCACAGCAGTTTTGTCTTAGATGCATTCAATTTTATCCGAATAGACTGGGCCCACATTAGAAGTTTTGAGATACAAAGATTTACTATAGGCACTAAATCAGTAGTATTCAGATCTATCTCTATCAGGATAAAAATGTCATCAGCATACGTGAGTAAGGTTTCACAAGTAGACAACTTAAAAATATTAAGAATGATCATATAGAGGTTAAATAATATTGGTGAAAGCTTCAACTGCAACCACCTTTAATTTAGAGATTTAGCAATGACAAATGTTTGTTGCAGTTGTGAAAAGTCAAGCATTTTTCCATCTGATATTACATCATCCAGAATACATATGCCCGCCTTCATCCAATGCTTCCAGGTGACCTTGAATCTGCCAATTTGAATCTTGGAGTTCAGTAAAGGGACTGACAGGTGTATTTATGAACCGGAATAGGTGTTAAATTATTAATAAATTTTAATGTCTCCCAAGTGTCTAATAAAATTCTATTGTCCTTATACAACCTAGGTAGCTTGATACTCAAAACGTGACAATCTCAATGGAGACAGGAACATAAGAACATAAGCAGTGCTTCCACCGGGTCAGACCATAGGTCCATCCTGCCCAGCAGTCCGCTCCCGCGGCGGCCCAAACAGGTCACGACCTGTCTGAATCACCAGAAGGGGCTCCCTTGCCACCTTGGTTTCTCATTGAAGTCCTATCTTCCCATCGAAGTCCTAACCCTCCGGTCTTGCACATGCACAACCTGATTGGGTTTCTATACTTATTACCTGGTTAGCTTTCTATACTTGTGTTACATCCCAGCACCTCTCTCAGTATCCCACGATCCCTTTATCCCTCAGAAATCCGTCCAATCCCTGTTTGAATCCCTGTATCGTACTCTGCCTGATACAGGGATTCAAACAGGGATTGGACGGATTTCTGAGGGATAAAGGGATCGTGGGATACTGAGAGAGGTGCTGGGATGTAACACAAGTATAGAAAGCAAACCAGGTAATAAGTATAGAAACCCAATCAGGTCGTGCATGTGCAAGACCGGAGGGTTAGGACTTCGATGGGAAGATAGGACTTCAATGAGAAACCAAGGTGGCAAGGGAGCCCCTTCTGGTGATTCAGACAGGTCGTGACCTGTTTGGGCCGCCGCGGGAGCGGACTGCTGGGCAGGATGGACCTATAGTCTGACCCGGCCATTCCAACCATGGCCATTCCAACCATAACCAGTCTGAAAGATTTTCCATGAGCTCAGGGAGGATCCAATACATACCCTGAAGCATAATATAGGCTTGATGGTACCTAGAAAAATTGGGAAAATTTACCCCTCCCGCCGCAATTGGTTTTTGTAAAGATACTAAAGCAATTCTCAAAGCTTTCCCCAGCCAAATAAATTTAGTAAGAATACTATTTAATTTCTTGTAAAAAGGACCCCTGAAAAAACATGGCAACATACCCATTCGGTAACTGTTTGAACTCTCCCCTACCAAGACAGATGTAAGGGGTTCCATTGCTCACACATTTCTGTGACCTTTAGCAATAAAGTTTTTTCATTTACTTTCATTGTTTCTTCCAACATTTTATAAATCCAAACTCCTAAATATTGTATACCCTCTTCCTTCTAAAGAAAGGGGAATGAATCAAATAATCCTTTTGGACAATGTACATTAAGCGGAAGAACCTCTGATTTACTCCAATTTATTTTATACCCTGAAAATTTCCCAAATCTATCAATTAAATCTAGTTAAGTTGGAATGGTCGTTTCAGGATTCCTCAAATGAAGCAAAATATCATCTGCATACGCAGAGACTTTATATTCCTGACCTGCATAAGGAATACCCTGAATCTCCCTTGCCTACTCTATAGCCAATAACAAGGGTTCCAGAACAACATCAAACAGTAAAGGAGATATGTAGAAATAAAAAACCAAATGAATCAGTAGAGTATGATTAGATTAGCTTTCAAAGGTAATTCTTTTTCTTCTTAATATATTGATACCTTGTTAATAATTAAGATCTAAACACTTCAGTAAACTGATTAAATATTTGTGAATGCCATTCATGTGCTGATGAACTGGTAATGTATTCACACTGAAATACTTGAAAGATCGAGATGGATATTATTTACAAAGGATTAGATTTGCTGGTGTATTATCAAATTAATTTAATGCATGTGTTTTTAGTCCACAGAATAACAGAACCTACTGTCAACAATGTGCATTATTACACAATAAAGTAAAACACTTTAATAAATCTAGCCCAAAAATTAGTACAAAAAGGCATCTCTAAAAGTATTTATATAATGCTGTATAATACAGCATTTTCTCTATTCTCCCATCATATTCTTGTTCTTGTACAAGCTTCTCATATAATATTTTAGATCAGTTATTATAGAATGAACAAGATTATCCTAAGATCTCTAGAACAGAAGCTGTTGCGCCTATCACATGGTGCTTAGTAGCGCCAAATGCATAAGTGGGCATTTTAATGGGCAGAGCGTGTCTTGATTCTCCATAAACTTAGGCACCTGAAATGAAGGGGGGAGGGGGAGGAAGGGGGAAGTGAAGCAGGGCTGTGATCTGTGGTAGGAGTTGGAAGGGGAACTGGGGCTCCATGGATCTTATTTTCCCTATTATTTATTATCTTTAGAACTACACTGTGGACAGGAGTGATGAATCAAGGTACTGAAAATATGCCCTCCAGAGCATTTGCACCAATGCCCTTGTCTGAGAACTCTTGTATCAAGGATTCCTTTCTTATCTTGCACCTGCATTACAAGGTACAGTGGAACAGAACTCATTTTTGTGATTTGGTCATGTATTTCCTTAATTTCTTCTTCTGTTAACTCGGCTGAAATCAAATGGGAAGATATGCAATTTACTGCCAATGTGGTTTTCTTGAGGCAGCAGCTTTCTACAAAAAGTGCCATTCTGAATAAATTTGGCTGTTCTTTTAGAACATCCATTTTGCTTGTGGCCTTTTCAATTAATTTACAAAGAGAATCAATTTTTTTGTTCACACGACGTTGATCTAACAGAGATAGCTGTTCAGCTTTCCTTTTAATCTTCCCCATCTTAGAAAAGTAATTTATTTTTTCACTTATTAGTGTAATGGATCTGATTGTAGCACCGAGATTCATCAAGTTTTCCATTGCTTCAGTGATACAAGAAAAATAATTCAAATTGTTTTCATTTTCAGTGAGAAACTCCTCTAACTGATTTGTCCATATCTTCACAATTTCTTTCTTCACCACTTCAATGTCAGCCAGGGTCCTCTTAATCATTTCACCATATCGTAAATTATGTCGAATGGGAATTAAGCATTTAGGACAGCATTTGAGTTTGATAATGCCATCCCCATCATCCTGGTTCATCCACTTTGTGAATTCTGTCACTTCAAAGATATGTTTGCAATCTCTTAACTGAATAAACCGTGACTCAGGATCAGCTTCTTTGCCAAAAAATAACTCATTTACTTCTGGTGCATCACAATCCCTGCATTTTTGGGGGCAAGGGTCAGCACAGAGACCAATGCAAGGATGGCTACAGTGGAGCTTTTTAAGACAAGGCATATTACAGGGATCTCTGTTGCAAGGCTCATAGCAAAGATTTGTGCACTCAGAGTGCTTACACTTCCATCCACAAGGCTTTGTGCATGGAGAGCATGGATCACTACACTTACCAGAGCACACTCTGTGGAAACATTTGTTCTCACAGGAACATAGGCAATGAATGCAATCCTCGGAGCATGCTGCTTCACAGCGATGAGAGCAAATATTAATGATATTACACTGCTCTACACAAACCACATGCAATTGGCCTTTTGAGCACTTACTACAAGTTCCCCCACAAAAATGACCACATTCAAGCTTTGCTAAACACCTCTTAGAGCACTGAATTCTCTTTCCTTTGTTTTCTGCCTCCTGTTTTTCATAACACATTATTACTTTGCTATGACCACACTCCAGTTGTTCTGTTAACTTTTCAGGGCAATTGAAGGTGCACTTCTCACCACAAAAACGGATACATCTGTGGCCACAGGACAGTGTTCGAGGGCATGGCTCTCTGCACGAAAACTTTTGTGGTAGCACTGAACATGGGACATCTTGAATATGCTCACACTTTGGAATTACCTTCTTCACCAGTACTTGGCAGCTTCCACATTCCTTAAAGCACTGCTTCTCACACTTGTGTCCATCTTCACATAAAATCTTTACACATGGCTTTATACACATAATTTCTTTGTGCTCTGGGTCATATGGATGGCACGTTAATGGGCAAACATGCCCACAGGTCATCCGGTATTCACAGGGGTCCATGCACCCACCTTCAGGAACTTTAGAAAAGTCCTCTGCCTTGGACACATTACATGTGTGGTTGGGATGATTTTCACAACACAGCTTTAACTCCTTTCCTATGTGCCCATTTTGGGTCAGCACGTCCATAATTTTGCTCCACAGAAGAATTCCAGAGAGCATCTTCATGTTCCCTATACAAAATAATCCTTTTTTGGCCCTTGACAAAGCCACACAGATGCGATTTGGTATCTGAAGGAATCCCGCCCTCCCTTCTATGTTGCTTCTCACTAATGAGAGGAGGATAATATCATTCTCTTCCCCTTGGTATTTGTCAACCACACAGACTCTGACACCCTCAAAATCTGCCTTGGGCATCAGTTTTCTTAAGCAGTGCAGCTGTCCACTGTATGTGGTAAGGACTGTGATCTGTGACCTGTTATAGCCCTGGTTTATAAAATAACGGCAGAGGGATTTCACAAAGGCAGCTTCATGAACATTCTTGTGACTTTTGCCCTCTCTGATGTGTTCTTCCAGGTGCTCGTGCTGTACAAAGAACAAGTTGGTGGCAACTCCCTGTTAAAGAAGAACAAAGCTTGTGAGATATATAGGATCAAATTCATTGATATAGTCTGCATGCCTACTTTAGAAGCAGAAGGGGCAAAGGGTAAGGAAATCACACAGGCAGTGAGGAAAGGAGGATCAATTCAGTATTATCAGTCTACCATGCCACAAATTAACATGCTGTATCTATAACTTAATATTTGCTATCCCATGCCCACTGTGCTGGGTTCTACCATGTTGAGCGCCATACTGACACGTCAGACTAGTTTAGCCACATTTGTATATATTTATTTATTCAATTTTTTTTATACCGTTCTCCCAGGAGAGCTCAGAACAGTTTACATGAGTTTATTCATGTACTCAAGCATTTTTATACTGTTTTGCCACACTGTTTCCACTGTACATTTGTATATATAATACTAACGTGTTTTATTTTGCCATGTTATGTTTTATATCTATCTATACTGTATATATGACACAATGTCTGCCATGCTATGTTTGCTACACTTGTAATGCTATGTTTATCTTGCTATGCTATGCTTTTATATGTGACTGTCTGCCATGCTGGGCTGGCTGCCATCCTGTGTTTTGTCATTTCATTACATTACATTAGTGATTTCTATTCCGCCAATACCTTGCGGTTCAAGGCGGATTACATAAAAGTTTTCAGAGATTACATAAAAAGTTTACATAAAAATTTACAGGAATAGCATAATAGATGTCATAAGAATTACATAAGAATTACCAAAGAATTGTCGTTATCTTACAGTGATAAATGTTGGGTAATAAGAATTACCAAAGAGTTGTCGGGATTTTAAGGTGGTAAGAGATGGGTAGATAGAGGCATTTTACCATTAGTTGGGTAATTAGAAGTGGGGTTCAGGTAGGAACTGGTCGTGTTTAGATAGGAACTGGTCGTGTTAGATAGGTTTTATGTATTTTTTGAAGAGTAGGGTTTTAGTATCTTTCTTGAAGGTTTTGTAGTCTGTGGTCGATAACAGATTGGTGATTTGTCTGTCCAGTTTAGCTGCTTTGGTGGCAATTAGGTTGTCATATAGTTTTTTTCGTTTGACATTTTTGGATGGTGGGTGTGTGAAAAGTGAGTGGGTTCTCCTGTGCCTGGATGAGGAGTACTGAGTTAGTCGGTTGTTCCAGTAGGTTGGGCTTTCTCCGTTAATGGCTTTGAATAGTAGGCAGTAGAATTTGAAGTATACTCTTGCCTGTATAGGGAGCCAGTGAGAGTCCTGGTATGCTTCTGTGATGTGGTCATATTTTTTCAACGAGTAGATGAGAGTTAGGGCTGTATTTTGTATAGTTTGTAATTGTTTTATCATGGTCACTGTACATGGGAGGTAAAGTATGTTGCAGTAGTCTATTAGTCCAATAAGGGATAAGGGATTGCACCAACAGTTGGAATTGTTTCCTGTCGAAGAATTTTCGGATTTGTCTTAGATTTCTCATGGTCACAAATGATGCTTTTATTACTTTGTTGATCTGTGGTTGCATGGTACAGCCTCTGTCAATTATTACTCCCAGAAGTTTTAGTGTGGGTTGAATAGGGTATGAGATCGAGCTTATTACTAGATTTGTTAAGGGAGGAGTTTTATTGTTTTGTAGGAGGATGAAGTTTGTTTTGTCCGGGTTAAGTTTTAATTTGTGTTCAGTCATCCATGTTGCTACTGTTTCACAAGTTCTTTGTATAGTGCTTATCATGGCGGGTTCTGGGTGGTCGAAGGGGAGGAGAATAGTGATGTCATCTGCATAGCTGTATGAGGTTATGCCAGGTTTGTCTAGGTAGAAGCTGAGGGAGGCTATGTATATATTAAATAGTGTAGGTGACAGGAGTGATCCCTGGGGTACTCCGCAGGGGTTGAACCAGGGTTCTGATTTTTCTTGCTTCGTTTTAACCCTGCAGGTTCTGGATTGTAGGAAGCCTTTGAACCATGAAAGTACCTTGTCTGAGATTCTAATGGAGTCTAGAGTTTGTATGAGAATGCCGTGATCAACCAGGTCGAAGGCTGCAGAAAGGTCTAGTTGTATGAGCAGGATTTTCTTGCCTGTACACAGGTATTGTCTGGCAGTGTCCATTAGTGTTCCTAGTAGGATCTCTGTGCTATGGTTGGCTCTGAAGCCTGACTGTGTGGGGTAGAATAGATTGTGTTTGTCTAGGTATGAGGTTAAGGTTTTGGCTACGAGGCCTTCCATCAGCTTGACGTACAGTGGGATTGACGCAACGGTTCTGTAGTTGGATGGTTGGTCCGTTGCTCCTTTGGGGTCTTTTAATATCGGAGTTATGATGATTTTGCTGAGTTCTTGTGGGAAATGACCATCTAATAGTAAAGATTGTATCCACTGTAGAAGCAAGGAGCGGAATAATGTACTTGAGATTTTCAGAAGGTATGGGGGGCAATGATTGAGGTCACAGGCTGCATGACTGTATTTATTATATAGATTGTTGAAGTCTGACCATTGTATGGGTGAGAAATGAGACCAAGTTCTATTCGCTGCGACTGGATCTTTTTCTGTGGGGGGAAATGAGATCTCTATGTGTGAGGGGGTTCCGTTGAACGTGGCTCTGATGTTTGCGATCTTATTTTTGAAGTATGTGGCAAAGAGGGTGGCTGAAGGAGGGGTGGGGTCGCCGTTGGCTATGTAGGGTGTGGCGTCTGTGAGAGTTTTTAGTAGTTGGAATAGCTTTTTTGTGTCTTGAGGTCCTTCTCCTATTTGTTTTGAGTAGTATGCCTTTCTTTCTTCTTTCAATTCTTGTTTATATTTTCGGTTTGTTGCTATCCATGCTGTTTTTGTGGATTCTTGGCTGTTTTTTCTCCATTTTCTTTCTAGTTTTCTGCATTTTCTTTTGAGTTGGAGTAGTTCGTTGTCGAACCACTTGTCTGATTTTCTGTGGATTTTGGTTTTGAGCGTTTCTGGGGCTAGTTCGTCCAGGGTTGCAGTACTTAGGTGGTTCCATTGTGAGATGAAGTCTTTGGGTGTGTAGTGTTGTATTATGGTATCTGTTTTTGTCCAGAATGTGGTGGGGTCTATATGTTTGCGTGAGTTGTGAGTTGTTTGTTGAATAGTTGGAATGCATTTGTTGCTGGTCCAATTGATTTCAAAGGAGTATGTGTAGTGATCAGACCAAAGAAAACGGTTCCATTTACTGTTTGACATTTGGATCTCTGGTTGTGTGGGCTGTTGGGACATATAGGCTGCGATGTCAAGTTGGTGTCCTTTTTCATGTGTGGTTTGAGGATCTAAGATTAAGGCCTTGAGATATGCTAGTAAGGTTTCTACATTTTTGCAAGATTGGCTTTCGAGGTGAAGGTTGAGGTCTCCTAGAAGTAGGTTGTATGTTGTAGTTAGAGAGTTTGATAAGTAAATACTTCAAATATTGGTTTAGCTGTATTCCAGTTACTTGGGGTTATGTAGCATAGAATGCAAGTTAGTGTTCCTTTAAGTGATGTGCTTGAAAGTTGGCATGCTAGTAAGTCCATGTATTGGTTGTCTTGTATTTTTAGGTTTATTGTTTTTCTGGCTATAATGGCAATTCCTCCTCCTCTTTTATTTTCTCTGCAGACTAACATTATTTTGTGGCTCTTTGGGCAAACTTCAGTTATTCTAGGGTCTGAGTCAGAGGTGAGCCATGTTTCTGTGCGGTAAAGGCAGTCTAGGTTATCTTCTTCTATCCAGTTTTTTATGCGTTCTGTTTTAGGGCCTATGGCTCTGATGTTCACATATTCACATTTGAGAGTGGTATATTCTATAGGTATGTTGTGAGTTGTTTTTGGGTATATGAGTGAACTCTTGTGGGGTTGTTTTTTGGTTTTCTACTCGTTGATTTTGGGGTGGGTTGGTATGCGTAAGGCTGTTGGTTTGAGTTTCTGTCAATTGTGAGATGCCTGATTGGTTGGGTAGTTCCCTTGGAATTTGCTATGATTGGTATTGGATATATATTGTTTGCAGTTGCTTTCCAGTCAGTTAGGAGCAGGAATATCAGTAGGATTGCTTGCGGAAAATATGGTGATGTGGACCTCATGGTGGTGTTAAGTGTGGTGTGTATTTAATATGTTGTGTATGGTGTGAGTTTGAGAAGTTAATCAATTCTACAACTTTAATCAATTCCAATATATTGAGTTTCTATTCTAATATTAATTTGTCATCTACTGGTAATTGTTCGCATTAGTCAGATTTTTAGATTCAGCTAACAGGCTTAAAACGGTCATCTTATGGTAATTGTACGCAATAGTCAGACTTTTGTGTTCAGCTAACCTTAGCATTAAACTTCTAAATTCAACAGATCTGTCACCAAATGGTAATAGTTCGCATTAGTCAGACTTTTACATACAACTAACATTAGCATTAAACTTTTAAATTCAACAATGCTCATTATGCTGTGCCAATCTGTGCCATGTTTGTGTATGCTGTATGTATGTAAACTTGTAACCCGTTGCAATCATCCTGAATAATGTCCCAAATCCATTGATCGTACATGATCATGCTCTCCCCCTCCTCAAGAAAGCCTAAATAGCTGGCAGAGGGAGACAAGACCCCTTCAGAATGGAGTATGGAGAGGATGAAAGTTGCAAGTTCTGTATGGAGTAAAGTAACTCTCCTGAGAAAAATCCAGTTTCGTGGTGTAAGAAAGAATACGAGGAGGAGTGGAATATGGCCAGCCCAGACTATAGATTTTGGAATTCTGAAAACAACCGTGACAGGGAGGACTAAAAAGAACTCCTAGAATTAACCTGCAGTAACCTCAGTTAGCCAGAAATCCTAGAATCCACTACTAACTTCACCCAAGCTTCTCCAAAAACCAACTGCCCTTAAAGGGAAGATACACTAGGCGCAATCCAGAAGCTGCATTCTACATCCCATGACAAATGATTTGCACCTTGATGCCTATAAGACCATCCCGAAAGAGAACTTCAGGGATGATTCCAACTAATATTATAGCCTTTGTCCCCCTGAGACCTGCCTGGGGATGGCTCAGAGCTGAAAAGAGAGAAAGCATAGTCAAGTGAACCATGACCAATTTGTGAATTGGTACTTAATACTGCCTTTTTCATTGGTTTGGTATTCAAAGTGATGGTCTTGGAGGATTAAGTGAGTGGTCCAGGATCACCAGTAGCTGCACAGCCCTCCCAGCCAAGTTGGGAGCTGTCTAACACTCGCCCTGAGAAGATGGCGGTCTCAGAATCCTGTGCGACAGCCTATGTATCAGAGGATGTGCCACACTAGAAAGAAAAATAGTCATGCCTTGACAAATAAGTGAAATACCACCAGGCTACTATACTTCGCCACTATAGTCTCCCCGAACTCAACAACAATCATTACTACGACTAGGAATCACTTCCACAGTGGTACTAGACAGACAGAGAACCGCACAGAGGCACATAGAAGAAGAAAATCTCCAACTTGCATAGGCTTACTGAGGAACTCCAACAGAGACATGGAGAAACCCATACAAAGTACAGGGTAATCACCTGCTGCTGCCAACACTGTGATGAGATCTGTCTTCAGCCAAAACTGAGCAGATAAGCACAGAGTTGAAACTCCATGCAAAAAGGCTTCAGGCTAATCAGGATGGGCCCCAAGCCAGCAGGACTCAAAGCATATGAAAGAACCAAGTCGGGAGACAACGGTGACTGAACCTGATTGCTGCGTCATTACAAAAGACTGCATGAAAATTGCCGACGCATCTGCAACTCATAAAATATATGCCACAGCAAATGCCGACAAAGAACAGGCTCAGGGAGGAACAGCAAGCATGCTACTGAGCTCCTGATAGTACAAGGAAATACTCGCGCACCTCCTGCACGTGGTAAAGGCCCAGTTCCTCCTGAACCCTGGTAATTGTAGGCGTGGAGCTCACCTCCAAATGCAATAACACCCACTTACTGCCGCAAGAGAAGAGTAGCTGGACCGCGCTTCAACTTCACGGCAAAAAAGCAGCGTTGCCTCGGGCGGCATGAAATTTCTCCCCCACAGCATCTGTTCAGTCAACCACACACAGGCCCAATGGGGTTCGTCACTTCCTACAATGCGAACACCTTTCCACTGCCTCTGCTGCCATGCCGACAATGTGAACGCGCACACAAACCACTTACAAAAATAAGTAACTCGTGTCAGAGACCCAAACCGGCAGACACAATAAAGTGAAAACTCAAATTCTTCTCCCCCACACTGACAGACACAAACTGGCAGAAAACAAAGTCAAAACTAAAATTACTGTCACCCGAACTGACAGGAAAGTTAACTAAACTAGCAGAACTAAACCAGCAAAAATAATAAAAAAAGCAAAATTAAAATTTCTCTCATCCAAACTGGCAGGAAAGATGTGAAGACTGGTAGTTGTAGACTGCAGACCAGTGGTTCCCAAACCTGTCCTGGGGGACCCCCAGCCAGTCAGGTTTTCAAGATATCCCTAATGAATATGCATGAGAGAAATTTGCATACCTGTCACTTCCATTATATGCAAATCTCTCTCATGCATATTCATTAGGGATATCTTGAAAACCTGACTGGCTGGGGGTCCCCCAGGACAGGTTTGGGAACCACTGCTGTAGACTGTCAGATAAGCACAGACCAGCTACAGCAACTTTGTTCTCTCTCTTTTTTTTTAATGGGAAAGAAGAAAAATTGAGAGAATCACCAATACCCCTCAATCCAAATGGAGGGGAGGGTGGAGCAGTGACCTGGGGGGGCCCAGGTG
This sequence comes from Geotrypetes seraphini, assembly GCF_902459505.1. NCBI lineage: Eukaryota > Metazoa > Chordata > Amphibia > Gymnophiona > Dermophiidae > Geotrypetes > Geotrypetes seraphini. The sequence goes on along the minus strand of NC_047085.1, from coordinate 274,267,127 downwards.
TAATTTCCAAAGCTGGCACTATTCAGCCGGTCACCCCTGTCTCATTGAAGAGCACTCTCAACAGGAGAAAATTAATTGTCCAGTCACAGCCAGAATCCAGGAGCTAGTTGAATAGTGACCATCACCTGCTGGGAGACAGAGCATACTGAAGATACAGGAGGACTGCCAGCCAATAGGACCACCTGTTAATCAGTTTCTCTGTCTCCACCTGCTGGTAGATGTGTACTATCCCATTGGTCTCTGGATTAATCTGCTGCAGTTATTTCCAACTTGAAGCACATCTTAAATCTCTCTCTCTTACCTACATGCTGCCCTAACACGCTACAGAGCTTATAAAATACAACTATGATGTTTGGTTAATAAAAGATACCATAAATCATGACAGCACAATGTCTCTTGTTGCTGGGGCAAAGCTCTGCCTTCCCAGCTCCACCTCAAGCCCCATACCAAACATCTCCATATCTCATCACTGATTTTAAATGTCATGATTCCAGAATGGAAGAAAAAAAATGACATTTAAAATCAGTGATGAGATATGGAGATGTTTGGTATGGGCCTTGAAGTGGAGCTGGGAAGGCAGAGCTTTGCCCCAGCAACAAGAGACATTGTGCTGTCATGATTTATGGTATCTTTTATTAACCAAACATCATAGTTGTATTCCATAAGCTCTGTAGCTTCCTTCTCCCTCTCTCTCCCCCTCTATAACTAGAATCTCCCATTTTTTCCTCCTTATTACCAAGCCTGCTGCTTCCATCACCCTCCCCATTCCGGAGGTGAAGAGCACAGTGGATTCAGTGCTAATGCAGGGTCTAGAAGAATAGGCCTATTCTCAGGTGCCATCACAACCCACTCCCTCCAATGCAGGGTTTTCTCTCAGGTGGTTGGTGCGGAATGTGATAGTGTCTGAGCAAGAGCCTGTACTTAATCCTCCACTACCCCAGGTATAAATTAAGTACCTGTATATATCTAAACTGCTTTGAATATGTAACCACAAAAAAGCGGTATGTCCCATTCCCCTCCCCCTTCTTCTAGAAAACACACTCACACTGAATCCACTTTTACTCTTTGCCTCCAGAATAGGGGAGGGATGCAGCAGTGGCAGAAAGAAGAGAAGGGGAGGTAAGATATACTACTCCAGTCCCCTCACTGCGACACTAGGTAGATGCCCAGTCTGCAATGCTTATGGGCTGGGCTAGGCTTGGCTAATAATTTCAGTGGGGTCTTGGGCGCTTGTGCACCAGCCTATTCCAACAACTATGTCATAAATTACTTTAGCATGGTTTAAAATTTAAAAACCCAAAGGAAATTAAAAATAACAAAACACACCTTAATTCTCTCATACTGATAAACCGATGCATGGTTTTCCAGCTTATCATAGATGTGTGGTGTCAGCAACTTGGCAATTTCAGATCTCATACGGTGCTAAAAAAGAAAGAAAGAAGACCAAATCATGTATAAACTATATATGTCCTGAATTATACAGCTGAATAATTTAATAGCTTCATTTTTGTTTTAGTCTAATAACAAAAATGCATGAAAACAGACACACAAAGGTCCACAAAATTAGAAAGAGAGCTCCTGAGAGGAGCTTGAAAGGTAAGAGGGATCAAAATCTTCCCTTTCCAGTACCAAATGGTCTCACTATAACAAGGCTAGAAAAGTAGTGGGGAAAAGACTGAGTCCCAAAGAGGAGGAGACAATGACTGGGAAAAACTGGAAGGCCTTAGAAGCATGGTTGGTGTATGGAGGTAAACACTGTAGAGGAGCAGGTGGTTACAAATTGGGGGTCTGCAGACCTAACTGAGGGAATGGACTGTGTAGTCAGTACTCTAGCAGAACTAGGCTTTATTTTCTTATATTACACTCATGTTATTACATGGATATGAGGATTGATCTACCTGTGGGAAAATATGGAATGTGATGAGAATGCCTAGTCTTGCCAGAAAAAAAAAACTATTCTCTTAACAGAGCTGCCATGGTACTAAAAGAACTCAAATATGAAATTGGTGACCTGCTGTTTGTGATCTATAACCTGTCGCTAAAATCGTCTGTAGTACTTGATGATTGGAGGGGGGGCAATGTTATGCCGATTTTTAAAAAGGGTTCCAGGGAAGATCAGTAAGCCTGACTTAGGAAAGCCTGACTTATTTGCCAGGCAAAATGGTGGAAACAATTATAAAAAAAATAAAATTGTGGAACACATAGACCAGTGTTTCTCAACTCAGTCCTGGAGTACTCCCTTGCCAGTCAGGTTTTCAGGATAACCACAATGAAAACACAAACTTGATTTGCATACACTGCCTCCATTATATGCAAATTTCTTTCTTGCATATTCATTGTGGATATCCTGAAAACATGACTGGCAAGGGGGTACTCCAGGACAGAGTTGAGAAACACTGATGTAGACAAATTGAGTCAGCATGGGTTCTTTGAAGGTGTAAATAAACATATGGATGAAGGTGAGCCGGTTGATAGTGTATCTTGATTTTAAGATACAAAGTTGTAGATTAGGAATTGACTATTGGATAGAAAACAGAGGGTTGGGTTAAACGGTCATTTTTCTCAATGGAGAAGAGTAAACATTGGAGTGCAGCAGGCATCTGTACTGGGACGAATGCTATTTAACTTATTTATAAATGATCTGGAAATTGGGAGTGAGGTGATTAAATTTGCAGATGAAACTAAACTGTTCAAAGATGTTAAAACACATGCAGATTGTAAAAACTTGCAGGAAATTGGAAGACTGGGTGTTCAAGTGGCAGATGAAATTTAATTTGAACAAACGCAAAGTGATGCATTTTGGGAAGAATAACCCAAATCACAGTTACCAGATGCTAGGGTCCACCTTGGGGGTTAGTGCCTAAGAGAAAGATCTGGGTATCATTGTAGTCATTACAATGATACCTTCCACCCAATGTGCGGCGACAGCCAAACAAGCAAAAAAGATCATAGGAATTATTAAAAAAGGTATGGTTAACAAGACTAAGAATGTTATAATACCTTTGTATCACTCCATGGTGCATCCTCACCTGGAGTATTGCGTTCAATTCTGGTCTCCTTATCTCAAGAAAGATATAGTGGTGGTAGAAAAAGTTCAAAGAAGAGCAACCAAGATGATAAAGGGGATGGAACTCCTCTCGTATGAGAAAAGACTAAAAAGATTAGGGCTCTTCAGCTAAGAGATGGCTGAGGGGAGATATGTTTGAAGTCTACAAAATCATGAGTGGTGTAGAATAGAGAATGACACGGGGAAAAAATCTGTCCCCGTCACCGCCCCGTCCCCGGCCCACCATCCTCTGCACCGCCCCATCACCGCCGTTCCCTTCACCGCCCCGTCACCATCACCACCATCCCTTACACCGCCCCGTCACCACCACTGCCATCCCATTCACCGCCCCGTCACCGTCCCCGCTGCATCCTTATAAGCCTTAGTACTGTAATATTTAGCTTATTCCTTTCTTATAAATCAAAGTTCCTGCTGCTGAACTAGAGAAAGAGATGTTCAGCTGGCAGGGCTTTGTTTATAAATTTTTATCAACACAACTAATATACTACTTTATCCTAAAGCAAAAAATAAATAAATAAATATAATTTTTTTTTCTACCTTTGTTGTCTGGTTTCTGCTTTCCACATCTTCTCATTCAATTCCTTCCATCCACTGTGTGTCTTCTCTCTGCGTCTTCCATTTGCTGTTACTGTGCCTCTCCCTTCACCCCCACCCCCCAATTGGTCTAGCACCCATCTTCTTCCCTCCGCTCCCCCATAGTCTGGCATCTGTCTTCTTCCCACTCTGTCTTCCACATTTCCCTTCAGGGTCTGTTCCTCTCCACCCTCCTTCAATGTCTGTCCTATTCCTTTCCACCACCACCCTTCCCTCCCTCCTTTACCATCTGTTCCTTTCTACCATCCTTCAGCTCCTCTCGCGTGGCCTATCTACCTTCCTCCCTCTTATTTTCATGGCACGTTACAATGTAATTTGTGCAAGCCACTGGAGCCTGCGAGCTCGATCCCTGTCCCTTCCCCACAAGCCATCTCGCTTCTGTGCTCCTATTTTCCCCATTTTTAATATCTCCCCTATGTATCTGCCATTGCCCCCCCCCCCCCCGTGTCCATATACCATCCCCATGGCATGTCCCCTTTATGTCTCTGTCCCTATGCCCCATGCACATAATTTCCCCTCTTTCTGTTACCTTCCTGTGTCCAGATTCCCCTATCTTCCTCTTCCATACCAGTGTATCTCTTCTTTCAACCCCATCTAGCTTTTTTCCCTCTTTCTTCCCCCCCCCCCTCCCGCTTCTAGCATCTGGCTCACCTGCCTGTCCTTCCCTTTCTTTCCTGCTGTGGGTTTTTTTTTTCTGTCTTCATCCCCTTGGCCCAGAATCCTTTTCCCTTTCACTCCCTCCTTCCAGTTTGAGCCGGGAACACGGGCGATCGCACGGTCCCCGCAGCCCCCACCCGCCTGCCCAATCGATCCTAGTGTTTAGCCAGCTCTCTCCCTTCTCCTCACCTTAGTTTGCAGGCTTTCTTTTTCGGCGACCTGCACGCGCGGCTGCTCAGTGTTCAATCTTCTGCTCTGCTGCAACTTCCTGTTTCCGGTTGCGTCAGAGCAGAAGATCGAAACTGAGCAGCAGCGGGTGTGCAGCTCTTTGATAGCATGCGGGTCGCCAAAAAAGAAAACCTACAAACTAAGGTGAGGAGAAGGGAGAGAGCTGGCTAATCACTAGGATCGATTGGGCAGATGGGTGTGGGCTGCGGGGACCGCTCGATTCTTCATGCCTCACTGCGGGGACAAGACCATTCACCGCTCCACGGGGCGGTGAATGGCCTTGTCCCCTTCCCCGCAGCGACTGCTAGTTTTCGTTCCCCGTTTCGGCGGGTTACCCGCAGCTAAACGCGGTGGCAGCGGGTAAACCGCCACCGTGTCATTCTCTAGTGTAGAACAGGTACAATTGGATCGTTTTCACTCTGTCAAAAACTGCAAGGACTAGAAGACACTCAATGAAGTCACAGGGAAATAATTTTAAAACTAATTGGAGGAAATATATTTTCACTCAGATAATAGTTAAGCTCTGGAACGTAAAAGCGGATAGCGTAGCTGGTTTTAAGAATGGTTTGGACAAGTCCCTGGAGGAAAAGTCCGTAGTCTGTTATTGAGAAAGACAGGGGAAGCCACTGCTTGCCCTGGATCGGTAGCATGGTATATTGCTACACCTTGGGTTTTGGCCAGGTACTAGTGACCTGGATTGGCCACCCTGAGAACAGGCTGCTGTGCTTAATGGACCATTGGTCTGACCCAGTAAGGCTATTCTTATAATATTTTATATTTTCATTATTAGGATGACCATACAGCAAGAGGTGTTGGGCTGATCCAGTCTTGGTGTTACCCTGTTGCATGCATGGAGACAGAGAATTCAGAACTAAGAGAAAAGGATTGCATCTGTGTTTGCAATGTGATAAAACCAAAATTGCATTAGCCTGTTGCTTTTGACATGGAAATACACAAACCCCTTACTTATTATGCTTCTTTATGTGAAGGTTAATATAGTTGAATGGTACTAATACTGATTTCCTCTTACCACTTGTTCACTGTATAGTAAATATTTACTATACACTCTTAACATTGCATACTATGACTGAGAAGGGTAGTAAGAAAACGCTTGTGCCAAGTGCTAGGCAAAGGAAAATACAATACCAAGTTGAAAGAATACTACCGATACCTCAGCCCAAAACTAGCTAGGGAAGTAGTGAGCAGCTTAATACCCATTTGTTTTCACCAAGGACTGGGTTAAGGAATGAGGAACAATAATCAGGTGGAACCAACAGAGCTGTAGATACTGTTCCTAGGGGGAATATTTATGAGGTGACTCACAACATTCATGGGGGATCCAGTTGGAGGCAACACCAAGAACATTCTAGTCACCACTTTAGCCAGGAACAGGCCACACCTGCAGATCATTATCTTGAGGCTTATAAGGGCCCAGCAGCAGTGCCCAAAGGGGAGGCAGCCACTGAATCAACCCAAGCTGGAGGGGAAACCTTGTAATGAAGCCAGACCAGTTCCTAGCACCAGAAGTAACTTCTTACCTCAGCCAAGCATACAGGTCAAGGTCCACTCATAATGATTTTGAAATGCTAGATGAAACTTCTGAGAACAGGGAGTGTTTGGACTCAGAAGAGGCCATGGACTTTTTTGAGGGGGATTTTGAAAGTGACCTATATCAAGTTTCAAGTTTTATTTAAAATTTGATGTACACGCATTGTCAATCTCAAAGTGTATTACAAATCTAAAATCATGGGACAAAATTTGGACAAATTTATAAGTAACAGGACTGGTACGAAAGGAGGAGGGGAGGAACTACAAATTGTATAGTAAAGAAAGAACAAATAAGGATAAACACAACGGGACAGGTTTGAGAGCTTCTGAAAAGAGGTTTGATCATTGAGGGTAGAAATAATATGAGCAAAAAAATGCTCATATTCAATGAAGTTAAGTCATATTCAATGAAGTTAAGTTTCAAAGGCATCCCTATATAAAGAACTTTTTAGGGAGCCTTTGAATTTATCCAATGCTATTTCATTACGTAGATACCCTGTCACAGAAAAAATTGCTGACCGTCTTCTGCCAATAATTTTCAGAGAAGGGACGGTGAGCAGATGATGTTCTATCAATCTTAGTGTTCTCGATGAAGCGTAAGGTATGAGAAGGCGGTCAAGAAATAGAGAATTTGTAAGTCGAATTTTGAAAATCTGTAGAGCTACTTTATAGGTAATTCTGTAAGATATTGGAAGCCAATGAGTGTTTTTCAGAAGGGGGATAAACTTAACGTGACCATACATCCCGTTTTGAACAGGACCATCCTGTTTTTAGGTAGCCCATCCCACTGTCCCCAAGCATAGCTTCGGGATGTCGAAATGTCCCGTTTTTGAGCAACCCCCTGTAGTGTTTTCCCTAGTGCAGGGGTGCCCAAAACATCGAAGGCAACGCGAGTCGATCAACCAGGAACAACGCTGATGTAGGAACAGATCAAGTGCGTGCAGTGACTGCACAAGCCTCCCCCCCCACGTCAATTCTGACATCGGAGAGGAAGTTCCGGGCCAGTCAATCGCTGCCTGGCTGGCCTGGAACTTCCTCTCCGACATCAGAATTGACATCGGGGGAGGGGGATAGAAAGCTTGTGCAGTCACTGCACACACCTGATCTGTTCCTGTGTTGGCGGCAGTGTCTTGGAGAAATCAGCAGGGGTGGCTTGCGAGGGGGGGCAGGGAGAGAGAAAGAAAGAGGGGAAAAAAGACAAAGAAAAGATGCACAGTCAGAAGGAAGTGCAACCAGGACTCACCAGACAACAAAGATAGGAAAAATGATTTTATTTTCAATTTAGTGATCAAAATGTGTCAATTTTGAGAATTTATATTTGCTGTCTATATAGTTTGCACTATATTTGTCTATTTTTCTATAGTTGTTACTGAGGTGACTGCATATTTTAAAGTCATCTGTCTTGACCGCTTTGAAACCCCCCCCCCCCCAAATATATATGGTAATTAACATTTTCTCTGCAAACAGTGTGCTTTGTGTTTTTTTAATTTTATGGTTACCATTACGAATTAATAAGATATTGTGTGTACATGAAAAATGAATGGAAGAAATTGGGGGCGTGACTGAAAATTAGTAGATGTCCCATTTTGAGGAAAAAACATAAATGGTCACGTTAGGTAAACTGAAGGTTATGCTGAAGCATTTTCTTTTTGTGACCAAGTAGGCAAGCCTAGAGGCTAGAACTGTTAGATTATCTTCACCAGCGAACTTACTTTCAACCAAACATGTTAAAACTGAAGCTTTATTTTGCTAAGCTACAATGGAATAGCACTATACGAGATTAAGAACACTCTGTTAGCACTTCTTTTGTGCTAACCCATATTTTTAACTTTTATATAGTATTTTTAAAACATTTCAGAATCCATGAGGCAACCTTTTGGCAAAATGGCCAAAATTTTTGCTTAGAGTGTCGGAGAGGAGCAGTGGATTCTTCATGAATTAGAACAAGTGGAAATTATTTTTTGAGGCTGCAGAGCATTTTGGTTGAATGTCTTTGCAGACACATGGCTGGCCATAAGACAATATGTTGAATCTTCAGTTTAGGTTCCTGAATGGAAATTTTCTTGTTACAGATTATAGAATACTGCCGGTAAATTAATTGTAAATTAGGGAGTAATTGGGCTAACAGCCAATTATTGGCAATAACCAGTTAATTGGCACTAATTTGTAGTTATGCACATAACTGTTCAGTCGCTATTCTGGAAACTTGGGAGCAAATTCTATAAATGGCGTCCCGATTGTAGGAAGTGGTAGGTGTCCTATCGCTGTCTAAGCGGCCAATCAGGACAAATGTTTTTTAAAAAAACATACCCCGTGGAGGATTGCCTACATTTTAGACATTTTTGCAAGCCTAGGGAGACACGTAGGGCCACCTAAGCTCACCTAAGGCTAAGCATGAGTATGGTTTCGCCCGGAAGTGGCCTTAGGTGAGCTTAGGCAGCCCCAGGCGTCTCCCTAGGGCCGTGATAGGCACCTGAAATGTAGGCCAACAAAATGCTGGTCTATATTTCAAATAGATGTGGCCACTGAGGAGATTGCAGTGCTGATTGCAGCGTGCAAATCTCCCTGCCACAATCAGTTTAGGAACTGCGGCAGGGAACCCGTCTCACTCGTGAAGAAGACCAGCATGAGGGATGCCCAGTCCCTCCTGCCAGAACCCCCGAAGCCGCATATCCCATCCCCCACCCCTAAATGTGCGCGGCAGGAGGATTGCCCAATTCCTCTTGCCATTCCTCCCTCCCCCCCCCGAGACATCCCCTGGCAGGAGAGATGCCCAGTCTCTCCTGCTGGACCATCCCCCCTGCAGGCATGCCCCTATTCAGACACCCCCCTCCCCAAGTCCACCCAGACCCCACCAGTACCTTTTTTTCATTGGCCAGCTGGAGAGATACTTACTCCCTCTGGCTGGCAGGCCCACCTCCACCTTCCCCTTCTGGAGGGGTCTAAGGCCCTGATTGGCCCAGTCCCATAGGAGAGGCACCTGGGCCAACCAGAATCAGAATCTTAGGCCTCTCTCCCTGTGCATTCTGGGATGCACTGGGAGTGGCCTAATATTCTGATTGGTCATATCCCTTAAGCCACACCCCCATGGGGAATGTCTTGGGGTGGTTTCCCTTCTGCAGCCATTAAACTGATCATGGCAGAGAGATTCCCTTGCTGCGATCAGATCAGTGGCAATACAACTCTCTAACTGGCGCTTGGTTAGAGAATCATGGTGGTTAGGCAGGCTTAGACATCTGTCCGTGAGGACAGACACATTCTATATAGGACACCCGTGTGTGATTCTCAAAAGCCACATAGGTGGCTTCTGAGACTGGAAGTCCTGTACAGAATCCGGTCCTTGGTGCACAAATGCTATACACTTCTCCCTCCGTATTCACGGTTTCAGCTTATTCATGGTTTTTAGCTTGCTGGCTCCTCCCCCCAAATTACATCAGCTTGCATAGAGGAATCGCTTACAAGCGTTTACAGAGACAATTGCTGATTCCCAGCACTTTGTTCACCATGTTTTGCCTCTCCTTCAGAAACAGGCCAGGTCTCCCACCATGTTATTTGCAGTTTCACCATATTCATGATGGTTTTTAAAAGAAAACAGTAAATAATATAAAAAAGTTATTCGCGGTTTTTCAGTATTTGCAGTTCTGTTAATCCCCTATCACAGTGAATACGGAGGGAGAAGTGTAGTATGTAACTGAAAGCGTGCATTCACATGGGTAGATCAGTGGCATGCCTAGCTCTTATATGCTAAGATTCTAGAATTCTAAAGGTTATATTGCCAACTGTATTATTTAGGTGCAATTTACATCAGCCATTTAATATGGTGTTAAACAGCCATGCTTAAATGTTGGCACATAACTGCCAAAATGAACTGGTATAGTATAATGGCAATTACATGTATTATTGTCAATACAGAATTCTTCCTTTGCATGTAGTATTTAGGCACCTAAATTTAGGCAACCTTTTTTAGCATTACTCCCAATGTGCACAGGACAGTGTCCATTGACTGAAATAAAATGTATGGACAGACCTATTTGTACTAATGCAGGAGCCGATCTAAGGCTTTCTTTTTTTTAATTAAATCATTAAATTTTCAAATTTTACAAAAAGTGCATCATAACATACATGTCATATCCATAACAATTAAGCACTTATAAACATTCAGAATCAGTTTATCAATACCCAGAAATAGCCCCCTCCCTTTCCAACCATCAGAGAAAAGAACAAGGAATCATATAAAGATATACCCACCCTCCCAACCCTGGATGTGCAAAAATAAAACTACAACAATTCTAGAAAAGATGCCAATGGACCCCACACTAATTTGAATATTTTTGTGTTCCCTGACAAATCAGCATTCATTTTTTCATATTTATACACTAAACATAAGATTTGCCCACCAGAAAGTGAAATTAAGACGGTCCCAATTTTTCCAGTTATGCATGATCAACTGCATAGCTGTACCCGTCATAATTAAGAAGAGTTGGCCTTTATATCTATCCAGTGGGGGCTTAACATGCAGCACAGTTCTGCAAATCACTAACTCATATGTCAGAGGTATCTCAGACTCCAAAATATTATTAATATGTCCCCACATTGACTTCCAAAAACTCAGTATCGTAGGACAATAAAACAGTAAATGATCCAGTGTTCCTATATCTAGATGACAGTGCCAGCATCTATTAGACTTAGAACTATCAACTTATTCAACCTAACCAGGGTCCAAAAAGAACGGTGCAACAAAAAAAAACATGTTTGCCTCATTGATGCTGACGCTGTACATCTCATCCTCCAAGACCAAACACGTGGCCATCAAGATGCAGAAATATACTGCTTAATCTCAATGCTCCAAATGTCTCTAAGAGCGTTTTTGGGTTTCTTATTCAGAAGTTCAGATATTAATTTATACTACCTGGTGGCCTGATGCCCTAGCAAATCTGTCTGGAAACAGAGGAACTGCAAGCTGTAGTGATTTTTAAAATTTCACCAATCAGGGAACCCTTTCTGAATGGCGTGCTTCAGCTGCAACCATTTATAAAATTGAGATTTTGAAATACCAAGATTGTTGCAACCTTGAAAAGTCAAGCAATTTTCCATTTAATATAACATCATCTAATGTTCGTATACCTGCCTGCATCCACTCCTTCCAGGCAATTTTAGACCCGCCAATTTGAATCTTGGAATTCAGCCATAAGGACTGACACATGGATTGCTCTATAGGAATTTCAGTTAACTTATTAATACATCTCAAGGTCTTCCAAGTATCTAAAATAATATTATTGTCCTTAGCATAACTAGGTAACCTAATATCCAATACATGAGCCAGTCGCATTGGGGACATAATTTTCCATTCCAAATATAGCCAATCTGAAAGATGTTCCATGAGCTCGGGCAGAATATAGGCCGATCTAAGGCTTAATCACAGCAGTAGCATCAGTTTGCAAACATGCAGGAGAATCTCCATGCATGTGTCTCTACAAGGCTCCTTCTTCTATCTTCCTAGCCTCCATAACAACCCACATGCCTTTACAAACTGATACTGCTGTAATTGAGTCAGACCAGCCCCTACTTTAAAATGAACAGGTGTATGAAGTAGGAAAATTTAGGGGGAGAGGATTTTATTGGATGGCCATGGAGGCAAGGCACTAGGGGCTAGAGCAGTGTCATTCAATCTCCCTTGAAACTAAACCTAAACCTAGTGTCCCTGGCTCAAGACACCCAGAAGTGCGTGATGTCGCTTTGATGACATCATGTGCATGTGTGACATCATCGTGTTGATGTGTCCGCGCATGTGCAAAGGCCCTTCAAACAGGCCCTGCGCCAGCAGTAGGAGGTACCTGCAAGGAAAAGGGCAGGAGAGGCGCTGATGCCAGCTGATTGCCTACAGAAGGTGCCTCTCTTCGTGAAAGGCATGGCCTGTAGGCAGTCAGCCAGCACCGGTGCCTCTCCTCCTCCCCAGTGTACCACAGTACCCTTGAAATCTCAGGAGGCACACAGTTTGCGATACACTAGGCTAAAGGGTCAGAGCAGATGGCTATTTTTCTTTGTTTAGAAAAGTTGGCATCCCTAATTCAGTGTTTATCAAAACCACAATGACTCACCTGATAATCTAGACGAACATAATGGACATTCATTCTGACCAGTCTTTCAAACATAGAAACTTCCAAGTTGAAATTTTTAGCCAATTCATATACAGTAGCACTGGGTCGGAGCTATAATAATAAAATGAAAAATGTTTATCATTCTATTGTGCTGAAAATAACACTTTTACATAATCCTCTTCATTCTATTACACATCACCTACATTTTAAGTGCTATTTTATAATTATGCCCTTGTGATGGGGTATATATCCCATCAAGAAAACCTGAGAAACCCAGAGGAGGGGAATGGTTATTCACAGAATTTGATCCCCAGAAGAGAAACAGAACAAAGGTTAGGAGAGAAGCAGGAACCGCAGAATTAAAGTCTCAGCGGAGGGAGATGGGTTGGGCAGATTCTGGACCAATCAGAGAAGTAGGAAAGTTAAGAGCTTCACTAGGGAGAGAACAGTCCTGGTCAATCAGAGGGGGTGGAAGCAGGAAGAGGAGGAGTCAACAACACTATAAAAAGAGAGGAGACAGAAGCAGATCTCAGTCTCTACTAAGGGACCGAAGAGTATGGAGCTCCTGGCCAGAAGGTCTGCAAGTCTGAGAAGGTACAGAACTGTCCAAGGTAGGGAGAACGAGAGGGCACTCAATTGAAAGGGGATAGATTCTTTACGAACGTAAGGAAGCTCTTCTTCACTCAGAGAGTGGTAGAAAACTGGAACGCTCTTCTGGAGTCTGTCGTAGGGAAAAACACCCTCCAGGGATTCAAGTCAAAGTTAGACAAGTTCCTGCTGAACCAGAACGTATGCAGGTAGAGCTAGTCTCAGTTAGGGTATTGATCTTTGACCAGAGGGCCGCCACGTGAGCAGACTGCTGGGCACAATGGACCACTGGTCTGACTCAGCAGCGGCAATTCTTAGCACACCTTAGTTAATGAAGCCCATGTTGAGGTGGGTCATACGTTTAATTTGAGGCTTGCTTTTTTCTGCTCCCTTGACCTTGCAATTCAATCTGAACCAGCCTCTACAGAGCTAGAATACCTACTTTATAATAGGCTTTAGCCTCATAGTGTCAGCTCCAAGAAAGCTAAATAGTCATAATTTCCTTTCCTGCATTGAAAAGGCAAGATTACCTGCTGGTGATCTCCAATCAAAATGAGGTGCTCACACTTTGAGCTCAGCGTGGTTACAATGTGAGCTTCTAGCACTTCAGCTGCCTCTTCAACAATGATAATCTTGGGCCCAATCTCCTGAAGTACTTTCCTATATTTGGATGCACCTAAAGTAAACAAGAATTTCATTTTATTCACAGTTTCAGGGTGTGAGGAATTGTTTCATATTGTTGAAGGCTGAAGTTAATTCAGAGGAACATTTCATCAATGCCTTCTCCAAAGAGGATATCCACTACAAATTTGTTACCCTCTCTAATGCACATTTTCTTTAATTTAGGAGCTCATTTTAGAAACATATGAGGTAGTAGTAATGGCAGCATATATATGTGCAAACAGAACTGTAAAAGTCTATTTCTGATCTAAATCATATAACAAATGAATACCGTACTTCAGCTGAGTTTCAGTCCATAGTTTGGATATGATGATGTGTGTTGGGTGTTAGGTCATAAGAACTTAATTGACATACTGGGTCAGATTGAAGATCCATCTAGCTCAGTATCCTGTTTCCAACAGCGGCCGGTCTAGCTCACAAGTACCTGGAAGAGTCCCAAAAAGTTGCAAAATTCCATGCTACTTAACTCTAGATTAATAATGGTTTGTAGACATTTCTTCCAGAAATTTGTCCAAACTTTTAAAAAACCCAATTACCTTACTGCCTTTATCATTTGTTCTAGTAAATGTTTTAAATGTGCTACTATGTAACTTCACAGCTGCTCCCCTAGTCTTCGTAATTTATGAAAGCGTAAGCAAATCAATTCACATTCTTAAATGCAACACACATGCATTATGATATTTTTAAATTTATTCTCTATTCCCTTCAAAATAATTGATTCCTAATAATTCCTCTGTCACCTCTCTGTTTCCCACTCTTCCCGGTTCCTGTGAGACTGTTACTGGAATGTTTTCATGTTTCACTAACATATAGTGATATTTGTCAACATTTGCTCATTTCTGATCTGAGGAAGGGATACCCTTTGAAAGCTAATCACAAAAGGGTCCTTTTACTAAGGCACGCTAAATCAGCTAGCACGCCTTAGTAAAAGGGGGAAAAATTAATTAGTCCAATAAAAAAGGTATCGCCTTATTTCCTTGATGTTTGTTTTATTTCTATATATTACCTTGAAAAATAGACTAACACAGCCATCACACTATTTCACTAATAATTTCTAACATAGTAACATAGTAGATGACGGCAGATAAAGACCCGAATGGTCCATCTAGTCTGCCCAACCTGATTCAATTTAAATTTTTTAATTTTTTCTTCTTAGCTATTTCTGGGCAAGAATCCAAAGCTTTATCCGGTACTGTGCTTGGGTTCCAACTGCCGAAATCTCTGTTAAGACTTACTCAAGCCCATCTACACCCTCCCAGCCATTGAAACCCTCCCCAGCCCAACCTCCACCAAACAGCCATATACAGACACAGACCGTGCAAGTCTGCCCAGTACTGGCCTTAGTTCAATATTTAATATTATTTTCTGATTCTAAATCCTCTGTGTTCATCCCACGCTTCTTTGAACTCAGTCACACCTCTCTCGGGAGCGCATTCCAGGCATCCACTACCCTCTCCGTAAAGTAGAATTTCCTAACATTGCCCCTGAATCTACCACCCCTCAACCTCAAATTATGTCCTCTGGTTTTACCATTTTCCTTTCTCTGGAAAAGATTTTGTTCTACGTTAATACCCTTCAAGTATTGTCACACTGTTTTTTCGCCTTTAGATCTTCGGACACTATCACCGCAAGGTCCCTCTCCCCGTCCGTGCATATCAGCTTCTCACCTCCCAGCATATATGGTTCCTTCAGATTATTAATCCCCAAATGAATTACTCTGCATTTCTTTGCATTGAATTTTAGTTGCCAGGCATTAGACTATTCCTCTAACTTTTGCAGATCCTTTCTCATATTTTCCACTTCCTCTTCGGTGTCCACTCTGTTACAAATCTTGGAATCATCTGCAAAAAGGCATACTTTTCCTTCTAACCCTTCAGCAATGTCACTCAAAAACATATTGAACATGATCGGCTCCAGCACCGAGCCCTGAGGGACTCCACTACTCACCTTTCCTTCCTCCAAACGACTTCCATTAACCACCACCCTCTGGCGTCTGTCCGACAGCCAGTTTCTGACCCAGTTCACCACTTTGGGTCCTAACTTTAGCCCTTCAAGTTTGTTCAACAGCGTCCTATGAGGAACTGTATCAAAGGCTTTGCTGAAATCCAAGTAAATTACATCTAGTATATGTCCTTGATCCAGCTCTCTGGTCACCCAATCAAAAAATTCAATCAGGTTCGTTTGGCACGATTTACCTTTTGTAAAGCCATGTTGCCTTGGATCCTGTAACCCATTAGATTCAAGGAAGTACACTATCCTTTCTTTCAGCAACACTTCCATTATTTTTCCAACAACTGAAGTGAGACTCACCGGCCTGTAGTTTCCTGCTTCATCCCTGTGACCACTTTTATGAATAGGGACTACATCCGCTCTACTCCAATCCCCAGGAATCACTCCCGTCTCCAGAGATTTGTTGAACAAGGCTTTAATAGGACTCACCAGAACCTCTCTGAGCTCCCTTAGTATCCTGGGATGGATCCCGTCTGGTCCCATCGCTTTGTCCACCTTCAGTTTTTCAAGTTGCTCATAAACACCCTCCTCTTTGAACGGCGCAGAATCTACTCCATTTTCTCGTGTAACTTTGCCAGACAATCTCGGTCCTTCTCCAGGATTTTCTTCTGTTTACACAGAACAGAAGTATTTGTTTAGCACATTTGCTTTCTCCTCATCACTTTCCACATATTGGTTCCCAGCATGTTTTAGCCTAGCAATTCCATTTTTCATCTTCCTCCTTTCACTAATATATCTGAAAAAAATTTTGTCTCCCTTTTTTATATTTTTAGCCATTTGTTCTTCCGCCTTTGCTTTCGCCAGACATATCTCTCTCTTGGCTTCTTTCAGTTTCACCCTGTAGTCCTTTCTGCTCTCCTCTTCTTGGTTTTTTTTTATATTTCACGAACGCCAACTCTTTCGCCTTTATTTTCTCAGCCACTAGGTTGGAGAACCATATCGGCTTCCTTTTTCTCTTGTTTTTATTGATTTTCTTCACATAAAAATCCATAGCCATTTTTATCGCTCCTTTCAGCTTAGACCACTGCCTTTCCACTTCTCTTATGTCCTCCCATCCTAACAGCTCTTTCTTCAGGTACTCTCCCATTGCATTAAAGTCCGTATGTTCGAAATCTAGGACTTCAAATATCGTGCGGCCACTCTCCACTTTAGACGTTATATCAAACCAAACCGTTTGATGATCGCTACTTCCCAGGTGAGCACCCACTCGAACATTAGAGATACTCTCTCCATTTGTGAGAACCAGATCCATTATCGCTTTTTCCCTTGTGAGTTCTGTCACCATTTATCTGAGCAGAGCCTCTTGTAAGGCATCCACAATCTCCCTACTTCTTTCCGATTCCGCAGATGGAACATTCCAGTCCGCATACAGCAGGTTGAAATCTCCCAACAGCAGAACCTCCTCTTTCCTTCCAAACTTTTGGATATCCACAATCAGATCCTTATCAATTTGCTGCGATTGAGTCGCAGGTCTGTAGACTACACCCACGTAGATAGAAGTTCCATCTTCTCTTTTCAGAGCAATCCATATCGCTTCTTCCTCTCCCCAGGTCCCTTGCATTTTGGTTGCTTGGATATTGATCTATACATAGAGAGCTACTCCTCCACCTTTTTGACCATCTCTGTCCTTCCTAAAAAGATTATATCCCAGTATGTTTGTATCCCATCCATGTGATTCACTGAACCATGTCTCTGTGATAGGACAATATCTAGATCTGCCTCTAACATCAGGGCTTGCAGATCATGAACTTTGTTGCTTAGGACTGCGAGCATTTGTGATCATCGCTTTCCAGCTATTTTTCAGCGATAATCTCCTTTTTCATAAGGATTTTTGTTTTGTTTCACTTTCCGTTGCAATACTAAGAAATGAGTTGCTGATATTGTTTATGTTGCAGTCTTTACTACTATCACATCTTTTCTTTTGCCGGGGGTAGTCTCTATAATTGTCCTTCGTACATACACCACCCCCACCTTCTAGTTTAAATGCCTAGAAAAATATTGTCTAAATTTCTCTGCAAGATTTCTTTTTCCTGCTGTAGTAATATGTAGCCCATCAGTGCAATATAGCTTCTTGTCCTTCCATGTGTTTCCCCCATCCTCCTATGTACCTGAAGCCTTCTTGATGACACCAGGTTTTGAGCCATCTATTAAAGTCCTCTGTGTTTTTCACTCTTTGCTCTCCCTTTCCATATGCAGGCAGTATTTCAGAAAAAGCTAGTTTTTACAAAAGGTTTCACGCCCTCACCAAGCTCCCGAAAAGCTTTCTGTGCTGCAAGTGTGGAGTTGTTGGCCAGGTCATTTGTTCCCAAATGGATAACAACATCAGTGCTTTTTTGGGCAGCCTCCAAACTCTCAGCAGAAGATTTTAATGTATTATCCACAATGACACCTAAGTCCTTTTCATTTTCTGGTTTAACATAGGCAGTTATGTTCTTTTTTAAAAAATTCTTTATTTATTCAATTTTCAAAATTTTTAAACAAGCACATTAATACTTGAATACAGACTTAGAATGAGAATCAAAGAAAATTAATAAACCTGACATTACTTGCAACAGAAATGTAAGGAAAAGAAGAAATATATTATTTAGTCCACAAAATTAGGAAATAAGGATCCAAGTATTAAAATAAGTATAACAAAATATATATATCAATTACAAGAGCGGCCCTAGAGACAATGATATAAAACACCCAACAGCCTATATTTTAAACTGTGGGAAGAGCTAATGGACCAATCACCACTCCCCTCCCCCCCCTTCCTTGGCCAAAATAAATTCCAACAATTGCTTTGGTTCGAAAAATATGAAAATTTTTCTCTTGAACTGAAACACAGCATTTGGCTGGAAATTTCAATATAAAGGATGTACCCAGGGCCAAAGCTCTGAGTTTATAAAGCAGAAATTCTTTTCGCCTGTTCTGTGTCACTTGAGCAATATCTGGGAAAATCCGAATTGCCGAGCCAAAGAATTTATCATTCATATGTTTGAAG